>NC_139560.1:37331553-37931553 GCF_965112155.1 Podarcis liolepis
CCACCACTCCCTGCTTTTTCTTCAGCCCTGCATTGTTGGCTGCAGCCAACAGAGGCAGAGGTCTAGGTTCATAGAATGGTTCATTAGAAGGGACCCCAGGGGTCATCTTGTCCAAATTCCTGCAGTGCACACAGAGAACAATTAACCTCCAACCCAACCAGGCAGGCTGGTAATTCTCTATCTCTAGCCCAGGCTTCCTAAGCCTCGGCCCTCCAAATGTTTTTGGCCTACAACTCCCATGATCCCTAGGTAGCAGGACCAGTGGTCAGGGATGATAGGAATTGCAGTCTCAAAACATCTGGAGGGCTGAGGTTGAGGAAGCCTGCTCTAGCCCCTGAAACTCTGCCCAGGCCACGCCTCCGCCAAGCTGCACTCTTCACTGAACCTCACCTGTTTCCTCCTCTAGTGTTTTTACCTGGCTAGAATGTGATAATTACTCTTGCTTGCCTGTATGGAGAGTGGAGTGTGTCTGACCACGCCTATTTTGCCACACCCACCACAAGTGCATGCCCCCACCCCACCAATAAGGTTGCATTTGAGGGAATGCAGTTCTGAGGCTGCCCTAGTGGGGTACATAACACCGGAACAGCGAAACAATGCTATTAGTCAATCCCCATCCAGTTTGAGAGCTTTAGAGAATGTTAAAACCCTTCACATTGAGAAAGAAAATGACTCCCCCTCAGTAAGGTCCAACATTTCTTTTTTCTTTTATGCCACCATAATAATAATAATAATAATAATAATAATATAAGAGAGAGCTACATTTTAAATCTATTGCCTTGTGTTTGGGTTTTCTGTGTGCAAGTGGAGTAGTATATCACATTGGGTGCAGGTGGAACGCATATTCTTACCTATGCGCCGAGAATTGAATTCCCTTTATCATTTCCATTTAATTTTGCTCAGTTTACTGGAGAAAATACGTTTTTGTTGCCATCATTACTACAGCTTGACTTGGGCAAATGAAGTTATCATCTTTTTCATTGTATATCATTGCGCATAATGAACCAATTTCTGTAATGTGCATATTGGCTGATTGGTGGTGATGGTGCATACATCAAAAGGAATACAAATGGTTCTTCACAGGCTCCAGTGACCCCAGAGTGCCTGGAGTAACGTTAAACTTATTTTGACTTGTAAATGGAGGAAATGTGACATGGAGGTTATAGAATAAGGGCATATATGCATCTTCCAACTCTTGTTTTGACATAGTACTGCCTTCTTTCAAAGGAACATTTTATCTCTCTCTTTTTCCCCTGGCATGTTTCACCTTCCACTAGTTATTCATTCAACTTCTCCCTAAGAGATGAATTATTATTCAGGTACATATCCACTGGCAAGCCCCGGGGGAGTTAATCTCTTGCTCTTTGCTGCATTTATGTGAGCACATCTAGTTTATAAGTCAGCTCTGATGAAATGACTGTGGGGAAAACTGATGTAAATAAACTTTTAAATATATATATGTTATATGGAAGTTATTAGGAAACACAGTTATCCACTGATTGCTCCAAAAAGTTTCTTTTTTAAAGAAATGTTGCTGGATAACTTTGTGTTCATAAATGTATATTGGGTTGATGACCTAGAATTAGTAGAGCTGAGCCTGCTGCAGGTAATTTCTGAGACGTTGCATAGACTTCTCTCTAGGGCAGAGATGAGGAGTGCAACTCCCATCCTCCTGGGCTCAATGGAGTTGGAGTCTCACAACACCTGGAAGGCCACAGGTCCCATGTCCCATATCAGTTCCACATGCATTCGGTCATGAGTCTGCTTCATCCTGCTTGAGATCAAAGAAGGAGCTTCTGTGTAGCTGCAGAAAAGCCGTCTAAACACAAGTCTCAGTTTGTTTTATTTAACAAAATTTATATATCGCTTGATTCTAAATAGAACCTCTAAGAGGTCTACAAACAGTAGTGTAGTCAGTATCACAATGTCATTCACAAATAGTGATGTGATAGTTACTGAACAGGTCGTTCATTACTTTTCTTTTCAAAGTAATAATAATAAAAGCCATGTGCCCCTCCTTTCTCAGTGTCCTTGGCCATACTTTGGAGGAGATGCTCACCTAGGCACTTCATCTGCTCTTGTCCCACCCTTTCTCTCATTTCCATCTACTACTCAATACCTCTCAATGGGCCATCTGGAATGAGCAAGGATTCATATGCAAAACAGCTATAGAACTGTAGAAACAACAGTAAGGACTTGACCATGCCTCCTCTTATTCCACTGCTTTCTCCCAGGGAAAACTGTTCTTTAGTGATCAGTCAGAGCAAACAGCTATTCCAGTTTTCCCCAGATTGCCATTTGTTTTGATCTGTCACTAAAGAGGGAGTTTGAGAAGGGGAAATTGCTTGGACCCATATCTAGAAAGTGTGGCTCAAGCAGAAAACTGCTTGGACCTGTGCTTTCTAGGCTCGGCACAAACAGAAATATGGGTGAGCCCTAAGACTTCAACTCAATGAGAATGAAAGTGAATGCAGAGGCAAGAGATAGTAGGAGGAAAACAATGGGGTCAGGGAGAGAGAGAAAATACTGTATTTTTTGCTCCATAACACTCACTTTTTTCCTCCTAGAAAGTAAGGGGAAATGTCTGTGCGTGTTATGGAGCGAATACCTACGGATGGCGGGGGGATCTGCTGCAGTCGTGAGCAGAGGATCCATGGTTCCCCTTCCTTCCTTCCTCCGAGGCTCGCTTTGAAACAGCAAAGCGGGAGAAGAGCCGCTGAGTGGGGAGGAGAGAGGGACAGAGAGCCTGCTTGCTTTAAAGGAGCAAAGCGGGAGAGGAGAGGAGCCCCTTACACAAGTGTAAGCGGCTCCTGTCCGGTTGGCTCCTTTAAAGCAAGCAGGCTCTCTGTCCCTCTCCTCCCCACTCAGCTGGCTAAATAGCAGCAAAGTTTTTCAGCTCGCTAAGCCAGGGAGGTGGGAGAGAAGCAGAGCCTGCTTGCTTTAAAGGAGCAAAGCGGGAGAGGAGAGGAGCCTTCTCCTCTTATACCCCTCACCTGCATTATTAGCAGCATCCTTCTCCACACACCCCACACGTGCTCCTTGTCCCTTGAGTGCTTTTCCTTCCCTCCCCACTTAAAACGTGGTTACAAAGCACGGATCCACATGGATCCTCAGGATTTTTGCACTGGGTCACCCCAAATTCACCATCAGATCACATAGCATGTCCATGGCTACAGCTTGCACCAAAAAAACACACACCCACTGTTGCCTGGGGCCGCAGTGGTGCAAAAACGTGGTTGCAAAGCACGGATCCACATGGGTCCTCAGGATTTTTGCATTGGGCTACCCCAAACTCACCGTCAGATCACATGTCTGTGGCCACAGCATGAACCACAAAAATCATACATCCACTGTTTCGTTTAGATTTATTTCTTCTTGTTGTTTTCCTCCTCTAAAAACTATGTGCGTGTTATGGTCGTGTGTGTGTTATAGAGCGAAAAATACGGTATTAAGGATGCATTTGCATGCCTTCCCAGAGGTAGTAACTACATCATGCAAGTCAGTAAGTGGTATGTTGCATAACTGGACATATTCATGACAGGAAAATGTTTGTCTAATTCCTGGCTCTTGTTTTCAAGGTCATGTACAACTTCTTGTTTTGACTTGCCTTTAGGTTTCCATTGCTGTGTCTTTTATTATTTTATATTTGGGCGAGCAGAAGAAACTAAGAACTTGTTGCAGTCATGTCCTGCTTTAGTTTTTACATAAGCATCTGCTTAGCCTCTGTGAGAACAGAATGCTGGACTAGACGGCCCTTTGCTCTGATTCAGCAGGGCCCTTTGTACATTCGTAAACATGTCATGCATTCATTCACTTTGGCTATAATGCGAACAGCACTAACAGCCTTTAAATATTGTCTGGTGTTTATGTTTTATTTTTTTCTGAACAGAGCTACAATGAACCTGTGGATGTTAAGGTATCCCAGCAACCTCAGATGATGAACACAAAGCAGTCAGTATTCCATGGATCTACACAGCCTCATTCGGCATTGTATCTAAGTTCCCATTACCACCAACAAGGAGGAATGAATCCTCACATAACAGCCATACATCCCAATATTCCTAGGAATATAGCACCTAAGCCTAACAGCCAAATGCCAGTGACTGTTTCCATAGCCAATATGGCTGTGTCTCCACCTCCATCCCTTCAGATGAGTCCTCCTCTTCACCCGCACCTCAGTATACAACAACACCAGCCACTTACAATGCAGCAGTCCATTGGGAACCAGCTACCAATGCAGGTCCAGTCTGCTTTGCATTCACCTACAATGCAACAAGTAAGTCCTACCTATGTGTTTTAATCTCTGATGATGCATTAATATTTGTGTTACTTTCCATTTTTGCATTGGCTCAGAGTTCCAGGTTTCATATTGCAGCTGCGAGTTATGATCCCCAGAAATCTGCTTCTCCCTATGGAGGAAAATCAGGTGGTTCCTGTTCTCTAACCATATAAAAAGTCACACACGTGTAGACAACTTGCAAGCTAGCATGAGCAAGGCAGAAGCTTAGCTGGTTATTGTATGTGAACCTATCTTCTTCCAAGCTTGTGGCCACTTCGTAGCCTTGTTGAACACAGGAAGCTGCCTTAGCCTGAGTCAGACCATTGGTTTGTCTACCTAAGTATTGCTCACTGTGACTAGCAGTGCCTTTCCAGACCCTCAGCTGGAGATGCCAAGAACAGAACCTGGGACTTTCTGCATGCAATGCATGTACCAAAGTCCTGATGCCCCACAACCATGCTACTTCCTTTGTGATAGCAACAAGTGAGCTAGTTCATTGCATAGAAGTAGGAAGATGCCAGGACGTTCTGCGCTCTTGCTTCCCCTGTCCATTTCTGGTGTGTATGTGAATGCTATTAGAGCTTATGCAAACAAAGGAGAGAAATGTTGTGGCAATTAGAGCCATAATTCATACCATTAATCATTCTGAATTCCAGTACTGTGTTTTATTCTTTTTATTCATCAACAACACTTAAGAGGAGTCTTCCCCTAAGCTTACAATTCTCATATCTCTGACCATTGGCTGTGCAAGCTGGGCCTGATGGCAGCTGAAATTCAAAAATTCTGGAAAGCACCAAGTCAGGGGGAAATGCATAGTAGAGTTCAGATGGGTCTTCTTCTGCATTGTGTTATTTCAACTAGAATATCAAAGTACTTGTTCCTTGGCCCCAAAATGAAAGAACTCCATTATTTTCACTTAATATTCTCTTAGTCTTTTCTTTCTGAGATACTTTTTTTTAACATTAAAAGACAGGTTATAAGAGGCATACCATCAATTTAAATTCCAGTATGAAATCAGTAGCATCTTGTTTGTGGACTTTTGTGACCCCGCCCTCAGTGCTAGGCATTATTCAGATGTTTTCATTTAGTGTGCACTCAGGTGACCAGAGCTTTTTCCTAAGCGGTGTCAGTTAAATTAGATTCTCAATATATGAAGGTTCCCCCAATTATTTCCCCCAATGTGCTTTAACTTATGTATGTTATAATGAACCCATTATGTTGCTCATTCACTTAGATTCATTGCCCCTCTCAGAAGTTTCTCACAGGTCACCTGTCAGATATTACCTTCTAAATCATGAGCTTCATTAGAAAAATGCAACCTAAATGAAGTCTAGCTAAATTAGTCACATTTCTTTTGATTTTCATAGGCTAACAAGACATTTATACAGGAAGTTTGTGTTCACACTGAAAACAAAAAGCACTACAATTCTTTTTTTAAAAAAACAACAACACACACCACACCATTTCCCCACATCTTCTAGAGAATTTGGTAACAGAATCATTGTTGCCATTATGTGTGTAACTGTCTGGTTTTTGGTAACACAGATACTCCTAAAATGAGTGATAGATACTCATAAAATGAATCAACAGTCCCAATGAAATTCCATTGCTGTTTTCAATAAAACAGAACAAAAGTCGTGTATAGGGAATCCAAAGTCTACCTACTGAATGTCTACTGTGTGTTTGCAAAGATTTACGAGCACTCTGGTTAACTTCCTAGAATATTGAAGTTCATGGATCTGACTATGAGCCAACTCCCTTCTCACCCATCCCAGTAAGACCAAACTGCCTGCCTGCCCTGCGAAAGACTTCTTTCATACAGTTTTTTGTCATTTATTACATGAGTGGTAACTATCACATACCTCTATCCTCATAGTGCTAGTATGCTGTTCATTCTCCTGTTCTGTCACACCAGCCTTCCCCAAGCTGGTGACCTCTGGATGTTTTGGTCCGTAACTTCCACCATTAGCCTCAGCCAGTTTGGTCAGGGATGAGGGAACTTGGAGTTCCAAACCATCCAGAGGTCACCAGCTTGGGGAAGGCTGTGTTGAACAAGAGATAGAAGTACCAATCTACTAAGCTGTTGTTTTTCTATATTGCCATGATAGAAGGCCTACAATTCCGTTCTTTATTTTTATCACTTCCGTTGCAATGTGATCACATGGGTGGCCTTTTCAGACATTGCAGCTTCACTTCTTCCGATCTGTTTTTATCCCGTCAGTTCTCGGGCATGCTGCATTTTCACCACTCATTATTTCCCCTGCCCTCCATTTCCCCCCACGTACCATGTTTCTGAATGTGGCTAACAGGCATGGGGAGAGGGAATCATTAATATCTGTCAACTGTCCTTATAACCTTAAGGGAAAATCTTTGTATGATATCACACAGACATATTTTCAATTTCCTTGTGTAATAAACAGATGCTTTAGGATTTGGATGCAATTTAAAGGTTTAAAAAACATCACATTGAGATTGATGAATAAATCAGTTGTGAAGACAAAAACATTGATGCCTGTTGAAAATACCTCTCCAGACAGGCAGGAAATGAAATTAGTTCCCGGTAAAGTGTAGAGATGAGGATCGCACTTTAGGTTCTGCTGCAGGCTTTTTAGTACTTGCTACAGTCGCACACAAAAACCCCAGCTAGGGATACAGAAATCTAATTAAAGAGCAAATGTCCCGTCTGACATCAAATTAATCTTTATCAAGTCCCCTATTTTTATTTCAATCTGGCGCAAGAAAATGAAACTTAAAATTCGAGGCATGTTGCAAAACAGTTGCTGATTTTATCTTGAGCATTACAAAGCAAAACATTTGGCATTGTCTCATTAGCCCACAGAGCATCCATTTTCTGATATTTTTTATTGCATTGTTGTTTGCAAAACCCTTACATGAAATTGTATTTAAGCCATTCTGCATCAGAGTGGCACAAGCGTCCAGTGAATATTATAGACTGCTTGAAACAGTAGCCAAGAAATTTGGCCTTTTGTTAGCTTTGCAATTCTAAAATTCTTCAGTTATATTTTGTTAGCTTTGGCATAAACCTTTACGGCAAATATTAGAACAGCAACATGATTTCCTGGGTTGTGGGAAGCTCCTACATCTGTTCTGTTGGCTTGTAACAGGGGAGAAGGGAGCCTTCATTAATAAGGAATCCTGATAACCCAAGGTTCAAAGAACTATTAATTATGGTATGACATATTTTGTTCCTTGTTGTTTTCAATCAGTATCCATAACTGTGACTGCTTTTGTACATAGGAAAAACAAACGAAAGAAAGAGCCATTAGTCGAAATTCAAGAAAAGCCACTAATCAGAGCTGACAGTTCCAATATAAGCCTCAAATTAGACAGTTCCAAAGCACTTCCAATATAAACATCAAATCACACACTTGACAGCTGAAGGAGCTATACTATACGAAATATAGGCTCCATTTGCATTGTCAGCTTTAGTACATGCTTTGACTTAAGAATACTAAAATCACAATTTAGTGAGACAGTTGTTGTTTGTCTGAGGGTTGAAGCTTATAGATGAGCATGTAGAGGCTTGTAGACAAGTCAACAAAGCAGGCACAGCATAGTATTCTGATTTAGGCTGTATCTTCTGCATGCTTAAGGCCTAATTGAAATTGGGGGTTTATTTTGAAGGAAGGAATCATTGATCAGGTTACTAGTCCATTTGACTTAATTTGTAGCCTTGGACAAAGTATTCCATACACTTGGTTCCATAGGGTCACTGGAGAATATTTTAAAACTGATTTATTTATTTATTTTAAAAAAGGATTTCAATTGACCCATAATGTTGGCTTTGCCTTAACTGCCTGAACACTTGGTTTTATTTCATTTATCTAAAATGTCACTAGTGCCCATGTCCTGTGAACTAGTGACATTTTAGACAAAGCAAGCAAAGGGTGTTTTTTCCTGGACTATGGGCATTCATGGGGAAGTACTGGTGCTTTGGGGGAAAGGCAAGTGTTGCAATTAGATTATATGTGCAGAGGCCTCTGCTTGGCTGTTGTGGGAAATAGGGTTCTGGACCAGCAAGGATCTGTTGGTCTCACCATAAGCTTAAAAGATGGAGAAAATAGAGGCTAGAGAGAGAAGGCGTATCTATAGGTCATTAGGCTTGCGGGAGCTTCCATGTACTTGGTTGAGGCCACAGCCCTCCACCCCAAATCCTAAAAAATAATCCTTTAGAGACAATGCTTAGCTCTGCCTGAGCAGTACTTTGTGCTCAGGGTTTAGACTAAACGGAAAGCATTTTTTTGTGTATGTGAAGAATCTCATTTTACATTTTGAATTGCAAGAGGACTTCTCAGACAAATTACATTCAATTTGCAAGACATTAGTGTGTTATGAGATAGGCAGATTTGTATTCTGAAAACTTCAGAAACATAGTTTTCCGAGACCCACTTCAGATAGCAATCTCAAAGACTGGTCAAATGGAAAATCTGGTTAACAGCTATGGCATTTCCTGAATATAGATAATGTAGTCACAGTGACTCATGCTCTGGTAACCTTCCATCTGGATTACTGTAATGTGTTTTACATGGGGATATCGTTAAAAAATGACCTGGAAACTTCAATTAGGGCAGAATACGTCTGGCAGAGTGTGGTCTGTGACAACCACAAGGGACCATGTAACACCAATACTGAAAGATCTTTATTGCCTGCCTATACGTTTCTGAGCTGCTTTTAAGCTGCTGGTGCTAACATGTAGAGCTGTAAATGCATTGGAACCCAAATATCTGAAGGCATGTTTCTTCCTCTATCAGCCTCCTTTATCAGGTGCCACCATTAGAGTCCCACCAAAGGAAGATACACCATGTGGTGACATGAGATAGGGCCTTTTCTGTGGTGGTTGTGAAATACCCTCTTCCTGGAAGCACAACGGGTGCTGATTTTGTTAGCATTCCATTGCCATGTAAACATATATATCTTTCACAAACCCTTTCCGGCATTTTAGTCTGGCACTGCAGTGAAAAGGGCCATAGCTCAGTGGTAGAACATCTGTTTTGTATGCAGGTGATCCCTGATTCAGTTCCCAGCATCTGCAGGTAGGGCTGAGAAAGATTCCCTGTCTGAAACCCTTGAGAGCCACTGCCACCCAGGTCAGACAGAATGGCGGCTTCTAATGAGATGTTCTTTGAGGTTTTCTGTTATGCTGGTTTTATCATTGCTTTTATCTGCTCTTTTCACTTTCTGTTTTATTGACTGTGATTTTAACAGAAGTATAACCTGCCTTAAGATCATTGGATGAAGGGTGGGACTAAAAATATTTTAAATAAATAAACAGCCATAACGTTACTTTGACTTTAGTGCCAGTGAACTATTTAAGAGAGAATTTGCACAAGGGAAGTGAGGATCTGTGAAATGGGAGTGCTAGTTCTCAGCGATGGTTTCTGAATATCGCTTAGGAACCACAGTTACATCTGCACCAATCCTATATTTTAGGTAGCAACATTAGATTGCAACTTACGGGAGAAAAGTGGATCCAAGTTTGTTAATAATGAACTCCTTTTTATTTTTTAAATATTTATTATTACATGTATATTTCAACTTTGTCTCCAAGGATCTCAAAGTGCTGCATATATTTCTTCCCTTTCTCAATTTATTCTCACAACCACCCTGTGAGGTAGGCTAGGGTGAGAGACCGTGACTGACCCAAGGTCACCCAGTGGGAATTTGTGCCCTGGTCTACCATCTCCTCTAACCACTACATCACACAGCCTTAAATAATAGGATTTCAAAAGAAAAAGCAAGAGTGTTCTAACAACTCTCCATTTATATGTTAACCTCTTGGTTTGAACTAGGCATTTATTGTATTTGCCAAATGCAAACAAGGGTCATAAAATGTACCATTTCAACCAGAAAGGTTCTACGTAGCAAAATGAAACCTTTATTTTAGTTAGTGTGCCTCCTTCTGATGTCACCGGGAGGTTCATCTCTGTTCTCTTCTAGTCAAAATTGGAGGGTGTATAATAGTATTTCTGCACAAAAAGTGCTTCTAACCTTTCAGCAATGCTCTCTGTATATTTAAGCTAAATACTGTACTGCAAATCATTGCATACCATTCTTGAAAATCTGATCTACTCTGCTGATTTTGGCAAACAGCATTTAGGCATTCTCACTCTTGGCTGAAAACAACAGCAAGTTGGGTTTTTATACTGCTTTTGCTACATTAGTCCAACAACTGTTAAAAAGCCTTAGCTGAATTTTTGTGTAGTTGAGAAAGAAGTGCAAATAAAAGAAGGAGCAGATGGTCCTTTTGTGACTGAACCAAATAAAAGGGGTTTGAGAACAATAATTGTGAATAGGTGTAGTCTAATAAAACACTCAGCCACCTGCTGCCTGCATCCTTCAAAAAGATTCTGTTGCATATTCTTGGAATTAACTAATAGTGTATCCTTGGGTTGAATCGAAATACGAGCTGTAAGAAACACACAGACCTTTCTTTTATTTTCCCGTGTTGAATGAGTTGTTTTTCATGGCTTTAAAATGTCTCTGTTCTTTGTCTCCGAGTTCTACACTATTGCAGTGTGTTATCTAGCATTTCTTCTCAACCAATTTAAAAAAAATGTGTGGTGTTTTTTTCCTTTTGGAAAAGCACAAGCATCCTTCTATTTTCTTTTCTTTTTTTCAAGTTTGAAAATGTAGAAGTACAACATTGGTACTTTGTCAAAACTTTCAGTTAAGAGGTTAACTTCGATCTGCAAACCTTATTTTGAATTCTCCCCCCCCCCTTGTTTTTTTAGGGTTTTACTCTTCAGCCTGATTACCAGAATATTATCAACCCAACATCTACAGCTGCGCAAGTTGTTACCCAAGCGATGGAGTATGTTCGTTCAGGGTGCAGAAATCCCCCAGCACAGAGTGTGGACTGGAATAATGATTACTGCAGTAATGGGTGAGCAGCCAGTGAATGCCACCTTGTGTTGAGTAATATTTATGACAAAAGCTGGGCAACAATTGTGGTATCTATTTTTATATTTATCATCTAGCTCAGATTACAGGGTTCTGATGCCTTTGGTTACTAACAGATGTCTAGTGAAAATAATAATGAACAAGCAGTGGCTTGCTTTACATCAGACCAGTATATTTTACTATTAGGGAGACTGTTATTTAAGAGAACAAGGGCTGCAGTACTGCACATAATTAATCGCAAATAAGACTCACCCTCCACTGAAATCAATGAGAGAAATGGAAAATTGTGTCAACCACTTACAGTAAACAGAAGAGAATATTATCTTGATAGCCATATACTTGTTGGCAGCTGTCTGTCTCGGGAGACAATGAAGGAGTGAACATTTGGGGATGAAGTCAACCCGTTGGAAGGTTACAGTAGCTGTAGAAACCAATATGAGAGAGACATGTTTTGTTGCAGCTGGGGCAGATGAAGGCACCCAGTTGTGCTGCTGCAGATGCACCATGGCGTTTCTTCTCTCTGCACTTCTCCTAGTGGTCGCAGACTACACACTCCTTATCCAATACAGTGGTACCTCTGGTTAAGTACTTAATTCGTTCCGGAGGTCCGTTCTTAACCTGAAACTGTTCTTAACCTGAAGCACCACTTTAGCTAGTGGGGCCTCCTGCTGCCGCCGCGCCTCTGGAGCACGATTTCTGTTCTTACCCTGAAGCAAAGTTCTTAACCCGAGGCACTATTTCTGGGTTTGTGGAGTCTGTAACCTGAAGAGTCTGTAACCCGAGGTACCACTGTAAATGAAGATCTACAAATTTGGTGGGGTTCATGGCCCTTTCCTCCTCACAGCAGCCATCCCTGCCTCTAAAGCGATAGGGTGTCTGGGATATTGGTCAACTTGCTTAACTAAGGAAGAATATTAAATATATCTAATACAGGGATGGGGAAGCTGTAGCCCTCTAGACGTTGTTGGACGCTCTACTCTCCCCAATGCAGACCAGGGTGCTTTTCCCATCAACCCCAGACAGGATGGCCATTGGTCAGGGGTGATAGGGGTGTTAGTCCAAACAACATATGGAGGGCCAGAGTTTCCATTAGAAAGAGCCTGTGCTTTTCTGTTTACATGTGCACAGCCAAGCAAAGATGCTTTGTGTCCAGAGCATTTATGTTCAAAGACTTCCGATGGGAAGGGGCAATCAGACAGGCTGGTTTATAAAGGGGCACAGGCTTACTCTCTGCTGGGCTGAGGTGCTCCCTGGATTCTTGGCTAGAATTGCATGCCTGTCTTTGGCCCAAACTGGGGGACTTTGCTGACACTTCTGGCCTGCTTAAGATATCAAAACACTGATCTGAAGGCTTAACATGTGGTTTTGAATGTCAACACTAAATGTAATTCTCTTTTCTCTCCCCCTTCCCCAAATTCTTTCTGAACAGGGCCATGCAGAGGGACAAAGCTTTGTACCTTACCTGAACAGTTTGGGAAAGCGCCTCTTCTTTCCACTGAAGAATGCAGGGAAGTCTTTTCATCCCAGATTGCTATATGCAGTCAAGGCAGTTCTGCATTTATTTAGAAAATATAAGTTGCTAAGCACTTAGGACTATTTAAGCTGGTGGGTCATTCACTCTGGGAGGGGGAAATAGTCTTGCTCCTTCCTCCACCCCCTTGTTTCTTTTTCTTTCTCCTTCAGCATCCTTTAAATGGACGTTGCTTTTCTTCTTTCATTTAGGAAGGAGGCTTGGACCATTCAGATTTTATGTTGGTTTTTATTTTTGCTGTGAAGTGCTGCGCTAGTAACTGCCTTAGCAACTGTAGATGTCTTGGATAAAAGTCCTGGATTTTCCATTGGTTTTCATAATGGGTGTTTATATGAAACTACTAAAGACTTTTTAAATGGCTTGATGTAGCAGTCATAGCAAGTTTGTAAATAGCATCTATGTTACACTCTCCTAGAGTATAAAATGTGAATGTTTTTGTAGCTAATTGTAATTTGAAACTGGCTCATTCCAGTTTATTGATTTCACAAAGGGGGTTAAATTGGCAAACATTCATATTTTTACTTCATTTTTAAGCAACTGACTAATAGTTCTATATTTTCAAACTCTTTGAAAGAAAAAAGGAAAATTATTCCCAAATGAATTTAATTAAACAGAAATTGGCTTTCTGTCATTAGTTATACAAAAAAAAAGTTTAGTGTTGGGAAAAGAGCAAACACATTTATTTTGTACTGCCTAAAACTGCTTTTTTATCACTTTATGTGTAATGGTTAGTAAACGTCATTTACGTCCTCTTATGTATAAAATGGCCAAATGCTTTCTTGATATTTTATTAGATGCTGAAACAGATTGGAAACACCTAAATTATAACCTTTACATACGGCTATGTATTATTGTTTCTTCATACTGTGTCTGTATTTAATCTTTTTTATGGAAGCTGTTGCGCCTATTTATGAAATAATAAATATAGGTGTTTGTAAGTAAATTTGTTAGCATCTTAAAGAAGATTTTTTTAAAACTACTTTTGTTGGCATCAATGTATTTGCTGCTGGTGTGAATACTTTTAGTTTAGTTTTTACAGTGATATGAATAAAGCCAAACCAGCTTTTCATGGCAGAAAAAGAAGGTAATCAACATTTATTCTATACTTCCTAAGTTGATCTGTGACCAAAAAAAAAAAGTAGAGGGGGGGAGCTAAATCCTTAACAAACTTCCCTGTATCTCTAGTCACAAGTTACCTAGATCACATTAGTGAAGACTAAATAAGGAGATATAGAGTATGTCAAAAGTCTGATGTGCACAGGGACTTCCCCATTCTCTTCTGTGAAGGGAAGCTTTCTGCACATAGGTAGAAATGGTGTTACATGCACAGGTCATTCCTGTGCCTACAGGCAACAGCAAAGAAGCCCCTACATGAGTGCAGCTCCATATAATGTATTGGGGCAGGTGGAGCAGCGCCACTGTTTTAAATGGATGCCTTTGGCATTCAGAGACCATTTGCCCCAAAAAACAAAGGTGAATTATAATGGAAAAAAGAAACCAAAATGTAAAGTTACCAAAAAATACTTCAGTTATGAAGGCAAAAAGGGCTAGGTCATAATTTTTATGAGTAGGAAGTAGCAAGAACAGGGCTAAATTCTTCAGTAACCACTGAATGGCCCAAGAGTAGAATAGTGATTAAGAGAGGCCAAAACTGAGTATTTTTACCACTTAGATTAAGGGAAGTCCAACATAGTACCCTCCAGATAATATTGGACCACAGCTCCCATAAACCCTGACTATTAGTCACATTGGGGATGGTGAAAGTTGTAGTCCAACACTATCTGGAAGAACCACATTGGCTACCCCTTGGTTTAGAACATGAATAGTTATGAATAACCCATTCTGAGATGAATCCATCCACGGTCCTCCAAATGGGAATGGGCCTACTTAGGAAGGGATGAATAAGGGATGTTGTAGGTGTGTCAAACACTGCCAGTTCTCCCATCTGTATATTGACTATGCCAGAGACAGAGTTAACCAATCATTCTCCAATTAACATTGAAGGTAGCACTCTTAATTTTTGGACCCTATCTTTGTTTCCTTAAGAGTTCTCCTTCTCCCCATCCAAACAGAGCATCAAATTATGTTTTGAGAAAGCTGGTGCAATTTCTGTTTCCTTTTGTCCACTTACTCTTGGCTACAAGCTCTGCCAGGCAATTCATATCTCCTGTTTGGGAAAATCTAGTATTCTCATCTTAAGGGATGCTCAGGGTGGCAAACTTGTACTGGTTAAATTGCGAATCAGCTGGCTTCTATTTCATATGTGAAATAGAGATATTGTGTTAATCCAATCCAAAAGAAAAATATGTAAAATGCCTGAAAAGTACATTATGTTTGCTTTGAAATGAAATTAGGCAATGTACAAACTTGAATCACTTGAGCATGTAATAACTAATAAATAATGCAGATCAGATGTGATTATTCAAATGGCTATAGCTGAGTTCTAATTTTCTTGTCTTGAATCCATATAGGAAGTCACAATTACATTCACGGTTTTATTGTCTTTATGTTGAGTACTTTAGAAATAAACCAGCACTAACAATTAGCTAATATTTCCCATTAAATTCTGTTATAGTAAAATTTCATTTCCCACTCAGAATAATTCTACAAAGAGAGAAGCAGTTGGCAGTTATGGGAATCAGCTTCAACAGGATTTGATGGGAGAGTGCTGTGTTATCAATATCTTTGCTAGAGAGGCTGTGCTGTCACAGAATACCATTTATTAATTTCAGTAGCCAACCAAGGTTCAAACTAGAAGCAAATATCAATGTCAATAAAACGTATGTCATAATTAAAGAATTTCTGTGTGGTGGTGTTGCTGTTCAAGTATATACTGGAGGTTAAAACCTCACACCTTTACACTGCTTGGAGGTATTTTAGTCATGTTTCCATAGAGCAAATGGACATTACATAACTGCATGAGTGGTTGTTCCCTAACACACATTCTGTGGAAATTTGGCCTGATTAGTGCAATGTGCTATTTCACATTATAACTGCACAGGCAAATGTCCAGCCTAGAGATCAAAATTGCAGTCTTGAAAATGAGAGTAGCTATTTACTTGCCTAGAGCAATCAGCTGCCCTTATAATAACATTCTGAATACTCACCTAAATGTCCGACTAAGTGCATATTTGCACACCAACCACTTTTAAATATGATTTCTATACAGTGCAATCTTATATTTATCTACCCATAAATAAGCCCTACTGAGTTTATGTACCTGGAAGTGAGTATAAGATTGCAGCCATACCCATGTTATCAAGCTTAGGATATCCTTTCTGGAAAGCACCATGCATTTAAAGCATTTTGCATGTTAAATATTGCATCACTGGTAAAATATTTTAAATGATAGGTGGAGGACTAAAACATATATTTCAAACTGCAACCATGAAAATAGTTTAGTTATATGAAAGATATCCATAAATTATACAAGAAGCTAGCAACCCTTTCAAATTTCGGTACCCAATGCTACACATATGCATGTCAAAGAAAGAGACCCAACATGCAGTGGCGTAGCAAGGTTAGCTGGTACCCGGTATGGAAATTCCCCCCCCCCCCCATGCTAGAACAGAACATTTGTAAGGAGAGATAAAAATGTTTGTCATCAACACTGACAACTTGGGACTTTGGGGGTTTTCATGCAGTATCCTGCCAGGTGTGAAGCAGCACATGTGGTTCATTTCACTAAAGGCAAACATGGGCAGGAATGCACAGGAACCAGTAAAACATTTACCCAATGCTGGCAAAGGATTTCATCAAGGTTCATCACTTATCTTAGAGCACTGGTATAATGTTACAGGACTTCTGGCAAAAAGAATAAAAATTGTAATCCTCTTATCACTACAAATGGCACAGTATCCTCCTTGGCAGGGTTATTTTTCTATTTTCAGACATGCTAAATCATAAGTGAAATGTAGTCCTTTTATGGAAGTAGAAAAATTCCCAAACTTTACTGTTGGCATTTTAGAATTCTGTCAAGGTTGCTGCTAAATGAAAAGAAACCCACCACTTTTTATGTACATCAGCACAAATTGATATTAACTGGTGATCGCATTTTGCCAAGGACTTCATACTTGGAACATCAATTCATTCATGATATGCTACATTTTAAAAGGGATTTAGAAAATTAAAAGTTGAACCAGCAAACATGAGGCAGAGCACAAGGGAACGTGCATTTATGGTGTATTTGTTATGTTAATAGCTCATCTTTTTCTTCAAGGAGCTCAGGTTGGTGTACATGGTTTCTCCTCCTCATTTAATCCCCACAGTGCCCCTGTGAGGTAGGTTAGGCTGAGAGGCAGTGTCTGGCCCAAGGTCACTCAGTAAGTTTCATGGTTCAATGAGGATTTGAATCCTGGTCTCCCAGGTCCTAGTCCGACACTCAAACCATTACACCACATTGGCTCCCAAATGTACGTAGCTCCAGTCTATTCCAGAACAAAGGGTTCATCGTTTAATTCAAATTTACATTGAAACCAAGCATAATTGTCCTGGTGGGCTGTCAAGGCAAAGATTAATTTGGCAAAGATTAATATTGACTTGCTAAGATTAGAATTGACTTGTTAAGGCTGTCTAGCAGCTGCATTTGGCAGCATTCCTGCAAGTGCATGTCATATCAGAGTATAAGGCTCAGGCGTGGTTGCTTGCCAGCTGTTACTTAAAGCACCCTTACACCATTTTGAGTATTCTTGTTCTCCAGGCTAAACAGCAAGGTATTGCCAACTGAGAGTCTTTTATCTGACCGAAAGTTAAACTTTCAGTTCATGGCTGAGCTGATAACAAGTACCGGAAGCCAGTAGGTGGTTAGGATGGTATTTGAAACTCAGGTTGCCTCTGCTGAATGTGGTTGTGCTGTTTCTTTCCTTAAAAAGTCAGAAAAACCACAGTGAGTAACTGTTTCATGAAGGGGCTTAAAGCAATAACAACATATAGTTTGAGATTCATGGAGCTGCTTAGATTCATGCAATGGACTTGAGCAAAGCTACTGCATTTTTTGACACTTTCTTTGTTCTTTTTGACACACTCACAGTCTGCTTTTGAAATTCAGACTGCAATCCTGTGCAGCCTTATTACCCGCAATGAAGCCTCACCGATTTGGGGACTGACTTCTGAGTAAATAGGATCATACTGCTCCCCAAGTTTCTAAAGCAGATTGACAACAAACAAGGGGGGACGACAAATCTAAAGCCCCTTAGACTTATGGAACTAGTTTGATGGTATTCATATATACCTTAAGGTATATATGCTTTCTCAGAACGTACCCATCTGCTGTACACTCTTTGCCAAAGTTAAACACAGGTGGGTACTGTATTACCAGCACACAGCATATAAAAGCCAGGCACAGATCTTTCTTAAACATATGCATAGAATATCCTCAGTCAGTGAAACTAACCTTAAACTACCGGTATATAAGCTGCTAAGTTATGCAACATAAAGCACAGTTTAGCATCAAATATAAGCAATCACAGAGATTCTGGAGTAAAACAAACATTAGCAATGAAAAGAATAATGCTCCACTGTGGCTAAATGTCAATATAAATAGCAATGTGCTACAATTAAAGTTGATTTGGCCTTTCCAATAGAAGTCTGATTTTCTGGGATTAATCTCGACCTTTTCAAGTTGCATCAGGCTGAAATAAGTTGTCAGAACAGATGTGAATTTTATTTGCAAAGAACAATTGTAATGTTGTAACCCTTAGAGGGCCAATGTTCTCCAGATTGCCTGGCAGATGAATGCATCAGACATGGACATTTTGATAATTGTAGCCATGGAGCAAAATCCTTCCATGTCAAAAGATGATAATGATTTTAATTTTCATAAAAGAAAGATGCACAGTGGATGTGTTTACCTTGGATGACTGCTTCCTTCTGCAGCACTGAGACATTTTCCCTTGTATATCTATGTAATATGGCTGAGATCTCAACACACAGGCATTATCATATCTCCATGAATTTTTTTTGAGGGGGGGGTACCCTGGCCCTGTTATGAGATCTTTTACCTATTACGTAGTTTTGGAAGTCTAGGGGGCTCAATTCATTAGACTCAATTTAGGGAGAATTGGGTGGAAATTGTGGCTTTCACTAAAGCTCCCCCACTATACCTTTTACCCCATAATTCAAACACTGCCTCTGTGCAACAATTCACAAAGTAAGAAATCCTTTAGGCAGAAAAACCTGAATTATATTACAGAATTTAGAAATTTACAGAAGAAGAGAAGTGCTGCCACCACCAGATGCCAAAAATGAGGCTGCAATCTTATGCATATAATTGTAACTAAGCCCACTGAAACTTATAAACAAGTTGAGCTACAATTGTAAGCATACCACTGAAATCAAAAGGACTTACATAGGCTGAATGGGGCTTAGTCCCAGAGAAATGAGTACAGCGGTACCTCGGGTTAAGAACTTAATTCGTTCTGGAAGTCTGTTCTTAACCTGAAACTGTTCTTAACCTGAAGCACCACTTTAGCTAATGGGGCCTCCTGCTGCCACTGCACCACCGCTGCACGATTTCTGTTCTCATCCTGAAGCAAAGTTCTTAACCTGAGGTACTATTTCTGGATTAGCGGAGTCTGTAACCTGAAGCGTATGTAACCCGAGGTACCACTGTATACAACTGCAGCCTTCAATGAGGATGTCAAGTTTCACTTCTCCTTATTCCCTCCCCCATCCCATTCTAACATTTGGTTTGTACGATTTTGATAGAGCTGATCTCCATGCAGTACCATTTCCACAGGAAGAAAAAATGCCCCCTTTCTCTGCATAGATCTGAATAATGTGCTGATTACAGTCTCAAGATGCTGGAAACAGGTGGGGACAAGATTTTCAGGAGAGGGGTAAATTTAAATCAAGTTTGCTTCTGAAGTGGAATCAGCCAGTATCAGTGCCGGATTTACATATAAGCTAAACAAGACATAGCTTAGGTCCCCACTCTCTTGGGGGCCCCCCAAAAAAATTAAAGGAAAAAAAAAACCTGGATGTACATTTCCAAAATAGAAGATAAAAAACAAATAAAATAAAACTTACATATAGCAACAGTGCTTTGTGTTGTGTAGGCTCCTGTGATGTAAGTAATGGGCCCCACCTGCTAGCCTGCTCCCTAAAATATCACTGGTTTGCTCATGTCTGTATCAATTACTTTGATAAAAATCATATTTTGTTATGTGCAAATGGCTTTAGATACCTATTAGGCCCATAAATTACCATATAGCATATATTCAACACAAAAAACAGCAACAATTTGTTGTTGACAAAGAACAACTGGACATATAAAGGGTCCCATATAAAGGGTCAGTAGCTTAGGGCCTCTTCAAACCTAAATCCGGCCCTGGCTAGTGTAGAGGGCCAGAGACACTTTTCTGACACCAGCGTCACTGCAACTTATCTAAGTGGTTCTAGGGAGAAGCTTGGTTACCTGGACGCACCAGTGGAACCAATCCAGCCCTGCCATCAGTGCGTCTGTGCAGCCCGAACTTCACCACTACCCCACCCTAGTCCCCATTCAAGTAAGCTGCAGGGACACCAGTGTTGGAAGGGCAGCTGCCGATGCACCAAACTGACCACTAATGATCCTATTATAAGTATTTGCTGTACGTATGCATGAACAAAAGTGGATGGCACTAGTCGCTGTACAAGATGTCAGAGACAAAACAAGACCACACAGCTCACTTCCCCTTCCACATTCACCCAACATGCTTCTGGACATGCTATGTGATTGGTCACATAGTTTGGTTAAAGAAAAACAGTGGTGCAGGGCCAATCGCTGGATCTGGACTATGATTTGAAGGCAGAAAGCTTTGAACTTTGGCCCTTGCTATAGTCCCAAATGGAACCAACCCCTCACTTCCCATCCATAATGTTTGCAATGGGAGATTTCTTTCCATTACAAGTTGCAAGTGTGTCTGTACATGGAGGGGGGGATCTGATTCGAATCAGGACCATGGAGCAATCCAGTTTGTTGGCGATGCCCGCCCACCCCACCCCCCACACCAGGCCAGCTATTGGTTAATGAAAAAGCAACTATGCAAGACCAAACTACATGACAAAACATCACATCTACTTTGGTCCAAAGTTGTACCAACTCTGAAATTGTATTCAAGATTTTTCTCCAAAGTGGACATCCTGCAACTCAAAGAATTGTAGTTGCAGGTCATTACCTTATTTGCATTTGCTTATTTTTATTTTTTAACTTTAGAGTGTTCCATTTGGATTTTGCATTTAAAAAGAAAGCAAAAGTGGATGTTGCTGCGAGTGTAATTCCCTGTGGAGGTTTATCTAAAAGGAAATAACCTTTCTCAAACATATCCTCCCAGCCAAGCACACAACTCTGATTCTTGAAATGAATTTGTTTATTATTTTGTCTTTCTGGGACCTTAACCTCTATGCCCAGAGAACTCTGGAAACTAGAGTATTTTTGTTGACAAAGACAAGGTAATTGGTCTGAATTGGCTCTCTGGTGAGCTGGACCTTAGACAGACGAGGGGAAAGACAGAGCATCCTTTTTCTTTTTCTTTTATGTATAGCAGTCAGAAGATGTCTCTGAGGCTTCCTATACGTGACTTCACATTCTAATGCGTTTGCACCAACAGATGGTTTAGATACAAATCTGTTAACTTCATTTGGGCAAATGGTCCCATACCAGAAACAAAATCCAGTTTTTAAAAAACACATTTTGCTTGAAGCTGTAAGTTAACATTTTCAAAGAAGTTGGAGAAAATTTTACTAGTGTCTATTATGTTAATCATCATACCTGTCATCAGATAATAGGCTTCTGTAACAGACGGGGACTCTAAAAGGAAATTTATGCTTTTTAAAAGGGCATTAAAATGTCTTTGTACATTTTGATTTATGTGTCACACACACACACACACACACTTTTACATGTTTGCAATTTCCCATCAGTTTTGTTATGATCATTTCTGCTTCAGAATAAGTTAGTATCTGCTCTGTCAAGCATAATGAGGCAAGTTCTTCTTTTGCTGTTGTTGTTGTTATATTTTAAAAAAGTGTTATTGCTGGGAAGGATCTGATCAGTGAATGAAAGCTGGGGAAAAGGGGAAAAGACTGCTTGGGGAAACCTAATTACTCCTAAGGGAACTACCAACATCTCTGAGTCCTTTCTTGACAAGGTAGCCTATTGGATAGCTGCCATGAAAAGCAAAAGTATGGCTTTTATGGGTGTTGAACTGTGTTCTGCAGGAGCTCAAAAACACCAAGGCCAGAGGATTTACCACATGGGACCGACTTTTCTATTCCTGCTGATATTACACTACTGTAGCTGTTATAACTCAACAGCCTTCACACACACACACACACACACACACACACACACAGGCTAAATTTGTCATTACGGATGTGATTACAGGTGCAATTAAATGCTTTAAAATCAGATAGATTACAATGGACAATTGAACACGTATGCAACTGCTTCCCAATTCTGGTAAGCATTATTGGGAGTCTCACCTCTCTCTCCACCATCAGAGGTACCTTTGGATTAAAGTGGATCTCAGATGTCCAGGTCTGAAAGGCAACTGCCATAGGGACCTGTCTCCTCACAGACAGAATGGTAGTAACTGCTGATGTGTGTAGTCAAAGCTATGGCAGGAGCATCACCAAGTGAGCAGCTACTCAGACCCTGCCAGAATGTGCCACATATGCCGTGGATTTGCGCCCCCTAACCCTAACCCCCAGATGTTGCGCCCGGTGCGGCCGGCCCCCCCTGCACCCCCCACGCTACGCCACTGCACATATGCGCATTTTCCAGGCGAGCCCCAGTGGCAACTTGTGCTTGCATGATGATGCCTGTTTTCTTTGGGAAATAGGCAAATTGCATTTATTCATTTTCTAAATTGAACTGTTCCCAGGGCTTTGAGTAGGTTATAGGGGGAAACGGGTTTTCTCAATGGGCTTAGAACAGGAGCCTCTGAGAAGAAAATGCAGAGCCCTCCATCCCCATGACCACCAGCCCAGTCCCCTGCATCAGCATGCTTGTTTGTATTAAATTCTCCAAAGGGAAAAATGTTCATGATGAGGTTGCTATTAGTGAATTTCAAAGTTCATCAGTAGAAAACGAAGTAGAAAGAACTAACAAAATCCAGGGCAGTGATTTAGAATTGCATGTTGTTGTTTAGTCATTTAGTCATGTCCGACTCTTCGTGACCCCATGGACCAGAGCACACCAGGCACTCCTGTCTTCCACTGCCTCCCGCAGTTTGGTCAGGCTCATGTTTGTAGCTTCGAGAACACTGTCCAACCATCTCGTCCTCTGTCGTCCCCTTCTCCTTGTGCCCTCCAACTTTCCCAACATCAGGGTCTTTTCCAGGGAGTCTTCTCTTCTCATGAGGTGGCCAAAGTATTGGAGCCTCAGCTTCACGATCTGTCCTTCCAGTGAGCACTAAGGGCTGATTTCCTTAAGAATGGATACGTTTGATCTTCTTGCAGTCCATGGGACTCTCAAGAGTTTCCTCCAGCACCATAACTCAAAAGCATCAATTCTTCGGCGATCAGCCTTCTTTATGGTCCAGCTCTCACTTCCATACATCACTACTGGGAAGACCATGGCTTTAACTATTTGGACCTTTGTTGGTAAGGTGATGTCTCTGCTTTTTAAGATGCTTTTTTTTTTTGCCATTGCCTTTCTCCCAAGGAGCAGGCGTCTTTTAATTTCGTGACTGCTGTCACCATCTGCAGTGATCTTGGAGCCCAAGAAAGTAAAATCTCTCACTGCAATTTGTAATTTGGTCCCTTGTTCCTGTGCCTCTTCTAAATCCAGCTTGCACTTCTGGGAGTTCTCGGTCCACATACTGCTTAAGCCTGCCTTGTAGAATTTTAAGCATAACCTTGCTAGCGTGTGAAATGAGTGCAATTGTGCGGTAGTTGGAACATTCTTTGGCACTTCCCTTCTTTGGGATTGGGATGTAGACTGATCTTCTCCAATCCTCTGGCCGCTGCTGAGTTTTGCAAATTTGCTGGCATATTGAGTGTAGCACCTTAACAGCATCATCTTTTAAAATTTTAAATAGTTCAGCTGGAATATCATCACTTCCACTGGCCTTGTTATTAGCAATGCTTTCTAAGGCCCATTTGACTTCACTCCCCAGGATGTCTGGCTCAAGGTCAGCAACCACACTACCTGGGGTATATGAGACATCCATTTCTTTCTGGTATAGTTCCTCTGTGTATTCTTGCCACCTCTTCTTGATGTCTTCTGCTTCTGTTAGGTCCTTTCCACTTTTGTCTTTTATTATGGAAATCTTTGTACAAAATGTTCCTTTCATATCTCCAATTTTCTTGAACAGATCTCTGGTTTTTCCCATTCTATTGTTTTCCTCTATTTCTTTGCATTGCTCGTTTAAGAAGGCCTTCTTGTCTCTCCTTGCTATTCTTTGGAAATCTGCATTCAGTTTCCTGTACTGTATCTTTCACTATCTGCCTCGCATTTTGCTTGCCTTCTCTCCCCCGCTATTTGTAAGGCCTCGTTGGACAGCCACTTTGCTTTCTTGCATTTCCTTTTCATTGGGATGGTTTTACTTGCTGCCTCTTGTATAATGTTACGAGCCTCTGTCCATAGTTCTTCAGGCACTCTGTCCACCAAATCTAAATCCTTAAACCTGTTCCTCACTTCCACTGTGTATTCATAAGGGATTTGACTTAGATTGTATCTTACCGGCCCAGTGGTTTTTTCCTACTTTCTTCAGTTTAAGCTTGAATTTTGCTATAAGAAGCTGATGATCTGAGCCACAGTCAGCTCCAGGTCTTGTTGTTGCTGACTGTATAGAGCTTCTCCATCTTTGGCTGCAGAGAATATAATCAATCTGATTTTGATGCTGCCCATCTGGTGATGTCCATGTGTAGAGTCGTCTCTTGCAGTGGCGTAGCGTGGGGGGTGCAGGGGGGGCCGGCCGCACCAGGCGCAATATCTGGGGAGGGGCACACTCGCAGCTCTCTGCCCCTGCTAAAATCCACGGGTTAGGGGGCGCAAATTACTTGCCTTGCCCCGGGTGCTGACAACCCACGCTACGCCACTGGTCTCTTGTGTTGTTGGAAAAGAGTGTTTGTGATGACCAGCTTGTTCTCTTGGCAGAACTCTATTAGCCTTTGCCCTGCTTCGTTTTGAACTCCAAGGCCAAACTTGCCAGTTGTTCCTTTTATCTCTTGACTCCCTACTTTAGCATTCCAATCCCCTATAATGAGAAGAACATCCTTCTTCTTAGAATTGCATAGCTGGGATTTTAATAGCTGCAACTACAGAACTCTAAATGTCAAAAGGAAACAAGCAATGTGTGAACAGAGTAGCAACATTTCCCACTATCTGTACTCAAAATACGGAATAGATCGTTGATGCTGTATGGATGGATATGCCAGGACTTTTAAAATATTTCATATATGGATGTTAAGTTATTTGGATATCATAGCTGGCTATCAGTTTCCTAGAAGGGGCTGCTATTTTTAAAATCAGATGCCTCCTAGTGGCTTGCTCTGTGTCTGCCTTTGTATCCTAGAATTTAATAACTTAAGAGGCTCTGAAAGCTGACTCTAAATCCTGCTCTGCAACAGATATTCTAGGAGTCCACAAACTTTCAAGGAAATTGGCATTTTACAAAAAAACAACAAAACAGGATGGGTTTATTACTGTACCAAGACAAAATGCTTCATCCCACATAACATAGCTTTACTTACTAAGCTAGTACAGGGCTAGAAAACCTCTTGCCCAGATGTGGGGAACGTTTAGCCCTCCATATGCTGCTGAACTACAACTCCAGCAAGCATCAGTTAGCAAGCATGCCCAATAGCCAGGGATGGTCCCATTGAAATCAGTGCAGCTTACTTCTGAGTAGATATGCACTGGATTGCAGTGTGGGAGTTGGAAGATCAAAATGGCACTAGCATGTGCATGCCTGATGTTGCACAACTGATATTTGCTGCCCTTTACTTTCAACCCTATCTAATGCCAGGAGGTGACTCACTTCACCCTGCCTAATGGCATTACAACCTTGATATCAACTCTTCAGTTATGCAGGTGTATGGAAACTTTTTTGTTTGATGGAACCGATGCTAGACAAAACTTGGTTGGAATAAACTAAAGCATCTGGTGGGAAAATAGAATAGATATGCACCAGGGCAGTTTCTTCTTGCTGTACATTATTATTACAATCAATATCACTTATGTTCAGTCATGTGGATTGTCTTCATATTAGTTATGCTTCATTTTGTATTATGAAAAAGGATATATTTGAAAACTGATCAACATAAATTATGCAGCTCCGAAGTAATTTCTGATTTAAACTGTGTTTCATATGGTGAATTACTAGTCTAGAGTTATCTTGATTTCAATGTGTTTAATGTGTGTTACATTAAAACTGGAGAGGGTGTTATATTTATTCCATTAAAAGTAACTATGTTGGGTTAAGCAAGCAAGGGTCAACTCTGTCACTGATCTGGCTTATAAGACAGAAACCACACCCCACAATTATATATGATAAGTCACTTCAAAGTTAGAATCCTCTCAATACCAATGGATGTTTGATTTCATAAGTTTGCTTTCTTAGGAAAAACCAGGAACTTGATCTCAATAAGCAAACAGATCAAGGCTGTGCCTTGGAAGACAATCAAGTGAAACATAGAATTCAGCTTTGATCCCAGCCATATCTACTCAGAAGTAAGTTCTATCGAATTCATTGTGCCTTATTCCCAGGGTAAGTAGATTTTGAATCAGAGGTAGCAGGTGTGCTGGCTTATTGCCATGACACTTTCTTCTATTCTGCCTGAACTATGTTCTTATTTAGTTCATGAGTATTTAAGCCTATAGGCATGAAGCTAAAATCAAATCTGTTCTAACGCAGTAGAGCTCAGGGTTATGTTTGGGAAATGGAAGTTTTCCACTCTCACCCTGTACCCTTCTTGTGAAACATAACCCATAGGCTTCTCATACAAATCCTTCCATTAGGTAGAGTGATGCAGGTGCCTCAGGCAGCAGCTGCTGAGGGGTGACAAGATCTTGGAGTACAGAGCTGTGTGTGCCATGTGGTCTGGGCTTGTGCCCTCTAAGCTTGCCTGTTGCCCGCAGGTGCTGTGGCAGCACCAATCTGGTCAGCTTCCATACATTGAACGGGAAAGAAGCACCATCTTCTGCTTTGCCTCAGGTGGCAAAATAACTTAAGCTGTCCCTGCATATAAAATCTAAAAAGATGTTATGATTGTGTACCTGCCTGCCCCAATATTGCTTTAGCCCAGCAGTTTCGTATATAAAACTACTCTATACTTGGTTGCACTGAGCAATGGCATGCATATCTCCACAGATCAAATAAGAGATATTGAGATATCCACCCTGGGTATCACATTGCAGCCCTGGTGGGAATAACAGTTTATATGGTTGTTTGACATATACAGTATATTTGTGTGTTCCAAAGAATGTATAAAGCAGCCATACAGTGGTGTGTATCAAAGACATTACAAACTTTAGGTCCAGTCCAGAAGCATATAAATAAACCTAAGTC
Source organism: Podarcis liolepis (assembly GCF_965112155.1). NCBI lineage: Eukaryota > Metazoa > Chordata > Lepidosauria > Squamata > Lacertidae > Podarcis > Podarcis liolepis. The sequence goes on from NC_139560.1 coordinate 37,358,780, forward strand.
CTGATCGGTGGGATCATTAAGTATTTAAGGCCCATGGAACACAAGAAACTATCTTTTTTCAGCTCACTGTTTTTTTACACTTGGATTCATAGAGCTGGAATTAGTCCATCCCTTTGCCTGTGTGAGAAACCTATAGCAACTACAGCATCCTGATAGGCAGTCATCCAGCTGCTGTTCCTAAAAACAGCTAATAAAGAAGAATCCATTACTTTCCGAGGCAACCTATTCGACTGTCAAACAGCTTATACCATCTGAGGGTTCTTCCTAATCTTTAGTCTAAAGAATTTTTATTTTTATTAGAATCCATTGGTTTGGGTGCAGAGCAACAGAAAACAAATTTGCTCCATCCGTTCTGTTATTCTATAAAATGGTCACCTGAATTTACATATATACAACCCTACATTTTTAAGCTGTGGCTGAAAGCAACTCTGTACTGGTAAGTAAGAACATCTGAAATCTAGCCCATTTCGACAGCAAACAAGAGTGGAAACCACTTTAGACTCTTGGAGTAAAGTCACTTTAATTTGGGATAAGAGCTGCAAGTACGTACAATGTCCACACACACTAATGGTGCTTTCACATGGTCAATGTAGTCACAGCAGGAGCATAAGGAGAAGTCTTCTGGATCAAAACAAGAGGGCACCTGCATTAGCATCATGGTTCCCACTATACCAGACTTTTGGGAAGTCAACAGTGAAGGCAATGATTGACCACAGTAACTGGTATTCAGAGGTACACAACTTCTGAATATGGAGAGTCCATTGAGTTAGCATGGCTAAAGGCCACTGAAAAGCCTATTCACTAATGTCCTAGCACATACTGCCTCCACGTACGCCTACCTGCATTCAGTATGGAAGTCCAAAGGCGTTTCTAAATGTATTGAGGTGATCACACTTAGAATCCTTCCAGCAATCAGAAACCCTTTGTTGTCAGGGTACCTGGCGACAGACAAGATGCTACGCATTAGCAGTCAAACATATATAGGCATATTCAGCTTCCCATGCTGTGAACAGGAAGACTTGAAGTGGAGCCAGTGCATGCTGGGACACTGGGTACAATGCTTCTTTTCATGAAGCCTCTCTCAACTTTATTGCCACATGCATTTGCCCCAAAAGGATGGATAGGACTGTTGTTGTGGTTGTCGTTTAGTTGTGTCCGACTCTTCGTGACCCCATGGACCAGAGCACGCCAGGCACTCCTGTCTTCCACCGCCTCCTGCAGTTTGGTCAGACTCATGTTTGTAGCTTCGAGAACACTGTCCAACCATCTCATCCTCTGTCGTCCCCTTCTCCTTGTGCCCTCCATCTTTCCTAACATCAGGGTCTTTTCCAAGGAGTCTTTTCTTCACATGAGATGGCCAAAGTACTGAAGCCTCAGCTTCACGTTTTGTCCTTCCAGTGAGCACTCAGGGCTGATTTCCTTAAGAATGGATAGATTTGATCTTCTTGCAGTCCATGGGACTCTCAAGAGTCTCCTCCAGCACCATAACTCAAAAGCATCAATTCTTCGGCGATCAGCCTTCTTTATGGTCCAGCTCTCACTTCCATACATCACTACTGGGAAGACCATGGCTTTAACTATACAGACCTTTGTTGGTAAGGTGATGTCCCTGCTTTTTAAGATGCTTTTTTTTTTTTTTTGCCATTGCCTTTCTCCCAAGGAGCAGGCGTCTTTTAATTTCGTGACTGCTGTCACCATCTGCAGTGATCATGGAGCCCAAGAACGTAAAATCTCTCACTGCCTCCATTTCTTCCCCTTCTATTTGCCAGGAGGTGATGGGACCAGTGGCCATGTTCTTCATTTTTTTGATGTTGAGCTTCAGACCATATTTTGCACTCTCCTCTTTCACCCTCATTAAAAGGTTCTTTAATTCCTCCTCACTTTCTGCCATCAAGGTTGTGTCATCTGCATATCTGAGGTTGTTGATATTTCTTCCAGCGATCTTAATTCCGGCTTGGGATTCATCCAGCCCAGCCTTTCACATGATGAATTCTGCATATAAGTTAAATAAGCAGGGGGACAATATACAGCCTTGCCTTACTCCTTTCCCAATTCTGAACCAATCAGTTGTTCCATATCCAGTTCATGGATAGGGCTACTGTGTTGCAATGGAAGGGGAAATGCTTCCTTGGAAATATGGCTCAGTTTCAGAGCACTAAATGATGAGAAGCCCTTTCTGTTTTGAAATCTGGTAACCTATGGCTCTCTGTGTGCTTGGAAACCTCAGCAACTGTATTAGTAAAACGGCCATGCAGCAGTAGAAGGAAAATAGGTTGCTCTGGCTTCATGCCACTACATTACCATCTGAGTAAATGGTAGCTAGCCATGTGTTCTGTCAAATACACAAGGCATGAAATTGGTCTAAGATTAGCCCTATGTGCCATTAATCCCGGAGTAGTTCTGGCCTTACAACAGCATACGATGAAAGAGACTTCTGATTGGTTGGAGAATATTCTGTATCAGGAGCACATCATTCCTTGGTTGTTTATTATAAGACTGAAAAGAAGCCACATGCCCATCTTGCTTTATGTTTTCCCTTTGCCGGCGGGGAGGGAATCAGTTAAATAGAATAAGCAAGCAGCTCACAAAAGGTAAACACCAAGAAGAGAAGATAACCAGATGGGATACTGTCAAGGTAGGTTGCATTTTTCTCTCAATTTAATGATAAACTCTTACAATTGATAAAATCTTCAAGCAAGCCTATGTTTGGTACAGAAAATAATTTGTGCAAGGGAAGCATCTGTTCATTATCATTCAAGGGTTTAATTGTATGTTTCTTATAACCTAGAGGTGTTTATATACTAACCACATGCATTTCCGTATGTCCAACATCTAAGAGAGAACAGGTTTTGTTTTGTTTTTTCGTCTCACAAAGAAAGGTAGCTTCAAATTAGGAAAGAGACAATATACAAGGAATGGAAGCTTGTGAAAACTCAAATGATTGTTCAAAGAATTCTACAACATCCAAAACCTATGGTTTCTAGGGATGGAAGGGTCAGTTTATTCTGGTCCACATCAATTTCACATGTACTTATTCATAAGTCCATTTCTTTTTTCCATTTGAATTTTTAAAATATATATTTGGGAATTCATATTTAAATTTGTATTTCATATGTACTTAAATATCCATTTTATCACAAAATATGTACTTAAATATACCATTTTATCTCAATGTGAATGCTTTAAAAACTTATTTTATCCTAAATACAAAATTTTAAAATGCTTTTTGGTACTTTCTTGATTCAAAAACTGTATCACAAAATTGGGGAAGTGTGAAAACTGAAGGCTAATTATGTTCTGATCTGTACATTTGTCTGGAAAGTTTGAATTAGATCAGGTCACTTAAAAATGTGGACCATTCTTCTCTAGCCCTAGAGGTATCAAGTCTACATCGGTAGTGGGCAACTTTGGGCCCATGGGCCAAAGCAGGCCAGCCAAGCCTTTGTGGTTGGCCAACAGGCTGCCTTCGTGAACCAAATCCACCTTTCCTATGCTTGACCATCATATGACTTCAGGTGTGCACAAGACGAGAAAGTTCATAAGAGGAATTCAAACTGTGGCTGCAAAGGAAGAATCAGGAACGCACCCCAAGAGACAGAAAAAGGCTTCAAATTCAAAAATTATCCAGTTACAGATAGGTAGCCGTGTTGGTCTGCCATAGTCAAAATAAAAAAATTCCTTCCAGTAGCACCTTAAAGACCAACTAAGTTAGTTCTTGGTATGAGCTTTCGTGTGCATGCACACTTCTTCAGATACACTGAAACAGAAGTTGCCAGATCCTTCTATATAGTGAGAAGGTGGGGAGGGGTATTACTCAGAAGGGTGGTGGGAATGGGTGATTGGCAGATAGCTGAGATGAGCCTGTCGTTAAGAGTCGTCAACAGGCTCATCTCAGCTATCTGCCAATCACTCATTCCCACCACCCTTCTGAGTAATACCCCTCCCCACCTTCTCACTATATAGAAGGATCTGGCAACTTCTGTTTCAGTGTATCTGAAGAAGTGTGCATGCACACGAAAGCTCATACCAAGAACTAACTTAGTTGGTTTTTAAGGTGCTACTGGAAGGAATTTTTTTATTTTAAAAATTATCCAGTTCAAGCTGCATATGTTTCAACCACCTGACATCTAACTTTCCCCCACTGCTCTTGTGCTGATGTAGATGGTGGGGGGAGGGCATTGGCAGCTTTCTGCCCCATGCCAAAGCCCCTCTACTACCCACCACTTGACAGGGTCCTGAACCAGCTGCTCCTCCTGTGGTGGAAACTTTAGGGAGAAAAGTACTGAACTCAAGGGCAACTGACACAATAAATGTCAGGTGCAGTTTTGAAGTTACAAAATTTATTGTTGAGGTCTCAGTCCCATTTCCAGAGTTATTTCTTTTTGTTTATGACTTGTACTCATATATTTACAGTGTAGTATTGATGGAATGTATTCAGTAATATTCTCTACTCCAGGTGCAATAAAAAATGACCTCAAAGAATGTGCTGTGGGGCATTTATCTATACTTTCATTGCAGCTTCCTGTATAGAATTAAGTGAAATTTTATGCCTGACTTGCTTTAATACCTTTAAGGGGTCCCAAATGAGTTCTTGTCCAAGGGCTCCCAAACTCTAGGGCCACCATTGCTTGCTTAGATGTTTAATCACTGAAGTAATCACTGAAGTAATGAACATAGTAATGAAGTAATGAACATAGGACAGAGCTGTAGAACCTTCAGCACTATTCAAAGATGGTAGCGCCTTGCACAGCATATCTTGGTAAGACAATACATGTAACACTAGTATATGCCTATGAAATTTTGGACAGAATGCATATCAGTGATACCTATTTCCCCAAATGAAGTTGTTGTTAAGTATAATTGTTTAATTTCACACAGAAATGGAGAATGCCTGTATGTATGTTGCTAAGGGTTTGACTGTGGAAAATTCCACTGGTGTTCTCTGCTAGCATTCACTTGAGTGTTTAACCTTAGAACATGTGACTAAGGTTTTTAATCACAAATTCACCGTTTTGAAAGTAGTTGCCTTTGCCTTTTGTTCCAAGGCACAGTCAGAGAAAGAGGTGATAAGATGCCTCTCCAGGAACTGCATCGCTTTAGGCTGGATACAGGCTAATGCAAACTATGGGAGAGACAGAGCATTTATTTCAGCTCTGATCATAATTATGTTATACATTTAAGAAAAAAAATCTATGCTTCCATATGCATATGATTTATACAACTTTCTAGATATGTCATTGATGTTTTCGTGCCTGTTTTTGAAGAAGTTCTGGTTTGAAGAATAATTATGGGCCTGGACAATTTATATTCCAAAAGGATTCAGTTTTTATGCATCCAATTGCTTCATGCTGAACAATATTAATATCCGCAATAGTTGTTTTAGCTCATATTGAATCCACTAATGTCAGGTGACCCAGGCCTTTATAGTCATGGCTTTACAGGACAGACAAGACTGGATACAACTAATGAAATTAATCACCAGGGGAACCATTTTTAAATATCCATCAACCCTCCCACTAACACACTTTTTTTAGATGAAAGGATGCAATAATAATAATAATAATGAGATCCTCCAAGAATAGGCCTACTCCTCATGGGTTGCCTTGTAGATATAGGGGAAGGACCATGGATATGCCTGCCCCTCTATCATTTATACTGGATTCTCAGCAATGTGAACAATAAGAATGATACATGATGAGTAAATATAAGAATGATCTACTTTAGTTCAATCACTATCAGTATTAGAAACATAGAGAAGTGAGGTGCCCCAGCGTACAATTCAAAAAGATGACATCAGAATTTACTGTAAGTGGATACATATTCTAATAGTTTGATTCACAACTATAGCCTATAAGCAAAAATACACAAAATATATTAGCAGCAGCGATTCATGAATGTAAATGTGGTGCTAATAGGAAAAAGAGACTAAGGAGTTACAGTACATAAATCCCCCAAAGCCCTCAGCCTAATTAGTGAAGATAAACTGGTTGACAGATTGCACAGCTCGAAAAACATACAGCAAAGAAGGTTATAATATTTATTATTGTGGTATAAAGATACTGATTAGACAGCCCTCACCCCCCCCATACATATAGATCTAATCGCTAGCTTCCACAAAGGATAACAACTTGCTCTGTCTGCTTGGTTTGATAAATTAATCCAGATCAGGTCCAAATAAAGGGATTTGCATTCTTTAGAGATTAATGAACTTCATGCTAGTAGAGAAGCATCCTCACCAAATGTGTTAATTGCATCGCTGCTAACTAGAACAAAATGCACCATCGCAGAACTGAGGGCAACTTCTCAGATTATACAAACACATCCATATGTAGGGAAATGTGCAAATCCAAAGTGTTGGGAGTTTAGGGTCCCTGGTAAGATGCAAATATAATAATACAATAAGAAGAATAAGAATAAGAATAAGAATAAGAATAAGAATAAGAATAAGAATAAGAATAAGAATAAGAATTAGAATTAGAATTAGAATTAGAATTAGAATTAGAATTAGAATTAGAATTAGAATTAGAATTATTATTGAGCGGCTTCCAACCGAATATTAAAAACACAATACAGCATCAAACATTAAAAGCTTCCCTAAACAGGGCCGCCTTCAGATGTCTTTTAAAATTAAAATAGTTGCTTATTGCCTTGACATCTCCTGGAAGGGCGTTCCACAGGGCGGGTGCCACTACCAAGAAGGCCCTCTGCCTGGTTCCCTGTAACCACACTTCTCGCAGCGAGGGAACCGCCAGAAGGCCCTCGGCGCTGGACCTCACTGTCCGGCACTGTCCGGGCTGAATGATATAAGCTCATAGATCTCCAGCCAGGCACAACCACACATTTATCAAGGTGAGTGCTTACACTTGCACAGGGTTCCTGCAACTTGTGCATTCACATGTAAGGAAACTGTAATACCTGTCCAAACACTATTCAAACTAGAGATGGATGAGCTTTCCCCCACTCAGTTCAGATTCTGAAAGCCTCTGAGGCTTAGAAACATCCTCCCCACCTGTCCTTCTTAATCGCCAAAGCATTCTCGTTGCCAGCCTGCCCCTTTCTATCTAAACCAGTGATTCCCAGCCTTTTCTTGGCCATGTCCCACCTAAGCATCTCTAAAATCCTGCTGCCCTCCTCCCCAATGCATATAATCCTTATTATTCAAAAAGTGGACTCCTATTCACATGGAGGAAGCCCAAAACAATGGTGACCGCTCCAACTGAGCAGCTACAGACTCTTGGGTTATTCTCTTCATGCAAAACCTTATTGCTGGGCCATGCTATACCAGAGCCAGTGACACGCCCAGCAAATACAGGGCTTGCATGGCATGAATTAGGGCAGCCACAAGAAATCTTTAGACATTACTGCTTTCACATAAAGTACTGCCACAGAGAAGAATTGTTCACTGGCACTAACATGGAGAGAATGAAGCAATTAGAAGCAATGAAGTTCTAAAAACTGGCACAGTAAGAATATTTTATGCAGTAGAACCATTTCTCATCATGAATGTTCAGGAATAGTTTGACACAAAAGGACATTACTGCCTCCACGCCCATCATTAAGGAAACTCTGCAATAATTCAGCATTGTGAACAGCGAGGAAACTGTTGCCAAGCAGGGTGTGGTAGGAGATGAAAGATAAAATGGATGGCAACCAGAGTCATTATAGGACCGATCTGGAAAGAGACCACCCATGAAGAATAGGTGATAGCTGTTTTATGTAGCAGCAAATTATGTGATGTGCTGTAGCTGGTGCAACTGCCAAGAACTTCATCCTGCAGGTGGAGTATGTTGTGGGAGAGCCTGGAGGTTTACCAGAAAGCAAAAATGCCTTGTGAACGTGTTTCTGCACCTCAGGTGCTTCTAGTTGAAAAGTGCCCCAAATTCTGCTAAATATAGATTATTCTGGGGTATAAAACATGCTTGAACCAAAACCATAGCCGTTAACAGCTGTCAAAGGTGGGATCTGGTAATTGCTTAAGGACTAAAAGAGCTTTCTTTCGCCTCCAAACTATAGTGCAGACATCATTAGTATGAAAAACAATAACTGCTACTTTATGGGAGTGGTCAAGTACAGAACGATGCTAGAGAGCTTCAAAAATGTAAGAGCTGTGTATGCAACCATAGGGAAAGGACCGAGCTTGCTACATGGTTGCATTCTTAGAATACAGGATGTGTAGTAAGAAAACATCTAAAAGTAGCACTCAGACAAGACTTTGGTCATTAGACTTTACTATGTCCTCAGAGACATCTCAATCTAACACAAACCCTCTCACGGATAAAGAGATATTTGCTAAGCAATGATTGCCCCTTAAATATTTTTGAGGGTGTTCATTTTGTTAGTTTTGCTTTTAGAAAGTCGACATAGTGTAATTGGCCAGGTGCCACATGCCTTGGCTTTTGTTTTGTGTTTTATATCTTTCCTAGAAGCAAACAAGAAATTATCCATACTGAAGGCAAGATGCTAGGGCTAGATAGACCCAGCAGATGCACCGCTCTCATAAAAGCTGCACTAAATTTTGATAATTATATCTGATTTCAAATAATAATGCTCTAACATGCAGAGCCTATTTATGAAAACTGAATTTCAATATTTATAGAATGTTTCATAGTTTCAAAAAATAGGCAATATGGGAATTATTATTGGAAAGATGCCTTTGTCTAATCTGCAATATCACCTTCTGGTCTCCTTCTACTCCCCAAAACCATCTGTTTCACTGATAGAGAGGGGAGATATATATATATATAATATAATGAAGTACATCTGGTTATATATATACTTGAGACATCAGAGAAGATAAAAGTCAAATGTTACATATGTATAATATACAAAATTATCCTCAGAATATATTTACTATTACTCAGCCTTCAATATTAATTTGACCTCATTTTATGGCAACATTTCCAGCCTCTCTTGGGTCAAGATTTAGTGTTCTTAAATATGACTGTTCATTACGCACACTGGCTTTTGTCTGGTGGGAAAAAAACATGTTTATAGGTCCTTATGTACAGAGCTGAGTCTGCATGCAGAGGGTAAATGTACCTACTTCAGGCAGCACAATGTGTGGAATGAGAGTGAGAAAAATGAAGGCAGAAATTGGTGTCTGAATGGTGCAGCAAGTCTTTTTAATGTGTTGGCCCTATAGGAAAGCAGGAGGAGGAGAAGAGGACAATCAGATGCCTAGGGGAAGTCTATTCTCCACAGTTTTGTTCCTTATTAACCAGTTTTCAGAGGCACACTGCCTCCAACAGTGGTGGCAGAACATGCCTATCATGGCTAATGGCCAGAGTTAGCCTTATCATCCATGAAGTTACCTTATCTTCTTTAAAAGGTGACTTATACTGCCTCAGTTTGCACATAGCACTAAGCCAAGCCTATGGCTAACTATAAATAGTGAGTGTAACCAAGAACAAAATAAACCACAAGCTTGGGCTCAGGTGTAGCACTAAGCCAAACCATTGCTTAGCTCCAGTCAGCATAGCAGCAAGGCCAGGGGAGGAGCCAAGCAGCTGTGATTTTTGCTCTGAGCACTTCCATGCTTGCTTGCTCATGCTTAGCCATGGTTTGACTTGCATGTGAACAGAGCCCCTGAGCCGGAACTTGGGTCTAGCTCAGTATTGTGTACATTGAGTGGCTGTGGCTCTCTTTAGAAAGGGGTCTTTTCTGGCCCTACCTGAAAATGTTGGGGGTTGAACCCTGGAAATTTAGAATGTAAAGCAGGTGCTCTACCACTCACCTATGGCATCTATAACTACTTAAAGCATGAAATCAAAGTTTTGTTTGGTAAATTCCAATAAAGATATGGAGTCCAGTCATCTCTAGTTGCAGTCTACCTCTTCAGTTTCCCTGGTTCCAACTCCAAAAATATCAAAAAGTAAGCCACAAAGCTATGTAATATTCCTTTCTGAGCAAAAATTATCACTGGAATTTATCTGAATTATCTGGTTTTTCAACCTGGCAAATAATCCATCTTGTGGCTATAACATCTAACACAGTTTGCTGCACTGCACAAATGTCTGGGCTTGTATGGTTTGGAGGACTTATTGAGGACAGCTGGATGCAGTGTAAAGAATGCCCAAATAATAATTATCTCCTACAGGTTGGGGGGGTTGATATTATTTTCATTTATGAATTTCTTCCTAAGAAGCACCTTGAAGTGATTTCAAAATACTATAAAACGGTTAAAACAACTGCAGGCATAACCCCCCCAGCAATAGAAATTCTGAGGTATCTATTTAAAAAACAACAACAACTCCACTCAGAAGGCTTGGTGAAAGAGGACAATCTTCATTAGATGCCAAAATGACAACAAATATGGCACCAGCTTGATATGTAACGTGAGTGAGTTCCAAAGGGACATGGATTACTTGCCACCTGGAGGCCTTTAGCAGTTCTCTTCCATACTGAACTGCACAACATGGGCCAGTTATGGCATTTCTTGATTTAAGTTTAGAGACTCTTAACAACAGCAGAATGTGGAGATTTAATTGTCTGAAAACCAGGGTTCAAATCAAATCAAAGTGGACAATTCTCTAGAACCACCTGCCATTTTCATAGTATTCCAGCTCATTTGCTCTCCCAGTTTCTTGAGTATTATCCTGTTAAGTAAAAGAAGATAATGCCTGCTGTTTTCAGATAGCTGTTACTTCTCTTGAACGTTTCATATCATATTGGGTTCCTTCCCCACCCCCTTCCAATTCAAGCCACACTTCTTCTCAGAAATTATCAGAGAATTGGCCCTTGTTTCATCTTGCTCAGCATCTATTAATAGAACTTCTTTTGATCATTAAGAAAAAGAGCATTTTATGTCCTTTTTATTGCCTCATAATATTGATGAATTCGACCCACATTGTGATTCATCGCTTCAGTTGGTTTGATGTACTATAAGATGGTTTTAACAGGCCTGTTGACTAGAAGGTGCCTTGGGTTTTTTTGTTTTATTTTTATATTCTTTATTAAAAATAAAAAGAATTATAAGACAGAAGACAGTAAAGAATATAAATATCCCCCCCCCTAACAATAGAGATTCCTTGGTTTTTGAAGCTTTTAAAGCTTTCCTGTGGACAGTCTCTGGCTGAGAAAGATAAGAAGTAGTTATCCCAAATATGTAATTGTCTCTCTAATATTAAGGACCTCTCTTTCCACCTTAATTTCCAGACAGGCTCTTTTTCCACAGCCCGCCTTAACTCTCCTGGGCCTCCCTCCCTCCCAAACATCAAGACTGCTGGTAGCTGCACAGATCACAAGTTATAGAGATCTTTATTTGTTAATCTGCCAATTTATAGCACTCTAGTCTGCAGGATTGGGACAGGTCACAACAACACATTAAAATATAACAGACCGAATGCTCATAAATGTCAAACGGGACCGAAATCTAAACTACAGTTCTCCAATAACACTTGAATCCTGTCTACTCAACAATGTTTCTGGCATGTGGTCAGGTTGAGCTGATTTGTCACCTGAGAAACACATTCCAAAAGAATAGCCATGTTTAGTTTGTTAAAGAAGAAAAAGGTGCCCTTTGATACCATGAAGATAAAGAAATGCATTTTGGGTGAGCTTTCAGACACAAACACAAGAATAGCCACAATCAAAATTTACCCTCTGAATACAATTTCTTCTTTACAAAATTAGAAGGCCATGAGATTGTGTTATATACATTTGTGTGTTAGGTTAGCAAGATAGTGCATGGCAAAGGTTTGAGGATTCAATAGCACCCTAGACACATCCATGCAGGACGCAGGCCAGAGGTGCCATTAGAAAAAAAGGACAAGAGTTGTTTCCGCAGCAGAGTCTTTGATAGGATCTGTAGCTGTAACTTAGCTAGCTAGCTATGCCTTTAGTGACAGCAGCTTCCTCAGCCTGTTTTAGCAATTGGCTCTGAAAGACATGGAGAGACTGTGGTTTTTACTGGTGTTCTGCGCTAGCAGCCTTGCACCCAACCTTGCTTGAGAATTCTAAGAAGCCAAGAAATCAGTGCAGTTTTGAAATCAGAAATGAAAATCATATTTGAAAGATTCAGTTCTCCATCTTGATTCAGAATGGCATTCACTGTTACGATGGCAGGGAGGAGGAAGAGGATCCCGGCAAAGGGTGTAACCGGGACTGGGACACATTGGGGCGAGGAGATGGGGGAGGAAATACTCACAGGGTGGTGGAGGATGGCATGGGGATGGAGTTCAGTGCACAGGAACCAGAGCAGCAGGACCCATCACCAGAGGACACGGCAGACTCCAAGGCATAGGGAGCAGCAGGAGAAGCACTCTAGGAGGCTGAGACAAGCAGGGGCCCACAGCCCAGCTCTCTAGCTGGCCAGGTGGGGCTCATTAGCTCTGGGAGGAGGTATGTGATTCCTCAGCTGGAGTTGGCTAGGAACAGGTGAGGGTCAGGTGTCTCATCAAGCCCAGGTGCTGCAATCAGCATGCAGAGTACAGAAGGGGCACAGAGCTGAGGTGCTGTATCTGCTCAACTGCCTATGTTGATGAACCTTGACTCAGATGCCCCTGCACCTCTATGGGACTCTTCTTTAGGTTTGACTCTGGACTGTATCTTGACTGGGGGACTTCAGACTTAGCTACTTGGATTGACCCTGGTCTGCATTTCCTGGCCTTTGCTTGTGTGGATTGACACTCAGACTCTGAACTTTGGATTTGCTGCCAGGTAGGCCAGGGGTTCAGGACATCCATTTACTTCCAAACATAGATGAAGAACTTCTTCTTGGTCTTTGGAAACATCATGTAAAATTTGGTTCTGATATCTTAAGCGGTGCAAATGTGATGTCTTAAGTCCAAATGCAGAGCAGACAAATAACTACGTAAAATAGATAGTACAGTAGATTGTTCTGCTTCATATCTGTATTATTAAAGCAAACTTGCATAGTGGGTATATCTTTGTTTATAAGAGGCAGCGAACCTCACTTCCTGGTGGACAGTAATGCTAAGCCTTCATGGGTGAGAGACCTGAGTCTATGGCTACAATCCTATCCACACTTACTTGGTAGTATTCCCATTGACCTCAATGGAGCTTACTACGAAGTAAACATGTATGAGATTGGACTGTTAGGTTCTCCCCCACCCGTACAATAACTGTTGGAAACTTCAATTAAATCCAGATGATTACCTTTGCAGGGGAATAACATCACTTGGTCAGAGAAGACTTCACCAAATGTCATTGATACATGTCGAGTCCCACCTCCCCAAACCTGAGAATGGCTTTGCTAAGCAGCTTTTATCTCTTCATCCCATTTCTAGGTTATATAATTTAGAAGGCATTGCAAAGAAATGAAATGTAGCAATGTCCCTAGAGATCAATTATAGGATGCTACAGATGTCTGCATTCCACTGCTCTGACTTCAAAAATACTAATGATTATGAGAAGAGGGAGTAGAAATTGTGTGTAAAACATTTTACCAGCATTGCACCATTGCTATACCAGCTTTTTGTATAGGACGGACACTTTGCTTTCAGCCAGGGGATCATGGGACCATAGGAAAGTTGTGCCTACCTGGAAAAGCATCATAGCAAGGAAAAGGTCAACCTGGCCCCATCCACCAAGCAGAGAACAAACAGCTGCAGGAAGCTCCATTCTCCCCATCCTATCAAGAACAACTCTGGCTCCCCCTGCCAGGGGTAGACTTTGGTCTTCCAAATTTCAGCTGCGCCCAGTGTGAGGCCTTCTGTTCTGCTCAATTCACAATGAATACTTATGAATATGTCATAGTTACGGTGCCCTGCAACGCCCCCTATGCTTGGTACCCCTTGTGACGGGACTGGTTGTGCTGTCCTAAATCTGCCTCTGGCCCTGAGACCACAGAAGCAATGGGAAGATAACCCCAGCCTGTGGCAATGGCCAGAGGAACAAGGGCTCTTACGGCATTTGTTTGTTGTTGTTGATATGGTTGTAATTTGTTGTATTCTGCCTTGGAAATAATTTGATCAAAAGGCAGGGCATGCATTTATAAAATAAACTCAATACATATAATCTGTTCTTCTCTGTCACACCAGGGCCTTTTTTCCTACCACTGATTTCATCACAGAGGTGGGGAGGATTATTTTCCTGGAGACTGCAGCTGGGGAGGGAAGGGTAAAACATTCCACCCCCTTGTGCTGTGGTCCTGATAAAAATCTGCTCCCTACACTTACTGTTTCCGAAGGGGTAGTCATCTTAGTCTGCTGCAGGAAATGCAACATGGACTCTAGTGAGTGATAGCTCGAAGACTAACCAATTTTATTGTGGCATAGGTTTTCATGGATTAAAGTTCACCACTTCATCAATAAGCAGAAACACCTGATATGGTTCATAGTGATACATTAAGCAACAACATACCCACAACAATGCTACAATTAATACACTAACACAGCTTCTCCCAAACTGTGGTCCATGATCTTCATTCAGGGGATCCATGGTGTGTCAGTGGATTTGTGGTTGAAGATGGGAGATGGCAGGTCCATTGCATTAAATACTCATGTTGATTTTAATTGTATTTTACTGCTTTTTAAATTCCCTATATTGCATTTTATTGTATTACAATTTGATAATTAAATCTAGCAAAGCACATTACAATTGCTATAACAGGAAGTCATTAAGTAGTCCTTTTCTGGTTAGCAATTTTCAGGTGGCCTGGGGGGAGGGTGGGAGCGAGAACCAGTGCACTAGTAAAATTAGCACCAAGACCACTTGATAGGGTTTTTTTTAATGGCCAAATACATATCGGTTATTTTGGACCAGGGATCAGCTCTGGATATTATATGTGAAACCTTAGCAAACAGTGTGCCTGTGAGCATCAGCAGTATGTTATTGCTTCATCACTGAGTAACCACTGAGTAACAGAGACAGTTTTGTGCCCTGGCAACTCTCCTTATAAATTAAACACTACAGACATGTAAACATTATGCACCACTCTTGCCAGACTCGGTTTCTTGACAGAGCTCCAAGTTTCAAGAGAGCAGCATTTCTCTAAAAGTTAAGATAGCTTAGCAAAAGAAAAAAGACGCTTTAGAGGTGTGTGTGTGTGTGTGTGTGTGTGTGTGTGTGTGTGTGTTTCTCTAAAAGGGAAACACGCACAATCTCTAAAGCTTCATTTTTCCTTTTTGCTAAGCCATCTCATCTAAAGCTTGCCAGCAGCGTTAGCCCAGCTTGGGTTCCGTTTCAGTCACTTTCCCAAACCCCATTACTGCTGAGTTGTGGATTATCCTTTTCTTACAAACTTGAGCCACCTTTGCATGAAGGTGAAACTTATAAATTATCAAAAGAACCACAAACAGTGCATAAATTAGGGGCAATGTAAATTGAGAGGTTAAGGTGCATAACAGCTGGTCATTGTGCACATTCACCAGGCCTTATGAACAACGTGCATGAAATCTGTCCAAGAAATTGTGTATATCACCTGATCTGTATACATGCTCTCCAACAGCTCTTGGTGAATGTGCATGCGTCAACTGAATTTTGTAGGTTATGCAACCATTATGAATAATCCTCAGTAGGCTTTGGGTAATCTCAAGAAAGCCTTGGGAGGGGGGGTGCATAGGTCAACTGCATTTTGTACATTCTCCAAGCATGTTATCTAGTCAGTATGCACAGTCTCCAGGAAACATGCCCTTGTTTTCTACCTCTAGTCCAGAAGTGTGCAATCTGCACCACTTGGATTGCTTCTAACCTACTGCTTGACCTTGCCTGGGGCACAACAAACCCTCCCACTGATCAGCTGGGCAGTGAAAAGAATGGGTGAGGCTCCAGTACACCTGAAGCAGTCGAGCTTCATATTTCACCATAGTGAACAAGAGAGAGAGAAAACAAGTGCATGTTCTAGAGTGGAGCAGAGCTGGGGAACGTGATCCTCCAGTTGTTGGGCTACAACTTCTAATATCCCTCCCCACTGACCATGCTGGCTGAGGCTGATGAGAGTCTAGGATGCCACAAGTTCTCTATCCCTGTTCTGGAAGTTGCACTTTTAAATTGGAGTGAGGTTTTCAATACCATTGCCTTCCCAAAGAAAGAAAAACTGGCCAAGCTAGTTGTTAGAAGAAGAAACAACCCAATCATTTTCTCTCCCACTGGAACAGCACCAGCTTTGAGTCTTCTTGCTCCCATTCTCTGATGTAGTGCCACTTTGGAGCATCTGTGGAAAAATGAAACAGTAGCTCCGATCTGCTCAAGTGTTCACTACAGCACAAAAAAGGAGTCCAGAATATATGGGGGTGGAGGGAGAGCTGTCAAAGCTCAGGAGTGCAAGCAGTTTCCTGAAGAAAATCTAAAATATACACAGAGCCACCACTGAAAAGGCCCTTTCTTGGGTACTTGCAGTTTCTCTCTCATCCAATGCAGGGATCATTAGGGAGGGCCTCATTTGCTGATCTAAGGTTTTTTCACACTTTATTTGGGGGATGATTTCACAAGTTTTTACTTAGACATTACTGAGGAAAAGCAAGAGGAAGAAGGAGGAATTCATGTTTTTGTCACACTCTGTTCCGCCTTGTAATTCCCATGATTTATTTAACAAGATTTATATAACACTTAATTTAGAAAGCCTCTAAGTAGTTACATAATGTAATATATAATCATAAAAATACCAGCCATATCAACATACTTAAAAAATATGTAGGCATAACAAAATTATTAAAATACTGATGAAACCAACTGTTTTAAAAACAAATAGAGATAATTTTTTTTAATGTATCTTTAATTTTTCGACAACAAATCTTATAGCTAGATTCTTAGTTATCTCGCATTTGGAATGTCAAAATGCTCACAAATACTTGTGGAAAGATGATATGGTGTTTGAAATTCCTGCCTAGTACAAATGAATAAGCAATAACATTATCAGCGTATTGTGATTGTCTTTCATGTTCAGTTTAGTGCAGACCCTTCTAACCAGACTGACTCATATTGGGGAAAACATGTGCATTTTGTCAAGTTTTTCACAAAACTGTTTGAGAGTTGAAGTTGGAACAGAAAGTTATGGGCTAATAAAAACCAGCTTTCTTATCCCATTCACTTGTCCAGTCCTTTTCGAAGGAAAACCACCCATGCAGATAGAAGGTAGTTTAATATTCAGTTGGTGGAGCTCATGTTTCCAGGTTCTTCCAAATAAATACTTCTTACTCCTGAATAAAGGAGCTTTATATTTAATCTGGATGCAGGAATGTTCATGCTAATGTAAAAGTTCCATCACAAGAGGATTTAAACACTTCCTAGCAAAATGGGGGGTGGGGGGCATAGCTGTCAACTTTTCCCTTTTCTTGCGAGGAATCCTATTCGGAATAAGAGGATTCCCCTTTTAAAAAGGGAAACGTTGACAGCTATGGTGGGGGGAAATAACTGCATGGTTTCATTTCAACTTAGACCAGACTCAATTTAGCCTATGATCGATTCACCCTCCTTATAGCCACGTAAGCATTGAGATAATTACAGTCAGTTATCAATCATTATCATGCAAAGAATAGAGCTACCATACACGAAGTCAAGCCCATTAAGGAGTGTGTCTTAATATTAGGCATGACATACCTTCAGAAAAAGTTTCCAGATATCCTCATTGTGTAATTGTGTTGTCCAATTCTACCAAGTCAAATAAGACATTAATGATTTCTGATGGCTTCATAAAGCATGGTAACAGCCCAGCTCCTGTGTTACGCTGCTTCCCTGGAGAACGAGGGGTGGGGCTAAAATGATCCCCAAGCTGCCTATTTTCTTCCTTCCTTTCCCAGTTTTTTGATTGGACCTTCTTGCTTCCTATGGCAAGGCAGTAAAGGAAAGGGAATAAACATATTATAGGAAGCAGCAAGGTAGGAGGGGGAAAGAGCTTGTTTTGAGCAAATAGAACCTTGCTCATAATCTACTGGGACTCCAAAAACAACGATACTAAAAGACCTTTCTTTCCTTTTGTACAAAATATTTCCTCCCCTTCTTTTCTTTTCTTTGACAATACTGGAATCTTCCCATGAGATTTTTCATATTAAACAAATCTTGCTTTCCCGATAAACACTTAGCTTTAGATTTTCTTCTTCTTCTTCTTTTCATTAACATGATCAGACAGTTCTCTAGAGATTGATGCTGAATTAACATCATCATCGCAGAAGCTGAGAGGGGAAAGCAGTTTAAGAATAAACTGGCCATAGACAACCTAAAGTCACACTGAAGCATGATCAAATAAAACAATAAAGGATGCCAGATTGTTGATGTTTCTATTGCCTGCTCTTGATGTGATTACACTTGATAGGTATGTAAAAAGGTAAAGGGACCCCTGACTGTTAGGTCCAGTCGCGAATGACTCTGGGGTTGCGGTGCTCATCTCGCTCAATAGGGCGAGGGAGCCGGCGTTTGTCCGCAGACAGTTTCCGGGTCATGTGGCCAGTATGACTAAGCCACTTCTGGTAAACCAGAGCAGCGCACAGAAATGCCATTTACCTTCCCGCCAGAGCGGTACCTATTTATCTACTTGCACTTTGACGCGCTTTGAAACTGCTAGGTTGGCAGGAGCAGGGACAGAGCAATGGGAGCTCACCCCGTCTTGGGGATTCGAACCGCCAACCTTCTGATCGGCAAGCCCTAGGCTCTGTGGTTTAGACCACAGCGCCACCTGTGTCCATTGATAGGTATGTAGTTTATGGGTATTTCTGGATCCAATACTGTTGCTTGAGGCTCAGGTGGCCTTCCATTAGATTCAGCTGGAAAGGGATAGCCTAACTTCTGTTGACTATGCTCTGGTAACCTGTAAATGAGATTACTGCAACATGTTATATGTTTTGAAAGCTTCAGCTGGTGCAAAACTTGGCAACCAGATTGCTCACTGGGCAAGATGGTTTGAGTATATTACACCGATCCTGGTCTGACTGCACTGGCTGCCAATTAGTGTCCAGGCCCAATTCAAATTCCTGGTTTTGACCGATAAAGCCTTAAATTGCTCAGGACCACAATGCCTCAAGGACCACCTCTCCCTTTATGAAGCAACCCAGACCCTGAGATTGTCATCTGAGGCCCTTCTTCATGTGTCTCCTTCACAAGAGGTCCAGAGGGTAGCAACATGAGAACAGACCTTTTCTGCACTGGCTCCTTGCTTGTCAAATGCTCTTCCCAGGGGGCCTTCAGAGGCAGATCTATGGAAGCATGGCCAGTTCACCTGCACGGGGCACCAAGCCAAGAGGGCCCTGCAGGGCCACTGGAACAATGACTTAGAACAAAAGGTGAGGGGGAAACAAATTTTGGTGTTGCACAGGGTGCTGCTGAAATTTGAAAGCCCAAAGTCTGCCACTGGAGGCGTGCCTGGTGCCACCATTATATATCTTTAGACAGAAATGTTGTTAAATGGGATTGAGGGGAAATGGCAGCACAAGAATTGTGCTCTGTCTTCAGTTTTGCCAGAGAAGCCTAGCAGGACACTGGAAATAGCTGTTGCTTAGAGTCTTCACAGAATTTTGTATGAGGGAGTTAAAAAGAAACGAGGTTGGAAACAAGATGAGGCTTCACCAGATTAACAATACAAAAACTGAGCAAATAGGTTTTTTAAGCATGTCGATATCAAGGGGTTGGTGGAGGTTTTGTAATTTGTTCATTCATTTCCGATTAGGACTTGCCTGCTGTATTTTGATGAATTTTTAAGTATATTCTTTCATTGCCAAAATCTAGCCCCAAAGAACATGAAACACAAACATTAACATTACCAGTTTACATTATGGCATAGCACCTTCCAATGTTGGATTAAGATGTATATTGTGTTAGTTTAGTGCCATCAAGTGTCCAAAAATGAGAAAAGGCTCTGAATATTTCTTTGTAAAACGCCATGCCTGTGGAGGCATTGATCTCCCAGCCTCCTTCCAACCGAAGCTGCAAGCTTGCCCTTATTCCCATGGACATCCCTGGTGACCCTGATGCCATATTGATTCTGGTCCTGCTATGGTGCTAGCTCATCCTCAGCTACTTTACCAGCCAATATCAGCATGTGTGCAAATAAATATTTTTCCACTGATGTAGTTTAACCAGCGTGTGGCTATGGAAACATGTGTGATTGTTTGTGTGCCTCCACAAAACTGTACTGATCAAGGGGAACAGGTGTAGCTCAGTGTCACTGCATGCAGATTGGCACATTGCAAAGGTTGCAATGTTTTTAGCTGGGGCAATCAGAATAAGGTCCACTATTCAGGACCCTAAAGTGTGTTTTATATAAGGTAAAGGGACCCCTGACCATTAGGTCCAGTCTTGAATGACTCTGGGGTTGCGGCGCTCATCTCGCTCTATAGGCCGAGGGAGCCGGCGTTTGTCCACAGACAGCTTCCAAGTCATGTGGCCAGCATGACTAAGCCGCTTCTGGTGAACCACAGCAGCACACGGAAACGTCGTTCACCTTCCCGCCGGAGCGGTACCTATTTATCTACTTGCACTTGACGTGCTTTCGAACTGTTAGGTTGGCAGGAGCAGGGACCGAGCAACGGGAGCTCACTCCATCACGGGGATTCAAACCGCCGACCTTTAATCGACTTTTCCTGTTCTTTGTATATTGCTTTGCTGTTTTGTTGCTATGGCTGATGGCTGACACAAATAAAGATTCATTCATTCATTCACTGCATGCAGGAGGTGAGATTCAATCCCATGCACCTACAGGCAGGACTGGGACAGAACCCTGCCCAAAATCATGGAGAGACACCCACGTCAGCGCAATCAATGACCTAGATGAGGGGTCTTTAACCTTTTCCAACCCAAACGTGCATTTGGGGACCCATTTCTTCATTTTTTACCTTATTGTTGCATAGTGGAAGTGCTCCTGCTGCGAACCAAAGTTATTTATGCCTTTCAAGTGTTATGGTTCCATTGGCTGCATCCAGTCAAAATGTAGCTCTGTGCTTGCACAGATGTTTGGGTGTCTTCAGCATGTACTACTTCACAACATTTCATTGTTTCCTCCATTGAAATATTAGATAGCGAACATCATGAGGATAGCATATATAGCTAGAAAAATCAGCATGTTATAGTGTGGTGTGCAGTTGCCATCTTAAGCACGGTTACTCAAAAGCAAATCTCACCAACTCCCTTGTGATTGTGTTCCGGATTGTGGTCTTAGGCTGCAGTCCTGGGCAAATTTACCTGGGAATAAATCCCCTGGAATTTGCTTCCCAGTGAATGTATACATGTAATTGCACTGTTAATATAGCAAAACAAACAAAAACATCACTTTAAAAGGGTTACAGTCTGGATTTGTCTTGTGGTCTTGTTCCGACGAGACATTTGGTTTTCACCAATGCTTCCCTTTCGAAAATGATTCCATGCAGGACCACACATGGAAATCTTCTTCATTCACATAACTTTTTAATCAGCAGAGTCAGGGCCATCTTTAGCATATGTGCTGCCGAGGTGTAAAGATCCGCCCAGCACTTCCAAATTTAGTTTAGCCCCCAAATAAGCCTTTATTATGCTTATGTCACTACAGTGGTACCTCAGGTTAAGTACTTAATTCGTTCCAGAGGTCTGTTCTTAACCAGAAACTGTTCTTAACCTGAAGCACCACTTTAGCTAATGGGGCCTCCCACTGCCGCCGCACCGCCGGAGCATGATTTCTGTTCTCATCCTGAAGCAAAGTTCTTAACCTGAGGTATTATTTCTGGGTTAGCGGAGTCTGTAACCTGAAGTGTATGTAACCCAAGGTACCACTGTATTATCATTTGATAAATAGAGCTCATGCCTGCATGGTTCCAAAAGGAGGATTTTTTTTGTGTTTTTTGTTTTAAACCAGCTTTTCTAAAGAAGACAAAGAACACATTGGGAGTTGGTGTAAAGACTCCACGCATGTGTTTACGGTCATAGGGAGGTGTCTGAAAGATGAGACGGGCGGGCATTGTGAGCATGCGTGGGAGAGCCATCTCGGGCAGCCTTTCAGTGGCAGGCAGGACGGAGCGAGATCAGTCATGTCAAAGGTACCACTGACCCCGCTGCCCCGTAGCAGCTCAATACAATACACTTAGGTGGCTTCAGCGGTGGGTGCCTGGCACGCCCCTAAAATTCGATGCCCGGGTGCCCCGCACCCCTTGCACCCCCCGGGTAAAGATGACCCTGGGCATCTTAGACTAAAAATAAATTATGACATTTTCTTACATTCATAGGATTGTTTAACATGTGATTCTTCCATCACCAAAGGTTAAAAAGGGAACTGAACTAAAGCCAACAGCAACCCATGATCTCATGGTAATGGATCATGACTGTAAAGAAAAACAAGTAATCTCTGTTTGCAAGGAGACATTTGTCTTCAATTAGCCACTAAGCTAACCAATTTTAATTGCTTAAGAGAACTTGTTTCTGCAGCAGTCAATCCTTAATGAAGTGCTTTTATTGAACTAACTTTCTAATTAACTAAATTCAAGATGAAGTACCTGCTCTGTGTTTAATTTAAGGACGTTATGTGTTGTAACCATACATGACCACAAGGAGGAGCTCTAAATCTGGGTTTTTCGTGTGTACAGTATTCAACATGCTAACATGTTTTCTTGTAACAGAAGTGTAACATTAAAAACAAACCAACAAACCGTTGTTGGTTCAAATGTATGGGTAGCTTAATTATGGTCCATGACTGCATGCAACCCACACCCCATACTGTAGAATAACAACTTTCCTTCTACCACAGTAAATGATTTGTGCTCTAGAACAGCGTTTTATGAGTTGTTGATGAAGAAACTAGAGGTCACATTTTCCTTCAGGCTGGTTTGTAGCCAGAGCTCTGGAAAATACACGTGTCTGTGAACACACGCCTAGCACACAGGGCACCTGTGGCTCTCCGGATGTTGTTGGGCCCCAACCATTGGAAATGCAGTCGCACCACAGACTTGTGTATGGGCAGTATGACATCAGCCATTTTATTTTCAATTCCTTTACGAACACCCGCTACCCTGGAATTTCGGCTTTTCACAGCTGCAGCACATTGGGTCAGCATCCTCATTGCGCCATCCACTGCGACCCCGATGCTCAGCCAGTGCCATTTCAGACCTCATTAACCTGTATGCGAAACAGGTGTTCCTTTTTGCCCCGAGGTGCCTCCCTTTGCGCTCGCAGGATCACTCCCTGCCTCTTCCCAATTGCTCTGGAGAGCGCAGCGCTTGGGCGGAGGGGGAAGACGAGGGCGCAGCGACAGCGTAACGCTGAGACACCTCCGGCCTTTCCCCACCGGAGGGCTCTTGGTTTCCGAGGGCCAAGAGAAGGCGCAACGCTGTGGCTGCCTTGAAATCCCCGCGCGCGGCCCAGGAGGCGGAGAGGCCCGCTACGGCCGAGAGAGGGCAGGCGACGCTTGGCAGCAGCCCAGCCCGAGCCGAGCGCCTGGGACGGCGGCCTCTGCAGTATAAATGGCCGGCGCTGGCGCTGCGCGGGCCCCTGGCGGTGAGCGCGCGGCGTGCGCGCTACAAAGGAGCTGCCCAGCGGAAGCGGCGCCGACTCGCCTCCATGGCCTTCATTCGGAAGCGGCGGCAGGAGCAGCAGCAGCTCTACTCCAAGGAGAGGTGCGTGAAGCGCCCCGGCGGGGCGAGCTTCCTCCCCCGGCCCGTTGTCAGGGAGCGGGGCCGCCCTTCGCAAGCCTGGCGGGGGCAGCTCGGGGGGCGGCTCGGGCGTAATGCGCGCACCGGTCGGCTGCTCAGAAGCGCCTCGGAGTCCCAGTAAAGCTCAAGCCGGGCTGGCGAGGGTAGGACGCCTGCGACAGAAGAGCTACCTCGGTCCTTGCCCCGCGGTTAGGCCTCGCCCTCCCGGCCGCTCAGATGGGGGGCGACCAAGAGGCGAGGGGGCGGCGAGGAGGGCTGCCTCCTTTGGGGCGAGCGAAAGCGGCCCGCTTGGGCAGAGCTGCGAGGGGCGCGTCGCGCCCGCTGGTCCTGCATCGCTGCGAAGGCGGCCCTGCGACGCGGAAGTCGAGCGGGGCTGCTTTTCTTGGGGCACCGCAGTGCCTGCTCACTGCCGGCTCGGCTCCGAGAGCTGCAAAGGATGCGCAAGGTGCGGCGAAAGCAAGTTGGGGGGGGGGCGTTTGCGAGGGCATCGGATGGCGCGGCGTGTTTGGAATAGGCTTCCCTTCTCGCGCGCAAACCCCGGCCGCGTAAAATTCCGCCCACTCGCCTTCGCTTTTTTTCTGCTTACGAAAAAAGAGCAACTTTCCCACTTTCTATCGTTTGGGACGGGTGTTCCCGGCGGTGCTTTGAGTAGAAAGTGACAGGCCAATAAACTTTCGGTTGTATTTACTGGTGTAGCTTTTGAGTGTTTGTATTGCTCCAGGTGTGGTCAATTTGTTCCCCGGCTTTAGTTTGTGCCGGACCTGACTTCCGTAACCGGGACTGTCATGCAAGGAATGTGAAGCATTTGAGCATGTGCAGAATGCATTTCCCCTCGTCACTGAGTAGCTGCTGCAACTTGTGTTATAAACTTAGGATCATGGCTCACAGGCAGGCATTTTTGGGGTGAGGGGCATGAGAGGATCGGATACATTTCCATAGCTGAAATATAGATTGAAACATTAGGCTTAGGACATTTAGTTGTATTGGATATTACCTTTTTCATAAGTGTGAAAATATTTGCCCAATGCTTGTCGGCTATTCTAGGACCTCATTGCACATACTGGCCAAAACATTGGCACTGATTGTACCCTCTCAACATTTCATGGATGAATAGAGGAAACAATTATTCCCATAGCCGAGAACTTGGGTAGGGCTTTGGTACCGTCTGGTAAGGTCAGGGAGATGGGTCCATAGTGTGCCCTAGTTGGAGAATGGAGAGTTAGAACCAGGCACAGGCCAGGCACAACTGGGCATTTAGGGTTCATGTTGTTGTTGTTTAGTCGTGTCCGACTCTTCGTGACCCCATGGACCACAGCACGCCAGGCACTCCTGTCTTCTTAGGGTTCATACATACTGTCATTTAACGGGGATGGTAAACTTTCTGTACCTCCATTAATTCTCCATTCACCTCCAGATCACCGCCTTCCTGCACTTCCCGCTCCCTCAGTCTGAATTTTCTCATACCTGAGATACTATGACAAAAAAAAAAAATCTTAGAATTGTAGAGCTGGAAGGGATGCCAAGGGTCATCAAGTCCAACCCCCTGCAATGCAAGAATCCTGCCCACAGCCGTCCCTGGGTGGGCTTGAAGCACCAGCCTTCTAGTTAACAGCCAGGCACACCCACTTGCACCACAGGAGGATAGGGTATTTTCTCTTGGATTTAAACAGTATTTTAGAATGATCTTATGTTTATCGTGTTAATATTTATATGCTATATTAATATTTAAAGTTTAGACTCTTGTGTTAATGTTTGTGAACCACCCACAGGGCATGGTTAATGGGCAATCAGTAGATAGCTAAATAAATGTCGGCTGACAGGGTGGTGGGACCCTAAACAGGAGCACTCCATACTGCAACTCTTTGTTGCAGGTCCCGCTTGCATAATTGGCAGCATATGGTATAATGATAGAGGTTTGCAGCTGTTTGGAAGTTTAATGGGACTTCGAAAACTGCACACAGTTGCAGTCTTAATTGTGTGTCTCTTTCACTACTATGCAACATTGTTCTGTTCCCAGCGCCAGGTATGTGATTCTGCCTGCAAGTCCCACTAACTTCCATGGGCCTTATAGACATGCTTTGGTTATTTAAGATGCAAGGCTTCCAGAGCAGATAGTGTAATTCCAAGTCAGGCTTAATCTATGATGTTTTTCTAAAGAAAATAATAAAAAAATGGTACAATGGAATAATTTATTCCCTTACCGCACTTTCTTCTTCTCCACTTTCTTTTTAAAAAGCAAGCTTAGTATGTTTCATACTTCTGTACAAACTTCAGGTTACCCCAAAGTACAAACATATATCTTAGCTCCTTAACTGCAAACATATCCTCCATATTTGTATCTTGCATCATGCCTTACTGTATTTTCAATATGACTTTTTGGTTCCTGAAATTCATTTTGATTGTGCAGATAAAATATAACAGATAGGCTTCTACAAGGTATGTAGCTAGTGTGTGAAAATAGTCAAGATCTAAGGATCCTCAGGCATGCACCTCCAGACGATGGAGACCTCAGGTGCCATCCTGGCGCCCAGGCATATTCACTTGGTTGCAAATGCAAAATACATCTGGCGCCTGGTGAATTTCAAACATTCCTTCTATGGTTCAGTGCTTAGGGTAAGAAGCACTGTGTAATGCAGTGGGCTATCAAGGATGGGATTTAGAAAGCCCCTTCTGTCCCAGGTGAAATTGGAACCATTGGAGCAAGTCCTGAGAAGGGCCATTTCTAAGAGACTCTTGTCTGAAACTCTGCAAAGCTACTGCTTAAAGTAGATGCTTAAGTAGATAAATCAATGGTCTGACTCTGTAATCAGCTTCCTAGGACCACATTTACTTCTTACTGACTACTTGAATAGACTGCTGCCTAAACTCTCTTCCATGAATCTATGCAGACTAAAAGGAAAATCTGTACTCTGGCTGAAGCCTGCATTTTCGTGTTTTGTTTGTGGGTAATCCCATAGTTGTACTAAAGGGGGATTTTTCACTGCAGATCGCAGTTTGTAGCTTGGGCCTCACTGTTTGTGGTTTCCCCACCTACGCGGGGGAATGCCTTTGTGTGAAGACTCCAATACTCCCTGCAATTCCTTTCTGAGCAGTCATGCTGGAGGAGGCGAAGGCACTGGTCACATGCAAATGTTTCACAGATGAAGTTTCTGATGCAAAAGCATCTCTGCATTCTTAGCGTTAACACAGAGGTCACCAGCTGCTCAACCTTAGAAGAAATATCACATGGGTATGAGACAGTGGAAATGGTTGAGGAAGAAAAGAATAGGTAGGCTGAAGCTAGAACATTTTGAAAAATAAGTTAGCTGTCTGCTTTGGGGGTGGGCTATCCTTTTATATGTGTTTAATTTTCTGCACCCAACTCCAGAAGAAAACACTCTATGGGGTGGGGTGGGATTAAGGGTTAGTAGATCTCTTCTGGAAAGAGCCATAAGTTATTGACAGTTGTGGGTTTTTTAAATGAAAGTTTTTAGGACTGAAGAAAATTTCTTTCTTATTTTGCTTGAAATCTTACATATCTTAGAGTATAGAAAGTAAAATGCTCTGAGCAGAGTTTAATTGCATTTTCTGCAATGTATTTCAAGTGTTTGTTACATTTACGATCTTACAACAGCTCCCTGCATTACTATCTTCCTATTGCAAGGGTTGTGGGTTGCCTAAGGTCACCAAGTGCCTAAGATGAACTGGGCATTGGCACTGTCCGGCCAGCTGTATATCTTTCATACATATGTGACCTGCAGCAGCCTGTTGCATTGGGGCTAACCAGTTGTGCCCTTTTCCAGAAAGCTCCCTTCTATTCCCTACCATCCATCGTTTTTCATTTCCTCCCCTTTAACATCCTATGGCCACTGAACATGCTTAACCCTCTTTATCGTGTGTGTGTGTGTGTGTGTGTGTGTGTGTGTGTGTGTCCCTCCTTAGAAAAACCACTCCAACATATTTTTGTACTTCTTCAAACCTAGGGGTTCCCCAAGCCACGGCATGTACCCTACTATTGTGTGGATGATGCCCACTCAGCGAATTAGTCCGCTGTCAGTACATCCATAACCTAACCTATAATATCTAGTGAAGAACTTTCAAATCATAATCATCAAATAAAGAGCATGAGGCCATGCAGCAACATTTCAGACCTGTGTAAGAATCGTGCCCTTGGAAGTAATAGAGTCTGTGTAGCCACAAATGCCTAGAGGGCTGTCCTTTTAATTCTTACTTGGCAAGCTAAATCCGATATTTGAGATTTTCAGATGCCTTATATACACACTGTTAAAATTTATTTGTTTAGGTGGTTTTCTGTATTGCTTTATGCCCCAAAGAAGTCTGAATGTGGTTTACAGTATTATAAAACATGCCAAAAAAAATACAACGACAAAAATTCCACATTTTGAAGCAGCATGGAACAATCAGATAAGATGCTCTTAAAACATAAAGATATACTAAAACAATAATAATATAATAATAATAATAATCATTAATAATAACTGCCAGCAGACTTAAAGAAAGAAAGCAGATACTACTATCCCTGCCCGTCCAATATGCAAGCCTGCCTTTTGTAAGTAGCAGTAGCAATCTCACTTCTGCTGTTGTTTTATATCCAGTTTAAACTCACAATAAAAGGTGGGGCAAAATTACACACTTCCCATCCCTGGTGCTCACTTGCATTTCCTAGGGAGCACTTACAGTCATTCTTCCCCCTGATAGTATCCTCAAAAACAACAGCAATCAAAGGTAGTGGAGGTGCTATAGCCCTTGGTGGAACCCAAAAGAGTTGACTGCATATTAATAAATATACAGCTTGTAGGTAAAGGTGCCTTGAGTTGCTTGCAGTGAGAGCATTTAATAAACAATAGTAATAAGTATCACCTAGAAATGTGTTGGTATACAGTTTTTCGCATGTGAGCTTGCACATACAGGTTCTACCCATGAAAGCTTATACCATAATAAGTCTATTAGTCTAGAATACTTTTTTTTTGTATTTGCTCTTTGCGGCTGTACACAGGTTTTTTTTTATGATAATAGGCTACCACACTTTCCCCTCTAAATCTCTTACATGATCACTAACAATAGATTATCACTGCCAGATGGTGTAATTTGTGTTTTGTTTCCTGACAGATTAATCATAATATTTCAAGATCTGGTTGCTGGCGGAGGAAAGTTTTTATATTTGAGCAGGATGGACATTTGGCAACAGACTGCTTAAAAGAAACAACACCCAGTGTTCAGCGCGAAGTAGTCAGCTGCTGAAACCCCATGAAACCCCTGATCTAGCTGCTTCCTTAATACTTCATGTGCCAATGTGTGGCAATTAGAGGATGACTTGCCAATTGCTGTGTCAGTTCAACATAGCAATGTTTTGAATTAGGATGTGGATCCATGCATCTATAACAGGCATCCCCAACCTGCAGCCCGCCAGACATTTAGGCCTACAACTCCCATGATCCCTAGCTAACAGGACCAGTGGTCAGGGATGATGGGAACTGTAGTCTCAAAACATCTGAAGGGCCGAAGGTTTGGGGATGCCTGATCTATCATCTCAAATCCTTGTGAAAGTTGCGCTCCAGTCCAATGGACAGATTTGTTTTTTTACTGTTCCTTTCATGGTATGGAAACAGTGGGTGGAAGACAAGTTTGCTATGTTTTACCTCTCTACTATCAGGGTCATCATGCTTTTGAATACTGCCTAGTTTGCAAACTTCCCACAAGCATCTGGTTGGCCACTGTGAGAACAGGATACTGGACTAAATGGGCCATTGGCCTGATAACAGCAGGTTCTTGTGTCCTTGAATGTTCATTCAGCTAATGATAGAGAGAGTCAGAACTTCTTGGAGGCCCACGTACTGCTCCAGGTAGCCTTATCTCAGTCTACCCTAAAGGGTTTATTGCTTTGGATGATTAGTAGTTTAACTGGAAAAGCAAATTTTAAAATGACCTGGAAATTCTGCAAGTGCAGTGAATAGTATCCTGAAAAACATACTTTGTTAAGAGATTTGCTTTATTAAATCCATCAAATGGAGTTCTTCGTTTTGTATATTTATGTAACTGATAATGTTATGCAGTCATTGTTTTCCTTATGCTTATGGTTTGAATGAAAAACGATTGTGCTCAGATAAACTTGTACTGGTCCGTGCTGCTGCTTTGCTTCCTGTTTAGAAATCTCAACGGCTTATTCTTTCACGTTGAGTGTTGCAGCTGTAGTGCCACTTGTTCCTTAAAAGGCAAAGCACAATGTGAGTGTGTGTGCATGCGTTCACCAGCCTTGTAAACAGGCCCACAAAACTTAATAGGGTCACATCTATATCACACATTTAAAGTACATGGCTTCCACCGTTTTCCTGAAAATATATATATTGGGAACCATAATTTACCCCTCACAGAACTACAGTTCCCAACACCCAGCACTATAGTTAGTTCCCTGGATTCTTTGAGGGAAGCTCTGTCCTTTATATATATGGCATGGATATTTCCTGCTTGCTGGGGTCTGGCAGAAGAGAGATGGAGAGCTCCATCCCTCCTCCAGCAGCCTGCTACATTTCCCTGCTGGGTGCAGAGGAGGGACAAAGTGTTTTGTCCCTTCTTTGCGTATCCATTCACTTGGGCTGCATGAGTTTCCTTATTGCCTATGGCTATTGGGTATGTGTGTTAAATACAAGGCTGGTGTACATGCACACTTCATCATCCATACCTAATGCCATGAACAGAAGTTCAGAAATCTATTGTCAAGACATAT
Organism: Podarcis liolepis; assembly: GCF_965112155.1. NCBI lineage: Eukaryota > Metazoa > Chordata > Lepidosauria > Squamata > Lacertidae > Podarcis > Podarcis liolepis. The sequence continues at coordinate 37,389,005 of NC_139560.1, forward strand.
GACAAGAAATTGGTAGTATAGAAAGTAAAATTTTCATCATAATCTGCTTTTTAAATAAATAATGTGGCTGAACTAAATCAAGGGAGTTCATCATATCTGTTTTACCTTTCTGATGCACTTCATCTTCCATAGTATTTTCACCTGGTTCTATAACTCATGTCTTTAAGAAGCCAGAACTGGAATGCAATCTTGAAAATGGCCCTAAGTGCAGGTACCATATATTGGCTCATACTAAACAGCTTTAAAAAGAGAGAATTGGATTTGTCCAATTTTCAGATCTGAAATAATACTTCGTGTTAAATTAGGCCTTAGAAAGGAAGGAGACTTGATGGATGAAGATAATTTCATAATTCACTGAAGCTTTAGAGTCTGCATATTGATTAAACATTTAAATTAAAGCCAAGAGCCCAATCCACAGCCTAGCTTTTATTGAAGTGTACCTCGTTTAATTGAGTTTACCTGCAGGCTAAGTAGCACGGTTGGAAATTGGTTCCACTAAAATCCATGCATGTTTTCCATTGGTGTATATCTTGCTTTTAGTTGAAGTAGTTTGGTACAGCTTGGACTTTTGAAACTCAATATGATCAGCATGGGGAGGAGAGGGAGTTGGGAGGAGGTCTGGTGTTAGACCAGACTTGGCCAACATTTGCTTACTTCCTTACCTTTCACCTTTCTGATTCTACAAGCCTTAAGACTAATTCATGTAATCTCATCTATCACATGTTTACTGCCACTTTCGTAATAGTTCTGTTATTTGAAATTGGTGTTAATGGGCCTGTCATTATAATTCATCTTCTTGCAACGGAATGATATGTCTGTTGATGGAAGCAAATTTAATGAACGATGATCACCGGGTGGCAAGATGATAATTCAACTGGTAGTAAGACTTGGTCATTTTAGTGTTTTAGGAACATAGTGCTGAATAATTCCTCAAGTAATTTGATAGGGTGTTTGTTCCCAAGAATCTCAAGAGAGGATAAGCATCTCACCACACAGATAAATGGAGGAACCACTTAGGGATTCTCTGCAAGCTACTCTTCGTTACCATGCAATGATTTATTCAGTACCTTGCATTATTATTGTCTATTCATCTTGTGATTAGAAGTGAGAGAAGCTTCAGTCATATTATAAACCCATGTTGTTCAATTTCTGCTTTCTCTTGCTCAAATTATCCAAAGCTGAGCTTTGCAGTGTTTATGGGACACCATCTGACCTCTGAGAAGAAGGACAAGAGCAAAGGATTCAGACAATTCTAACAGCTCTGCAGCATCTCCTGAGTCAGATGGAATGGAGAGAGAGAGAGAGAGAGAGAGAGAGAGAGAGAGAGAGAGAGAGATGTGTCTGCTCCCAATTTCTTCATATAGATCTTGAATAGCATAGGAGACAGAATGGGCCTTTGCAGGGGCTTGGACTAGATGACCTTTGGGGTCTCTTCCAACTCTGCAGTTCTATGATTCTGGATCCAGAGAAGACCTCTTCAAAGGAAGATGCACCTCTGCCTCTTTCAAGGCAGTGGGAATTACTTCCCTCACATGACTGCATTAGTTATACCCTGTGCCCATCCAGTCAAGCCCTTTGTACTAGATATTACCAGCCATAATGGGAAGGGATCAAAAGGACAATAGACTTTCCCCACCTATGAAGATCATAGATAGTGGTTAACTACAAGCTTTTCTTTTTTTACAGACTTGCCTGGCTTAATTTTGTATATGTGACTGAAGGATGGCTCTTCTCCTGTTTTTGGGGAGCTGCTCTGTTCTCTAGATTAGACTTTGCCAATCTGGTGGCCTCCAGATGTTTAAAACTGTAACTCCCACCAGCTCCTTCTGAAATGTGGTAGCTGGCTGGGGCTGATGGCAATTATGGCAAAAAGATATCAGGAGAGCGCAAGGGCTGCTAATGGTGATTTGAGGGTCTGAAGTATATTTCGTCAAGTCTTTGTGAGTGGCCAGAGGTTGGCATCCCCCATTAGCAGAGGACTTCACAGTTATGGAGTCCATTGCCCCAGGGGTAACACTGTGTGTGTGTGTGTGTGTGTGTGTGTGTGTGTGTGTGAACAAATGCATACGAAACAGATATGCCATTAAAATATAGATTAGCTCTTTCTCTAAAAACATTTTTCTTCATGTTTGCATGAAAGCTGTGGACAAAGTAAATATTTTCTGAATAATTGGGGTGGGGAACCTGTGCAAAATGGCCAGTGGCGAGGGATCTTAGAAACTGTAGTTCAACAACACCTGGAAGGTCACAGGTTCCTCACTCCTTTAGTAAAGCGTAAAGTGCTGTGACAGTCAAAAAATAATAATTTTGTTTTTATTGTTTGCAGGTTTTCCTTGCTACTCCTTAATCTGGAGGAATACTACTTTGAACAGCATACAGCTAATTACATTTTTAACAAGGATGGCAGAGAAAGAAGGTACAATAGCACTTCCATAAAACTGAGAAGACTGGAGAAGTTATGGTGTTACATCTGCTTAGAATTCTGCAATAACTTTTAAATGTTTTTTCAACTCTTAGGAAAATCAGGGGGTCATTAAAAATCTGCTCAAAATCAGTGATATTTGAACCTGATGAAATAAGCTACCCCATTATTAAAGTAAGTACGTTAGTAACTGATGGCAATGCTTTGTGGTCGGCTTCAGTTTCAAAACAAAATAATTTAATGTATATTTATGTAAATTCCCATAGATTCCATTGAGAGACTGCATTAAAATAGAAGCACCAGAGGATAGTGATACAAATGATTTCTATGCAGGGTATGTGATTTTTTTGAAAGCGTTTATAGATAATTTTTCCTTTTCTTTTTAGCTTGTGGTTTTAATTGGTGTGGTGATTGGTTTTCACATCTGTGTTTTAGGGCACTCCCTGGACAGATTTCTATTTTATCCAATCAGGTAAGTTCCTCATTCTCCAGAATTTAGTAAAGGGTTAGGTGCAACAGAATCCTAAACTCATTTAGTTTAGGATTCTGTTGCACCTAAACTCATTTAGTTGAAAATCAGCCTAACCAGGGACTTGCTTGTTGTGTGGCTTTAAAAATACATATACATAGTATATTGCAATCACAGTCCATCATGTTAATTTGTGGGGAAACCTACCCGTAGCAATGTTTTTAATGATAGGGTGTTAGCTGTTAGGTAACATTGACATACAAATGAGTTTATTCTGCTGCTGAATAAACCTGACAGAAAATATATTTGAACAGAGATATCAGATAAATTGTGGTTGTGAATAATGGGAGGGCACACATTAGAGCTACAGGTGAGATGACTTATCCAAAAAAAATGCAGCTCATGTAACCATTAAAAGTCTTCTAATACTATGATAACTGAAAAACAAAAATGGTGTGTGGGAGGAGATTGAGCAGGAGTGGCAGGATGTGGGGGGTGGACATGGAAGTCTTCTGCATGCAAAGCAGTTGCTCCACCCCTGAGCTATGAGCCTTCAAGAGGAAAATAACCAACTGGCTAACACCTGTTGAGATGGTCTCTTGACAAGGAAAGGTATGATTTAAAAGTTTTGTTTAAATTTATTTCAATTTTAACTTCTGAATTAGATGGGTTTTAGAAATGGCTTTAAGAAGATAGGTGATGGGAGGTGCATTTCAAGTAATAGGAAGGGAAAAATTCAAGGAAGAATAATTATAATATAATTAATGCAATACAATACATTTATACCCCGCCCATCTGGCTGGGTTGCCCCAGCCACTCTGGGTGGCTTCCAACACGTATAAAAACATAATAAAATAACCGGGTTTGGTAAGGGGGGGGAGGGATGAGATGTTGAAACATGGATGTAATTTTACATTATGAAAGAGAAAGATGAAAGAACATTTAAGGACAGAAAACAGTAGCATTTGGGGAACAACGAAGAAAGACAAATACGAAAATTTATTCTAAATATAGTTTTTAAAAAATTCAATCAGGAACATAGTGCTGAATAATTCCTCAAGTAATTTGATAGGGTGTTTGTTCCCAAGAATCTCAAGAGAGAATAAGCATCTCACCACACAGATAAATGGAGGAACCACTTAGTGATTCTCTAAGCACTCTCAATAAACTATCCTCTTTCTTAGGCTTTTCTTACGAAAGAGCAAAATGTCATTGCACCCTTTAAAATGGAAAGAGTGAGTATATATTTACCCTGCTACTTGCATGCAAATATCTTAACGTCATAAAGACTATTGTTCCTGAAAGAACAGTAGCAGTAAGTTATTTGAGGAAGTTCACTAAAAGAAAGCAAAGACTTGTGTTTGAGCGAGAGAGAACGGAAATATGTAGCATTAGATGGCACTTGCCTTTGTGAATTTTTATATATTAATAATTACAATATGAAATTTATACAGATGCTGGTGCCTATTTAAAAAAAATGTTCTTGGGGAAATAGATGAATGGTGTTTGTAAAGGCATTTGTTTTGTTCACCAAATACTGCAAGCATGAGAAAGAGTTTGAAGAAACTAGGGGGCTGGTAAAACAGCTAATATAGATCCTATATTGCTGTTCAGGGAAATAAAAATATTACACTGAAATATAGAAGGTGACTTGGGTGCCTGCTTTATCTGAATTGAAATCATAGAATTATAGAGTTGGGAGGGACCCAAGGGTCATCTAGTCCAAACCTCGCCAATGCAGGAATCTTAACTAAAGTATCCATGATAGATGCCCACCCAACCTCTCCTTAAAAACCTTCAAATATGTTAGAACCAGTTTTAAGGGCAGTTCATGTTACCCACAAGGTGATATTTGTAACTTCCCCATTCTGTCTGTTATTGCATGAAGTGCAAAAAGCTGATATATGAGTCCCTTGTACATCTTCTCATCCAGAAACTTCCATTCTCTGACATTTGAATGGTATAGTCAGCTTCATGTCAGGTTGCTTGCAAAGGGGTATTTATGCGTATGACATCATACGCAACCTCGTGAAAACTCTTGCTTTGCAGTTCATATCCTAATGTGAACGGCCTGGAAATCCTCAGAAGAGGGCAGCCCTTAACTCGCAAATGCAGTGGGTAGCATCACTGCTGTGCAAGTGTAACAAGTTCACAGACTGGAGGACAAGCATGCTTTTCTAAAAAGAATATACAGACTCAGACCATTGGTCCATTTAGCTCAGTATTGTCTATGCAGAGATGGCCAAGCTGGTGCCTTCTAGACATAATGGGCTCAAACTCCCATTGTTCCCACTGGCATGGCCTGTGGTCAGGGGTGATGGAAATTGTAGTCCAGCAGCCTCTGGAGTGCACCAAGGTGGTTATCCCTGCTCTATCTAGAGTGTCAGCATCTCTCTGACATTTCAGGCAGGAGTCTTTGCAGATTCCTGGGACCTTTTTCATAAAGAGCACGTGCTGGACCACTGAGCTGTACAGTGGTGCCCCGCAAGACGAATGCCTCGCAAGACGAAAAACCTGCTAGACGAAAGGGTTTTCCGTTTTTCGATGCACTTCGCAAGACGAATTTCCCTATGGGCTTGCTTCGCAAGACGAAAACGTCTTGCGAGTCTTGCAATTTTTTTTCGCTTCCCCCCTTTTTCTAAGCCGCTAATAGCCTTTTAGCCACTAAGCCTTTAATAGCCGCTAAACCACTAATAGCGCTAAGCCGCTAATAGGGTTGCTTCGCAAGACGAAAAAACCGCTAGACGAAGAGACTCGTGGAACGGATTATTTACGTCTTGCGAGGCACCACTGTAGTCCTTGCCTATTTTAAGAGTTGTTTTTCTTTAAAAGTGCGGCAAGTGGGTGCGCCCCCTGGGTTTCAGTGTAATTTTTAATGGTTCACTTTTCTTTGTTAGGGTAAAACTGAATACCTATTTCAACTGGACGTTGCTGGGAAAGTTGACGATGTTCTGCATACCCTTCACCAGGTGAGAATTCAATTTGACATGATGGCAAACGGCAATTGTGCATTATTTTGGTACCTACAAAGGAGCATAAAATCCCCTTTGTAGTAAAAAAAAATTGAGCAGATAGCTCATACAGGTGCAAATAGTTCCTCCTCAGCAAAGGAGCTAGATCCAGAAGTTATCTACAGACTTCAAACCTCCAAGGAAGGTGGGTCCCCATCCAGAATAGGCACTTGGCCAATTTCTTGGAAATGGGGACCACTCACCCTCAGTACCTCATTCTTACCAGGATTCAATCTCAGATTGTTTTCCTCGTCCATCTCACCACTGCATCCAAGATGCAGCCAAGCACTGGCCCATGGACTAGACCAGGGGTGTCCAACAGGTCAAGTGCGATCTGCTGATAGATCTCTGGGAGGTTTTGGTAGGTCGCAGTAGATCGCTGACTCCCTTTCCTTAGCAGTGGTAAAATAGAATCCGGCCATGCCCTGTCCTCTATTGTTGCACGATCTCCAGAAGACGGAGTTTTCTTAGGCTGATTGTTTCCTTAGCGATCTTTCGGTGAGCAGCTTTTCCCCTTTCTCACTAATAAAGCTCTGCAACTTTGCCCTGAACCCCTAAAAACCAGGACTTTCCTCCCTAAAAAAAGCTGAACAACTTTGACCTGAACTGTGAGTAGATTGCAATCTCTTAGGAGTTGGCCATCCCTGGACTAGACAATGTCTCCTGATTCAGATGTTAAAGAGAAATAAAGCTGAGTGTCACAAGCATACTGATGCTGCCTTGCCCTCAAACCTATAATGAGCGCTCCCAGAGGATTCATATAGGTATTAAATAGTGACTCTTGTGGTTGTGGGAGCAGCTGTTCCACAGACACATGCCTGGAGGTGGAAATGAATCTGGTGCAGAATGCTTTTCTACAGGCCTGATCTGTCCCTGGGGACTTCAGGTGCATTAGATATATCTAAAGAAACTCTTTTTAAATCTTCTTGCTTTTATTTTTAAACAGCTGTACAGGGCATCTCACCTGGACAAACTGGGGGACCAGGCTGCTATGGTAAATATATACTATGGATGTTGTATTAGTGGAAACTAATGTCTTAGGTTCATGTCCAAAACGTAATGTATTATTTCCTTTTTTCAATTTAGATAACTGCTATATTGCAGTCACGTTTGGCCAGGACACCGTTTGATAAGAACAGGTATGCTTCTTAATATAAATAATTCACATCATAAAAATTCCTTCCTTTTGAATTTCATTTCCTGTTTTTAGAAACCATCTGCATAGGATGATTTAAGGCAAATAGTATACTAGTAGCAGGAGTCATCTGCTTCCTTTAATGCTGCCCTAACCAGTTATACCCTAGGCCAGGCTTCCTCAACCTCAGCCCTCCAGATGTTTTTGAGACTACAATTCCCATCATCCCTGACCCCTGGTCCTGCTAGCTAGGGATCATGGGAGTTGTAGGCCAAAAACATATGGAGGGCCAAGTTTGAGGAAGCCTGCCCTAGGAGTTCCTCTGTTCCCCTTCCCTCTTTCAATATTTTTTAAGTTCTACAAATTTCTTATGAATGCTGGAGTAAAATAATTCAGTTATTGATACCAGAGAAAATGTCCAAATATGCCTAAATGTGAAAAATGTGGGGCATCCTTGTTGCTTTGTTTTATTCTGAAAGGAGAAAAAAAAATTCTATAAATTCTGCAATGCATTATGTGCCAAGGAGTCTTCAGGTTATTGCAGATTATAAAGTTCAGGTAAAGAGAATTATTATTTGTTAATAGAAATTAGAAAATTGAGGTGAACTTCGTCTTTTAAAAAACACATTAAGAGGTGTGAAATAACCCAGCTAACCTTTAGCAGGTGCCTGCATTGAAGAAAATAATTGTAGTTTGTTCCTCTTCTAGATTTCAAAATGTTTCTGAAACGTTGCATATGGAATGCAAAGCTGAAATGGTCACTCCGTTGGTGACTAATCCGGGACTTGTATGCATCACTGATGCAAACTTGTATTTCCAGCCTCTTAATGGCTACCCTGTAAGTAACCTGCACTAAAAATTTCCATCCTCCTGTTCTTTGAACCATGAGCAAATAACTGTCTAAAGTGTCTCAAAGTGTTTATGTGAGGTTTTCCTATGAGCCACACAAGTGAGCATCAGGGGCAACCTTGATGGATCTCTGGCTTGAGTCTCTGCAGAAGTTTCCAACTTCTCAGTTCTGTTTCTCCATAATTCAAAATTCACATGCCAGGGTTAAGTTTCTCCAATGAAAGCTGTCACTGTGCCCATTTTGAATTTCCAGTTGGGGAATCATACCAGGCATTATATTTCAGGCAGAACAAGGGTGGGGACCCTCTGAGCCTCCAGATATTGTTGAACTATGCCTCGCATGCATGATCGTTGGCCATGCTGGCTGGCATTGATGGGAGCGAGTTCAACATCTGGAGTCTCAAAGGTTCTCCACTATGGAGGCAAATAGTGCTCTGCCACTCACTGGTGGCTTACTGAAGTTCATCCCTCCCTGTCTCTCCTCCACCCTTTGAATCTTTTTGCAGTGTGCAAAGGTGGGGAATCCTAAACCCCTGGCTTCTATTTGAGCTGTGAGTTGGGTTACTACTGGTTGAAATTAGGATATAGATTTCAGGATCCACTTTGAAATGTCGCATTTTCAGATGCTTCACTAGTGAACATTACCTGCAACTTTTTATTTGTCTGTCGTTGATGTTCACTGATTCAACCAGAATGTTAAAGAAGTTGAGACTGTTAGCAAACTATAAAATATTACAATTCCTCATAAATGAGGCACACTGTGCTGTCTTGTTTCTTCATTTTCAAATCAGTATGTGTAGTGAGCTGTTCTCTTATTCCATTGGGTGTTTCATAAATTACAGTCAGATTTGGAGTCTGTGTAAAATGGTGGAAATGGATTCTTAATCCTTAGTCACAAGTTTGATTTCCCCAGCCAACAAACAGCTTATCCATCAAACTATTTCAAGTTGGCCTTTCTTGGAATGCATATAGGTAACCTAGGTAATTAATTACAAATGCAACTCCTTTGCAACTAATAGGCTTTGATTTTGATTTGATTTTTAAATTCAACTATTTATTTTTTGCATGTAAAGTCGGCTCTGGATAACAATGGAATATAGAGGGAAATTCCCAATCCTGTAAAATGGAGAAGGTTTACCTAAGCCCGGGGGTCAGAAGCAGCCCTCAAGGCCTCTCTGCCAGGCCTCTGGGACTTCCCAGACAACACCCACCGCCTTTCTTCCCGGGCCACACCCCTTACCAGTTCTGCTTTGCAGCCTCCTTGGGTGTTTTTGCCTGTTTCAAATGAGTCCTTACATAGTATTTTCTTGCTTGAACTGGCTAGCTCAATTGGTTAGAGCATGGTGCTGATAACACCAAGGTCTCAGGTTCAATCCCATATGGGACAGCTGCGTATTCTTACATTACATAGATGATCCTCAGGGTGCCTTCCAGCTCTGTGATTCTATAATTAAGGACCTAGATTACACAGTACAAAGCCCAAATTCACATTTGTTGCTCTGCCTAGTTTTGCCTCAGGCCCCACCCACCAATGGCATGTGGCCCCCAGAAGCTTGAGTGGTGGAAAGGCAGCCCTGCCACTACTATAAGCAATGCATGCGGAAAATTGGGAGTATTATATATATTTTTGTTCTGTGCATTTTGTTACAGAAGCCGGTGGTTCAGGTGATGCTGCATAGTGTCAGACGTATCTATAAAAGAAGGCACGGTCTATTGCCGTTGGTAAGATTAAATTTTACTCTTGTCCCTTGGTCGCACAAATGTGCTTCGTTGTTTAAACTTGCATCTTGACATTCCAAGAAGAACACTGTTTGTGCCATCCCTCAAACTGTGGCTCCAGTTTGACATTCATGTTGGCTTATCTATGTCAGCCGTATGAGTGGGGAATAAAGGTACCTGGTTACAGTGCAGTTGCTCAGTAGTTTATGGCATAGCAAGTCCTATCATGGATTAAAGCACGTCATATCATGTTGCAACATTCATATCTGTCTTGCACATTTCTATAAAACCTATGATAGCTCTTGTGAACAAATGTGTTGGGCAGAGAAAATTCGACAGAAAAAAATTGAAAGTAGCAACAATTGTCCTTCTAGTAAAAGCATAGTAGGTTTAAAACTACGTTATATGCTGTACCTTTCATTGGTGTATAGAGAATAGCTTGTATTCCTCTGACAAACAGCTTCTAATATTATGAGGACAACAACAAAAATACCAGAGGCTTTGTTTTACCTGAACTATACTGTGCTAGTATCCTGAATTATAAAGCTGCCTGATGAACCTTTTCACGTCTGTCTCTCTCCAATTTTGAAAGGGTCTCGAAGTATTTTGCACTGAGAACAATTTGTGTTCGGACATCTATTTGAAGTTCTACAACACTCAGGACAGAGACAATGCCTATTTCTTCATGGCAACATATTTAGGTATAAATAACTGTTCTCTTTGGCAAATTGGGTTGTGTGAGATAAAGTTTGTCTCCTGTTTTGTTGTTGTTGGTTTTTTTTTGTTTTGGTATAGATTTAAACTTGAGGGAAAATTAAGTGTGTATTATTTTGGAATGAATGTGAAGTTGCAATGAAATCAATGCTAACATGTTGAATTAGAAGTTGTTTTTGGCTTTGTGGAGATCTAGAACTGAAAATTCTGAGACCACCTTATAGCAGTAATGTGTAGGATAAGTAGTAGAAAGCAATTGGACATTTGCAACTGGTCAAATGCTGCCTTACGTTGCAGGGTAAGTGACAGTAATGTGGGTTTCATAGAGAATTTTGCATTTGATTTTTTTAAATGCAGGTTAGGGTAGTATGCATCAGAAAAAATTCCAATGCAAAGCGATTTTCCCCCAGTGCATATTACCTAAGAGAATGATCAAAATTAGCATGTTTATTTTACTTGTATTTAGTAAACAAAGCTAAAAACTTTGATAATGCGAAGCCTGCCTAATATTTATTGCAGTTGTCATGCGTTGTTATCCATGAACGTATGAAAGTGGAAAAACTCCCTTACTCATCACCGACAAACATGTTCCTACATACAGAACTCCTCACTTGTATTGTCCTGCAAGAGTGCTGCCCCGGGCTTCTGTTCCCTGTTGTAGCCTTTTAGAGAGCCAGTGTGGTGTAGTGGTTAAGAGCGGTAGTCTCGTAATCTGGAGAACCGGGTTCGAGTCTCCGCTCCTCCACATGCAACTGCTGGGTGACCTTGGGCCAGTCACACTTCTTTGAAGTCTCTCAGCCCCACTCACCTCACTGAGTGTTTGTTGTGGGGGAGGAAGGGAAAGGAGAATGTTAGCCGCTTTGAGACTCCTTAAAGGGAGTGAAAGGCGGGATATCAAATCCAAACTCTTCTTCTTCTTCTTATCCCTCTCTCTTCTGTCCTTAAGTATTGCCATCTCAGCCTATCTGTGTCTGCTTTCTTTAGCTCCCCTTAAATGCTACTTTGTGAAGCCCTTGCAAAAAAAAAAAAAAAATTAAGGGAGTGGAATCGCTGTCCGACAATATATTGTTCTCACTGTCATGGTTCCTTACTTCCCTGCCCCCATTTCATAACTGGGCGCACATGCTATAGAAAGACCAGGAAAGACTTGCTAGTGAATTTGAGGGAGATTGTTTAATCTACTCATCTTGGTGGTCAGTGAACAGTTTGTCAGGCCAGTGGTCTGCCTTGCTTCATGAGTGATGACTGAAAGCCCTAGATACCTTGAAGGATAAGTGTAGAGAAAACTAATAGTGCACCCGTTATGCCCGTTAGGTATGCAATGCTTCCAGAAGAGTCGTTTCAAGTGGCCTTTATCTCTCCTCTGCTCTCTGTTGTCTGGTGTCTAGAGAATCATGTTACAGAGCACACAGCAGAGAGTTACATGTTACAATGGCAACGAGGGCATATTTCCAACTACCAGTACCTCCTTCACCTCAACAATCTGGCTGATCGGAGCTGCAATGACCTCTCCCAGTATCCCGTGTTTCCATGGATCATAGCTGATTATTCTAGTTCAAAATTGGGTAAGAACCTATGTAGAAGAACAAGAGCAAGGAATTGCTAGTTTCTTTTTCAAGAGGGAATGTAGTAGGATGGTGCAGAGCATGCTTCTTGTGAATTCTGATTCTTGCGTTGCCAGAGGCTGCTTCTTATTCCAGCCTCTTCGTTGCATTGCATTCATCTGTCCATGGTGTCAGTGGTGCATAGCACTCAGTTAAGTGGTTGCTCGGCATTCAGTGGTTTAGTGTACTTCATATAAGGAATATGCAGGTTGTGTCATGAAAATTTGAAACGGAATCAGCGAAAAGGTGAGGGTCAAATGCTAATGATTATAGTACATGGAGCTAAACAGAATTTGAGTAATACAATAAACATTGCTGCATAGCCTCTGTTCATTCGGCGAGGCTTGCACAAAATCCAGTGGAGTTTGAGATCATTATCAACAGTTTGGGGATACCTGTGTGTATAACTTTCAAAGCATGTATGTTAAGCTAGATCTGCCTTTGCCTCAATTTGCTTATCTCAGGAAGAGTACAACAATTGCCAAACCATTTTGGAGAACTGTTAACTTGATTAATATAAATGCTATTTTGAGATATTGAAGGAAGCATAACTGAGTTTACAATTTCACAGACAGGCTACCATTCAGAACTAAAATGGCTCCAAAAGTAAAATGGGTATCTGACTTCTCTGCCTTCCTGATTTGGTAAACTTGAGGCAAACCCAGATGTACGCATGCATAGCCAAACCACTGAGGGCAAGTTTAGCAAAAAGCAGAAGTGTGGGGATCTCCTTTGTTCACTAAATGGAGTATGCTGCGGATGAAAGTGGAATCTGCCCTCTTTCTCCTGCCCTCCTCCCTTTATCTTCAGGTACTCTGCTGCTTCAGTCTTTCCTCTCTCTAGACTGGCTCTGATTCCAGGAGTCCATCAACTTGGTGGGGTGGAGAGTCTTCAAAAGCAGAGAAAGCGGGAGAGAGGGATATTTTTGCTCCCATTCCACTGCACTCCATTTTGTGGTAAAAGTGGATCCTTATTGTCGGTTCATAGTCAAACCAGTGAGTGAATGTTAGTGAACACATGTGTGTCTTGTTTTGTCCCAATTCCTGCAAAATGAAACTTGCAGTTGTGATTTTAAAAGATTAAGGGCTAATATGAGAAAGTTGGCAGTTGGGTAAGATTTGCCATGGTAGTACTTTTCCAAATGCACTGGAAAGGAGAAAAAAAATCACTGGCCGTTGCTGTTTAGTCGTTGCAGAAGATTAATTTTGAACTTTTTTTGTAGACTTGACAAAGCCAGAAACCTTTCGGGACCTCAGTAAGCCAGTAGGTGCACTAAATAAAGAAAGACTGGAAAGACTGTTGGTATGTATTTGTTTTCTGTGATTTTTTACACTTTGTATTTTTAAAAAAAACACAGTCGATCTAGTGCATTTCTAAATATGGACAGTTATGTTATAATGGATGAGAAATATTTCATGTTTCAGTAAAGTTCACTGTATTTCCCATTGAACTGCAACTTAGTATATAGAATTATTTGGCTCTGACCCTTCCCTTCCCTTCCCTTCCCTTCCCTTCCCTTCCCTTCCCTTCCCTTCCCTTCCCTTCCCTTCCCTTCCCTTCCCTTCCCTTCCCTTCCCTTCCCTTCCCTTGTCTACCCAAAGCAGTTAAGCCACCTGTTCCTATCAAACTGCAGGATCTAAACAGCATTAAGTGTTTGCCCAATGTTGACATGCTTTGATATTTGCACAAAGAGTGGCAGGATCCAGAGGCAGCAGTTCCGGCCTCCAAGGATGCATCGCCCGCTGCTGCTCCCTCAGTGGCAATAACTTCAACATGTTCTTTGGAGGCTGGATTTGCCAACTCCTCACCTCCCACCCCTGTTTCCAGTGTAGAGCTTCACATACACCCCTCATACTTCTTCCCTGGCTGGGGACGGCACCATTTTGTGGCTCACCTCAGGCGCCAAATTGTATTGGGCCGGACCTGATTCCCAGCCTCTTAACAAACCACCAAAGGAAATTGTCACTGAGCAATTTTTCTCCCTCTCTCTTTCTCTGCTGATAGATACGTTATCGGGAAATGCCAGAACCAAAGTTTATGTATGGGAGCCACTACTCGTCACCAGGTTACGTTCTGTTTTATCTTGTCAGAGTTGGTAAGTCACCTGCCAAGGTTCTCCTGAGTTTGTGGTCGTCAAGCTTGACTCATCTGGTGTGATATCTGAGCTGTCTTGCTTCCACAGCACCAGAATACATGCTTTGCTTACAAAATGGAAAGTTCGATCATCCTGACAGAATGTTCAACAGGTTTGTTTTTTGTATTTTAATGGCATTGCTGTGTTTTTGTTGAGTATCTAAGTTAGTACTGGCTCCTAAAAGATTAGCTTATTAGGTGACATAAAATAAATAAATAACCTATTTTGCTACCAAAATCTTGCTCTGAAATAAGACATATCTGAAACTTTTTATTTTTGTTTTATTCTCCTGCTATTCATATCCAGTATTGCAGAAACCTGGAAGAACTGTTTAGATGGAGCAACAGACTTCAAAGAGGTAAAGAGCCTTCAATACTTCCATTTATGTTAACCGTTCTTTCTCTTGCCTACTGAGAGTTTGCAGCATTCCATTTTTAAAAGTACAGAATCCAGAAACAATTTACAATAAATCAGTTCAGGACCTTATCAGAACCATTGGGATGGGGCCACAGCTCAGTGGTAGAACGCATGCTTTGAATGCAGAAGGTCCTATGTTGAATCCCAGCATTTCTGGCTATAAGGATCAGATTATGTGGGACGTCTTCATGACTGATCTGTAGTCAGACAATAATACTGAATTACATGGACACGTGTCCCAAGTTGGCAGAACGCAGCTGCTTAAACTTGAAACCTGGCAGAGCACCTTCATGATCTCAGTGGTGTCTTTTGACATATTATGTGTAGGCTGCTGTTTATGATAAGCCTTCTAGACTACTTTAATCTACTAGATTCTGTTAGGTTCACTGGCAAAACCATGCAGGCCACCTGGAATCTATTTTTAGGTCTGAGTGCACTTCCAGGATCTAGGTTAGGAGTCTGCTTATGACCAGGTAAGCCTGGAGCGCAAACCAGCAGCAATATAAGGGCATATTGACATCAAATTTTCCTCCGCAATTTGTAGCAGTACATACAGTGGTGCCTCGCAAGACGAAAAGAATCCGTTCTGTGATTCTCTTCGTCTAGCGGTTTTTTCGTCTTGCGAAGCAAGCCCATTGACGGATTAGCGCTATTAGCGCTTTTAGCGGCTTTTAGCGGCTTATCTGCTGATCGGATCAGCTGATAAGCGGCTTAGCGGCTTAGAAAAAGGGGGGGGACCTGCAGGAACTCGCAAGGCATTGTTGTCTTGCGAAGCAAGCCCATAGGAAATTCGTTTTGCGGAGCACCTCCAAAACGAAAAACTCTTTCGTCTAGTGAGTTTTCCGTCTTGTGAGGCATTCGTCTTGCGGGGCACCACTGTACCTGTATTGTGGCATTGCATTATACTTTTCCCTACTGGCCAGTGAACTATAGTGGGAAACTTGTGCAATGTGTCATCAATAAGTGTTCCTAAATATTGCAGAGGAGACGGGAAGAACTTGCCAGGGATGCAGTCTTTGGCAGCATTGTCATATTTTGCCCACAATCTGCAGTTCCAGTCCATGTTTATAAGGCAACCTTTATGCTGAATGGGACCCAATTAGGTTCTGGATAGTGGCCAGTGCTGATGCTTGTTTCCTCTTAAGTGGTGGTCTGTACTTGGCAAGGGAGATGAGTCATCCAGTTCTGCTTGATGCGTAGGTTTTCTGTTTCGTTTTTCAAATCAAAACCCAGAGCAGTGAACGTAAGTCAAGCTGTGAGATACCTTTTGAAACACTGAAGTCTGTTATGTGACCACATCCAATATGAATATTTCCCCCCCTGTGTGCTAAGTTTGGAAACACCGATTATAGTTTTTAAGTACCGCAGCAGTAATAATAATAACACCACAATCTTGTTCCACACTTTTTATTTATTTTTAGTTGATTCCTGAGTTCTATGAAAATGATTCCAGTTTCCTACTGAATAGTCTGAAATTGGACTTGGGGAAGACGCAAGGAGGAAAGATTGTGGACAATGTAGAACTTCCCCCTTGGGCATCTGGTAAATAGAATTTTGGAAGCACTTAATAATCTCACTTCTGCTTTGGAGATCTGCTTTCATTCATCTCAAGAGCTTGGGAAATAGTCGGTGTATTTGTACCATTCCCTCTCCCATGTATCCAGAGTAGTTCTTTTCATAATTTAAATACGATGGGTGAAATCCGGTTTGTGCCTTTGCACTCACAGAAGGATCTTTTGATCTAGCTGATGACTTCAGTAACAGAAGAAAAGAGGCAGTTTTTGCCAGTTCCCCTCTCCCACCTGCAACCATCAGGGTGGAAGGTGACATGGAGGGGGGAAGACGATGGGCAAATTGGCCGGAATCCCCTTCCTCCAGGTGTCCACTGGATCAAAAAGAGCAATCAAATGAAACTTTAACACATGGCATGATAAAAGTTTGTAATTTTGTCAGGACAAGTTATTCGTTGTTTACTGTTGTAACAATTGTTTTCTCAAAATTTATCTTCTGTACCATGAAAATAAATAAAAACATTTTTAAAAATCCTTCTGTTACTGCAAAGCCACCAAAAGGATTCCACTAGGTGCATTTAATAAAAAGTTGTTGTATCCTGAAAAATGATTCTTCGAAACATGTCTGAAGTACTGATTAGTATTATCACCCAACGCTTCTAGTGAGTTCTTTCTTTAAAAAAAAAGCTGAGAGGGAAGAGGGAGTGGGGGTTTTATTCTCATTTAACAAGGAAACATTGGCACCATCTCTTTCAGATGCTGACGATTTTCTCCAGAAGAGCCAAGACGCTTTAGAAAGCCAGTATGTGTCAGAACATCTCCATGAATGGATTGACTTAGTGTTTGGCTACAAGCAGAAGGGAAACGAGGCCATTGCAGCTCAGAACGGTGATTCCCCCCACCTCACTTTTATAAAAAGAAAATGCAAATGGCTACTTTAAACTGTTAAACTCTGTGGTGGTAATATCAGTGTTTTTCATAAAGGAACACGGTGTGCAGAGCATATCAGTTAGGAAATTCTTCTATGTATGCTGTAAATTATAGCCATAATAAAGCCAGATGTGCGAATTTTTGAAAAAATCAATTTAGTTGAAATTTACTATGTATGAGGTGACAGGGTTGTGAGAATGACACAGTGTTGTAGTATTGTTTTGTTGAACCAACAGTCCTGTAATCTGAAACATTTTCACTTTGTGTGTCTGCTCTCTGCTTCTTTTTAGTATTTCATCCATTAACCTATGAAGGAGGAGTAGACTTGAACAGGTAACTGAGTTAACGGTAAAGGACTGGGTGGGAAGATTACCTCCAGTTTTAATTTAAAATATTATGTTCTCTTCCAACATAAAATGTTTTCATACCAGTTTTCTTTGTGATGAGCTTTTTGCATGTATCTTGATAGAATGGGGCTGTTTGTTGCTGGATTCTTTAAAAAGTCAGGCATATGTGCTGGGAGTAGCCAAAACAGCACCATCCATGCATAAAAGGAAGGTATTAGCAGGCTTGGGAAATCTTCAGGGTTTGTAGAAGTTAAGCAAACAAACCAATTCCTGGAAAACCCCACCGAATAGGCCAGTGAGGATGCTCATTGGCCACAGAAAGCTGATGGACTGTCAGAGTGTATGTGTGTACAAAATCTAGAAGGGAATATCATGGAAGAAGGAAGGCATGGCTAGCTCGCTTGAAGAGGCACTCTGCACTGCAACATTGCATTGCAAGTCCCACTTGTAATTGCAAACAGTTGGTGAGGTGTCCTGTACCACAGTGCTGGTGGCATCTAAACACTGCAGGCACTTCAGATAGGGAAAAAGAATTTCTCATAACTTACAAAGAAAAGTTGAAAAGCTGCAAGTTTCCTGCTTCTACAGTAAGAAACACATGGAATCACTTGGACTGCAGCTTTCTTGGCTGGCTAAACCACGGCTTATGAAGCCAGAAATGAGCCCTGGGCCCGCACCCCTTGCCATCCTTGTATCCACTTGCACACTGTCTTCAGCATGGACATGCTGTTTTGTTTCAACCGGAGTGGGTGGCGCTGTGGTCTAAACCCAGGGGTCAGCAACCTTTTTCAGTCCTGGGCCAGTCCACTGTCCCTCAGACCATGTGGTGGGCCGACTATATATATTATTTTTTTGGGGGGGGAGGGGATATGAACTAATTCCTATGTCCCACAAATAACCCAGAGATGCATTTTAAATAAAAGGACACATTCTACTCATGTAAAAACACGCTGATTCCTGGACCGTCCATAGGCCGGATTGAGAAGGTGATTGGGCCGCATCTGGCCCACGGGCCTTAGGTTGCCTACCCCTGGTCAAAACCACTGAGCCTCTTGGACTTGTTGATTTGAATCCGCACAACTGGGTGAGCTCCTGTTGCTCTGCCCCAGCTTCTGGCAACCTAGCAGTTCAAAAGCATACCAGTGCAAGTAGATAAATAGGGAGCACTGTGGTGGGAAGGTAAACAGTGTTTCTGTGTGCTCTCGCACTCATCACGGTCCTCTGTGCCAGTAGCAGTTTAGTCATGCTAGCCACATGGCCCGGAAAGCTGTCTGTGTACAAACGCCGGCTCCCTCAGCCTGAAAAGCAAGATGAGCAAGGCATCCCATAGTCACCTTTGACTGGACTTAATCGTTCAGGGGCCCTTTATCTTTTACCGTCTTAACCTCCCAGGAACCTCTATTTTGAACACTTAGTGTACATAAGCTGGTAATGCAAAAATGCTTATGAAAATGGGAACATTGTACCCTATCAGCTCATTACAAGCATAATTTCTTTCTCTAAGGCCTTACAATGTACTCATGATAAAGTAGCTTTGCCAGCTGTTTTGAACAATTGTCTTGTGGCTTCCATTTTTGTTCTGTAAGGTCCATAAATTTGATGTGCATGTCAGCAGGAACGATGCTTACTGCATACATGCATGACATATTTGGGGAGTTAATATAAAATCCATTTGCGTACACAAGTAAGAGAAAAAGCAGTTCTGGTTAATGTATGCCTGTCGTTGTCATAACATATAAACTGGAGTTATAGATACTTCCTGTTCTTGATGGATTAATGTGGTATAACCAAATTTGATATCCATACGTTTCTCTTCTCTTTTTCCATGAAGTATTATGGACCCAAATGAGCGAGTAGCGCTGTTGACACAAATCCTAGAGTTTGGACAGACTCCAAAACAGTTATTTACAATCCCTCATCCTCGGAGGATTATCCCGAAGTTCAAAAGTTTTCCTCGAGCATCCAGTCACGATTTTTCGATGCCTGAGTCTCCAGGTAAATTTGGTGGGGCTACAGATACTGCTGTTAGAATGATAGAATTGCAGAGTTGGAAGGGGCCCTGAGGGTCTATGTACTGTATTTGATAATGCAGCTGACTTTAATTGTGTTTCTTTGTCCAACAAGTTCAATATAAAGATTTAGGTCAGACGCTCTGAAAAATAGTGGTTTATTAGTTTGCAAAAATCCCTTCCAGCAGTCAGAGTGGGAAAGGGGCTTTTGCATGCTGTTATTATTGCCTAGGAAGTTGCAATTCGGCGGGAAGTGGGTATGTAGAGATAAATTAGCCCTTCCTTGGAAGGAAAAAACCCACAGTTTCTTAATTTGATGCCTCAAGTTTCAGCCTACTTTTTAAGCTTTGGTGCTCTTTTGGCACTTTAACTTAGTGTGGCCTTCCGTTGTTTCAACCATGTCTCACCACACACTCCACATTGGTTAAACTGGTAGGGTATCATAAAATGCTCTTTAGGAGGCAACATGGAGACAGAAGGGAATGTGAAAGACGCTGAATAAACTGTAGTTGGCTTACTATATGAAATCTGTAATATATCTCTTCCCTGCTACTGTATTTGGGGGTTTTTTTGGGGGGGTGCATTATTAGTTGACATATTTTATTGTCTGTTAGTTTCTCCAGGTGAAGAATCTTTCGAAGATCTAACAGAAGAAAGTATAACGCTTGCTTGGAACCACATGACCAGATTAAAGATAGATGGGCAACACAAGATTCACAGAGGGTAAACTTTGTTGCATACAGCATACAGAGGAGGGGTCTAGAATGAGACAGTAAAACCCTTTGAACCTTGTAACACATGGTGCAGTCTAGTCAATTAGAAGAAAAACGCAATATTTTGAGGGAGGGAGATTTTGCTTTGTTGGAGGAGTGGTCAAATATGTGGATGTGCAATGCAAGGATTAGGCTAAATGACATGATTGTCCTTATTGCTATCAGTTGGGGTTTTTTTATTTACTGCATATTTTTATCCTGACTTCTTATAAAATATTCAGAGCAGCAAATAAATATACAGAAACTAAAGTGCTTAAATAATCAAATATTAAAAAACGATACTCAGTTACAAGATTGAAAATAATACAAAAGCAGCAGCTGTCAAATATTGATTTCAAAAGGCAATGCCTATTTGGAAAGAGAAGCCTTGTGGGCATCTTAAGCGCATTAGACCCAGGCAGCTTAAGACTTTAAAAGCCCAAACCCTGCATATTAGATGAGCCTGGAAACAAATGCGTAGCCAGCACAGATACCAAACATAGTTATGGCCGCCATACCAGCATTAGCCAGCCACCATCAGGAAGCACAGATGACTTACTAGTTTGACATCAAAATATTCTACTTGCCTCGGTAGGGCTGTCTTGGGCAACAGATTGCTGGAATTTTGTGGTTTATGCCATTCCAGAACTGTGTAAAAGTATATCAACAGTTTCGGATGCAAACAGCACACTTGACCATTGAATTTGGTGGGACTTAATACTTAGTAGACCTGATTAGGTTTACACTGCCAGATATTAATTACAGTTCCTTGCTATGTTTTGAACAGGGCAATCACTGGAATTGCTGTGCCTTGCAGTTCCAACCAGTCTTCTATTTTCACTACATCTCAAGGTGAGTCGTGTTGTTTGGCTGGCTGCTGTCAAGCCTCAGCAATATGAACATTATTCAGTGACACTGTGTAGCCCCTTTCCAATGGTCAGCATAGAATTCCTCTTTGAATAGACTCAGCAGAGACCTATGATCTGTAAAACCAGTATTTGTGGTGGGTTTTCCCCACACTATATTCCTAGAAGCCTTGGGTCAGAGTTGTAGGTTGTGTGCAGACAAAGCACAGGGTATGTATGGTATGTGTTCAGAAGCTGGCTTTCTTTTCTTTTTTTTTAAATCAGCTTTTGATGTTTTTCTTAAAAAAGTATCCCACATCATGTTTCTATCTCTGATTACTGTGACAGAGTTCACAGTTCACATCAATGCTTACTGACATTTCATATGCTAGGGAAGCTC
The DNA here is from genome assembly GCF_965112155.1 of Podarcis liolepis. Classification (NCBI taxonomy): domain Eukaryota; kingdom Metazoa; phylum Chordata; class Lepidosauria; order Squamata; family Lacertidae; genus Podarcis; species Podarcis liolepis. The sequence continues at coordinate 37,410,273 of NC_139560.1, forward strand.
TACAAAGCAACTTTTTAAAAGGTTGGCAATTGAATTTTAGTATCCCACATTGTTTATTGCCTCTCCCCATGACGGGAGAAAAAAAATACAGCATAAATTATGCAGAACAGGATGATCTATGCAAGTTTTCATGCACATATACTAATAGCAAAATCAATCTCTGAGTTCTGATATTTATGTAGCTAAAAAGAAAGTGTCCTTTCTGTTCTGAGAAGAACTGGGCAGGAAGGGACACTATTATCAGCACATCCCTTCCAGAGCAGCTTCTCCTTGCTCTTGGCAGCCCCTCCACCTGCAGAGGTTCTTTGAAAGCTCAGACAGCTGGCCTGATCTGTGGCTCAGAGTCACAGGAGAGAGAGAGAGAGAGACACACACACACAGAGAGAGAGAGAGAGAGAGAGAGAGAGAGAGAGAGACGTGGGGGACAATCCAGAGGACAGAATTTTTTTTTGCCCCTGTGGGGAGGGGACTTGTGTTTATACTCAGGTTGGGCAAAATATCCTACCCATTGCAGCACCATTCAGCCCCACAAAAGTGGAGTTCAATGGTGATTCTCAGGGAGAGGTGCAAATGCAATAACTTTTTGGTGGAAGATGGGCTTACCATTGAAGACAGGGTGGCCAAAGTTTGTTTTTCTAGGTTTTCTCTAATAGGGGGGGGGGGAGTTTTGCTGCTGTTTCTAGTGGCTGTTTGGCTGCCCGCAGCACTCTGCTGCTGCTCTTTTGGTAACTGGGGACAGATTGCCTCAGGGGAACCATGATGCATTCCTTGTGCAAAGGAAATAAAAGCATAGTGCAAAGATTAATTTTGCATGTGTCAGCAGTTCCATGTGTAGTCTCAGTGTGTGTGGCCTCACACATGGCTCAGTCTGGCTCTGCATAGAAATATACTCCAGCAGTTTGCTGATGGGATCTTTGTATCTTGTTGATTTGATAAAACAATTTGGAAATCACTGATATGGTGCTGCTTTCCATTCTTCTCTCAAAATCTGCATTAGATTCAACCCTGAAGATGTTTTCTGCCGAATCAAAAATGCTGCAGCGGAGTATATCCTTTTCAAACATGGTGAGTGCTTCCAGGCTTGTATAATGTTAATCTTGCAGCTGATCTTGCGGAATGTCTCCATAATTTACTACGTATTCCCCGCCCCCCGCCCCAGGTATCTACTGTAGCTTACCAGTATAATTCTAGCAGGTATGCTATAATTGGACTTTTTTGCTGCTCAAATGTCTAGAGAGGTACTTCCAACTCTTAACAGACATTGTGTAGTAAACCTATAACTCGCAAGTGAACATCGCACAGCCATATGTGCTTCTCACCTTGTGTTGTCCCCCAGTTGATGATGGAGCAGATCTAGGCAGGAGGAAAAAACTGAGTAGAGCAAGCTGACCTCCCACAAATCATTGTTCCTGCCTACAGCAGGGCACATGATTGGAATAGAACCCAACCCTGTTAACCCCTCGTCAACCTACAGAAATTTACCACAGTTGCAGTCAATCTTGCAGCTTTCCCTGTCCATTTGCAGGTTCCTTCCATGCTCTGACAGCAACTCATAACAACCAGATAATGTTAAGACTCCCGACTCTCATCAGCCCCAGGCAGCATGACAAGAGATCTGGAAAGATAAGGAGTTGGGAGTCCAACAAGATTCAGGTCATAGGCTCCCGTAGCATCTTCTGGATGCTTTGTGTTGTGTACTCTGTTGTTGAACACTGAAGCTGTACCATTTGATATGGAAGCGTTGGGAAGGCAATAGTGGCAGGGTGCGGTGTTGGGGGGTGGGGAGTGACTGGCAAATACTTCATTCAGATATACCAGCTGGAGTTGCTGCAGTACAGTCTCTGAGAGCAGAAGCTGGAGAGTGTGTATGTTAGTGTGTTTCTGGGGAAAGGAGGCACCTCCCTCTTCTCTCCACCCTGGATGAATCAGGGCAATCTCTGTTAATGACCATTCTCTTTTTAACTTGGGAGACAGAAGAGCATCACTCAGGAGTCCAATATAGTGGGGGTGGGAAAGGGAGAGGCTTGTAAGAATATGTGTGCTGTACCTCTGTGTGCAGCCCCGGACCCACCAACATGCATGTGCAACAGAGCTTAAAATGCTTTCTACTCCTTAGAGCTTAAAATGCTTTCCACTCCTTCTGTAGCTCCATTACCTTAGAGCTTCATCTCTGCACACAAACAAATTGTGTTATAAGCTTCTGGTAATAGATATTTGTTCAAATGTGTTTATTTTCTCTTCTTTTTCGCAATAGCAAAATTGGTTTGTGCCGCTGCACAATCAGATCTTGAGCTCCTAGGATACAGATGGTGCTTGCGATGAGACGGGCTTGTAATGTACTAATGTGTTGTGGCAAGTCTATCATTAAACTGAACATTGTCATCTTTTTGTCATAGGCTCTGTCATCTTGTTTAATCCTACCGGGCGATACTACTGTCGTATGTTCTTCATGGGACAACAATATGTATGTAATTTTACCTTGTACCCAATTGTATATAATACCAGTTGGTAGCTGCTTTATACTTTTATATTAAAGAGCTAAAAATGAATACCGTATTTTGCGCCCCATAGGATGCTCCGGCCCATAGGACGCACCTAGTTTTTTAGGGGGGAAATAAAGAAAAAAATTTTTTATTTCCCAACCCCCCCCCCCAGGTGCGGGGCGGGAAGAACCAGGTCGGGGAACAGTGGGAAGGCACGCTCTGCCTCCCCGCTGTCCCCCGAGCTTGTGGGGCTGGCGATGGGGACTGCAGGCAGCTCTGTGCCGCCATCCAGAGCGGGGCGGGACTTAGCGCCCTGCTCCCGGTGGCCGCGCAGAGCTGCGCTGATCCCGGGACTGCAGGCAGCTCTGCGCGGCCATCGGGAGCGGGGTGGGGCTTCGCTCCCAGTGACCCCGCAGAGCTGCGCTGATCCTGGGACGGCAGGCAGCTCTGCGCCGCCATCCGGAGCGGGGCGGGACTTAGTGCCCCGCTCCCGATGGCCGCGCAGAGCTGCGCTGATCCTGGGACGGCAGGCAGCTCTGCGCCGCCATCCGGAGCGGGGCGGGACTTAGTGCCCCGCTCCCGATGGCCGTGCAGAGCTGCACTGATCCTGGGACTGCAGGCAGCTCTGCGCCGCCATCCGGAGCGGGGCGGGACTTAGCGCCCCGCTCCCGATGGCCGCGCAGAGCTGCGCTGAGCCGGGGACTGCAGGCAGCTCTGCGCAACCCTCGGAGCCGGTCTCCCGAGGGTTGCGCAGAGCTTCCTGAAGCCTGGAGAGCGAGAGGGGTCGGTGCGCACTGACCCCTCTCGCTCTCCAGGCTTCAGCGAAAGCCTGCATTCACCCCATAGGACGCACACACATTTCCCCTTCATTTTTGGAGGGGAAAAAGTGCGTCCCATAGGGCGAAAAATACAGTATATTTCACCTGCTAACTGCCTTACTGGGGAGGTGACTTCCATTACTGGGAGGCTACCACCGAAAAGGCCTTTTTATATTGGAAGCCCTGTTTCAAAGTTGAAAATGTGGACTGATAAATAAATAAATGAACTGAATAAAAATGTGTGCTCTGAAATAGAAGTATTTAAAATATTGATATCTATTTTATTATTTCTGTTAGCTATTTCTATTCAATAGCTTTTGCAAGGCGGCAGGATACATTAATGGGACACGATGATGCTGTCAGCAAGATCTGTTGGCACAATGATCGTTTATATTCTGCATCTTGGGATTCAACTGTAAAAGTATGTAGAGTTCTCCACTTGATATGAATTTGTTGTGATGAAAGATTTTAATCATTTGAGCAAGGATTGCCATTGTATCCTAGATTTGTCAGAAACTGCTCTGGTTGTCCATGTAAGTCACCTGTTTGTGGTGGTAGGACTGACTGTTCCAACTATTTGGAAGTAGTGAGAGAAGCATGGGGTAAAAAATACAGTAGGATCACCATTGTAGGGTAATTAACAAAAGAATTGCCTGAATCCCTAAATTCAAAGCATTGGGCTAAATATTTTAAAATAATCTTTATGTGGTGGTTATTTCCGGTAGTGCCTGTTGGGTAGTTCATCCATGAATTTCCCCCATTTTTTCCATGCTGCTGTTGCTGAGAATTTAAAACAGGACTGGGCAACCTCCAGATGCTGCTGTTATAGAATCATAGACGAAGAGACCCAAGGTCTCTAGTCATCTGGTCCAACCCCCTGCTATGCAGGAATCTCAGCTAAAGCATCCATGACAGATGGCCATCCAACCTCTGCTGAAAAACCTCCAAGGAAAAAAAGTCCACAACCTCCCACCATGGAACAGCTCTTATTGTCAGAAAGTTCCCACTGATGTTTAGTTGGAATCTCCTTTCTTGTAACTTGAAGCCATTGGTTTGAGTCCTACCCTCCAGAGCAGGAGAGAACAAGCTTGCTCCATCTTCCGTGTGACAGCCCCTTAGGAGATTTGATAGCCATCGTCAAATATCTATCAGTCTCCTCTTACCAAGGCCAAACATATGCAACTCCCCCAACTGTAAGGCTTGGTTTGCATCACACCGTTGACTCATGTTGTTGGCTTAATCTGCCATTATCCTTGACAACTGGCAGTGCTGGCTGATGCCGATGGAAGTTGGGAGTCCAGCAACATCTGGAAAGCCACAAGCTCTCCATCCCAAAAATTACAAATTAGCTCTTACTTTTAGGTTACTTAAATTGTCATATCTGGCCAAAGGAGAAGCTTACGTCAGTTCAAATATTTGTGTTCTAGGTGTGGCAGTGCATTCCTGCAGACTTACTGGGCACCAAGAAGCGGTTTGAATTGCTTGCTGAATTGGAACATGATGTTAGTGTGAGTATTAAGATACTTGTGTGCACATATATATTTTTTCAATTCAAACTTCAGCAAAACAAATTTTGGGGGTGGGGCGGGAGGGAAGTCTGTGTGAGGGCTTATTTTAAAGATGTATTGCCATTGCCTGAAAGGTCAGAATTGGTAACAGCAATATGCAAATATAATGTGATGTTTTCTTCATATTCCAGTGATTATTTAGACATAGGTTTGAGAAACCACGGGAAGTAGGAAGAGGGGCACACACATGTGCACATGCATACACACATGTATGAGAAACCTTTTTCCTGTTTTTAAATGAAAACTTGATTTCAGTTTTCCACTTGTGGAAAATGCTCTGTGTTTGATTATCTTTACATACTACCATCTGTATATCTGCTGCTTTACGTAGAATGAGACAACAGGTTCTTATGGGTTTACAGTCTCGGTCTCAAAAAGCAATATGAAAGCAATCTTGATGATTTCAGCATAGGTATGTTGGCAGTGTCTGTATATTTGGACTTGTTTAATACATAAAACAAGTGTATCTAGATTAGATTAACCCAGCAATGTATCTTCATGAAGAAAAACTAATGTATAATTTTTTAATCATTTACATGTTGAGCTTAAATTTTGAAAATGCAGTTATCTGCATCTTAACAAATTATGCCTGTATTCCTGGAATATAGATCTGTAACACTAGGAGAATTCAGTAATAGTTCCCCGAAGCATTGCCAAAAAGGACCATGTAGAAGATTTGTTTATTTGACTTGTTAGCATCTCACTACAAGAATCTTTAAGCAGCTTACAAAAAATTAAGAATCAAAGGATAAAAACAAAAAAATACATTACAATAAAGCCATTACATTGACTGTTTATAAGACTGTAGAATCCAGGCCACTGTGCATATTGCCTTGAATGTTTAAGTGCTCTAGTCATGACTGGCTGCCTTTTAGATGCTTGCTTACTTGCCTTTCTTGCTTCATGGTGCTTGTTACTTCTTTAATCATCTCATACATATGCCTAATTACCTAGGTAAATACAATCAACTTGAATGCTGCATATACCCTGCTGGCATCAGGAACAAAAGAAGGATCCATTAGTATCTGGGATGTTACTACTGCTTCTATCTTGCATCAACTTCCATGCCATTCAGGGACTGTCTCTGATGCTGCTTTTAGTCCCGGTATGTTATGTGTTAATGTCTCCTAAAATATATACATTGTGAAGAGAAAAATACTTCAGTCTGCTGCGAGATAATTCAGAGATATTCGTATTGAATTGATGTGTGTGACCATATGCATGTTTATTCAGAAGCAAGCTCCAGTGTGTTCGGTTGGGCTTACTCCTACGTAAAGTGTGTGTAGGATTGCAACCAACTTGCTCCCCTCTGATTAGGGCTTTGTAATTTTAGTGTGTATCCACCCTCACTCTGCAGTCATACAAAAGACCGGAAATGAAGTAACCCATGAAAATTGGGAGTAGCTTGCCTACCAAAACATCCTAATGTTAAATTATTTGTATTGCGTTGTTGGCTTGAAACAAAAAAGCCATCCAAATAATTTTGTTTGCTTAAAGAAACCTTTCTGCCAAGTCATGTAGAGATGTTTTGGTAAAGCAAGCCACCAGCTAAGTTGGATTTATAAGCATCCATCCAGTTGCCTATGGTAGTTTAAAAATAAGAATAAAACACTGCTAGTTTAGATTATTTTAAGAGGAATTGTGCTGATGCCTAGGAGATGGTTGGTTGTTTACTCAAGCAAGTAATTGATAAAGCTGCCTATTTTAATGAAAGGGTATTCATACATAACATTGAGCAAGTAGAGTGTTAGTGAAACTGTAAACACAATACTGGAACTGTACACTCAGTTATTACCATGTAATGTTCAAGTGTAGAGTCTGTTTTATTGTGTACAACAATTGAGCTGTACAAATCAATGTACACTCATATAAACAGTTGTTCATGTGTCAAGACAACTTGTATCTGTGTTCAGTGTACTATGTGAACAAGCCTCCTGTTGCACCATGTGAGTTGAGTTTTGGCATTGCAGCCTATATTGTGCCATGCAATGGGATTTGCTCACTAGTAGCTATCCATAGAACATAATGGGGCCTGTTTTAAATATGCATGGGAATGGACTGCATGTATTTTGTGGGGTTGGCTTAAATAATCCAGAGCAGTTACCTTGTTTCACAGATAGCCGGCACCTACTAAGCACAGGAGAAGATGGCTACTTTAAAGTGACAGATGTGCAAACTGGAATGATCATCTCTTCCATGCGCTCGGAGGAACCCCAAAGGTAAGTTTTGGAATGCACTTCTGTTTCATATAGGGATTTGCAGTAGAATCATGGATAGCCATCAACATGCATGCCCTCCAGATTCTGTGCGACTTTCATCAGTCTTGGGCAGCATGGCCAATAGACAAGGATGGTAGGAGTTGTAATCCAGCACATCTAGCGGGCATTAAGTTGGCTGCTCCTGTGTTAGATCAAGTTACTCCAAAGAGCTCCATCACTTTATGTGATGGTGTGTGTGTGTGTGTGTGCACACATGCATGCATGGATACTTACATAAGAATGAATTTTGTGTGTAGCATATGCTCAAAGGGTTTAATGTATATGTCCAGTATGGTTTCCGATTGGATGGGAAACCATGTGTTGAGATTCCTAAATTGCAGGGGGTTAACTAGATGACCCCTGAGGTTACTTCCACCTCTACAATTCTGATTCTGACAGTGGTGCTCACAGCAAACTGCAGAACGGGCAAATAGTATTTTCTTAAAGACCAATCAAGGAAATCAAAATTAAGTAGTCTATTCATCTCAAAGGGATAGGCTAAAAGTATTCTCATTTGGAATCTTTCAAGTACTCAAAATTTGACTTGCATTCTTGAGTAACCAAGTGTATTTATAATGGGTTTAACCTTCTTATACATGGGTACCTAAAGCAAATTATGTACAAATAGTAATACAGTTTACCCTTCATCTAACGGGCACAGGGTGGGTTACAAAAATGTAATTTGAAAACTGATTCTTTTGGTTATGAGATACAGAATTTTATCAGTGTCTTTATAAAAATGTCTTCCTGAACTTGGGCACACAGCAGCTGCTTGGCTAAAAACGAGGGTGAGGGTTGGTGTTAAGTAGCATTGTCTGACTCACTTGTGATCTAACAACTTGCTTTTTGCAGATGTTTCAAATGGGATGGCAACACCGTCTTATCAGGAAGTCAATCAGGAGAATTGTTGGTTTGGGATATTGTAGGAGGGAAGATAATAGAAAGAATTGCAGCACATACTGGTATGTGAAATTCTCAACTTTTAAAAATCTGCAAGCATACTTTGAAATCTTTTAAGTAGTGGGTTAATATGTTGATCCTGGTTAGGATGTGTTTGAATGTATCATACCCTGGGGCTCTGTTTTATACCTTAGAACTTAATGTGAAGTATTAAAGAACTGAGCTTGCTCATATTTTCCATTGCAACAGCTTGAGAAACAAAGGGCCAGAATTCATCAGAATATGCATGTATAGCTATGGCCCTAGAATCTGAAATGGCACCTGAAAGTTGGTTGCAGTGATGTGCGACTTGATGCTCTCTGGATCACGGCCTATGAGTATAATATATGTGCATAGCTACAATAGTGTGGAGTGCAGTTCTAGATGATTATGGGCAAATCTAGCAATGCATTGACCAAATAAGACCAAGATTTAAAGATGAGGATAATAAATGGTAAGTGAAACAAGTATCTGATGTACACCTGTCTCTTTCCTAGGTGCTGTAACATGTATGTGGATGAATGAACGATGCAGCAGCATAATCACAGGAGGGGAAGACAGACAAATCATGTTCTGGAAACAGCAATACTAAGAAGTGCCTTCTCACTCAAACACATATGGATATTTTAAAGTGAACTTTTTAAAGGACTTTCTTCGCAAGTAGCAATGCCTGCTGAAGTTCAAAGAGCTGAGATTGGGTCTAGCTCCACTGTTTAGTTGAAAACTGCAAATATTACAATGCTGAACTACAGTATGCACTTGTATTTCCTTATGAATGTTATTATTGCCTGTAATGCTTGTCAAATAAAGACTTATTTTTCAGTAACCAAAGCGGTTCTAACTTGCAACCAACTCTATGATTGATAATCTACTTAACATTATTTGTCTATATTTTTCCACAAAATGGAGATAAACCTCAGGCCTTAGCCAAAATACAAGTGTATCCTATCTCTTTACTTGTATCCTTGCTGCTACATACAGCATGAACCACTGCCATTTCAGATGCTGGACTACAACTATCATTCCTGGCCTTTGACCATGTAGATGTGGACTGCTGGCTGGTCCAACGGCATCTGCAAGCCCTGCTCTAATGCTCCTTTTAAAGCATCGGGATTCAGTTATGTAGAGAAGTACTTTTTAATAGGAACATAGCAGCATTCTTACCTGTAAAAATGGGGGTTAAGGCCTTTGTGTTTATAGAATCCCACCTTCTAAAACTCCTCACCAGCAGACTGAAATGGCTGTGTAATAGGGACCAGCAATGTAAACAACTTCAACCACTGTAGAAAGCTTTAAAGTCTTAAGCAGCAGCCTTCAAAGAAAATGTCAGTTGCCAAATAGCTGTACACAAACTAATAAAATTCAGAAAGGCAAGAAATTAAGGTAACACACTCTCAAAAGTAAAATGAATTATGTTACTGTACATACTGTTCCAAGCTAGGATCCACACCTCAAGACAGCTCACCCCCCTTTCCACTACTAATTAAATTATTGGCTTGGGGAGGGGGGAAGAAATTTAGGGACCTTCATCAGTATAGTTAGAAAAGGAAAACCTTGTTTTTCAGACTTTATTTCCGTTTAACATGGTTAAGGCAACATAATTTAAGCACATTAGAACTTGTAAAAGAGCAGCAGTAAGACAAAACCTAAATGCTCACCTGTGCTATTTAAAATGTCTATGGAATGATAACGTTATGCTCAGTTTAACTGGCATGCTTTGTAAACACTAAAATCAGCAGTTAACAAGCACTACAAGTCATAAATGTAAATATCCTTCCTAGCAGAAGGTAGTAGAAAAACTAATTTGTCTGAAAAAGTACAAAGGGCAGCAATGTGCTTGGATCACAGATAGCAAAAGACACAAGATACATTAGTTTTCATTCCAATGGCTTATATAAAGTGTTGAATTAAACAGTATAACTCTATGAAAAAGAGTTATACTGGTTTTTGTGAGACAAGTATAAGGCTACAAAATTCATAGTTTGAGCAAGGTAATATGTTGGATTGTGACATTCCCAGCCATAATAATGTAAATACTCAAGGCAGTATATCTGCTTTGGGCTTAAAGAAAGGCTCATGTGCAGAACATAAAAGTTGCAGACTAAGTAGCCCATGTTTAGCGTGGTTCTCATTACAGATGCACCCAAAAACAGATTTCTAGACTTCAGGGATGGTGTGATCCATCAGGTTTTTCATAATGCTTGAAGCCATCCTGAAAATAATAATGAATCTTTAACAATGTGTAAAAAGCAGATTAATTCCAAAGCTGCAAAAATATCACAGCAAGGAGTGCAACATTTGAGTCATTTGTTACAAGGCACAAGACCATATGCTGTAAACTCAAAAGCTGAGGGCAAGTTTACTGCAGCAGCTTCTCAACCCATTTCTGGGCAGCAAAAGAAAAAATTAAGTTCTACATTCCTTCACTCCTACAATTACTTTTAGTGCCAATAACACTTTAAAATCAATAATGGTATGAAGCATTGATAAGCTTCATTCTAAGCTGAAATTTGCCTTTTCGTTTTGAAATTTCAGGAAGCAGCTTGACAAGAATAGTTAAAAGATTTTCAGACTCTCTGCCATTGTTAGCCACATTTGTATAAGAGTTTAACACCACATGCATATTACATTTGTTGATATTTATTCTGAAGATCCTACAATCAAAGCATGCCTATTCTTTTAAGAGATTGTTAGTCTATTTAAATGGAGAAGTATTTTACACGTACCTCTTGATTATGTGTTCAAAAATTTGAGAAGGCATGATAGTGATGGTCACCACGTTTCCAGCTGATATGAGTATGTCTGCAATTTGGGCATCCTATGAAGCAAGATAGAAAGTCATGAATTCTGACTTGAAACTTGGCACTTACGGATGTTATTGTGGATGTAGCTTCCACAATAGTTAATTGTTATTAGCTGTCTTAAGCACTATTGAGGTGATAAATTCTATACACATATACAGGTAGAGCTGGTCTGGGGAATGTATGACTCTCTTGATGTTGCTAAACTACAACTCCCAATACCCCTGACCACTAGCTATACCATCTGGGGCTGATGGGAGTCCTACATCATCTGGAGGGCCATAGGTTCCCCATTCCCTGAGGTAGTATAGTGTAAAACAGCCCCTTTCATAAAAAGATGGACTATATTCTGAAATGTAGTTTGCTAAATTAAAAGTCTAAGCTCTCACTTAATCACCTATAGCAGAACCACAGCTTATCCCACTGCTGCCATCATTGCCTTCATACTACATGCTACTGGTTCTTCCAAGCAGCAGAACAACTAATAAGACAAAAAGTATGTGTTAATGTCATTAACAGGGAAGTGAATGTATAATTCTGTTTAATTTCCTTTCACTAGCCTGAGGAACCAGCAACCTTTTTGAAAGACGAGAGCCTGATCTATGCAGATCTAGCAGCAAGAATACTTTGTAGGGCAAAAGGATCAGGATGTTTTAGCTGCTGTTGAATCTCTCTTCCCCAGAGAACCATGGAAGGTGGTTGAAGGTGCAATGACCCCTGACACACACTCCCAGGAACCACAGGATTGCAGGTCCTGTTTTCTATCAATCAAATAAATTTATATGGATAAGCTTTTGCATGTGTCTTCTGCCCATTTAGAACAATATCACTTCCACTTTTCAAAATGCATTACTTGCTGAGTGCGTGTTATCTTGCATGTTACTCACCTTCAGGCCAATTACATTCTGACCATTTATTTCACAGAGGTTGTGTTCTGTCAGAAGTCCATTTCTAGCAGCAGAACTGTCCTTTGCTATTGAAGTTATCTTTCCATTTTTGAATATAAAGCCAACATGCCCAGTACTATCCTTGTGCATGGTAATAGTTCGCTCAAAAGGCCTGTAAGAAAAACGTTCACAGTTTATTGTTTGGAGTATTTACTTAATGTCCTGCATCACTAACCTGTATCCAAAGGTATTAGGCTGTGTACACTTCCCAATTTTACGATTCTATGACACGGCAGTTTAAAGTAGATTCAATACATTCCATGTGTACATGCCTTTTGTGTCATCCATGTGACACTCTCATCATCCAAGCAACAATCCAATCTGGATTCTCCCTATCTGTAGTTAATATACACAGTGGTAACTTGGCTCTCTGAAGACAGGAGTGCCTGGCGTGCTCTGGTCCATGGGGTCACAAACAGTCGGACACGACTAAACTACTAAACAACAACAACTTGGTTCTCGAATGGCTTAGTTCTCGGACAAATCGGCTCCCAAACGCCGCAAACAGGGGAGTAAGTGTTCCGGTTTGCGAACATTTTTCAGAAGCTGAATGTCTGACGCGGCTTCCACTTGAATGCAGGAATCGGAAGTCGCACCTTGGTTTGCGAATGGTTTCAGGAGTTGAATGGACTCCTGGAACGGATTAAGTTCGAGAACCAAGGTACCACTGTAATCCAATGTATAATCCAGACATACTGAAGCACATTGGGCAGTTGGGCTTTTTTGTGTGGTGTGTGTGTGTGTGTGTGTGTGTGTGTGTGTGCTGTTCTGCTGGGTGCTATCTATCGCCACATGTCCTACTTCTGTTAGCAAGGCACTACTTGGTAGGCTGCTGGCAGAGCCAGGTATGACCCATGACTTTTTAAAAAAACAATAGTTTTATCAGGTGTTTTGTGCATGTCTGGTATTTTGGAAATAAAATTGGCCGAATGCACAGGGAACCAAATATCTGAACACATGCCCACAATGGACTTGAATTTTCTGGAATTCAGGGAGGGAGGGTAAATATTAATTTCGGGGAGGAGACAACACATAGTGCAAATCCCATCAAGCACCAGTCACTTGTGTGGACTGGAAAGCACTTGGGCAGATGAATGTGTACATGGAAAAATCAGATATGTGTGACCTATGGGCATATTAACACACCTTTGTGTGCACAACCTTAGGCCCTGACCTTAAGCTAGTCACACTAGGAAACTGAGGTTGGGGGGGGGGCAACACATTCAACTAGGCACTCCTTAACAACTATGAAACTCCAAAGATGTCTAAGAAGGTGTGTAACATTTCTGGAGGGTTTACCTGTCACGGATGATCATTGAAATTCTCTCTCCAGGGGCCTGCTTCAGAATTTTGTGGGCTTTATCAGAGCTCCAACCTGCACAGTTTTCGCTGTTAATTTGCAGAACCTGGTCCCCAAACCGCAGGCCAACTAGTGATGATGGAGAGTTGGCCTGAACCAACTGGACAAAAATACCCTAAACACAAAGATATGTCCACATATGAAAGTAAATTAACATCCAGTATCTTTCCAATGCATTTAGAGAAAACATGCAAGAGCAGCACAGTGAAAAACGGAACACATGCATCACATACACATTTGGCAACAGCTACCATTAAAAAGGGGGTGGGTGGGCAGTTGTGGTTTAAATTAACATGCACATACATTCATTTTATTCTAGAAATATAATTAATAATTAATAAACAAGATAGCAAGCCAATATTAGACTCTCTTAAGAAAGTTGAGTAAACTGCAAAGTTGACTGTCTGTGGAAGGGCTCCGTTTAAGAATGCCAATGATTTTTGGCATGCTTCCTGAGGCTGATGGGAGTTGAAGTTCAGCAACATGTTGACAGCCACATGCAGGCAGCTTTCCACACCTGCCATATACTTTCAGCACAGCATTATGAGTATGTATTAGATTAGGAATCATTCATCTGGCAAGCTAAAATCTTATGTAGATGGTATTTGTGCATGGCTTCAGTCGATGGGGCTCATTAGGTGAATCTTACCCTGTATGTTTTGCTTAAAATCTGTTTTCCTACATGCTCATGTTGAGAAATGATCCAAATTGATAAATATCCACACTGTATTTTGATTATTTTAAATACTTTGATGTTTTTAAATGAAAAGTTTTTTATTATATTTTTATTTGCACATCTTACAATATTTTATATGATTAACATTTTTAACATGACCAAATAAAGAAATAAAAATAAACAGAACATTTAGTGAAACATACAGATTCAGCCATAAAATTAACACCTGGATTAGCAATTATATAGCAACTTGACTGTGTTCAGCTCTAGATAGCTGAAATTAATGGGTCACTTTAAAAAAATAATAATTTAGAAATCAGATTTATCATACATACATTGTCCACTGATTTAAGACGAAGTCCAATTTTTCCATCCTGATCTTTACACAGTATTACTTCACGGATTCCTTGCTTAATTTCCGCTCTGCGAACTCCAACATCATTTCCAGTTACTGGAGCCACCATGTAATTCATTGCAGAAGGGCTTGCAACAAGCTGAGAATTAGAAGACCTTAAAATAAGTAGACCTTACAAACTGGCAGAATCAAGTCTCATTTACAGTCATACCTCGGGATAAATGTGCTTCAGGTTGAGCGTTTTCAGGTTACGCTCCGCGGTGACCCAGAAGTAAAGGAGCGCGCTACTTCCGGGTTTTGCAGCTTGCGCATGCGCAGATGCTCAAAATGACGTCAAGCGCATGTGCGGAAGTTGCGAATGGCGACCCGCGCAGCCGTGGGTTGCGTTTGCTTCAGGATGCGAACGGGGCTCCAGAACAGATCCCGTTCGCATCCAGAGGTACCACTGTATAGGCCTTTTTTTTAAATGGGACAAACCCATGACTGACTTCAGGACAACAATTTTGTGCTTTATAAAAGTTATATTATTTTAGAATCCTTAGGATCACAGGTATTGATGGGAGCAGAATCCAACAAACTGGGTTTCCAAGGCAGACTCATTTGATGCACACCAATCTGTAGATTGGGGGTTTATTTCCAAGTTGTTGGATTCCTTTAGCCCTGAAGCAAACTGGGAAATAATTCATTGCAACTAAAAGCAAACAAAGTATCTCCCATCTCCCCACTTTCCTCAAAGCTCTGGGTGATTACTCAGTCAGCTTGGTTTAGTTTCTCAGAAAAGCTTGGTAAATCTGGTGTGTGTGGTTTTTTTTTTTAAAAAAAAGGTGCAACAGTGCTTCTTGGAAGGTTTGAAGCCCCCTGCTATGACTTATATTAAGGCCACAATTTGATTCAGGACTTGAATCACCCCAATTTGTATCATCATTTGGGGTACAGAGAGGATGCACACCCCTAATATTTCAGCTCTTGCTTTTATAATGTTCTAAATATGGAGAAGATTGAAATTTTAAAGAACCCCAAAGAAGCAGCATGCATCTTTTCTTTTCTTTTATTTCAGCAAAACACAAAACACAAGGAAACCTAAATTAGTCCTACTTATATGGTTGATACTTACCCCCTGAGAATTTACAGCAGGCACCATTGCCATGTTTCTTTGTATCTCTTCTTCATTTAGGCTTAGACCCATATACTGGGCAAGTTCAGGATACAGTTTGGGATACAAGTCTATAGAAAGTAAACAAAAACAATGTTAAACTATTACTATTATTTAGAGCCTGTTGAGATGATTCTCAATTTCACAGGTGAGAAGTCAAGTATCAGACTGGAGCAATCCTATCCTCCCTTAGAACATGCTGACAGTTACCACTGCACTTGGAGCTACTGGATTGACATATTGAAAGCTTATTAGGATCACTGACCAGCAACTCTCAGATTAGAAAATCCACATAAGGATTTTACAAGGTAGCCCAAGGACTGCCTTTAAAGGAAAATAAAACTTTTTCAAAAAAGTTAATAGCTGCTTCAAGCGGCCACAAAGCACAGCTGATGCCAGGTATGTTGAAAATAGGGTTTCATATGCCACTGGGAGCAGTGACATACCTTCCCTCCCAGGAACAACATATGCAAAAAAACCACCCCTGCCCTGTCATCACATCCCAATGCTCCCGGGGGCAATTGAGGCTCCCATTGTGAATATGTGCAGCAGCAGCTAGACTTTCTAGCCACTTGGAAAGGGTATTATAGGTAAGAAGAAGACAACATTCATTAAAAGGCAGTCCTCAGGCTGCTTCATAAGTACTTTTAAACAATATTGTGCAGGGTTCCCCCCTCCAAAAAATAATAATTTCACACATTTAATGCAGGAGGAGGATGGAACAGAAATCCTTATGAACACATGCAAAAGTAATTCAAATAGATTTAGACTGACAAGCACCCTACAAGCACCCAACTCCATTTAATTCTCTTTAAAGCAATTCTCTTTATACAGCCTATCCTTATCATTTCCAGAGATCAATAAAAACTTCTCACTTCAAACCAGTGAAATAAATAGTTTAGCTAGAACTTGTGTTATGTCTATTGACTTTTGTTAAGGTTGTATTTTTTGTGCTATACATATTTAGCTTCTGCTACCTCATATTTTCTTAGCACTAAAGTAACTTACTTCCATGTTGAAGGGTGGGTGCTGAGGCTTCAGATAAAATTGCTGGATTGGCTGGGTTTGAAGCAAAAGATGTCTGTGCCTGCACAGGAAGATAAAGTAAAAACTTTTTAAAGTTTATAAACAGACATAGTTCTATAATACAACAGGCATGTGGGTTGCATAGCCAAAAACTTTTAATTATGCCTTTAGGTTACATAAATATTTAGTTACAAGCCAATATGTTCCAGTTGTTAAGAGTTACAAGTTACATTACAATGTTTGCTTGCTCACAAAAATATGTGAATTTCAAAATGGGGAACTTATTTTCAAAACAATTTTCTAACCTGTTTAGGAGTAACTTTGTTTGAGGAGTGGGACTTAATGCCGAGGAAACGCATGCCTTATTCTATAATAGCTACTTTTATCAAAACACATATTGAATGTGTACTACAAATACTTTTATTCTTTATCCTTTGCTTTACTTTTGAGTTTCCTTAATACAAATTTGGAAATTTATCTGATAAATAAAAACAGATCAGGCTCTAAAGAACTATACTAAAGAATTAGTTCCATACACCTAAAAGGCTTTGGATTTGTGACCCATTCAAATAGTGCATGGTAAAGTTACTTTTCAAACAGAGTGAATTTCAAGGCAATTTGTGACAGTGTTTGGAACCGCAGCAAAAATAATTCAAGTATTACATCAGAAAGGTTCACAGGATGCCTGCATATCCATCCATCCACACACACACACACATACTTGGAGAGGCCTAAACTGTCGGAGCTCACACTTAGTGTAATTATTATAACAGCAGAAACTATGCACATAATTAAAAGATAATCTTTATACAAGAATATATTTTTATGTGCTGGTCTACAAGATACAGAAATATGTTTTTCAAAAATAGAATTTTCAAATGGTTACTGTTTTGACCTTCAGCAAACACTGGTTTCCCCCATAAAATATACTTTGACATACCTGAATTACTTTGTCCACCTTGAGATCCTCCAGGGAAGGATACAGCGACATTTTCAAGAATTAGCCTGAAAGAAATAAAACAAAAAGTCTTAAAATGAACGAGGAAGTAGCACTTATATGCAAGTTGGGTACAGAATTGCCTAGCATAGCTTTATGTTTTTAATCCCTCAGAAACTAACTTTTTTCAAGTCATATCTGTGCACCATGCAAATTACAGCACAATTCCATGCAAACTTACTCAAAAGCAAGTTCAGCAATATAAAACAGGTCTTGCTACCAGGTAAACATCAATATGACTGCACTCTTACCTATGCTTTACAGCACAAGGAATTTGCATGGCACACAAGACAGTCTTGATGGACACAGGGGAAAGAATAGCCTTTCCATTCCTTGCAATACCCTCTTATGCTGTCTCTATGCATACCAATATGCTTTCACACTGACAAAAGTACAGTGGTACCTCTGGTTACGAACGGATCCATTCTGGAGGCCCGTTCACAACCTGAAAGGAACGCCACCCGCGTCTGTGCGTGCGCATGTCGCGATTCACCGCTTCTACGTGTGACGTCATTTTGCGCGTCTGCGCATGCGGTGAAAACCAGAAGTAACCCTTTTCGGTACTTCCAGGTCGCCACGGGACACAACCTGAAAACGCTCAACCTGAAGCAAATGTAACATGAGGTATGACTGTATGGAGAAAGTAAGGCTCTATTGTAACCACTGGGATTCCTTCACATGCGTGTTTTGCACCTACACTTGAGTAAATTGAGCCTCAGTTTTTTTAATATATAGTTGGTTATCCTATCCTAGAATGACTATCACACTAGAAACATGCACTTTCCATTACAATATCTAATGCAAATATGCAGCTCTTCAGCAGTCCAACAGAAATCAGATGCTCTGAGTGCTAGTCACCATTTGTATGCACAAATGTATCTTGCAGAAATCTTATCAGTTGTCATTGATGAAAGAGTACTGAAAGAGCACTGGGGAGGCTGAAATTTGTTTTAAAACACTATTTTACAGTTCAGGTTGTTATCTTTTCCCATCTACCCCACTAGAAGGGAATATTTGATTGCATACTGGAATCCTCACTTTCTGAATAGTAGCCAAGGTTGTCAATTTGAGCTACAAATGAATCCATCTTTTTACTGGGTTAATTTTACAGATTCCCTCCTCTCCATCTTTTCATCCAATACAAACTGACTGCACTGGGAGTCAAAGGGACAGTATACAGTGGTGCCTCGGGATGCGAACGGGATCTGTTCCGGAGCCCCAATCACATCCTGAATACAACGTAAGACGCGACTGCACGTCTGCGTGGCTCGAGTTTTGCCGCTTCCGCACATGACGTCGTTTTGAGCGTCTGCACATGCGGTGAAACCAGGAAGTAATGTGCTCCGTTACTTCCGGGTTGCCGCGGAGCACAACTCGAATACGCTCAATCCGAAGCACGTTCAGCCCAAGGTATGACTATAATAGATGTGAACTAATAATTCCAAAACCTTTGATCCAACTCTACAATTCTATGATTCTATTATTCTCTCTTTCTACTTTTCTACTCTTTTCTACATAAGTTTTACAACCATTTATTAGGAAGTATTATTCCTCCCCTTTCCCTATTAGGTTGGAGCAAAAAGAGAGTTGCCCTCAACATGCCCCAGGATATGGACAAATATTGGCTTGGTTTACTTGGTTCAATTAACCTTACTAACAACTTATGTTTGAAAAGAAACACAAAAAAAATCACACTAAAAGCCAAGCTTCTAAAATATTTCAGGATTTGCATGTAACCTAGGAGATAATTAGCCAGTAGCTAAATGCTTGGATTATGTGTGCGCTCACCCCGCCCGCCCCCGCAAGAGACCTTGGAAGTTGTTTAAAAACACAATATTAGAAGCTCAATATTAGAAGCTGCAGATCAGGAAATATACCACAAGGACCAAGAGGATCCCAGCATGCTTAGAGACAAGAAGGTTTCCTTCAAAAATTTAAGTATTGTCCAAATTAAGAGAACAAAAAGGAACACAAACTTTGACCAAAAAAGTGAAAGCAGACAAAAGGTTCTTAAAATATATTAGTAGCAGGAGAGTCTAGGGAGGTGGTGTGCTACAGAAGGATAGTAAGATTGCAGAGAAACTGAATGAACTCTCTGCATCTGTTTTCACAATGCAAGATATATGACAGATCCCAGTGCCTGAACTAACTTTTACTGAAGGCAAGTCTGAGGAACTGAGGCAGATAATGGTGACGAGAGATGAAGTTCTCGCCCTTACTGGCACAATAAAAAGTGACAAATTGCTGGGTCTGGATGGCATCCAACCAAGAGTTCTCAAATAACTCAACTGTGAAATTGCTAATCTTCTAACAAATGTATGCACTTTATTCCTCAGATGAGCCTCCATTCCTGAGGACTGTAGTCAATGTAACACTTTTTTTAAAAACAGATTGGGCAGGGAGAGAGGATCCTAGAAATTAAAAGCTAGTTAGCTTAACGTCTGTCCCTCCCAAAACTGGTGTAAAATACTGTTAAAGATAAAATAACCAAGCATGCAGAAGAACAAACCTGAAACAAAGCCAGCATAGCTTCTGCAAGGGTGAGTCCTATCTAACATAACAATTCTTTGAGAGCGTCAACAAACATGTAGATAGAGGTGATCTGGTTGATGTTGTGTTCTTGTACTTTCAAAAAGCTTTTGACAAGTTACCTCACCAAATATTCCTGGGTAACCTTAACAGTTGTTTAATAAAAGGAGAGGTCATCTTGTGGATCAATAATTGGTTAAGTAGCAGGAACCAGAAAGTAGGAATAAATGAAGAATTCTCCAAATGGAGAAGTGTAGAAAGTGGGAGTCCTTCAAGGGTCAGTATTGAGACGTATGCTTTTTAACTTATTCATAAACAATCTAGAGTAAGGAGTGAGCAACACAGTGGCCAAGTTTGCTGATTACACTGAATTGTTCAGGGTTGTTAAAAGAAAAAGACGTTGTGAAGATCTCAAAAGAGAATCTCTCCAAACTGAATGAATGGGCAGTAAAATAGCAAATTCAATTCAATGTAAACAAGTGTAAAGTGTCAGGGCAAAACCCCTTAAATTTCACATATATGCTCATGGGGTCTGAACTTGCGACTGATTAGGAACAAGACCTTGAGGTCACAATAGATAGCCTGATGAAGATGGCAACCCAATGCGCAGAGGCCATGAAAAAAGCAAATTCCATGCTAGGGAGCATTAGGAAAGAAACTGAAATTAAAACTGCCAATATCATGGTGCCATTATACAAATCTATGGTGTGACAACATTTGGAATACTGTGGACAGTTCTGGCCGCCTAACCTCAATCAATCAATTAATCAGTAAAACAGTAGAGTTGGAAAAGGTTCAGAAAAGAGCAACCAAAATGATCAAGGCGTGGAGTGACTCCCCTATGATAAATGGTTGCAGCATATGGGACTTTTTAGAGAAAGGTTGAGCAGAAATGACATGAAGATGTTTATAAAAAATTATACATGGTATGGAGAAAGTGAAAGCAGAAAATGTTTCCTCTTTCTCTCATATCACAAGAGTGCATGCATATTCAACATAGATAAATTACTTCTTCATGCAACACAGTTAAACTATGGAAGTCACTCCCACAAGAGACAGTGACGCCCATCAACTTGGATGATTTTAAAAAGACTGGACAAATTCATGGAGAATAAGATTACCAATGATTACTAGCCATGATAGCCATGCTCTGCCTCCAAAGTCGGAGGCAGTGATGTTTCTGAATATCAGTTGCTACAGGATGGGAGAATGCTCTTGTGCCCAAGGTCCTGCTTGCAGGTTTCCCACAGGCATTTGGTTGGCTGCTGTGAGAGAAGGATGCTGCATTTTGCATATTTTAAAAAATGACTGAACAAATACAGCCAAAGTGTCAATTTATATCGAGAGAGAAAAAGTGGGGTTATGGGCAGGAGAAAAGTCTGCCAAAATATGAAGTACAACTTCATTCAAAAAGACTGTATGTGTATTTCATCCAAGTATACATTTGGAACAGAAAGCACAGATCCTCTAAAGCTGCAATCCTGAACACTCATACTAAACAGTTAGCCTAACTGAAAACACACTTTCACATATAGGACTGTGTTAGATAGAATTCAAAAAGAAAACAATTCCCATTCATTTTTCCAGAGGGGTAGTTGTGTTGGCCTGCTGCAGTAAACCCAACAAGGAGTCTCGTGGCAATCAAATGTATTATGGCCTAAGCTTTTGTGGACTACAGTACATCCCATCAGAATGCAACACCCACGAAATTCAACATATCTGTGGCTCGTGAAAGCTTATGTCACAATAAATCTGTTAAGTTTTCAAAATATCTCAAGACTTTGTTTTGCTGTTGTCGTCGTGTGGGGTACACACACGCAGATGAAGAACAAGGTAGGTATTAAATACTGTAACGCAAAATAAAGGTTCGATGGATCCCTGTAGGGTTTGCTGTGAATATCAAAACAGATCCCGACTTTCAGAGGATGTAAATCACATGAGTGGAAAGAGCCCTGCGCCACTCACAGAAATAGGACTACATACTTCCTTCTCCCACCTTTAAAGTAAACAGTCTACGTAACGAAACCAAATGGACCCGAGTCTTGCTTCCTCCGCCGACCTCAACTTCGCTCTCTGAGCCAAAAGACAACCCTCCCCGTCCCCGCGATAAACCCCCTGCCCTTTATTGGCCCGACTCCTCCCCTCCAATCTCAACCTTGTTCCCCGCCCCTCGAGGGAGACGGAGGTCCGCGTGGGCCGCCCGCCCTCCTTCCCTCCCACAGGAGCCCCGCCAAGCTGCTGCTCCCCCTTCGCCCTCGCGAGACTCAGGGGGAAAGGGGCTCGCTTCCGCCGAGGCTTCCCGCCCCGCCACCCCGGCCGTTACGTGGGGGGGGGGGGCGAAACACCCGCGCAGAAACCAGGGGCGTCGCCTCCCGAAGCCCGTTTTCTGACCCGAGGCGCGCCTCTGAGCATACGGAGAGCGCGCTCCCCATGACCCGCCCCGCTCAGCCGGAGCCAGAGGAAAGGGGGCTGTTTCCGCCTCAAACGGGCCTGGCCGAAGCCCCCGCGTCGCTTTACCGAGGGAGGGAGACGCTGCTGCCCCCGGCCCAGCCGCCAAGGGAGAACAGAGGGCCCGGCCCAGCCTGCTTCAGGCCTCTCGCCCGCCCGCCCGCCCGCCCGCCCCGCTTCTCCCGCGTCCTCCCCCGACGGTGTCCTAAAAGATGAGAGGCTCACCGAACGAGTCGAGGGCGACGGCTTCGATTCCCGGACCGTTAAGCGCAAGGCTGGCTGTGAGGCGGAGGCTCTTGCTTCAGGTCCTGGCGTTTCCTCTATGAGGAGGAGGCGGCGTCGGGCGAAACACAAGCCAGCTGGCGGAGAGTCCTGCGCGCATGCGCCACCAGCGGCGGGAGGGGGGCGGACGGGCTGGTGGTTGTCTTAGGCAGGCTTGTTTGATCAGGCCTGATGGACTCCGGGGGGGCACCCCCCCCCAAGCACAAGTCAGCTATCTCGAAGCACGGGACTCACTTTGTGTATGTGTGTTAAGGCAAGGCTGGCCCAAGACATTTTGGCACAATTGCAGCTCCATCCCCACCAGGGAAGAAGGGGTGAGGAATCAGGAACAAAGCAGGAAAGAATGTTGACATTAGGATCTGCTGTCCCCTGTGGATACTGCTGCCTGAGGCAGTCACCTCAGCTTGTCTCATGGGTGGGCTGGCCCTGTGTGAATGTCTAGCTGCCAATGGAGTGCTGAACTGGGGCTCAGCTCTTTCATACACACAGTTTGTCACTTCAGCTGATGAATGTGCCCCATGTAGAGATGGACTTGCTTTATAGATCATAAAGGTGTACATGGACATAAAGAAAGGGGGGACCTTATAGCAACATTGGTCTTTGAATCACATGAATATATTTTGAACAGCATTTATCTTCGGCAAGTTCACTCACTAGAAAAATAGTGTGACTAAGGTTCTGCAATTTCCCATAAGTTCTATAAAGCAGTCTCATGACAAGCGGCAAAGTTCCTCAAATTTCATGCGTGTTATGCATCATTCAAATAAGAACTTTCATAACAGCAGCTGATTTCTAAAGGTCATGGATTTCTAGAAGCAGCCCACTGTTGATTTCAGTTCATCTCCACAGTATAGCCATTTTAGATAATTCTTTTTCACACATGAAACAAAAAATTGATTTCATACTTACAATACTGCATCTCAATTTACTACCAGGCCAAGTTTACAATTTTGTTATTGACTTTTAATGCCCTAAACCAGTGATTTTCAGTCTGTGTGACATGGCACCCTGGGGTGCCTTGAATGATGGTCAGGGATGCCATGAGCAACACTGTCCCTCTTTCCTTCCCTCCCTCCTGACACCCTCTTGCATCTCTGCCTCTCAAAGGCTTGCACAGCTGTTTATTGCATCAGCCCTGGCTGTAGGCTCTGCAGGCGAATGGTGCCTCTGAGACCCACCTCTCTTTGGGGCAATGGAGGAGGGGCAGCTCAGAGACCAGGGATGGCAGCAGCTGCTGCCCAGAGGACTCCCAAGAAGAGGGGAGAGGAGGCTGAGGGAACACTCCACAAGGGAGGGCGTTTGAAAAGGGTGAGAGGCTGCCAGCTCTGCAGGCAAGGGGTGACATAACTGGGCTCCTGAGTCCCACAGGGGTGCCACAGAAAGAATGTAGTTGGTCAAGGGAGCCGTGGATTCAAAAAAGGTTGAAAACATCTGCCCTAAACAACTTGGGCGCCTCCCTGATATATCTTTCCATTCATTAAGTGATTTGGATGAGGCCCTCCTGTTGTGTTGCAGATTGCTGATGTTCATATTGAGCAGGGTCTTTTCTGAGTTGTTGCCCAGCTTGTAGAATCCTCTCCTTTTGGAAAGAAGATAAGCACCAGCTTGCTAAAAAACATACTTCTTGGCCCAAGCATTTGATGGTTGTTGGTTATTGTAGATACTGCTGTCCTCTAGATTTAATGGCAGATTTTATCTAATTTGATCTGTATTATTCATGGAATCAATTTAATGAAAGGTGCTGTAGAAGTGTATTCAATAAATAAATAAACCTCCTTCATGATCAAATTATATCACAGTTCTGGGGCACCAATGTTCTTGTGCAGGAGATATCAGTTGTATTTGTTTTTGTTTTTTTAAAATATATTTATTAACTTTTCAAAAATTATACAAAAAAGACAAAAAACAAAAATACAAAAATTAACAACACGTATAATTTCATTCACTTATTTTCTTTTAACTTATTTCTCGGACCTCCTCATACCTCCCCTTTTTGTATTCCAGTTCCAATTATTCATTCAGCAAATCCTCACCTTTAATTTTCACTTAATTTTACACCTTTCTTTCTTCTTTTTTCCCCAATTATCTTAATCATTACAGCTAGTAACCCCTTATTCAGTCCAACATCAATCTAACATTCACTAATTTTATAATATTTCCCAAGATAGTCCTTAAATTTCTTCCAATCTTCTTCCGCCGTCTCTCTTCCCTGGTTTCGGATTCTGCCAGTCATTTCTGCCAGTCCCATGTAGTCTATCACCTTCATCTGCCATTCTCCCAAGGTGGGTAGATCTTGTGTCTTCCAGTACTTTGCAATAAGTATTCTTGCTGCCATTGTTGTGTACATAAAAAATGTTCTGTCTTGAGATATCAGTTGTATTTGATGGCGAAGTGATGATATTCAATTTTGAGGGTCAGGAGAAAATGCTATTTATGTTAATCCATTACTGGATATTACAGTCAGAATTACATTTTTCTTAGAAGAATCTGGATTTTTCTTACAAAAACTGAACTCTGGGTTGTACCCATTGAAATTGTCCCATCATGCAATGGGGCTTCCTCTCCCTGTGCACTCCCCAATTCTGTTCTTGGGGTTCTCCCAACTCTCCAGAACAGATGTGGAAGAGGGTACACAGAGAGGAAAGGAATTTCCATTGCACAGTCGGAAGTCCTTGTGCTGATGGGATGACTTTGCTGGATACTGCACTATTTCATTATGATCAGCCTTCCTGGTGACTCATCCTGAGAACTAGCTTGCCTGCCTTCAGTACTTGAAATTGTATCTCTAAACATCTTTCTTGTCCTTCAGAAACCTCTGACACAGTGCATCTCTGTCACACTAGAAACTGTAGTGTTCATCATCATCATCATCATCATCATCATCATCATCATCATGATAAAAATCTGAACTACCTTAATCTATTGGGAATGTTTGGTCAGAAAGAATTTGGTATTTACATGCTCTTCAATACTATAAGTCTTGTGGAATTCAATTTGATACCTATTTACGTATTTTCTTTCTCCTTTATTGTGTCTTGTCACCCCTTTTCTTTCCTTCTGATTCTGAAACTAGTTTTCTTTGCTTAAGAAATTTCTGATGTTTCTATTTCCATTTCCATTATTTAATAATGCATTCTGTTAAATATTTTACATCAATGAGTTTGCAGCTCTTGAGTGAACCACAGACACATTGTAACATTTGTGGTTTGAGTATGTCACATTTGAACTATTCTACCACCACAAAAGTGAATTCAGGACACTTGTAGATGGTTTATTTTTAAAAGTCTGTTCAGTAAACCCACAGTCTGAGGGAGGCTTGCGTAAATATTTATTCGATGATTTTAGCTACATGCTAAATTTATAGATGTGTTCTATATATAAACAACATGCAAATGAGGTGGGCAACAAAAGCCTGCTGTTTCTTGTGAAAAAGAACACAATATAACACATATATATTCCATATATATATAATTGCAGGCAAATCTCAATTTGCTAAATCTCAGTTTTTTCAACGAGACTTTTGGGTGTATGATTAGACTTTCAGCCTGAAGTTGGAAACACTGAAACAAAAAACATCAAGGACAAATGCAAATAGGATCTATGCCAAATTGTTTCTTCCCTATCTACCCACAGGGACAGGGAGACAACCTGAATGTTAGAACTCATGCAAGCAACCCCAGATTCAATCATTGGCATCTCCAGGATCATACAGCCTTTCCCAAGCTGGCATCCTTGAGATGTTGGATTCGCATGAGGTCCGGCCAGCACTGTTAGTGGTCAGGCATGATGGGAGCTGAAAGGCACCAGACTGGGGAAAGCAGGAAAGAGCTGGTTCTGAGACCTTGGATTGCTTGCTGCTAGAGTAGGCAATACTGTGCTCAATGGCTAGATGGTCTGACTGCTATAGGGGACATTTTGATGTTCTAGCTCCACTCACAGAACAAGTCTTCCCTTTCTGTTGCTGTGAGTCACAGAGAACCTACGGTAATTACTTGTGTTTTAGGCCTCACTAACCTATACACTCACTAACCTATAACTGGGACGCGGGTGGCGCTGTGGGTTAAACCACAGAGCCTAGGACTTGCCGATCAGAAGGTCGGCGGTTCGAATCCCCGTGATGGAGATTCCCGTTGCTCAGTCCCTGCTCCTGCCCACCTAGCAGTTCGAAAGCACGTCAAAGTACAAGTAGATAAATAGGTACTGCTCCAGCGGGAAGGTAAACAGCGTTTCTGTGCGCTGCTCTGGTTTGCCAGAAGTGGCTTAGTCATGCTGGGCACATGACCCGGAAGCTGTACGCCGGCTCCCTCGACCAATAAAGCGAGATGAGCCCCGCAACCCCAGAGTCGGCCACGACTGGACCTAACGGTCAGAGGTCCCTTTACCTTTTAACCTATACAAAATACACTCAGCGGTAGGATAGTTTGTGCTTTTCTTAATTAGTTTCTGTTGCCATTAAATTGCTGCTAATGTTATTTTGGCCTGGCCTTAAGTGTACAAGAAGACAGGAAGAAATGTGAAAAAGTGGAGGAACAAAAATGGCTGGAGGTAGACATTGCACTACCTTCCACTACCTTTTCCTTGCAATCGTTTATCATGTAGGCTTTGAAAATATTTGCACAAGGACAGGTGACTTAGCAACCTGAGAGAAATGTAAATACAGTGTTAAACAAAGAACAATGCTGTTGGATATTCATACATAGAAAAGGCCAAAAATAACCCTAGGTCTCTAAGACAATCCAGATAATGATTCTATGAAAATAATTACACAAAAGTATACAGTTCCTCAAGCTAACTTGCTTAGATGCTGTCCTAAAACTAGGCCTTTTTAAAACTACTAATATTAAGCTCAACTGAATACTCAAAATATTCTATTTATGAAGCAATAAAAAGAGTGATAATGCTGCCCATATATTATATGTGCATTATATGTGAGTGAAAGTTATTAGCAGTGGTGTGTGGTGAACTTTTTGTTGTAGGGGAACAGTTAGGGCCAGAGGCAGCAGCTTGCAAGGCTGACTGAGTTGGGGGCAGACATTGCATGTGTGAGCATCACACCTCCCTCCCTAAGACTGGCAGAAGCTTCCTGGGCTTTGGGAAGGAGGTACCAGGCCACTTGACAGGATGCTGAAGCTCTGCTGCCACCTTCCCAAAGCCAGGTGGGCTTTGAGGAGGTGGCAGGAGTGCTCTTGGACCCTTTAGGGGGCTAACCTAGTCCCCTAGTCAATTGACCGCACACCACTGCCAATGATATTTGTTGTTGTGTCACATCATGCCCACTGTTGTGAATGAAATTTAGTGCAAGATGCTGTTATGCTTCTCAAAAAGCCACAGTTCCATAAAGCAGCAGGTCAACTGCAGTGTGAAAGGAAAGCTAGCACAGAAGTGCTAGCCCTATAAACAGGAAAACTAACCCAATATTCTCCATGTCGGAATGCACCCTCAGTTCTCGTACTTCAAGAACATCAGAATAATGACTTCGTACAATTACACCCATTCACTTCATTTCTTTTAGCCAATTCAAAATCAGGCTGCACCACATGCCCTGGTCTTTTCCTTTTCTTTTTTGATAATGTATTCCCCCCTCCCCCCGAATAGGGGGTCTACTGTGATACAGTCTACAGTGGTTCTCAAAGGGTTTTCCAGGAGAGGATGGCAAGTGTGGCATGAAGATTCAAGGACAGTCAAAGGAACATTGAAACGTATAGTATAGTATAGTATAGTATAGTATAGTATAGTATAGTATAGTATAGTAGAATAGTATATAAAAAAATTATTGCAGAATATGGATAGATAGCTTTTTAACCACTG
The DNA here is from genome assembly GCF_965112155.1 of Podarcis liolepis. Classification (NCBI taxonomy): domain Eukaryota; kingdom Metazoa; phylum Chordata; class Lepidosauria; order Squamata; family Lacertidae; genus Podarcis; species Podarcis liolepis. The sequence continues at coordinate 37,438,721 of NC_139560.1, forward strand.
TTGGGAGTTGTTTTCTTTCTTTCTTTCTTTCTTTCTTTCTTTTGTTTTGTTTCCCAATGTATTTCCTATAATAATAATAAATCAGTGTGGCATGAGCAAATTTTCATTCTGAAAGTGTAGCCAGAGAAAAAAGTTTGAAATCCAATGACTTTGTAGGATACCACATTTTTAAGTCCAGGGTTCCCAGAAATATCCATCTGGTTTGGTAAGTGAGCTCATTTGAGAAGAAAAGGTCCTTTAGGTGTTCGCATCCCCGGCTGTGTAACGTTTGAAAGCTGAAACCAATACCTTAAACTGGGTCTAGAAGCAAATTGGAAACCAGAGTAACTAGCACAAACTGGTTTGAATATGTGCCTGCATCCCAGCACATTGGAAATGTGCAGCAACTCCATGCAGAGTGAATTGTAGTAACCAAGTCTGGAATATACAGATACATGAACCAGTGTAACAAAGTTTGGCAGGGGGAAGGGGGGAGGGGACTATTATTAGCCAAAGATGGAAGAAGATACACTTCAGAACAACATTAACTTCGTTTTCAATGCTCCCCCAGATTCTTTGGTTGATCAAGATCACAGAGATTCCATGAATCAGGTACATGCTTCTATCAGGTGCATGACATTCCCTTACCCAGTGCCTTTTCCCCTAGAAAAATAGGTGGCGGTACTCACCATGAAGTTGTTACAATAAATGCCACACTATTTAACAACAACAACACCAAAATAGGTGCCAGTACTGCGTCCTTTTCAGTACCCCCTGAAAAAAATACACATTGCCCTTACCAGTATTACGTACCTCCATGTTGTCTATATCACATCCTAGTCTATTCTCCCTCATCCAATTGTCCACAAATGTCCAGCACTGGTTCAGGACTGAGATGGTTGCTCCTGAAGGCTTATGGATGCTGTTTAACTTAGGAAAGTGGGTCAATTAAATTACTATAACCATAGCTGCACCTAAAAGCCTGTGGACCTGTCTTCACGGTGTTTATTACAGAGGAGCAATGATAGCTCATTTGTTCTGTGGCTTTCTCATCACCCACAAACTATTATTTATATAGTCATGAATTGCCGTTTCCATCTGCCACACAGCAGAGAAATTACAGCATGTTGAGGAAAGAAAGGAAAAGCACAGCAGGTCATGACAATGCACTTACTGCTGCTTTCTGCATCACTATAAAAAGAAACAGGAATTTGGACCCTGTCAGAGAATCAAAGACAGGAAAGGCCTATCAGGAAGTGGGCAGAGAAAACATGCTATTACCGTAACTAAAACCTCAAGTGGAATTTTACCTCAAGACACAGTAATGGGATTACGCAATCATTCTTCCCTGTCTCTTAACATTTTTGTTTGCATGTTTGAACTTCATGTTTATTGATCGATTGATTATTTTATATCTCACTAGTTCAGCTCCCAAAGATACTCAACATAGTATGATAAAAATTACTGGGCCAAGTATTCATTAGTTTCCTATTTAAGTAACCCACCTAATCTAATAATATAAGACTATAAGAACAACATCACTGCTTTTCCAGATCAGGTCATGTTTCATAGAATGTAGCATTCTGCTTCCGTGAGAGTTCAGCCAGACACCCCTGGGCATCTGGAAGATGTCAAGCAATATTTCATGGCGGGCTGCAACAAAAATAACTATATTTCCAAAACAGAAGCTGACTTTCATTTTATTGAAGATTGGCCATGAGAGTATGTTGTAACACCATGAAACAAAAGACTACAGTGGGGTGTACATTAAAGACTAAATTAGACCATGAAACTAAAGAAGCTAGAAAAGTAGGGTATAAATATTTTAGAAAACAATAAATACTTTGACTTTTAACAATGCAGGATCAAACAAAACCAATATGGAATGGTTCACCTGTCTATAATGACCTTGTGGACAGGGGTGAGGTTAGTTAACTTTCAAGTCTGTGTTAGAGAAGGAAATGCGGCAGGGCACCAAGATATGGTTTGCCACAATGTTTGAACATAGCCACTGCTGAAAAAGAAAAATAGAATCGTAGACTTGTAGAGTTGAAAGGGACCACAAGGAATGTCTAGTCCAGGGATAGGCACCTAAGGCCCGTGGGCTGGATGCGGCCCAATCGCCTTCTCAATCCGGCCCACGGACGTTCCAGGAATCAGTGTGTTTTTACATGAGTAGAATGTGTGCTTTTATTTAAAATGCATCTCTGGGTTATTTGTGGGGCCTGCCTGGTGTTTTTACATGAGTAGAATGTGTGCTTTTATTTAAAATGCATCTCTGGATTATTTGTGGGGCATAGGAATTCATTCATTCCCCCCCCCCCAATATAGTCCAGCCCACCACATGGTCTGAGGGTTGGTGGACCAGCCCACGGCTGAAAAGGGTTGCTGACCCCAGTCTAGTCCAACCTCCTGCAATACAGGAATCTTTGGCTCATTGTGGGGTTTGAACCCACAACTCTGAGATTGAGAGTCTCATACTCTACCAACTGAGCTATCCCAACCAAAATGTTCCTGTATTGGAACATTTTGGTCTTTCCAGTATTTTTGGTCCTTCCAACCTTCATTCTATAAATTAAAACTATTGTGATACAATTTTGCTAGTTACAGAGGCAAATTGTCCGTACACAGCATTAAAACTGAAAGCTATGGGCTAATCTGTTTCTATTAAAATACATGGTTGGATGCTTTTAAAGGGCTGTTTCAGACTTCTTGCTCCATCTGCTGGAGCAAGCACAACACAAGCAGTCACATGTTGCAGTATGCAAAGTGAAAATCCTAGAAACTAGAAAGTGATGCAACAATGGGATTTCATTTCCTTTTTCTTCACAGTGAATTTTGAATGCTTAATTATTAACTGCTGGAATTTTGTTCCTAAATACTTTAGTGTTAAATTGTAAAGCATTTTCCTTCAATGTTTCCCTTTTGCTTGACACTGTATACTTGCATACAGGAAATGCAACAGTGGTGTAAAGACCAAGGGGCCAATAGCTGCTAGTGAAATAAAATTAGTGATCATGATGGTAAGGCACACTTAGGGTTCTGCCTCCCTCTACTGGAATTCTTTAGATTATATTTTAGTATTATGGTGTGTGTAGCATCTTAGCTTGACATCTTCCCATTTTTTTCATGCTATTTGATATATGTGTGTGTGTGACTGATAACGTAAAATTCCAAATTGATTTTTCAGCTCACAAAGAGAGAATTGCAGCATTCCTTTACCTTGCTCTTTAATCTGTCAGTTGATGATATTACAGGAGGGGAACATGTGGAAATGTCCTTAAAGTATTGACAATGCAGGTAAATAAAGTTGTGTTTAATTAGTGTTTAGTGTTATGAGGGTTTTTTTGGGGGGGGGCAGTCTGGATGAAACTCTGGGTCTCCTTTCAAACCTTGTGATCTTGTATCTGTGAGGGTAGAATGTGTAATGTTGAAGCTTGCCAAGCCAATTCCGTTGTCAAGGTAATGGCTTTGACTGGCTAGTTAAGTGCCACAATTTAGCATATCCAAAGAAGTTGCTCTGTGCCATAGAACTTATGAGTTGGTCTTTCTTCCACTTCCCCTTACCTACTTGCTATGTAAAAGAACAACAGTGAGAGTTGTGTGCAAGTGCGCTGAAAGCAGGCTGGAAGCTGGATACATAAAGACATGTATTGCTCTGTGCTGGGGTTTGGACCTCTCCTGGTAAACTAAAGCAATATCCGGGGGGGGGGGGTATTTTACACTCAGGTTGTGCCCTGAGTAAGTGCTTGACACCCTGGAGTCTGTTGCTGCTTGGAGATTAGGGTTTTGTGTTATTTGATATTTGAGAAAATGAATATTTGAGAAAATGAATATGCTTGACTTACATAATGTGAATTATACACAATGATAAATAATAAAATGCTGCTTAATCAGATGCAAATTAGTTATTCTGTATTATTAATGGGAAATTAATTATGAAAAGTAAAAATCATTTAAAAATATAAGCCACACTTGGCAGATGGTGGAGTGTGTATTGGGAATTAAGAAATAGACTTCAAGTAAAAGCTTCATTAGTATTCATTATCTCATCGAGGAACCATCAAAAATGCATTCGTGGAACCTAGAGGGGCCAGTTTGGAGGGGAAGAAGAATTCAAAAACTTTAACTTTGAAGGAACATTTTTATTATTCAATATAGCTGTTCATTTACATAAAAAAATGAAAGAAAAATATGAGGGGATCTCTGGAAATTGGAAGAGGTACACATAATTCCTTTGTCTATAAAACTTTCAGCTGTCCACCTTTTCCATACTACATTTAAGTCCTGAGAAGGAATGTTTATTATTTAAAATATAGAACAACAGAAACAATGACACATTTGGCTCATTGTCCTCATTTCCTCCACATATATGTACCCTGTTCTCACTTATTAATCTCCACCCTACAATAAATGTGGTATGTGTAAAGTGTAAATCCTTGTATAGATTTAATGGGCTTTAAAGGAGTATAATATATGGCACTCCCCACCCCCCAGATATTACTGGACTCCAACTCCTATCGACTCTAAACACCATGGCCTATGGTAGAGGGTTATTTATTATTTTATGTATTATTACATTTATATCCTGTCTTTCGTCCAGAAAGTTCAAGGTGGCTGACACGATTTCTTCTCCTCTCCATTTTATCCTCACAACAACCCTGTGAGGCAAGTTAGGCTGAGAAATTGTAACTATGGGTTTGTGGAAGTTGTAGTACAGCAACATAGGGAGGACACCCTGTTGGCTATACCTGGTCTATAGTCTGGAAGGATCATTCTCCAAATATATAATTGGGGACCATATATTTACAGATTATATCTCTTCAACTGACTGCTTATGAAACCATAACTGTCTCATATACAATGGAACCTCGGTTGCCAAATGTAATCCGTTCCGGAAGAAAGACCATTTGACTTTCGAAATGTTCGACAACTGAGGATCAATGGGCTGGCTGCAAAGTCAATGGGGGAAAAAATAAAAATGCACCCCAGAAGCCATTTGACTTCCAAGGCACGTTTGAAAACAGAAGCAATTACTTCCAGGTTTTTGGCGTTCAGGTTCCGAATTGTTCGGCTTCCGAGACGCTCGAAAACTGAGGTTCCACTGTGTGTGAACATATACACACACACACACACACACACATTATATATGTGTATACTATATATATATATATATATATATATATATATATATATATATATATATATATATGCAGGTTTTGGTGTCTTCGGGTGTCTTCCCGTGTAAGAGTTGGGGTGTCTAGGCGACGTTTCGACGAGGTCTCACTCGTCATCTTCAGGCTGGAGCTTTCGGCTTCTTGTTACTGGAACAGAGCAGGATCTCAGTGTTTGAGTTCCTATAAATACTGTTGAGGGGGTGTGGTGTATAGCCTCCAACGTTCTGGGCAGAGAGGAAGTTCCCAGGTTAGTGTGCCTTTTCTTCCTTAATTACTTGAGGGATATCTTGAGTGATTTCTTGAGTGATATTCTGAGTACCACTTAGGTGGGTCATTAAGTGTGGATTAGTTGCTAAAGCTTTCGTGTCTTGACCTCTTGAGCTTGTGAAGAGTTTTTCTGAGAAGATGGCTGTACTGCACTTAGTTGTGCTCTGGCTTGGCTTCGTGTATAGGGGCGAGCTGTGGTTTTGTGCCCTGTGCCAGCCAGATCTGTGTAGGGATTGCAGGGGGGTGCAGCATCCGGAGGTGCCACTATGGTTTGGCTACTGGATGGTGTCTGTAATTTATCTGTGGAGAGGGTCTGGGTTTGGGTCTGGTGTGGTTGATTGGTGATGGCGTTCTGTGTGCCTCTGGTTCTGGTGTCGGTTTTTGTGGGGAGGGCTAATTTCCAGATGTCTGGCAGGCGGGACGTGTCGTCACGCTTGTTCATGTTGTGAGGGTGTTTCTCTATCTCGATGGCTTCCATGATTATTCTCTTGTGGTGATGTTCCATGTTAAAGAGCAATTTGGAATCTGCAAAATTAATTTCGTGTCCTGTTTCTTTCATGTGTTGGAAAAGAGAGGAAGTTTTTTCTTCTTTTTTGACGGCATTCTTGTGTTCTGCGATACGTGCATTTATTCGTCTGTTTGTTTGTCCAATGTACGTGGCTGGGCAGACTTTGCAGGGTATTTCATAGACCCCTTGGTTTTCCAACTGGATTTTATCTTTGGGGTTTCTGAGGATATTGGCTATTTTTTGGTTGGTGCAAAAGGCTGTTTTGATATTGTGTTTATGGAGGATTTTGCTAATTTTATCTGTAGTGCCCTTGATATAAGGAAGGAGGGCCATGCCATTGTTTTCTTCTGTGTCTTGGTTTTTGGGGGGTGTTTCTTTTTGGATTAGCTTCGTAACCCTGTTTTGCTGGTATCCATTGGCGATTAACACATTTGAGAGATTCTGTAACTCAGTTGTCAAGTGGTCTTTGTCAGCCAGGCGTTTGGTTCTGGAGATGAGAGTCTTGGCTACGGAGTTTATTTGTGCAGGGTGGTGGTGTGATTGTGCATGTAAGTAGCGGTTGGTGTGTGTTTTTTTCCGGTAGATAGTGTGTCCTAGGGAGCCATCAGGTTTTTTGTAGATTAGGACGTCAAGGAAGGGAAGTTGGTTGTTGGCTTCTATTTCCATAGTGAATTGTATTTTGGGGTGTAGGCTGTTGAGATGTGTGAGGAAGCTATCTAGTTTTTCTTTCCCGTGTGGCCAAATTACAAAGGTGTCGTCAACATATCTGAGCCAAAGTTTGGGTTTGTGTTCTGACTTGTCTAAAGCATTGGTTTCAAAGTGTTCCATGTACAAATTTGCGATGACCGGTGAGAGGGGTGATCCCATAGGTGCTCCTTCTATCTGTTTGTATCTTTGTCCATTGTGGATGAAGTACGTGTTGGTTAGGCAGTGGTTGGTCAGGTCCAGGATGTATCCCCCCGAATACATCCTGGACCTGACCAGCCACTGCCTAACCAACACGTACTTCATCCACAATGGACAAAGATACAAACAGATAGAAGGAGCACCTATGGGATCACCCCTCTCACCGGTCATCGCAAATTTGTACATGGAACACTTTGAAACCAATGCTTTAGACAAGTCAGAACACAAACCCAAACTTTGGCTCAGATATGTTGACGACACCTTTGTAATTTGGCCACACGGGAAAGAAAAACTAGATAGCTTCCTCACACATCTCAACAGCCTACACCCCAAAATACAATTCACTATGGAAATAGAAGCCAACAACCAACTTCCCTTCCTTGACGTCCTAATCTACAAAAAACCTGATGGCTCCCTAGGACACACTATCTACCGGAAAAAAACACACACCAACCGCTACTTACATGCACAATCACACCACCACCCTGCATAAATAAACTCCGTAGCCAAGACTCTCATCTCCAGAACCAAACGCCTGGCTGACAAAGACCACTTGACAACTGAGTTACAGAATCTCTCAAATGTGTTAATCGCCAATGGATACCAGCAAAACAGGGTTACGAAGCTAATCCAAAAAGAAACACCCCCCAAAAACCAAGACACAGAAGAAAACAATGGCATGGCCCTCCTTCCTTATATCAAGGGCACTACAGATAAAATTAGCAAAATCCTCCATAAACACAATATCAAAACAGCCTTTTGCACCAACCAAAAAATAGCCAATATCCTCAGAAACCCCAAAGATAAAATCCAGTTGGAAAACCAAGGGGTCTATGAAATACCCTGCAAAGTCTGCCCAGCCACGTACATTGGACAAACAAACAGACGAATAAATGCACGTATCGCAGAACACAAGAATGCCGTCAAAAAAGAAGAAAAAACTTCCTCTCTTTTCCAACACATGAAAGAAACAGGACACGAAATTAATTTTGCAGATTCCAAATTGCTCTTTAACATGGAACATCACCACAAGAGAATAATCATGGAAGCCATCGAGATAGAGAAACACCCTCACAACATGAACAAGCGTGACGACACGTCCCGCCTGCCAGACATCTGGAAATTAGCCCTCCCCACAAAAACCGACACCAGAACCAGAGGCACACAGAACGCCATCACCAATCAACCACACCAGACCCAAACCCAGACCCTCTCCACAGATAAATTACAGACACCATCCAGTAGCCAAACCATAGTGGCACCTCCGGATGCTGCACCCCCCTGCAATCCCTACACAGATCTGGCTGGCACAGGGCACAAAACCACAGCTCGCCCCTATACACGAAGCCAAGCCAGAGCACAACTAAGTGCAGTACAGCCATCTTCTCAGAAAAACTCTTCACAAGCTCAAGAGGTCAAGACACGAAAGCTTTAGCAACTAATCCACACTTAATGACCCACCTAAGTGGTACTCAGAATATCACTCAAGAAATCACTCAAGATATCCCTCAAGTAATTAAGGAAGAAAAGGCACACTAACCTGGGAACTTCCTCTCTGCCCAGAACGTTGGAGGCTATACACCACACCCCCTCAACAGTATTTATAGGAACTCAAACACTGAGATCCTGCTCTGTTCCAGTAACAAGAAGCCGAAAGCTCCAGCCTGAAGATGACGAGTGAGACCTCGTCGAAACGTCGCCTAGACACCCCAACTCTTACACGGGAAGACACCCGAAGACACCAAAACCTGCATTCCTGTACCCGTGAAAATCTACGAAAGCAAATATATATATATATATATATATATATATATATATATATATATATATATATTTTGAAGAGATGGAGAGAGGGGGAGATAAAGGGGAGGGGGAGATAAAGGGGAGGGGGAGTGCTACAAGCAGACAGAAACATGGGAGAAAGGAACTCAGAAAGAACATTATTAATATTTATTTATTTAGCACCATTATCAGTCTTGGGCTGATTAACATCCTATACTCCTTTAAAGATGTTTGTGAAAGCGGGTTGGGGGTGAGGTCTTACTGATTTGTTTTGTTCTTATTCTTTTTATTGTGGATTTTGTGTTTTCAGCTGGTGTCTTTATGCTGCGAACCACCCTGAGATCTATAAGTGAAGGGCAATATACACATTTAAAATGAAATAATGTACATGGTACTTTACAAAGAATGCGGGTCTGTACTCAAAGGGGCTCACAATATTGAAAAAAGATGCATGTGAGACTACAGAGGAAGTGGGAAATGAAGGCAGACAAAGACAGGGGAATACTACTTCAGTTACTTAGTCAAAATAAAAAATTCCTTCCAGTAGCACCTTAAAGACCAACTAAGTTAGTTCTTGGTATGAGCTTTCGTGTGCATGCACACTTCTTCAGATACACTGAAATAGAAGTTGCCAGATCCTTCTATATAGTGAGAAGGTGGGGAGGGGTGTTACTCAGAAGGATGGTGGGAATGGGAGATAGGCAGATAGCTGGGAGAGCCTGTTGACGACTCTTAACGACTGTAATAGGTCTTACAGGAAAAGGCAAGGGGTGGGAAGGTGAGAAATGGTTTAGTTATGTATAGTGAGATAAGAATCCAATGTCTTTGTTAAGCCCAGGTCTTTTCATGGTTTTAAGTTTGGTAATGAGTTGTAATTCAGCAGCTTCTCTTTCCAGTCTATTTCTGAAATTCCTTTGTAGTAAAACAGCTACTTTGAGATCTTGTATAGAATGCCCTGGGAGATTGAAGTGTTCTCCTACTGGTTTCTCTGTTCTGTGATTCTTGATGTCAGATTTATGTCCGTTTATTCTTTGGCGTAAGGTTTGGCCTGTTTGTCCAATATAGAGAGCTGAAGGACACTGTTGGCATTTGATGGCATACACAATGTTAGACGATGAGCAATTAAATAGTCCCGAGATGGTATGTGTGATGTTGTTGGGGCCAGTAATGGTGTTGTCCGGGTGTATGTGGCAGCAAAGTTGGCATCTGGGTTTATTGCAGGCTCTGGTGCCAGTGTCTGTGTTAAGTCTGGTTGTAGTATTATTGTGGGTTAGGAGTTGTTTAAGATTGGGTGGCTGTCTGTAGGCAATGAAAGGTCTTCCTCCCAGAGCTTGAGAAAGAGAACTGTCATTGTCCAGGAGAGGTTGTAGATCTCTGATGATGCGTTGTACTGTTTTAACTTGGGAGCTGTATGTGATGACTAGAGGTGTTCTGTTATTTTCTTTTTTGGGTCTGTCTTGCAGCAAGTTCTCTCTGGGTATCAGTCTGGCTCTGTTGATCTGTTGTCTAACTTCATCTGCTGGGTATTTTAGTTCTGAGAAGGTTTGCTGTAGATCCCTTAGGTGAGAGTCTCTGTCTGTAGAATTGGAACAGATGCGGCTGTAACGTAGTGCCTGGCTATATACAATGGACTGTTTGGTATGTTTGGGATGGTAGCTAGAGGCATGTAGATATGTTTGTCGGTCAGTTGGTTTGCGGTATAAGGTGGTGTCTATGCGCCCATCCTGTATTTTTATAGTAGTGTCCAAAAAATGTATTTCTTGCATAGATTGATTCATTGTAAGGTTGATTGTGGGGTGAAAATCATTGAATTTCTGGTGAAAGGTGTCCAGGGTCTGTTGACCATGTGTCCAGATGATAAAAATATCATCAATGTATCGCAGGTACAAGAGAGGTTTGAGTGGGTAGGAGTTCAGGAAACGTTGTTCTAAATCTGCCATGAAGATGTTGGCATACTGTGGGGCCATGCGGGTGCCCATTGCTGTGCCGCTGATCTGAAGAAACAGGTCATCACCGAATTTGAAGTTGTTGTGGGTAAGGACAAATTGGCAGAGTTTGGTGGCAAGGTCCGCTGTGGTTTTATCTGATATGGTGTTCCTTATGGCTTGTAAACCATCGTTGTGTGGGATGTTGGTGTACAGAGATTCCACATCCATAGTAGCTAGTATAGTGTTGTCGGGAAGATTATTTAAAGATTGTATTTTCCTCAGAAAATCTGTGGTGTCACGTACATAGCTGGGAGCATTGATGGCATATGGTTTCAGAACAGAGTCCATATAACCGGAGACACCCACTGTAACAGTGCCAATACCTGAAATGATGGGGCGTCCTGGATTTCCTGGTTTGTGTATTTTGGGTAGAAGATAGAAAGTTCCTGGTCGAGGTTCTGTTGGTGTGTTGGTGAGGATCTGTTCTTGGATGTGTGGGGGTAGCTCCTTAACAATCTTGTTTAGTTCTTTCTTGTATTCTTGTGTGGGGTCTGAGTCCAATTTTGTGTAAAAGGCGGTATTGGAAAGTTGTTTGTGAGCCTCCTGAATGTAGTCAGTTTTGTTCATGATGACGACAGCTCCACCTTTGTCTGCTTCTTTAATTATAATGTCTGGGTTGTTTCTGAGATTATTTATGGCTCTCCTTTCAGCATGGTTTAGATTTTGTTGTAAGTGATGGTGTTTTCTGGTCACATCTGTTTGGATTCTGTGGCGGAAGCAGTCAATGTACAAGTCCAGTGTGGTATTGCGTCCCTCAGGAGGGGTCCATGTGGAGTCCCTTTTTGTGTAACACTTTTTCGGTGGTAGTTGGTGGTCCGTGTTCTGTTGGGAGGGTGGTTGTTGTTTTCCAGTGGGTTGAGAGGCGTTGTGTTGTGAAGTTGATGTTTGTTCTGATTTGTCTTGTTGTTGTGTGTGTTGAAAATACTCCTTCAGGCGTAAACGGCGGAAAAATGCTTCCAAATCCCCGTAGAATTGAATCATGTGTGGGGATTTGGCAGGGCAGAATGACAGTCCACGTGAAAGGACTGATTCCTCGGCTGGGCTGAGTGCTTGTTGTGAGAGATTGACAATATTGTTGATCTTGTTTTGATTAGTAGCCTGTAGGTTGGAAAGGTTGGAGAGTTTCTTGTTTTTCTGTTTTTTCAGTAGCTCCAGTTGAGAGTGGTAAATGTTTTGTTTTTCAAAATAAATAAATAAAGTAAATGTTTCAAAAGGAAAAACAAAACATTTACCACTCTCAACTGGAGCTACTGAAAAAACAGAAAAACAAGAAACTCTCCAACCTTTCCAACCTACAGGCTACTAATCAAAACAAGATCAACAATATTGTCAATCTCTCACAACAAGCACTCAGCCCAGCCGAGGAATCAGTCCTTTCACGTGGACTGTCATTCTGCCCTGCCAAATCCCCACACATGATTCAATTCTACGGGGATTTGGAAGCATTTTTCCGCCGTTTACGCCTGAAGGAGTATTTTCAACACACACAACAACAAGACAAATCAGAACAAACATCAACTTCACAACACAACGCCTCTCAACCCACTGGAGAACAACAACCACCCTCCCAACAGAACACGGACCACCAACTACCACCGAAAAAGTGTTACACAAAAAGGGACTCCACATGGACCCCTCCTGAGGGACGCAATACCACACTGGACTTGTACATTGACTGCTTCCGCCACAGAATCCAAACAGATGTGACCAGAAAACACCATCACTTACAACAAAATCTAAACCATGCTGAAAGGAGAGCCATAAATAATCTCAGAAACAACCCAGACATTATAATTAAAGAAGCAGACAAAGGTGGAGCTGTCGTCATCATGAACAAAACTGACTACATTCAGGAGGCTCACAAACAACTTTCCAATACCGCCTTTTACACAAAATTGGACTCAGACCCCACACAAGAATACAAGAAAGAACTAAACAAGATTGTTAAGGAGCTACCCCCACACATCCAAGAACAGATCCTCACCAACACACCAACAGAACCTCGACCAGGAACTTTCTATCTTCTACCCAAAATACACAAACCAGGAAATCCAGGACGCCCCATCATTTCAGGTATTGGCACTGTTACAGTGGGTGTCTCCGGTTATATGGACTCTGTTCTGAAACCATATGCCATCAATGCTCCCAGCTATGTACGTGACACCACAGATTTTCTGAGGAAAATACAATCTTTAAATAATCTTCCCGACAACACTATACTAGCTACTATGGATGTGGAATCTCTGTACACCAACATCCCACACAACGATGGTTTACAAGCCATAAGGAACACCATATCAGATAAAACCACAGCGGACCTTGCCACCAAACTCTGCCAATTTGTCCTTACCCACAACAACTTCAAATTCGGTGATGACCTGTTTCTTCAGATCAGCGGCACAGCAATGGGCACCCGCATGGCCCCACAGTATGCCAACATCTTCATGGCAGATTTAGAACAACGTTTCCTGAACTCCTACCCACTCAAACCTCTCTTGTACCTGCGATACATTGATGATATTTTTATCATCTGGACACATGGTCAACAGACCCTGGACACCTTTCACCAGAAATTCAATGATTTTCACCCCACAATCAACCTTACAATGAATCAATCTATGCAAGAAATACATTTTTTGGACACTACTATAAAAATACAGGATGGGCGCATAGACACCACCTTATACCGCAAACCAACTGACCGACAAACATATCTACATGCCTCTAGCTACCATCCCAAACATACCAAACAGTCCATTGTATATAGCCAGGCACTACGTTACAGCCGCATCTGTTCCAATTCTACAGACAGAGACTCTCACCTAAGGGATCTACAGCAAACCTTCTCAGAACTAAAATACCCAGCAGATGAAGTTAGACAACAGATCAACAGAGCCAGACTGATACCCAGAGAGAACTTGCTGCAAGACAGACCCAAAAAAGAAAATAACAGAACACCTCTAGTCATCACATACAGCTCCCAAGTTAAAACAGTACAACGCATCATCAGAGATCTACAACCTCTCCTGGACAATGACAGTTCTCTTTCTCAAGCTCTGGGAGGAAGACCTTTCATTGCCTACAGACAGCCACCCAATCTTAAACAACTCCTAACCCACAATAATACTACAACCAGACTTAACACAGACACTGGCACCAGAGCCTGCAATAAACCCAGATGCCAACTTTGCTGCCACATACACCCGGACAACACCATTACTGGCCCCAACAACATCACACATACCATCTCGGGACTATTTAATTGCTCATCGTCTAACATTGTGTATGCCATCAAATGCCAACAGTGTCCTTCAGCTCTCTATATTGGACAAACAGGCCAAACCTTACGCCAAAGAATAAACGGACATAAATCTGACATCAAGAATCACAGAACAGAGAAACCAGTAGGAGAACACTTCAATCTCCCAGGGCATTCTATACAAGATCTCAAAGTAGCTGTTTTACTACAAAGGAATTTCAGAAATAGACTGGAAAGAGAAGCTGCTGAATTACAACTCATTACCAAACTTAAAACCATGAAAAGACCTGGGCTTAACAAAGACATTGGATTCTTATCTCACTATACATAACTAAACCATTTCTCACCTTCCCACCCCTTGCCTTTTCCTGTAAGACCTATTACAGTCGTTAAGAGTCGTCAACAGGCTCTCCCAGCTATCTGCCTATCTCCCATTCCCACCATCCTTCTGAGTAACACCCCTCCCCACCTTCTCACTATATAGAAGGATCTGGCAACTTCTATTTCAGTGTATCTGAAGAAGTGTGCATGCACACGAAAGCTCATACCAAGAACTAACTTAGTTGGTCTTTAAGGTGCTACTGGAAGGAATTTTTTATTTTGACTATGGCAGACCAACACGGCTACCTATCTACTCAGTTACTTAGGGTGCTGTTCCCAGATGTGAACAATTGAGCAACAACCAATAATTGCTATTTAGCTTTAAGCAGAAAGTGGAGAAGCATTTCTGCTTCTAGAAATCTCTTTAGTCAACTGAATAGTCCTCCTCTTTCCCAGACCCCCCTCAAGTGTGTGTGTGTTGTGGTATTTGTATTGGAACCAATGTGAGGGAAAGGGTTATATGCTTCCTAAAAAGCTTGTCTGTAAAGCTTATGGGGTTTTTTTTGGTAAGTAAATCACTCTTTAAAAGCAACATTTTCAATTTCTGCACCTGGGTTTGGATTTCTAAGGTCATCTTAGTTTCCCAATCTTGTAACTGACCAAGGAAGACATGTCTAAGCAAGCTCAGACCACATGTTTGACGCTATATTTCTGTATATTCTGCCTGTGTTCTCCTTGCTGCTTAGATAAATGCATGAACCTGACCTTTGGAATGTTTTGTAAGTAAAGAATTTTAAACTTACTTAACAATGTGTGATCTGTTCATTGCAGGAGAGGCAGAAAGTGGGGAGTGTTTATGCAACTAAGTGGGATAAAAGGGTCTAACAACCTATATTTCCATGTTCTAATACTGCTAAACTTTTGAGAGTTTAAACTGTGCTACTGGCGGCTCTCTTCTGCTGGACAGTGAGTTTAGCCCGCATTTTGAATCCAGGCACCTATCCAATTCTTTTGTTATTTTACCCCCCCCCCACACACACACATGGGTCAAACGGTTCATATTTACCCCCACAATATGGCCACTTCCTAAGTTTGTGCATGCTAAGGAGTGAGAATTGCTCATGGTAATCATAATTTACCTAGTTGCTTCTAGATATTTTCCTAGTGTGATGAACATCAGTTTCACTAAAGTAAAGGTAAAGGGACCCCTGACCATTAGGTCCAGTCGTGACCGACTCTGGGGTTGCAACGCTCATCTCGCTTTATTGGCCAGCATGACTAAGCCGCTTCTGGCAAACCAGAGCAGCGCACAGAAACGCCGTTTACCTTCCCGCCGGAGCGGTACCTATTTATCTACTTGCACTTTGACGTGCTTTCGAACTGCTAGGTTGGCAGGAGCAGGGACCGAGCAACGGGTGCTCACCCCGTTGCGGGGATTCGAACCACCAACCTTCTGATCGGCAAGTCCTAGGCTCTGTGGTTTAACCCACAGCACCACCCGCGTCCCTCAGTTTCACTACACCTCCAGAAATTAATCAGAAAAAATTAGCTGAACAAACTCAACAGGATAAGCTCTATTGGCTACATGAGAATGTTTTTCTCCTGCATCAGCATTAATCTAGCAATGACTTTGGTATTTCAGTGCATCAGCAATTCAGCTAGGCTCCTCCTGTGACTCATCAAACTGAATCTTGGACCCATGCCAACCTATCACTTTTATCCTTAGCCACTCCTGTTTCCATAACAACAAAAAATTGAAATCAAAACTTGGCAACACAACAGAGGTAAGGTCATTAAACAGCTAATTCACTTACAGCTAAAACTGAACTATAAACTGTACTTGCTAAATCTACATAATAGATCAAAACATGTCTGAGAGACCTTTACATTATCAGTTATTAAAGCTCTTTGATTACTTTGGCCACTCACTGACACTGTGGTTATCAGCTCAAGGCCACCATCTCAGATATCTAATCCAATTCTCTCTTGGTCTTTACATAGATTTTGGTCCAACAGCAGGCACAGAAATTTTGTCCAGAAATGGTTAATTAATAGCTTACATGGGTTACTTAAGTACAGTTAAGTGAATAGGTGTTCCTGCTGAATATAAAAAGTGGCCCTTTGTCGTCTTCTATATCAGTCTCGGGCTTCAGTGTAAACCATTGTTTCATACTTGACATTTCACTATTATTGTCTGAAATGGTTTCATTGCTTTTGATATGGGGAATAGTGGTGATTCTGTGCTTAATGCTATGGCTTGTTCTGGGAATAAGGAGGAGGTAAGAAGGATTGTTTTCATACATTATTTCATGAAGTTTTCTTCTCTGTTTAAAATCACAATACATTAGCATTTGTGTTTGTTAATTAAAATTAATGATATATATTATATTTTCGTATATTAGTAATGTATATAATTATATAACATATGTATAATTTTATAAAATTAGTATGTTTAAGAAAAACAGTCTGATTTAGTGGTATCTAGTTTGTTTATTTATTTATTTAATGATTCACTTTTTATGTGTACATGCTTTTCAAAAAAGGTGAGATGCTCCCAATTACTTAAACTAGGCACATAATAAATACAAAGAAAAGGAACAAATGCATGCAACATATCTGTGTCAGCTAATTAATTATGGGAATTGGAATAAAGAGTGTCTAATTTATCAGAAGTGGCTAGCACTGTTGCTTGTTTGGTCTGCATAATGTAAACAGGATGCTTAATGACTTTTCCTACATTGTCATTATACTGTTTCTGTTGTTTGCTCGTTAGATTAAAGAGAGAGAGAGAGATGAATGTTATCTGTGTGTGCTTTCTATTGAACGATAAGAAGTTGTACTACTAAAATGTAACCTGTAGCAGACATCCAAATGGAGGAATATATCCAAAGACATAGCAATTCAGCATGTGCTTTCCGTTCCTTGCCCCAAATTACAACCTTGGTTCAAATATGAAGCTCTAAGTGTGAAAGAAGCCAACAATAATTCGTTTATCTTTCTTTGATGGGTTCAGATTATTTGATTGCCCATGACATTAATGATCAGTAACGTTCCATAATACTGCATTAAATTTTCCCTACTTGCTGTTTTACATGTGCATTACTATTGATGACTGGATGTGGGAGAGAACACATCTGTGTAGGCTTCTAAAGATTCAACCAGGCTGTTCAAGGAGGCTTGAATTAGCAATAAAATGTGAATGTGGACATGTGCATTGGCTATACATGCAAGCAGCTGCTTTTGCACTAGAATCTTCGCTCTGAAATCAGAGCAGTAGCTGAGTAGTAGATATGCAGAACAGTCAACACAGTTAAAGCTGGCAGGCTTGGTTTCTACACAGACGCACACGCAGCAGCAATACTAGTAGATCTATTGTTCCAAAGAGCAAACAAGGCAGAGCACTCAAACCCAACAGATATTGCATCTATTGCAGCAAACCAGCTGCCAAGTCTGGGCTTAGCAGACTCTCAGAGGTGGCTTCTTTCACATAGAAAATACATTTAAAAATATGTATTTATATCTCAACTCTGCCCAACACACATGCATGCTCTGTAATATTCATTTGGTAATAAAACTTATCCAGGTAAACATAGTTTGCCATGAACTACAATTTCTATTTAAAATAAAGAGACACACCAACCAAGAGTAAACAAGGTAGAAGTGATATGTTTAAAAGCAAAGGTAAATTTCATCAAATTTGATTTACAGTGTGTCTGATGCATTCTCATTATCAGGGCTATAACAAGCTTCTGTATTGTACCAAACTCATTATTTGCCAGTTATCTACTGCCTTCTTAGTGCATTTATTACTCAGAGGAGGGCAATTCCTTCTAGCAGTGATGGATGTGTGTAATAAATAGATTCTTGCGCAGCAGATTTGAAGGTCGTATATTAATTTACAGCCATAGTCTTCACCTTGTATATATTGCCTTTTGCAGACGTCCAAGTGAGCCACCCTTGGAGAATGGGCTACTGCCGTATCTTGGCTGTGCTTTGCAGTTTGGTGCCAATCCTCTCAACTTCCTCAGGACAAGACAAAAAAAATATGGTCCCATTTTTACTTGCAAATTGGCTGGAAAATATGTTCATTTTCTCACTGACCCCTTTTCATATCATGCAGTGGTGGGACACGGAAGACACCTGGACTGGAAAAAGTTCCATTTTGCAATCTCTGCAAAGGTAGCATTTAACTTTACCTGTTAAAAATATTCATGGTCTATCCTTCATCTATACAGACACCAGAATTATGGAATATGAAATAAAATCAGCAACAACAAAATATGTACAAAAATAGACTATTGGGCATCTTAAAACAACAGAGCAAGCTAAACAAATATCAGCTTACTGAACTTAAAATGCCCCAAGAAGGGAGAAATACCCAATATAAAAGTTGTGCCACCAAACAGCAAATTTGAGCCGACATTACAAGTGAGACGTAGTTTGCGTCACAGGCCAAACTGGGGCACTTGCTGGGCCAAATTTGGCCTAGGGCCCGGAAGTTCCCCACCCACCAGATCGAAATTGACTCTTACTTGAAATGATCTTTACTCAGACTAGTAACAGTGCAGGCTTGGCAGCAAGCCCAAGCTCCAGAAGTCAAGTTTCCAAGGTACACGAACGAGACCAGAAGTTTATAACTGAATGGAAGCTATGAACGTGCCCTGACAGTTGAAGTGCTCCTCCCACCAACTTTTAAAGATCTGGAGTGAGCTCTCTCACAAGACTATCTCACACTATGATGCTACCATGTCTGCACACGGATGATCCATCTGTGCAGATGTGCCTGATCCCACCTATGATAGTGGCAGCTGGTTATTGGAGACAAGACTGTGTCCTGCCCCTCTGTCTCCAGCTTCAATGTCACCTTGCCCTGATCAGCCTCTGTCTCTGACTGGTCAAATCTTCCCAGTTCCCTGCTGAAGCTCTGTGTTCCATGAGAGGGATGGTGGAGAGAGCCAGCCAATCTTCTACCCCTTCTTTCTCATGTGGAGTCATGTTAGCCATTCAGCCCTCTCCCCTCCCCATCTGTTCCTCCGTGTTCCTCCTTCTCCTCTTCTTTCTGGGGCTGCCAAACCATGCCAAATCCTAATGGAGCTAAGGGAGATCCTTCTTACCTTTTTAAAGTGCAATTGGAAGTGGAGCCCAAGGTTCTCATTAAGTTGTAATTAGTTTCCCTTAATATTCATATCTCAATAATATAACTGTCTCCACCATGAGCCTTAAATCCTTCCTTAATGTACATGAAAATTGATTTTAAGTACATATTTAAATGAATCAATATTGGTCCATTTAAGAAAATCAAGCTGCAATGTTTGTGCACTTACTTGGCAGTAAGCATGCCCCATTTAAATTCCTAGGCTTTACTCATGAGTAACATGTATAGGATTGTGAACCACAGATTGCTGGAATAGATATTAGTTTACGATATAGTTGCTATGAATTGATTTGTTTTGATGTCTAGGTAAGTTTTATTTTAATTTGAAGTAAATGAATACATATTGGCAGCAACAATGCACAGATTAACGTTCCACCAGATGAGTCTTACCATGACCTAAGGCTGATTGAGTCAGGCTCCATTTCCATCCATGCTAACCTAGATTAAGGCCCAATGAGTCCAGTAGGGCTTTCTTCAAAGTAAGCATGGAAAAGAGGGTGCCCTCAGTGGTACTTATTTCCAGTCAAGTATGCTCTGGATTACTGGTTCAGTGTCCAAGCCTTATCTATTGTCTTCTATGAAATTTGGAATGTTATTATGAAAGCTGAAGTACATTTCTACAGGGTGTGTGTGTGTGTGTGTGTGTGTTTGTGCGTGCATTGCTCAGTATTGGTAACAGCAAGTTTGTACAGTTAATTGGCTTCACTGCCCTCCTTAAAACATAAACCGTCTTCACCAGACAGCTATTAAGATGATGGATTTCGAAATCTGGAAGAAAAGATTTAGGATTACTCTCAAATTTAGTACTTAATATCATTTTGCCATCCTCCTTGGCAAAACTACAGCCTGTTCCAACTCCTCTTGGAGACAATTACAAAGCCTTAAATGGATACTGGATAGGGGTTCTAAGTGGTCATGCTTAATCTGTCAACATCCATCAACATCCATGTTTAATGATTTCTATTCCTGTACTAAATTATGGAGAAAATATTTTGCCTCTGATTTCACTTGTAAATTATTCTTCACTTAGGGCAGCATCCAAAGCGCTGCAGGCAGTTTTCTGCTTAGACACAGCTTTTCAGCTGTATCTCAAGGTGCAGCCTCCCAACAAAGGCCCTCAGAGGTGGAATGCTTTTCATAAATGGTACCCTATGAGATGCAAAGGGCTGTGCCTGCCTGCCTGAATAACTATTTTGCTCCCACATGCCAGCAGGCAGAGGTGTGGGCAGGGGGAAGGGATCGGATAAATAAAAAATTGTGAATAAATTGTAACATTCCCCATTTTTTCACAACAGGCATTTGGACATCGTAGTATTGACCCAGATGATGGAAACACCACTGAGAATATACACCAGACCTTCACCAGAAACCTGCAGGGTAATGCATTAACCTTTCTCGCTGAGTCCATGATGGAAAACCTGCACTATGTCATGGTAGAACCAAATGCATCGAGAATCGACTCCAGTGACTGGGTAACTGATAAACTTTATGAATTCTGCTGCCGTGTGATGTTTGAAGCTGGGTTTCTAACACTGTTTGGCACAGATTTTAACCCAGTGGGCCATGACAAGGGCCTTTCTGCCAACCAAGAAGCCCACAGAGCATTTATCCTCAGTACCCTGGAGAACTTCAAGGCATTTGACCAAGTCATTCCGGCCCTTGTGGCAGGCCTACCAATCCACCTGTTCAAAAGTGCCCACAGTGCACGAGAGAAGCTAGCTGATGCTCTGCTCCACAAGACCCTTAAAAAAAGACACAACATCTCTGAGCTCATTTCCCTCCGCATGTTCTTCAATGATACTCTCTCCACTTTTGATGAAAAGGAAAAAGCAAAGACCCACCTTGCAGTTCTGTGGGCTTCACAGTCTAACACAATACCTGCAACCTTTTGGACTTTATTCTTTCTTATTAGGTAAGTAGCTACATTTCCCATGCTACAGACTTTGGCTTACCATTTACCAGATGGAACATAACATGGTGGACATGTCGCCGCTCATGAGCTGCATTTCCCTGCACTGGTCTTGGACAGTGCAAGCCTAATGATGTCTACTCAAAAGTAAGTCCTATTGAATTCAATGGGGCTTACTCCCAGGTGAGTGGAATGAAGACTGCACCTTTATTTCTTTTGTTCTTTTTACCTCTCCCTCTGCTATCCCAGAGTTGTCCTTAGTTATGGTAGCTCTATGTTCAGAAGCGATGCACATCTAAAAACTAGATTCCGGGGACAAACAAATACAGTGGTACCCTCATGTTAAGAACTTAATTTGTTCCGGAGTTCCGTTCTTAACCCGAAACTGTTCTTAACCTGAGGTATCACTTTAGCTAATGGGGCCTCCTGCTGCCGCCGCGCCACCACATGATTTCTGTTCTCATCCTGAAGCAAAGTTCTTAACCCGAGGTACTATTTCTGGGTTAGTGGAGTCTGTAACCTGAAGCGTCTATAACCCGAGGTACAACTGTAATTGAAGATGGCTATTGCCCTGATGTCCTGTTTGTATATTTCCCAGGAGTGGGGACGGGCATGAGGGTTTGGCCAAAAGCAAGTTACTTAGGTAGGTGTTACATGTTTGGAGGGTGTGGTTCAAAGTGGTCATTTCATACTGAGTTGGTATGAAAGACAACATTCAGTGCTAGGGCCAGGGTACCTAGAGCAGGCAATCCCAGCTTGGACCTCTCAAAGCCTCCAAAATACAACTAGATGACCATGCCATCCTTGATCATTCAGGCCTGCCTGCAACTCTCCCCTGCTTTTGGATGTACCTGCAGACAATGACTCGCACTTTTTTTTTCTTGCACTAATTGCATGGACTAGATTATAGTGACAATTGTATTATGGTTTCAGGTAAAAAAGTAAAAGTAAAAAAAAAAGTTAAAAAATTGTACTTTTTTAATTTCAGGAATCCAAAAGCAATGGAAGCAGCTATTGAAGAGGTGCAACAGGTGTTAGAAGATGCTGAGATAAAGATAGACTCGACCAGGAAACCTATTTCTTTGAACCGCAAACAGCTGGATGACATGCCTATATTAGGTATAGTTGCTTAACCTGAATCCTCTACTTTTACATACTAACGATAAAATAACATATTCCAATATTTAGGAACCATTATATGATTGAAACTGCTCAGTTCTCTAATGCTCTTAGTTACAGTCATGTTATCCTAAATATGTGACAACAATCAGTTTCATTCTAACTACAATAGCGTTTGGTGGAAGCATACAAATTCCAAGGAATTTTGTTGTTCTCCCCATTGACTTGCTTTTATTTGTGTCCATCACATTACTTTGAATTTTGCAATCTGAGCAGCAGCACACCTGTGTATACTGTATCTAGGTTGAAGGTTTCTCTTTCTTTCTTTCCTACACAGATAGTGTTATCAAGGAAGCAATAAGGCTCTCCAGTGCATCTATGACAGTCAGAGTTGCTAAGGAAGATTTCGTTTTGCAATTAGGCAGCAACTCCTACAATATCCGCAAAGATGACACCATAGCTCTTTATTCCCAGCTGTTGCATTTTGATCCAGAAATCTACTCTGACCCCCTGGTGAGTAATTGACAGCTTCAAAACAAAGCTGTGAACATCAGCAGAATTGCCTTAGTGCTTGCAGCCAACCACTTGACATCAATATTGTTGCCTCTTATTGCACACAAGTGCTGGTGTTTTGCTAGATGAATTCCAGAGCTCTTTAAAAGGCATTCTGGAGTGAAGCAAGGAAGGAACATTTAGCAGCAGCAGTTGTATGCCAAACAAGCAGAAACTTTGGTAAAAAATTATGATTAAAAATGTTCCCTCTCCTTTTCCAATTTCATGAGCACAAAAGAGTTGATTAATACTTTAATAATTACAGAACTGCTAGCTGTAATTTATTTTGTATTTCAATAATTAACTGAGATGAATTTATTTTATCTTTATTGAAAAAGAATGGTAGAACATTTGGCAACTCAAGCTTTTGGAGGAACTCGTATACAAATCCAATTTAAAGTATTAATGAAGATGAACACACATTAATATTTCATTTGCAAATCTGAAATAATCTTATGCTTCCTAAATGATGTTGAGTTTAAAACTGCATTATTTTGGACTTTTTTTTGCAGACATACAAGTATGACCGCTATCTTGAGGAAAATGGAAAGAAAAAGACCACTTTTTACCGCAATGGTCGCAAATTAAAATATTATTATATGCCTTTTGGAATGGGACTTGCAAAATGTCCTGGAAGATTATTGGCCGTTCATGAAATTAAACAATTTTTGACTTTATTGCTATCTTATTTTGAAGTGGAGCTTCTTGACAAGAATGTGACATGCCCGTCTTCAGACCAATCGCGGGTCGGACTTGGTGTTTTACAACCTACAAGTGACATTGATTTCAAGTACAGATTAAAATGCCTATGAATGTGTGGAAGAAAAATGTTGTTTGTGTATTTGGTATTGTGTATTTGGTATTTGGTATTTGGGGTAAAAAAATTCATGCAGTGATGGCAATGGAATGCATTAGGAGGAATAATGAGGGCTGGGAGAAACTATGTTGCTTAATATGGTTGTATAGAAAATGTTTCCTTTTTTTATAGGCTCAAAAATAACAAGAAATACTATACATATCTACTCTATGTGCTACTGCTGGGTCTCCAGTGGAGCTTTTGAGTCATAGTAGGGGTGTCAATGTGAGGAATGTGTGTTCGGACAACACAGTTTTGTGCTGGCTAGTAAGGACAAGAGAGATGGAAGAGACCAGCAAATCCACCTGTATATCCCACTACTGATTTTGAGGCCTGTGATTTTTGTCAGGATTGAGAAGGGGAGAGAAAAAGCATCTGGGCCTTATTGACACCATCTCTTTATTTTGTGTTTGCTTTTTTGCCCAGTTGCTTCTACAGTGGTGCCTCGCAAGACGAAAATAATTCGTTCCACGAGTCTTTTCGTCTTGCGATGTTTTTCGTCTTGCGAAGCACGGTCCGTCGCAACTGCGCCTCTTCAAGCGGCTTTAAAAAAAAAGCGCAAGACGTTTTCGTCTTGCGAAGCAAGCCCATAGGGAAATTTGTCTAGCGAAGCAACGCAAAACCGAAAACCCTTTTGTCTAGCAAGTTTTTCGTCTTACGAGGCATTCGTCTTGCGGGGCACCACTGTATAGACAAGGGGTGAGATGCTTCTTGCTGTGGATACCTGTAGGCAACCATTCATAAGTATTAAAAAATACTGCTCAGGATGAGAGCCTGAATGGATTGCAGAATAGGGATGAAAGGTCTTAAGTTGCTCAAAAGTCCCAGCATGAGTCTGTTGTCACAGAGTGGAACCCCCCTTGCATGAGAGGCAGAGGGGGAGTGAGTGGGCTGTAACAGGTGAAAAATGGGATGGGAACTGTTGCTTAAACCAATGATTGTTTAATCTGTTTGAATGTTCTGTGTTGTTTTTTACCTTAGGTATTTGGTTAAATATATGTATATATGTATTGCAAGTAAGTAAATAAGTGACCAAGCTTCTGAGCTGACGGAGAGGTTACTTTATCTCTTTCTGTAGAAGCTGGTTGCATAATGCCGCAAACAAAACTTGCAGACAAACAGACAAAAAGGGGTTATGATTTAGCGTCATCAGGGCAGCTGGTACAAAACTTGTCCTGATCTTTGGAAGAGGATGAAATGCTTATGCAGGCAGGGATGGTGCTTATTTAAGGCTACTATATGCTGGCATTCGAGATTCTTAAATGTATCATGTTCCAACCTTCACATTTATCCAAATGAGGTGTGTATGTGTGCATTGTTAATTTCTGTTCATTACATTTTCTTCAATAAAATATCTCAATCACTTTTCAAAGGTGTCTGATTAATCTTGTGAAATATATAAGCAAGCAAATAAATAAATAACTCAGCCATGGGGATGCAAATAACGATCTTGGGCGAAACTCAGAAAAAGCGCTATCCTTGCTCATGAGCAAACAGCTGGTGGGGTGTTTTGCTTATAATCATGTAGCAACACTGTTAGAGAACAAAAAACAGGGTGCTTACAAAATACCATATTTTTGGCTGGGATTCAACCACTTACTGGCAAATTCAGGTTGTGCAATTAAAGTTGATTTTGAGGTCTCACACAACAAATCCATTTCTCTCAAAAAAAATATGTTTTTTTGCGATAAGGAAAGTGATGAGAAAAAGCACTGGAAAGTGTGGTATAACAGTTCCTTGATGCACTGAAATCAGATGAAATGCTCAATAAATAGGCTTACTATTTATGGGATGGAGATGGAGATGAGATGGAGAACAAATTTGACTCAGTTTGTATTTAAAGGCAAATCTACCTAATTCACAATTTTCAAAACATGATTATGATCTAAAACACAGTCTTCCTCCAAAACGGTCACTCTCCAAATGGCTTGTAAAATGTGTATATTTGTCAAAACCACATACAAAAATGTCTTTATTAAACTTACGAGTTTCAATAAAGACATTGCAGTGAAATGATTAATTTTCATTAAAGCTGCTCGGCTGGTGGCAATGGCCGCAGCTGTGTTTCAAAGCACAGAAACAGGAATTTAAAACTGGTAAAGTGAGAAAGCCACCAAACCGAAATTGCCCATCTGCAAGTGACCTTAGATATTGTATATTACAAGAAACTGAGCACGCTATTACAGCAAAATATTTAAAAAATATGTACCATGTTCTCTCCCTAGAGCATAGATGTCAATGTTTCCCTTTTTTTAAGGGAAACTCCCTTATTCCGAATAGGATTCCTCGCAAGAAAAGGGAATAGTTGACAGCTATGACCTAGAGTACCAATAGACAATAGTAACCCCACTCTGGCTAATTCCCATCTGGCACCTGACCCTTTCATCATTAAAGTCAACAGAACTACACCAGTTTGCCTAATATGAAGAACGGAACCCTCCTGTTTACTTAACCTGCAATAACTTCAGTTTACAAGGCTCTTCTGTCCAAATTACCCGAGAACATACAAAGGATTTTTCAGTGCAATTCATGAAAAGACGACCGACAGTGTCAAATTCATCTTTTAACTTATGAAGTAGCAACATAGGCCATAATAATCTGCTTATTAGTTACTGATACATAGATGTTTCCTAAGTTCAACTGGACACTGACTTCCCCAGTTGCAACTGGAAGGAAAATTCCCAAGCCTTGTACGTGGGTTATGTTTCTTATTTCCCGGCATTCCCAAGCCAATGCTTCTGGGAAACACAGAAGCAGGCTTGTATTTATTTCTCATTTTTCTTCCCCCTACCACCTGATATTCAAAAGGCACTAGTGAAAAGGTACTATTGTAGTGTGGATAGTTCCTGTTTAGGGCTACAGCCAGCAAACCTCACCCACTTCCAGAATACTCCATTACATCCCTCCTCCTCCTCTTCAATTTCCCCCCCAGTCAGTCAGCATTCCATGCACATGGACCATGTTCTGTCCTCAATAAGCTGGTTTTGGTCTCTTCCCCTGCTCCACTTGAGTTTTACACCCTGATGTGTTTTTTGTGCTCCTGCAAACCTTGGGGCTCCACCCCCACCTCCAAAGCCTCCTGGTACCTCCATCTTGTGTGCAGATGGTGCCATTTTGTGTGCATAATGCATTCACTGTCTGTCTATAGGAGAAGTGCCTCAGAACTTGCAAGCTCTGCTTAGCTAATTAATAACAATCATCACTTGGCAAACATTGGAGGAGAGCTATCACTTCCTTGTGGACTTCCTTCAAACCTCTGGCAGGCCATATTAACTAGATAACAGGAGCAATAACTAGATATGACAGGGGTGGTCAGATTTAGCAAAGCCACAGGGAGCACCCAGTTTGCCCTGTAGCTCAGTTACTGCACATGTCCTACAACTATGTGTTGCTCTCTGAGCAATAAATTGCAAAGGGACCAGGAAAAGCTACACTGTCTGAACTGCCTCCCACAGCAGTAGGAAATTGTCTACCACAAAAGTCTACAGAACCTTTACTATAACTAATGCAAGCATATACCACTAGTTAGCTATTAACTCTGGGAAAGAAACAGAAAGCTCCATCCATGGGTGTTGTTGTTGTTTAGTCGTTTAGTCGTGTCTGACTCTTCGTAATTGGGATTAAATCTAAATTTACATTTCCTGGGAAACATCACAACCATTTTTGACGAGGGTCAGCTCTGTCACCTGGCCTTGAGTTTTGATTGGCTAGAGACCTCCTCATAGAATCGCAGAATTGTAGAGTTGGAAGAAACCACAAGGGTCATCTAGTCCAATTCCCTGCAGTGCAGGAATCTTTTGCCCTATGTGGGGCTCGAACCCACAACTGTAAGAGTCCCATGTTCTAATGCTCCACCAACTTTGCTATCTCATGACCTTCCTGTGACCACACAGTGGGGAACTTAGGTGCTCTGGACCTATGTGCAGTGAGAAGGAGCGCAATCCATCCAACCCCCTGTGGACTTCAGCACAGTAAACAGGCTACAAGAACTGCCTCAGAGCATACACAGTGTGAAAACTTGGAACATGCCTTTTGCAAGTTTGTTCTATGCAGGTGTTCTATCAAGCTGTCTTTATCTGAATGCAAACACTACATGGCAAGTATGACTAGCAAACATTACAGCCATCTCTGAGCTCATTGCTTCTTCAAGAGAATTGGGACATACAGTATACAAACATTTTCCAGAAAAAATCTGAACTCAGGAAACACTTGAATGTACTGCCTTTTTACAGTGGCTGAATGGCGTGTGCCCAGGCAACTTTTGAAATGTCCCGTGGTGGAAAAGTTAAAGCACCCTACCTTGTTTTATTTCAATCAGCAATGGGAACCTCCACCCCACACACTAAATTAGGCCTGGCACTGGGCTGCAGCATTCTGCACTAACTGGGGTTTGCAGGCCAAGTGAAAGGGAAGCCCTACACATAGTGCATTGCAATAATCCAACCTTGAAGTCCCCAGTGCCTGAACTAAAGGGGTCAGCCTCTCCCATCCCAGGAACAATTTGTAGTATATGTAGACCCAGTATATTTTTCCTGCTCTTCCTATATGGCAGGGGTGGGGAGCCTCAGGCCTTAGGGCCATACAGGACCCTCCAGGGCTCTCTAGCCAGCTCAGGGGACTCACTGCAGACCTCTCCCACTCAGGCCACACCAGACTGCTGGCCCTGCTTCACACCTTCCTTGTGTGTTTTGCTTGGCTAGGTTATGCTCCCGAACTGTGATAATGCCTTTTGCATGCCTGGATCTCCATGTGATCCAGGCATGGCTGGATGTGCTGAAACCTCTGACTTTAGGATGACCAGAATAAAGGCTACTGCTCCACCCACTTTTGCCTCTGACCTTGCCTACCTATGCAGCTCCCAGAAGCTTCCCCAGGAGGGGCTGTGGGCCTTTGGCTGAAAACGATTCCACACCCTGTCACAGACTTTGTATCAAATGCAGGGCCGGCCCACTTAGGAGGCAAGGTGAGGCAACCATCTCAGGCAGCAGAATCCACAGGGGCAGCAGATCCCAATGTAGATCTTTCCCTGCTTGTCCCTGGTGTATTTTCCCTCAACCCTTCTTCTCTGGTGGGAAGGGGGGCACTATTTTGTGGTCTGCCTCAGGTGCCAAAATATATTGGGCTGGCCCTGTCCAAAAGATTCTCTCCATTCCAACAGCTAACTGTTCTTACATTCTCCTTTAAAACCAAGTACTCTAGCTTTCTTTGTCATTTCACATCATGGGTTCAGTTGTGCATTGGTTCTCGAATTTAATCCATTCTGGGAGTCTGTTCGACTCCCGAAACGGTCCGAAACGGTCCGAAAACCAAGGCACAGGAGCTTCCTGCAGCCAATCAGAAGCTGCGTAAGCCACGTCGGATATTCAGCTTCCAAAAACGTTCACAAACCGGAACATTCACTTCTGGGTTTGTGACGTTGGGAGCCAATTTGTTTGACAACTGAGGCGTTTGACTACCAAGGTACGGCTGTACATTTAACACCCTGTCCACTACACCGCCCTAACTCGGGCTCAAACTACACATGCTTTTAACCTGAATCTATTGCAATGGCATAGGCAGCCCAATTTAAAGAGCAGAAAGGGGGATTGTGGGTGAAATGTGAGGAACACTCTCCTTGCTTGCTGCTTAAGCCTCTGCAGCTCCTCTGCCTAGGTGCTTTTATCCCAGATTTATTCACTTCTGGGATCAGACGTGTGAGGCCTCAGGTGAGGAAGGCCCCATTGCTTTTTCTCCCAACTCTGCTTTCTATGTGCTTGGGGCAGATTCAAGTTTGAACACAGAGATCTGCCACCGTGTCATGTGTAGTTTGAGCCTCAGGCTATCAACATCAGCTTTACAGAAGAACACATATTTTACAATATACCAGATAAGCTGTATTGTAAGTAGCTAGCTGATAAGCAGTCAGCCTTGAGTATAAACAGTCAGCCTTGAAAATATAGCCTTGACTAGCACTGGTCAAGGGCCTTCAGTATTCCAGGTATCTTTAATCACTTGTATAGTAAATGGAACCATCAATTATCCTTGAACCTTTGAACAACAGAAGTCATTTCCATTAAATAGATGCCCAGAAATATTACAGTACAAAATATATTACGTTAAGAAATAGAGATATAAGCAACACCTTACAGATATAAAAAGACCTTGATTATTGAGCCACACGTAGTTGCCAGGTGATTGAAATAGACGAATTCTTAGAATGTAATGCTTACATTGTCAATATGTACTTTAGAGTATTTGACTGAGAAACCAGATAGATGTCCATATTGAATTAATAAAGTTTTAATCTTAGCGATGGATGAAATTGGATCTGAAATCAAAAGAGCTACATAAACTGCAAACAAACTTTTATGTTGTACACCAGGCACATCCAACTCTCAAAAGACTGCAATCTACTCCCAGTAGTGATCTACCCATTAAGTTGTTGTGCTTCTTTTTAGGGAGAAGGAGCTGTTTTTTTTACAAGGGGGGAGAGACATTGCTCCCCTAAAAAAACCCGATGCAACAGCAACGACTATTTTCATTTTCAAACTACTTGGCAAAACACCCATTTGAAACAACGGAGGAAAAGACTGACGCAGGGGGGGAGGCACTTAAACTCCGCTGCTTATCACTACTGCAGATCAATAGGGATCCTACGATCAACTGCAATCATCATCTGGGTATTGTCCAGTCAATCACGGTCGACCAGTTGGACATCCCTGTTGTACACCAACCATTTCAGAACACTTAATGCCTGAATTCTTACTATGAAACCTCACTGCTGTTGCCAGAGGTTCCATAGGAAGACGGAAGTCTGGTTTAGTACCTCTTCCAATTTTAATGTAGCCATTTTCAAAGGCATTTAGTCTAATGCTGGCTATGCTTTTATAATATACTTTGTGAATAGTCTTTAAGAATATACTTCTAAAATGAAACCGTTCTAATGCTGCAGTTTAAAAGACCAGTTTAATGAATCAAAAGCTTTCAATGCATCTACAGTAATTTTAAAATAGCTAAAGGTATTCCATGTTGTTTGCTATGCCATATAATATTTAATAGTCTGTGAATTGGATCTGATATTTGCCTACCCTTAATGTACCACACTTGATCTTGATGGGCCAATGATGGTAGGATTGTACTCAAGTGATTAGCAAGTACAGTGGTACCTTGTCTTACGGATAGGATCCGTTCTGGAGGCCCATCCGTAACATGAAAAGCCTGCAACTCGAAGCGCCGCATGTGTGCAGGTGCGCAGTGCGATTTGGCACTTCTGCACATGTGGCGAAACCTGGAAGTAACCCATTCCGGTACTTCTGGGTTGCTGCGGGACACAAGACGAAAACACGCAAACTGAAGCGGACGTAACGTGAGATATGACTGTACAGCTATGAAGTTTTATCTTGATTTAACAAATTGATTGGTCTGTAAGAGTTGACAACAATTTTGTAAATTATTTGAGATGATCTCATATCACAAGTTTTATTGATTTCATCTTCAGTAATTCTAGAATTTAGGAAGATATTTTGTTCTGTAGATAGTAACCGATATAAGTTTTTTTGTGTCAGATTAATTTGTAGGGACTGGAGAATATAAGGATTGCTAAAATGTTTTAAATTCCTCATGAATTTTCCTAGTATCAAAAGCATTTAAGTAATCTGTGTTGTATCTTGCACCACACCAATGTGATTATGAATTCTGCCATTTCATGGCACCTAATAATATCAAGGAGGAGTGACATGCAGGAAATTATAAGCATTGCTCCCCCTCCCTCCCTCCCTCTCTCTCTCTCTCTCTCTCTCTCTCTCTCTCTCTCTCGTGCTATTTATTCCTGTGTATGCGCTTCATGTACAATCTTAAAGCACAAGCTTAAGTTCCTGGATGTTTTTGAATGAGCACCGATAAGAGTCATACTTGCCACATATGATATCCCATCATTAGTAGGCAGCTTCTTTAAAGTACCCAGACAGTGGCTTTAAAGAGTTTCATGGTTAATAGGTGTTTGGCAGAGAGGTGATCAGCTGACGTAACTTCTCATGTCACTGTAGCACTGTGGCAGGAATAAGAAATCACAGTGACACAGCTGTCAAAGAGGCCCCTTGGACAGGGGAGAATGCTAAATCAACTTTATTAAAAACTGAAATTGATAGTAATATGCAACATTCTACTGAAGTTGTTAAATAATTAGCAAGAATTCAGCTGAAATATCCTTCTTATCCAAAAAGCCTGCCTAATTTAAAGTTAATTCTGTTTAATTTTTTATGCTCATTGCACTAACAAGGGCTGCAGCCACCACTGTGTTCATCTACATTAATGGTTTTGCAAGAGACTAAAGGTTGAAAACAGCCTCCAAGCTGGATGGCACCTTTTTATGTAGATTGGCTTAAATCCAAGTAAAGCAGTACTGGTTAATCATGGGACCAATGCTACTTAACAATTCCTATCCCTGACTAACTGATATATCAGTTAATCTTCTCCAGGTTTAGCTCAGAAGAAATCATGAACACCAAATTCTGCAAGTCACAAATGCTGTAATTTGGATTATTTCTAATTTTGGTATTTGACCAAAACAAAAGGTCTTACAATAATTGATAATGAAGATATTCTCTCAAAATGAATTTATAATAATTATAATAATATTTTTTTAATACCCCGCCCTCCCCAGCCAAGGCCGGGCTCAGGGCAGCTAACAAGCAATAATAAAAACAAGTTGAATGATTACAACTTAAAACAAAATTAAAATACATTAAAATATTAAAACATTAAAATATTAAAATGCCTCATTAAAATGCCTCATCGCAGGAGAAGGAAAAGAAAAAAGAAAGAGAGAGAGGGAATCAAATTGGCTCCAAGCCAAAGGCCAGGTGGAACAACTCTGTCTTACAGGCCCTGCGGAAAGAAATCAGATCCTGCAGGGCCCTGGTCTCATGAGGCAGAGAGTTCCACCAGGCCGGAGCCAGAGTTGAAAAGGCCCTGGCTCTGGTTGAAGCTAATCTAACTTCCTTAGGGCCCGGGACCACTGGGGTGTTGCTATTTATGGACCTTGAGGCTCTCTGTGGGAGAAATGCTTTAAGGTATATGAGGTAAAGTTCCCTTTTGGTAAGCGAGAAAGGTAGGAAGTTTGGCCTCAAGGGTTATTTCAGGGTAAGGACTTCTTGAGAAGCTTGCTGGCTGCTAAACCAAGAAGACCACATTTATTTTTATTTAAACAAAATGAATACATTAATAAAATATCTAGTGAGTGACTTAGAAAAACAGCTTTTGTTTTGGTTAATGTAAAGCAAAAACTTTACCTGCACTGTCCTCCATCTCCAGCCTTCACCACACAGCTTGGCTTGTAGTAGAAATGAAATGTTAAAGGTGCTTCTGTCCTGTCTGCTTTTACCTGTTTGCATCCCTTTACAAAAGCTTCTTTCTCCTAACCTGCCTTTGAGTGGAGACGAAAATTTAAAGGGAAAGTTAAAGGGACTATTCTCCAGTATGACTGGTTTTCACCGCTTTACTGTTTGAAAAGTTAACGAGCTTGTTGCTAACATTTTACAGGCCATGCCTACTCAAGTTAGCATGGGGCTTTAAAAAAATGTTTTAATATACCCCAATTGAAACAGACACTTTGTTAGTTAAGGAATCCCACCCAAATTTATCTTCAGTTCCACCTCACAAGCAGCCATTTGAAATCATTGCTTTCTTTTCCTCTCAATCACATTACAGCACAAGCCTATAAGTGTCTGCACCTGGGCTGTATTCTAAGTACCTCAGAAAGCCCCAAGGCTGGAATTTGAATTGCAAAAGGGAGAGGTGGTGGTTCTACCGACTTTAGAAGCACCAGTAGGCTGAGGATGGGCAGAAGAGGGAGTAAAATAGATCTTACTTGGCGATGTTAGGAGCAGCAGCAGCACAATGCCTCAGACCTCTACACACACACTCACACAATATTGTCCTACCCTTGTGTCAGGTCCTGGGGCATGGAATCTTGGGCATGTACCTAGTTCATCTGAATGGTAACACTTGGGTTACAATGGGTTACACTCAAGCACCATTGTCTTCAAAAAGTTAACTTAAAACCCATTAGCTGTCTTGTGGTTCCACTTACCTGTTCCTCAGATTCAAAGCAGGCACATACTCAGACACAGGCACATTTCCACTTTTTTTTTTAAAGAAAATGAAATATAAAAAACATGTAGAAGCCATATAGTTAAAACATTCTTTTTATTGATTACCACAGGAGAATTTGCAATTGGTTCAATCATGCAGACATTAGATTTACAAAATCTTCCCCCAAGTTCTACTAAACCTTTTCAAATATTTGTTTGAAATGTTTGTAACTCTGAAATGTGTGTGTGTGTGTGTGTGTATACACACACACACACACACACACACACACATGTGTGAATTTCAAGGGAAGCTGCTATACAGATCAAACGGAAAAAACATGGTTGACCAACACAAAATTAGTCAGAAAAATTATTTATAGTTTTAAAAAAACCCACACACCAATTTTGACGTAAGACACATTTCTCTTCATGTATCCCCCTTCTTCATTTTTGCTTTGAAAAACAGCAACATGCTATACCGGAAGTGCCATTTTTCATCATTCAAATAATACTGAGCATGAGATATATAGCTAAAGGTTCTCCAAAAAGACTACTTTTCTAAAAAGAGTCTCAGGATTCAAATTAAGCCAACTATTAACAATCTGTATAGAAATGATATCAGTCTAATTGTCTTTATGTTAAAACTTTAAATTACTTTAAGCAACATATTGGCCAGATATTTGAATATGATAAGGTGCAAATTGGACTTCTATTTAAGCAGAGACAGTGGTGTCCCACCATATATTGTTGAATTCCCAGACATAAGAGCTGCGCAACAGGCCAAATATCTCACTAGCACTAGATTAAAGAATGTGTTTATATTATGCTAGATATGCGGAAGACAACCTATATAACAGAATATTTCCAATATTTCATACGATGGGGCATACACATATCTCAGCTGATAAAATAGTGCAATCCTGTTAGTGTCTATTCAGAGGAAAATCCCAATGAGATCAACGAGCTTCCTCTCAAATAAAGGAGCATAGGATTGCAACCCTAAATTCTTAATGGCTGTTAGCTGATGCAGCATAAAATTCTTCCACAGTTCAAGTCTTACCAGAAAAGAGGCCCCTTCTCTTTCTACAAAAATGGCTTCTGCACCCTTATAAATTACCCCCAACCCTCACCCCCACCCAATAAAAGAAGTACTTGAATTCACACCAGTTTATACAGGCTGTTTTGGAAGAATACAAAAATCAATTCATATTTATTAGCATATCTCTGAATTCCAATTCAGACGAATTATCACTGGAAGACAGAACAGTACTAAATGCCAATTGATCCATTAAAGTGGGAAACGGTTAGTTTTCCTCTGTCATTTTTTCCCCTTTCTCCTTGGAAGCATTTTTGAGGAACAATATGCAATACTATCCATTCACAGAAGCGATATTGCACTGAAAGGCTCAAGATTTACTTTAGTTGCTGAAGAATCACAGTGTTCAGAATATCTGATTCTTGTAGTGTCAGGCTTTCATCTGTAAGCTCTTTGTGTGGAAATGTAGTCAGAAGCACAAAGTCAGTGGTGGCAAACAAAGGGCGAGACTGGATAATAAAGTTCCGAATATCTATAATCCTATTGACAAAAGTATAACAATGTATATTTTAGTCTTTGGATCAATACAATATGCTCTGCACTTTAAAAACAAACCACTCATCAGCTCCGAATACTGGCAATAAGCTTCAGATGACAAGTTGTGATAATCTGGAACTAAGATCCAATGTTTCAGTACAGTTAAACAGTTAAGCTTACCTATGGGTATGATTAAATCTTTGTATTAAACGACTTCCATCTGCTAGCCTAATCTGAATCTTAGTTGTTGGCACAGAGTCATCGATCAGAACCACAGCATCAAGGAAGGATTTTTCTTCTTCCTCTGGGGAAGATGGTGTACTGACAATCTCAGGTGTAAGGCTAAAATTAAGAAACAAGTGAAAAAGCTGAAAGACAGTTGAAATGTTAAAGACTTTATCTACAAGCCAACCAGTACCACTGAAGTCAATGGGCCTTACTTGCAAATGAATGTGTCTACAAAGAGAGTGCAAGGGTGCCTTCTAAAAATGTTCTCTTGCCTTCCTCAGTACCTCATACAATTCAACAAAACGTAATTAGTTAAATTTTGTGCTTTTGTATTTGTTTAATACAAAGAAAAGGATTTGAACTGGATGTTAAAAACATTAAGGGACTAGTTGTAAGTACAGTGGTGCCTCAGGTTAAGAACTTAATTCGTTCTGCAGGTCCGTTCTTAACCTGAACTGTTCTTAACCTGAGGTACCATTTTAGCTAATGGGGTCTCCTGTTGCCGCTGCGCCGCAATTTCTATTCTCATCCCGAAGCAAAGTTATTAACCCGAGGTACTATTTCTGGGTTAGTGGAGTCTGTAACCTGAAGCGTCTGTAACCTGAGGTACCACTGTAAATCTACACTCACAAAATATAAAATAAAATAAGAACATACATAACTGTCTTATTATGCCAAGTCAGACCACTGGTCCGTCTAGCTCAGTACTGTGTACACTGATATACAGCTGCTTTCTAGAGTTTCAAACCAGTAGCCTTTGTCAGCAGTACCCTGAGATGCTGAGAATTGAATCAGGGATGTCCTGGATGCAAAGCAGATGCTCTACCACCAGACCCATAGCTAGGTGATCTTGCAGAACTGTCCAAATTGCGCCCCCTAGCCATGGACAAATTAGCTTTTCTTTGCACCTCTCCAGACTTCTAACATTGCATTTTGTAATTAAGCACAGTGCCAATTATTGTATAATATGTCAGAAAGCAGTAAGAAATCTCAACACTAACAGAATACAGTCAAAAAGAACATAGTGCTATTGCATATTCTGCACCAGTATATGTAAATTTCCAACAGCCATAAAAAGATGTTCAGACATGCCCTTCTGCAAACAGAAAAAAAGGCTCTGTCTGTTAATGGAAGAACTACCATTCCAGCAGAGGGAAGTCAATTTTCATCAATTCCCTCTTCAGCTCCAAGAACTACAGTAGTACCTTGGGTTACAAACACCTCGGGTTACAAACACTTTGGGTTACAAACTCCGCTAACCTGGAAATAGTACCTCAGGTTAAAAACTTTGCCCCAGGATGAGAACAGAAATTGTGCAGTGGCGGCGCGGCGGCAGTGTGAGACCCCATTAGCTAAAGTGGTACCTCAGGTTAAAAACGGTTTCAGGTTAAGAACGGACCTCCGGAATGAATTAAGTTCGTAACCTGACGTATCACTATACTTACAACATAGTTCCAGAGGGTCCCCCAATCCTCTGGAACAGTTTTTCAAGAGGAAGAAGAAATTGACAAAATAAATTCCTAGTCCCTTTCCTCCAGCAGAGTGTCCTTGAAGCAGAACTCTGCTCCAGGGAAATCTAGATCCAACCCAACATCCATAACTTGCCAGCCTTCAATAATAAAGGAAAAACAGCAGAGCAATTGAAATGTATTTCACTTAGCAATACCAGGCATATAATTACCATTAGCTTGGAGGAAAAAAAGCTCCAAACGAGGAACAGCCCAATCTTATGCATGTTTACTCAGTCCCACTGAGCATCCTTAGTCTAATTGCTTTTGTAGAGTAACCAAACTCAAATGCTAAGATTAACTTAAAAGATTAAAACAAACTGTTGGAATGGGGTGGCAAGTGAGAAGCATATAGTCTGCATAGCATGCAAAAGACCTATAGCAGGGGTGGGGCAGCTGCAGCCTGTAGGCCAGATGTGGCCAGCAGGGCCTACACTTTCATCCTGCCTCCGCTTCCACTCAGCAACGGGTGTTTGTTGGGTGGGGGGAGACTTTTGTGAGGAGACACAATGAGGAGAGAGTTAAGCCCCCCCTCCTCCCAACATGGCAGTTAGGCTTAATAATAATAATAATAATAATAATAATAATAATAATAATAGGTTTCATAGCTGCCAGTGGAAGCTCTTTTTCCAGTCTAATTTCTGCATGGGGTAACAAGAGGTGAGAAGGAGGATGTAGTTGGGGAAGAGAGACACAGATAAAAGAGGGGCAAAAGAAAATGGAATGAATGCATGTCAGACATGGGTCTGCATGAGCAAGAGGGAAATACAGTCAAACCTTGGTTGTCAAACGTAATCCATTCTGGAAGCCCGTTCGGCTTCCGAAAGGTTTGACAACTGAGGCACGGCTTCTGATTGGCTGCAGGAGCTTCCTGAACTCAAGTGGAAGCCCCGTCGGATGTTCAGCTTCTGAAAAACGGTCGAAAACCAGAACTCTTACTTCTGGGTTTTCGGCGTTCGGGAGCCGAAACGTTCGAAAAGGGAGGAGTATGGGAACTGAGGTTTGACTGTAGCTCTGAGCCCTGTTCACTACTGGTATAAAAAGTCCCCAATAGATCTCTGAGTTAATGTGGTTTTCAGCAGCGGGGTGGGGAAGATAATAGAATGGCCTTTGGTATTTTATATTCCAATCATCAACTGTATCAATGGCAAGAATACAAGATAATTGTATTTTTATAAATCAAGGATTTTGAAAAAAAATTAACCTTCCAAGTTTCTGGCCTTCTCCACTGAAAGCTTTGAATCTCAATCTAGGCCTTACATATTCCTGCTCCTGGTGGTCTTCCATATCCAGATTAACTTGGCCTCCATGCACCAAACGTTGAAGTTCTGCAGGAATCTCTCTTAACAGCAGAAACAAAAGGGAAAATATCCAATTTAAGCAGTTTTATT
Source organism: Podarcis liolepis (assembly GCF_965112155.1). Taxonomy (NCBI): domain Eukaryota; kingdom Metazoa; phylum Chordata; class Lepidosauria; order Squamata; family Lacertidae; genus Podarcis; species Podarcis liolepis. The sequence goes on from NC_139560.1 coordinate 37,477,269, forward strand.
GATTTATGCAAGAGCATAAAGAGCAAGTGATGAAACTGAAAAGTATTCAATTTTGTCTGGATCACGTCATTAAAATATGAAATAATGATAACAACAATAGTTCAGATCCACTATGCTCTAGTCTTCTCTGTTATCAGCACATACATTCCACAATGCAGATAAAATGGCTTGTTTAAGATATAATCCTATACATGCTTACCACAGAATAAGAACCAAAGAGACTTAATTTCAGTAGACATGTATAGTATTGTGCTGTTAATCAAGCATACATAAGAAATGCTACAGGCAAAATTATGGTCAGGAAGGGGCGGGGGGAGAAAGGCAAAATTATATGTACTTCACTTGCTACATGTTGAAGCCGCAGACTGAAAATAAAATACAGTCTAGAAGAGTCATCACCATGTTACAGGGCTGGGTATTCATATCCTATTCAGTGGTTGAGGATGATATAGCCCCTAGTAACAGAATATCCTTTTTGGTACATTTTTAATACAAAAAGTCCTCTATCAAAACCAACTCTTTCCATAAAGCAACATATATAATAAACAAGCTTCCTCACGTGTCATTTATGGGATATATAGACTTCTCTAGTAATTGTGATCTATTTCCTTGATCTAGAAACAGCTGTTTTTGGTGCCAGCTGGTTGCAAATTACCATCCCTTCCCTAAATATTTATCCTTTCCTTATCAAAATGGTCTATTGCAGCCTACATTTTATCATAAGTTAGAACCGTTCTCTTGACGATAACTGGACCAGTGCTCCAAATGCTAAACCCTCTGATCCTGAGACCAATCTCTCACTCTTAAAAAAACAACTCTTCTTCAAGCAGTTCAGCTGGAGATTTGGGGAGAGAATTGCTCCCAGTTCAAGATGTAAACAGCCAAACAGAAACACTTCACCAGGAGAGCTGGTTGTGCCAATACCTCTACGGGATGAGGACACCATGTTGCCTTCCTCAGACTCAGTTCAGAAGACCTAGTGCAGGAATGGGGAACGTTTTACAGCTTCATTGCCTCATGGGCAACCTTGAAGGAGCTGCATCCCAGTTGTGGGTGAGGCTGGAAAAAACAGATGCGGCTCTCACCTTTGTAGAGTAGGCTATATTGCAGCTAAGAGGCTTATCTCTTTATCCAGGTAAGCAGGATGCATTATCATAGTTTAAGGCAACATTTCAACCAGGAGAAAGTACTTGAGGACGGCGAAGAATGGGGCTGGTATGGGACACGGCCTGGTGATGGAGACAGAGGCCTGGAGGGCCACGTTCAGCCCCTGGGCTTGAGGTTTCCCAACCTCTGCCCTAGTGGACCCACAGCCTCCTACGCTCCATCAGAGTCAATTACTACTACAGCAAAGATGCTCCTCTCTTCAAAGGCAGACAAAATAGAAGCTGCAGCTCTATTTGAGACTTGGTTGCTGAAACAATATCTGAGCTCAGGTCTTATGATCTAGCCTGATTCCTGCATGGATCTGTCTAGGGTACCACTGAAGCCTTGCCTAGGTACTGCTAAGGCCATCACTTAAAACAGAAGACCTTGTGGAAAAGGGAGTATTCCAAACCAAGCAGCATCTCTTTAATTGACCCTAGGACTTCTACTTAGCTACTGAGGCTTTTTGGATTTGCTCTCCAGCTGCAGTTTCTTCCACTGCACTGGAAGCAATATGTTCCTATAGCCACAAATACCATAAACTTACCCTCTTTTAACAGACTCAAGAAACTCTGCATTCACTGGATCCGTGTATGATCTCAGCTCTCCATCATCTAAACTAAAACCGTTCCTCCACAGTTTAAGTAAAATTTGAACCTATGAATAAATCAGATGTACTTTGAAAATGTAAAAAAGTAACACCAGATGTTTGATCATTATATTCATCTTGGTTTGTTTTCCAGTATTACAATACTAAACATTCTATTCAGCTATACAGTCATACCTCGAGTTGAACGTGCTTTGGGTTGAGCGTGTTCGAGTTGCGCTCCGCGGCAACCCGGAAGTAACGGAGCGCATTACTTCTAGGTTTCCTCGCTTGCGCATGCGCAGACGCTCAAAATGACGTCACACACATGCACAGAAGCGGCGAAATGAGACCCACACACACGCAGACGTGCCGTCGCGTCTTGCATTCCGTTCGGGATGCGAACAGGGCTCCGGAACGGATCACGTTTGCATCCCAAGGTACCACTGTAATAATAATAATATTGTTGGGCGGCTTCCAACAAAATATTAAAATATAATAGTCCATCAAACACTAAAAGCTTCCCTAAACAGGGCTGCCTTCAAAGAGTAGACCCATTAAAAGTAATGGACCCAAGTGAGTTATGTCCATTAATTTCAATGCATCTACTATGCGTACTATGTGTAGAACTAACATTGGGTACAACCCACAGTTTAAAAGGAATGTGTTGCATTTGCCTGTGAATTTATGCCATCAGAATGTAATCAAAGACACATTAGCTCCAACTCAGTGTCCAGAAGAGCTCTGCTGTGCCTCTGTAGCTCTTTATGAGAAAGGACTGCCTCACTCTCTTCACTGCATGGGAATTCTCACACGAATCCACACTGCCCTTGTGGAACACTAACCAACAAGGACGGCAATGGGATAGTATTTGCTAGTGCCAACCATGATGTGGTCAGGCAACACATGGTAATGTATTCTATTGTTCATTCAGAAGAAACCACAAATACGGCATGCTGTCTAGTTAGAGCATGGGGAGGCAAACTAATGCTCGGGGGCCAGATCCGGCCCAATCACCTTCTAAATCCGACCCACGGATGGTTCGGGAATGGGCGTGTTTTTACATGAGTAGAATGTATCCTTTTATTTAAAATGCATCTCTGGGTTATTTGTGGGGCACAGGAATTCGTTCATCTCCCCCCCCCCAATATAGTCCGGCCCCCCACAAGGTCTGAGGGACAGTGGACTGGCCCCCTGCTAAAAACGTTTGCTGACCCCTGAGTTAGAGGTTATCACTTTGTATCTTTCACTTCATATACATTGGCTTAAGGACTAAGATCTTATATTTTGGACATATCACTTAAAGTGAAGCTTTTATTCAAATAGGAGCTCTGATCAATAAGAGAAGACCTTGATTCCTTTCCCCTAACTCGCTCTAAGTCCCTAGTACAGAAATAATTACATTCCCTTTAAAATATTTGTTTTTGCATCACTGGAGTTCAAAAAATTATTACTGTCAAATGTAACTTATGGTTCTATAAAATTATCTAGGTATATATTGATGATATAAGGAACAAGCTATCAGGAATTTCTCTTGCAGTTGGGTATGTCATATGTTACGCACACAGGGTTCCTAAAGTTAATTATCTCTTGCATGTAACAGGAAATTATGTTCATCGTATTTATACTTACATCTTGTCCAAACTGATTTTCTCCATAGATATATTCAGAGCGCTTCATAGTTGACTTCCCCAATCTGTATCCACCACCAGAAAATGACTAATAAAATATTTAAAATACAGGTCTGAGTTACAGAGGTGCAGTAACTACTTGAATTTATTTTAAACCAACTGACTACTAGTAATATTAACAGATCACTGTTTAGTTAAGTAAATACTTTGTAAAAAATGCACCCTGCAGCTTAGAAAGAAAGTCTTCACAGGGGGGAAAAGTCAGTGATAATTGGTTTAATCACACAATTAAGTAATAAGCAACTCAAAACAATATTTTTATAGATAGTGACACTCTTCTCTTCTGGTGAGCAGAAAGTAATTTCCCATAGTACACAGAAAAACTCAAGCATGCCAAATGATGTTGTTTTGATCAACCAGTAAAACAGGATCTGAAAGCATAGTTTGAAGTTGGATTGCAAAGTATGCTCTGGCATGATGCTCAAATTGAAAAGCAAACCAGTGTCCCAGCTGTCAACTCCACCTCCAGAAGTTCCTGTTCCACAGAGATAGGAGTAGATTTAATAAGTGCTAAGCAGACAGAAAACAAAAAGCAGTCAAGCAGCTCTAAACTATGGCTTGTTTGTTGGGTATCTGGAAATTAATAAATCATAGAATAGCAGAATTGGAAGGGGCCCTGAGGATCATCTAGTCCAACACTGCTGCAATGCGGTGTTGAAGTAGATGGCCCGTAGGAGGAATCAAATCCACAACCTGGTTTGAGTTCTAAATAATGGTTAGCATATAGTATGGGCTGGTGCAATGGCTCAAGTCAGGCAAAGTATGAAAAGTAGATGTCAGGGACATGTGCCAGCACACACTGTTTGAACATGAACCTGGGGGTGGCCACCATCTACTACATCCGGTGGCTTTCATTTTGTTCAATGTAATGAAATGGCTAGTAGTTGCTAAGGAGATATTTACCATATCATGTGGACTAGTTTAGACTTTGTGTTCAATTGTAGGCAGTGTTTCCAAACTATTTTCATACAAAAGATACTGGAGCCGCACCTTTTCTTTTCACATGACCCTCTCCCATAACCTCCCAACCTGGGACACTAGCATCTAGCATTAGGTAAAGGTAAAGGGACCCCTGACCATTAGGTCCAGTCGTGGCCGACTCTGGGGTTGCGGCACTCATCTCGCTTTATTGGCCAAGGAAGCCGGCGTACAGCTTCCGGGTCATGTGGCCAGCATGACTAAGCCACTTCTGGCAAACCAGAGCAGCACACAGAAACGCCGTTTACCTTCCCGCCGGAGCGGTACCTATTTATCTACTTGCACTTTGACGTGCTTTCGAACTGCGAGGTTGGCAGGAGCAGGGACTGAGCAATGGGAGCTCACCCCGCCACAGGGATTTGAACCACCGACTTTCTGATCAGCAAGCCCTAGGCTATGTGGTTTAACCCACAGCGCCACCCATCTAGCGTTAATTGCTGTAAATTCCTGTCTGGCAGAAAAGTGGTTTAAAGCAGGCAAATATTATGAATTGGAGTACACTTTACCCGCTGCCTCTCTAAATTCAGCTCACGTTTTGTAATGAAAGTAATCAAAAGTAATTTTTAAAAAGGAATCAAGTGCTATACTTGTTAAATAAAAGCACTTTTGCATTAAAACAATTGTGCTTTACCCATAAAAAAATGATTGCATGTACTTACTTTAGCTTTATGACAATCCCCCGATGCTCTTGATACTTCATCTAACGGGACTGCCCCATGTTCTTTTGCTTCTTTGAAAAGTTCAGCGACAATTTTACTGGATGCTATATTATTGGATGAGGCAACAACACTGAGCCCTCTGTATTCTGAATCACCTGAATAAAAACTTTTTTTAAAAAAAAGAAAGAAAGCAAACAGCATTTGTTGGTCATAAGTATTAAGAAATTTTCAAACAGAAGTCCATTAGTTTGTGCAGTGCCAGAAACAGCACTCTGTTTCAGAAGGGAAAGTGGCTTGGGCTGTCCCACCCTGCTTTCGACTGTAAGCTCTCTAAGTCGGGAACTTCCTTTGGAAGAAAGGGCAAGATAGACATTTAATAACTTCAACAAGTAAATATAGTTTTAAATTTAGAAATTAAGTTTTTATTTTTACGTACAATATCTAATCCCTGAAGCTCTTTAATGCCTTATATTGGAATTATTTTTACTTCATGCTGGAATCAATATTTTTGGAAGAACCTTACCAGGTAATGTTAGGAAAAAATATTATTCTGGTTAATATCTTCATTTTAACAAAAGCCACCCTCCCATACTATTTAATTTCCTGACTATTTCATATTCTGATTAGAACCACATTACTGCTTATGTGCTGTTAAAAGATTGAGAGAGTTTTGACACAGTCAGGAACCCCAAATTTATCTGTACTTCTTTAAGGTGTCCAGATATTCATAAAAATAATAGGGTGCATTCAATATGCCTTTGAATCTGAGTTGCTGGGGACAACAAATGGGAGAGGGCTATTGCGTGTTCTACTTCTGGGATTCTAACAGGCATCTGCCTGGCCACTGTGGAAACAGAATGCTGCACTGGATACATTTTTGCTGTGATTCAGCAGGACTACTCTTAAGTTCTCACACAACCCTGATGCAAATAGAAGGGAGCTTCACACAAGGGAATTCCCTGAACCTCATCCGTCCTTAAAGTTTTCTGAAGACCAGAAGATCCTCAGCAACACTAAGTGATTGGGCACAGGTTGCTGCTGAAGAACTGGAGAAATCTGACAGCATGCAAAAATCACGACTGGGTGTTTGCACCTGTGTCAGGTTCCAAGATGCAATTGAGATATCATTTATGGCCCGCAGACATGCCCTTGAAAAAACTTCCCCAGGTACGAAGAGACGAAAACCACACAAAAACAAAACACTGAAGAAAGGTGAAAAAATAGATTAATTATTTCATATTTTGATTTTATACCTTCAACATGTAAGATGTGCATCTTATATTGGATGTTGGTTTACGGAAGCATATTTTAGAAATAAAGACTGAGTGTATAACCTATTCTACCTGCTGCCTTATGGGGCATCTTCAGAGGAAGAACAGGCTAAGGAGTAAACTCTAAAAAAAATTGGAATGGAGTTCCTAAGACAGTTGGATGGCATCTTGTATGCTTCCTTCTAGCAACCCCTGCAGCCAAGCTGGTACCAAATGTATTGGTCTGCTTTCCTTTGGACCACATTAGTGAGGCTGAGAGGGAGGCCTTGTTGTCTGGGCAGCCCTGGCTCTCCATACACACTGCCCAGGCTTGCTAACTCAGCAAAAACAATGCAAGAGGCAGCAGTTACAAGTTACCAGTCTCTGCAGCCACAGCGGGCGCTGCGATTCTCCAGTGATTTGATTTCACCCCTGGACGAGAACTCCATTGTCTTTCAACACAGACAGATGCCAACAACCACCTATCCTGTCACTATTTCCTACTAACGAAAAAGCATCATCGTTTAGAATCAAAGGAGTTGGAAGGGTGTCTTACAGGGCACCCAGTCAAACTTAAGAGTAACAACTCCATGATGAAAGGTTACAGCATTTGGGACTTTTGTTTTGTTTTCAAGAAAAATAGTCAAATAAGCCGGGAGTGGGTGGGCATAAAATTGTGCATGATTTATGAAAACTCAGCCATTCAATGAAGCTGAATGCTGGAAGACTCAGGATAGACAAAAGACAGTACTTTTTCCACGCAGCACAGTTAAACTGTGGAATTCACTCAAACAAGAGGTAGTGATGGCTGCCAACTTAGATGACTTTAGAAGAGGATTAGACTAATTTGTGGAGGCCCTCAAAGCCATTATACCTCCACTGTCTCTTCTCATGTTAGCTTATGATATTAACCCCACGTTCAATGTGAGAGGATCCGCAACAATTGAGGATGACAACTACAGTGGTACCTCGGGTTAAGTACTTAATTCGTTCCGGAGGCCTGTACTTAACCTGAAACTGTTCTTAACCTGAAGCACCACTTTAGCTAATGGGGCCTCCCAGTGCTGCTGCGCCGCCGGAGCACGATTTCTGTTCTCATTCTGAAGCAAAGTTCTTAACCTGAAGCACTATTTCTGGGTTAGCGGAGTCTGTAACCTGAAGCGTATGTAACCTGAAGTGTATGTAAACCGAGGTACCACTGTATTATTACAGCTGGGGATGATGACAACAATAATAATAAAAAGACAAGAAAAGTTCAAGGGGAAAAGGAACATAAAAACTTAAACACACTATTTATGAATATTATAAATCAATTAAATGCTTATTTTATGGTACCTTTTGTTATCCTTGTCATCACTCATACTTCTTTCTGGTTTTCGCAAGCTTCTGAAGAAGTCAGCCAAGAAATATTCATTTAAACTTCCATTAATTTTACACCACCAATCTTAATTTTTTTTATATTGAAAATAACTTTGTGATATCCAACCTCTGTAGAGTTCATAGGTTGTGACAGTCAAATCTAAGTTAGAAGACTCTTGCTATAATAAAGGAATAGCATGCAAATGCTGTACAAGAACCAGTCTACAACAAATTTTATATTATAATCACCTTGCGCCAGTGTTGCTCATCAACTTTCATGCATTTCAGCTTATGTAGAAGGTTCTCCATGGCCCTTAGGTTCCCTGATGAAAGACAGCAACTCACACTGCAATCCAATGCACATTTTCTTGGAAGAAAGTACCACTGTGCACAATGGAATTTACTCCCATACAAGTGTACATAGGATTGCGTCTTCAGGGATTTAGGAAGAGACTCCTTTACATTTTTAAAATGCTTGCTTAATATTTGCATTTTTGAAATGCACACTTATAGGAACTATCACAGTTAATTTGAACTGTTTGACAGTGTCATATAAAAATAATAAAAGCCCTTATTTACCTTTGCACTGGTAATCTCGGATGACTGCTCACACTAGCTGTTGGTTTCTCAGAATGAGACGGTTGTCTTTTCATTTCATCTTCATACAATCCAGCCAATGCCAGCTATACCAAACACCAGATGCTTTAGTCAATGTCTACAGACCCAAAATACTAACTACATGTATTCTACATGTAGTTCTCTTTTAAAAGAGAGGTGACTAATTCATACCGGTCACATATGCAGATCACTGGGCAGGCATGGTTATGAGAACTATTTTTTAAAAAATAACCTTTTCCCCCAATCACATGCTGAAAGAACAGCTGTTTGCCAAGTAAAAATTACTAATGTCACAAAAGAGCAACACTTGATAGCACAACAATTAATAACATTTCTTCATGACAGCTATAAATCCTTTCCTTATATGACTGAACATGATTTTACTTTCAGAATAAAACAGTATAGTAAGGATAATGTAATAAGTGAACAAGAAGCATGTGCTTAGACACAATGATCTAGCTCACATATTACATAAAACCATTTTTAATTTAATATACATGAAAGAGAAGCATGTTGGTGCATGGTGCTTCTTCTAACTCCAGCTGACCACAAGTGTGGTGCTGTCTAACGTTGGGCTTATGGTTTGTTTTCAGCATAGTTTGTTTGTTTGAAACTATGGTTTAACATGACAAGTAAATTAGGCCAACTTCTACTGACTTCTAGACCAGGAACTGGGGACTACAGCTCTCATCTTCCATGACCATTGGCTATGCTGGGTGGGGCCAATGGTCCAACAATATCTGAGGGCCACGGGTTTCATTTCTTGCTGTAGACACAGTGGAAGTTAATGATATGTCTAAGCAATTATTACAGAATATATACTGAAGTCCAAGCAAGAGGCAGAAATATTATGAGCTTTGCTATATAGAATCATAAAATTGTAGTTGGGAGGGACCACAAGGGTAATCTAGTCCAACCCTCTGCAATGCAGGAATCTTTCACCTAATGTGGGGCTCGAATCCACAACCCTGAGATTAAGAGTCTCATGCTCTACTTACTGAGCTATCCCAGCTCACGAACTAGGCAATTATCAAAATACTTTTTGATTTAAAGCCTATGAAGATTAACTTCATGATTATTAAAGTACACAGAGATGTCCATGCTGTATTTTTGCATGTGTATTTTTTGCCCTCTCTGTTGTTTTCAATGAATGGTGGATGTGGGTTTGCACTTGGCAAAGATGTGAGAGTAAAAAAGCTGCATGTAATTTACATAATAGATCTTATTAATATCAATTAAGTGGCCCAAAGAATAAGAAGCAAAAATTAAACAAAGTAAATTCTGCTATATGGTTTGTTTCTACACTGAAAACCTAAAGTATTATAGTTTAATTTTGTTTCCCTGAGTATTGATGTTTCACTGCAATGTATTTTTAAAACCTGGATTACAAACAACAACATTTCTATGAAGAGGGCCAGATGCCATTTCAATGACAAGCTGCTTCAGGGCGAGGGCACAAAATTTAGGGCAAGAACATGTTTTTCATAAACATTTTAATGCTCCATAGAATTGTGAAGCCACAAATAACATATCACAGTTTGAGACTTTAGATAAGAGATTCTGACATCAACAGGCAACTCTATATGGTTACTTTGATTTATTTCGGAAAATCGTTCCTAGTGTCTGACCTGGTGTGCAAAAAAAGCACACACAAACTTGAATCGCTGAGGCAAATATCTCCGGCCAAAACCATATGCACTCTCTTACCGGGAGCAAGCCCCACTGAGCTCAGCGACGCTTACTTTTGAAAAGGCATGCAGAGGAATGCACTGTCAGAGCAGTTTCCCCATGCCATTTCATTTCACTAGAGACTGATGAGGAAACGACATTTCCAGCTCTTTTACCTAAGGCAAGGCGTGTCGCCATCAGTTGCGAGGAAAAGAAGGTGCGGGGACAGCACACGGCGGCTGCCAAGAAATAATGCCTGCTTGCTATAAACTCTCCCAGAGAGCGACAGCTCCCAGCTTGCTCTCTTACACAACCCTGGCTGGCCATTCTGGAGCACCTCCACCCTCGGTTTACGAGGCGGAGCGACTCCCAGGAAGGGGAGGCGACACCGACGGCTGTCTCGCCCGCCCCACTCCGCTCCCCGTACCTGCAGGTCCCTGACGGTAGGGGGCCGCCCGCTTCCACGGGGCCCTTTCTCCCGCCGCATCCCGCTCGTGCCGGGTCCCGTATCCTCGTCCTCCGCTTTCTCTTGCTGCTGCTCCTGCTCCTGCTCGGCGCTCGCCCCGCCGTCCGCCATCTTCAGCGGCCAAGGAGCCTCTCCCAGGAGCCCGAGCTCTGCGCTACGGAGAGGCTCGGGGAGCTGGGCGGGACCATGGAGGAGCACTTCCGGCAGCGCGTGTAGCTATGGCAACGAGATCTCAGGAGCTGGACCAATTCTTCGCGCGCCCCTCGCTAAGCCTCGAACTCTGGCCCCATTCCGTTCAGTGTGCGCACGCGCAGTCTGCGTTCGTTGCCCCGTCCCTCTCCATCGGGTCAGGTGGTGCCAGAAAAAAAAGGGTGCAGCGGCCAATCTTGCTTCCGGTTAAGGGATAATGATATTTATTATTCTTTCGCCTCATAACCCTGATCTGCGAAACTGGCACTGCTGCAGGTGCCACAGAATATTCGTTCTGCACTTGTAAGAAATTAATCTTTTAGTGTGACGGCGCCCACGCTTTAGAACTCCCTTGACTATTGACGTGCGGCAGGTGCTGTCACTGTATTCGGTGCCTGCTGAAAAGATTTTTGTTTAGGCAAGTCTATTCAGACATACAGAATGTTGGCAGGTGCTATAAACTGGTTTTTAGCTGATCGTTGATTTTAATTAGTTTTGCAAATGTTTTATATTGTTATTTTTAACTGTTTTTATTTATAACTTTGCTGTTTTTTGTTTTTTGTAAACTACTATCATTTCTCTCCAATAAAATATCTTTCATCTACTGTATCTTTTTAAAACCCTTTTTACAGAGAAACGGTTTGCCACTAGGTGCTGCTGAAATAGCACTTAAATGGCTGAAGGTGTTGACCCATTTTACTTTTTTCTTTACCATGTTTGTTTTTCCTATGGCTCATTGAAAATAAGAACACATATTTGCCAAATCAAATTCTTAGTGGTTCAATACCAGAAGGCTGCTTCAGAATTATACACCATGTTGGTTCTGGTCTGTTTGTACTATAGATGTTGTTAGTACTCACTGAATAATTTCAGATAGGCACCCAACAGGTTATGGAGGCTTCCGTTCCTAAAATAAATTGAAGGGACACATTGCAAAGGGGAAAGGGTGTGTTTCACAGAGAGGCATTTAATTATTGGGACAGAGAAACCCAGAGGAAATTGGCCCAAAATAGTGGATCCTGTATTGCAAATAACTGCTAGCTGATTTCCCATAAGTCTTTGCTGATACTACTAGCATGGGGACACTTTTCAGACATAAAAAGAGTTCTGTGTTTTATTTCATTGTTGCAGAAGTGTATCCCATTTCAAATGAGATAAGCTGTCGACCTTTGCCAGACACTAATTCCTTGAGAGGACCTTCTCTAGAAAGACTGCAGATATAAACTTAATTACGTCTAGCAGTTTTGTCAGAAAATGAAACTTCTGCCCTTTTGTAATAGTAAATCACCATCACAATAATACATCTTTGTTTTGCAGCTTGGTCATGAAAGTGTCCCATTATATCTTAAGCTAATATTTCCCACGGTTTGTTGGAATTAATGGAATTAATGGGTTTGTGAACATCACCTGAAATTTATCACATAAGGCACAGTACAGTTCTTGATTATTTCGTCAACGATTTTGTTCATCCCTGGCTACCAGATGCTTTGATTATTTCATCTTTTAGTTAGACATTCCTATGTGATCTCCATGGACCACATTAATTAATCTTGCTTGTGGAGATGTTGGAATTACTCAATTCTCAATTTTTCAAATCTCACTGAGGAGGCACATTTCACTTGCTACTTGCCCGTATGTTTGCAGAGGTCTGGATAGCTTCTTTTTGCATTACTATCTTTTGCTTATATAAGATCAATAGGCTCTTGGTCAGCACTCAGGGCTACTTTCCATTCTGAAGGTATACTCACTCCTTGGGTGGATGAGGCTATTGTTTAATTACCAATGCTTCATCAGCATCTTATTTGATGTCCTCTGGGCTTAAAATCAGAACACAGGATAAGCAATCTGCAGTGGTATTCCAAATGTTTGGGAGATGATCAATTTGGAAATAGAAGTCCCTAAATCTGATGATCTGCTTACCTATTCTTGAGGTTGCTTGACTTGAACTATGTGTGATAAATGTTAACCTTATATCACAAGAAAGTCCTGAAGTGTTACATTGGCCAGAAGCATGTTAGAGCCTCTTTTTCAATGACAGAACATGTTCTTTTCTGATGCATTAAGCACTCTGGAGGCAAACGCAGCCGTAACTTCCCTGCCTCCTTTCATTTGCATCAAGACAACACCCAAACCATAGTGGGAAGCATAGTGGGTTACAATTGTTTGTCTGCTAGTATCAAAACAATCAAGAGCAGGGAATGGGTTAGATGAAGAATGAACACAGTAGAAAAAGAGAGTATGCGGCGGTCTTATTCACAGCAACAACCCTGGGAAGAGGCAATCTGCACAACTCTGTTTGCTTATTAAACTACTCCTTATTCTTTTACAGGAAAATTGCCTTTTGAATTGCTTAAAGGACATTAAGTGAACACCAAATTTACCTAGTGGCAGAAACTCACAAAACTCTTCATGTCATCTACCCCTAAGGATGCCAAGATTTGTGATCGGGTTCAAGTGAAATATAAACTCTATGTGGAATATTACAAAGGTGCTAAATAGCAAATATTTCAGACTGCAGATTCTGTTACTTAGAGCTTACCCAATAGGGTTGGAAAAAGACGTTCCAGACACTTCAGGCTGAAATGAACAATTAAAAACTCTGAAGGCTCCTTTATAGCAGATGATGCCCATAAATGGACCATGCTAAAACTAAGCTGGAGTAGTGAACATTTCTTGACATAAGGGCTGAATTTACACTTGGGCAACCCCCCAAGGCTGTTTGTGAGCAACTGAAGTGGCTATGATACATGCACACACACGCATGGCACAGCCACCCAGCCCTCATTTGATCCAAGCAGATCTACTCAGGAATAGGTAACTATCACCCACTCATCAAACAATCAATTTCATGACCAGTGAGGGCAGTTCACATCCCCACCAGTGTGCTGAGCTGCTCTTCTTTCTTTTTTCTTCTTTCCACCACTGCCAAAATTGGTGGGATCTTGAGGGCTCTGTCATGACATAGCATCATTCCCAGGAGTCTTCTTTAGGTCGGGGGAGATGTCTGACCCCATTGGCTAAATGTACCTGCCCTCTCTTCCTCCAGAGCCAGCTGCAAGTCTACACACACACACACACGCTCGCTTGAGAAGAAACAGTGGGGTTCTTAAGGATTGGTATGTTAAGGATTGTGAGCTTTAATCTGGCCAGTCATGTGAGATTCAAGGTCATATACTCAGCGGTGGGTAATATATCTCCTGCCTCTGAGCTCAGTTTATCAGTCAGTTTTCTTTCTTTCTGTTTTCCTGTTCTTTGCTTCTGTAACTGGACATGCTCTTAGGAGCTGAAGTTTGTGAACCTTCCTGGGGATCCAGTAAGACCTGTACACTTTTAAACCTCAGCAAACTGTTACTGAAGAATTCTGCCGCCATGTGTGTTTTACTTTGGAACTCTGCATGGCAGATGGACCAGATACATCGGCTACTCTGCTACTTTCTTCCCATGCACTAAGGTTGTTGCATTCAGTCATCTAAACTGTGTGTGTGTGTGACTGGATTTTGCACCAGCCCTGTCATGGCATTAGTGGCAACAATGTCACACTCCTGATCTAAATTCAGTTAAGGAGAAGGTGCGAGACTGGCTACACTATTTTCAAATAAGAGAGGTTTATAACTTGGACAAAAAAGTTGGTTTCCAGGTGGAAAAATCAAAGTTAGAAACAGAATTGCTAGAACCCAATGTAAAGACACTTTCGAGAATGTATAATTTGCTGTTGAAATGGAATACTGAGGAAGAAACAGTAAAATCGGCAATGATAAAATGGGCACAAGACATAGGCCATAACATTATGTTCGCTGACTGGGAGAAGTTGTGGACCACCGGAATTAAATTTACGGCATGTAATGCCTTAAGAGAGAATATTATGAAAATGATGTATAGGTGGTACATGACCCCAGTCAAGCTTGCAAAGATATATCATTTGCCCGATAACAAATGTTGGAAGTGTAAAGAAATTGAAGGTACTTTCTTTCACCTTTGGTGGACGTGCCCAAGGATTAAGGCTTTCTGGGAAATGATATATAATGAACTGAAAAGGGTATTTAAATATACCTTCCCGAAGAAACCAGAGGCTTTCCTCCTGGGCATAGTTGACCAATCGGTGTTAAAGAAGGATAGAACTTTATTTATGTACGCTACAGCAGCAGCAAGAATTCTTATAGCAAAACATTGGAAGACAGAAGATTTACCCACCGTGGAAGACTGGCAGATGCAACTAATTGACTACATGGAGATGGCGGAGATGACTGGCAGAATTCGAGACCAGGGAGAAGAGCAAGTGGAAGAAGATTGGGGGAAATTTAAGATCTATTTGCAGAAACATTGTAAAATTTTTGAATGTTGAGGACATTGAAATGAACTGTGGGGGTTCTAGCAACAAGATAAAATTTAAGATTAAACTAACAATAGATAAACTAAGGGCTATGAATTTGCTGAACCAACTTTTAAAAGGGATACAAGAACGGGGGATGTGAGGAAGTCAGGAAAATATGTGAATTTAAGATATAAAATCAAGAAAGAGGGAATTTTTGTGTTTTTTCTATATGTGCTTTTTCTTTTTTATTATTAGTTTTTTAATGTATGCTTTTTCGTATTTTTGTGTTTAATGTTTGCGTTGTTGTATTTTGTAGTATGTATGTGGTGTTTTTATATTTCTTTTGTCTTTGTCTTTTTTCTTTTATATTGTGCATTGTTAAAACTTAATAAAAAATTTCATTAAAAAAAAACTAAATTCAGTTTGGAATCTGTTACACACTCTAGATTAGGGGTGGGGAATCCTTTTCAGCTTGCAGTGGCATAGCAACCCCTGCTAGCGCCTGCGTCGGACCAAATTTGTTTTAGGGGAGCCACCAAACTTCTTGTGCTATTTTTAGCAGAGCTGCCAAAACTTCCGTAGCTGGTGTTTTGAGGGACAGGCAGTGGCTCCACCCCTTGCAGCGCCCAAGATGCCCAGCAACCACTGTACTGCCCTACAGCCCCCCAAACCACCCTGAGATCCCCCCTGATGCCCGGTGTGCCACGCCCCCATCTGCCCCTACTTTCTCTCCCTATTTTCTAAATGCACATTTGGCTCTTCCTTTGTGTAATAATAATAATAATAATAATAATAATAATAATAATAATAATAATAATTTCTTACTTATTCCCCGCCCATCTGGCCAGACCTCCCCAGCCACTCTGGGCGGCTTCCAACAGGATATTAAAAACACACAAAAAAATCAAACATTACAAAGCTCCCTAAACAGGGCTGCCTTCAGATGTCTTCTAAAAGTCAGATAGTTGTTTATTTCCTTGACATCTGGTGGAAGGACGTTCCACAGGGTGGGTGCCACTGCCAAGAAAGCCCTCTGCCTGGTATGTAATGGGAATAAAATCGGAACCGTATCTATCTAGCCTGGATTTTGTTTTGTTGATTTCAATTGTCAAGATTGTTTTTAATTATAATACGATACAGCTAAATTTTCCCCATATCTGTACATTTCTTCCCAATTTGCATAATTTGTAAATTTTGTGAGTTAAAATTTGTCCTTAACATCTGAAATGACGTAATTCAAGATGGCAAAAATACAACTGATTTATCCAAGATCGAGAGGTTTCTGTGCCCCTGGCAAAATTGTTTAAATCTTAAAACAATGAAAATGTACTCCACCATGGTCTAGAGTTGCTAAACAAAGCTAATATTTGATCTGAACATCTTATGCAAAGCTGTATTATAAGGCTGAATAAATTAGACAGGTCAGACTTCATTCATTATGTTTGTGTACATGTGAGGTTTAAAGGGTGAAAGTAAAGTCTTCAGATGTAATAATATAATTTAAACAAGTCAGCATCTATGTCATAATTCTCAGTTCGCAGTAGAGCAAAATTGTCCTTAATAAAAGGAGTGGTGGGGACTCAACTATGCCAAACTTGTATATTGGGTCATGATTAAGTAAAACAAGTCTCAGAGTAAAGCCCTGAATGGGGTTGGGATATATTCATGAGCTATTCAGTGGGCTCACATTAACATGTGCAGTGCTGAATCACCCAATCAAAGAAACCTTTTTATGGGAACTGATAGAACAAGGGATTTACTGTGATAGTTGGAATCTATAACCTACTCATCTAAGTTATTTGAATTTTGTACAATCCTTCAGTAACACCGAAGACCTTTCTCTCTCTCTCTCTCTCTGGCTCTAGAAATTGAACCATCATTCAAAAAGTATGACTCTGATCAGCTCAGCACTGTCAGAAATTCATTTTTGAGTGTTAATGCTGCAAATAGTTTTGGATTTCATGTGGGAGAAAACCATTTCTTAGCAAGTATTATATCTACTGCCAAACGTGTCTCTGATCAGGACTCATTATTTCATATTCACACAAATGTAGTATCATTTTTCAATCAGGGAGCTATCAAACAATAAAATACAAATGCCTGACCATTTATATTCAGTGCACACCATCCTAGTAGCTACATCACCATAGTTTCTGAACACCAGAAACTTATCAATAAGCATTGTGAGATATGAACCTAGTGATGATGATGATGATGATTTTATTTATACCCTGCCCATCTGTCTGGGTTTCCCCTGGCATTCTGGGTAGCTTCCAGCATATATAAAAACATAAGTCATATTCTATTGATCCAAAGATGTGACCTGAATAAGTGAGATACAGAGAAGATAGCTCTTACTACCAATCTTTTAAAACAAGGAACGCAGGTTTAAGGCATTTTTAGTCCTGTTGAAGGAGGAGGAGGAATAGGGGAGGGAGGGAGGACTGCATAGACAGCATGCAAATTCAGAAAGCAAGGCAATAAAATAGATTTGAACACAGCTGAGTGTGTGCTTATCTCCAAAGTAATACATTTGATACTGAGACAGCTTCTGAACTGAATAATGCAATCAATTACAAAGCAATCTATTGTGGCCTTGGTGTGAACCTTGGAAGTTTGCATTAGGATTCAATTTGGAAGTCGAGGTTTTCTGTACAGAAAGTAAAGTTTTCTAGACCAGTGGGCAGGGACATGTAAATTAACTAGAATCACTTTGGATTGATGTGCCTGTTGTGGTTTAATAGAATCAAATGGGTATAAATCTTGTTTGGGTGGAAAGAAGCTGTTAGCTGTTTTAATCAGACAAAATCACCAAATAAAGAGGTACATTTGGACCTTTGTGGGGAAATTAACTTATTCATAAAGGAGAGAATTAATAGTTTTGTTTAAATCACCACAGGTTTGACTTGCTCAATAAAGCCACTAAACATTCATTGGGTTTGAATGAAATGAAACAATTTTATTTCTAAAGCTGTTTCAAGGCTCACTATAGAACTAGAATCGAAAGAGCTTCCCAATAGATACTATGAACAGTATATTTAGAAATATAGCCAAATCATATATACAGTCTACTGCTGAAGTGACTATTTCTGAGCAGTGTAGCTGATTTTTAGAAATATAACATATGAAAAGGAGCCTTAGCTTGTGGTGTTCAGAATGTAAGCTAAATACATACTAAATATATTTGTATGAACTGCATAGTGAAGCAGGTTTTGAGGCATAGATTGGCAAGGCTATGTACACATTGGCTACTGATATTATTGGAAGAGAAATAACCTAACCCAGAAATACGGGGGCACTTGCACAAGTCTATTTGGAGATTGTTTCACAAGCAGGATGTTGTTTCTCTGTTGCATCGGTGGTCATTTTAAAACCTCAACTTATGTGTTAAATTCATAAACATGTATTCTGTAGATAACACTGCTTTTCAGACCTTTGGAAAAATTGTTGATTTCTCACTACCAGAGATGGCATATAATATATTATACTTACAAATGGCAGAAAATTCTGTTCTTGACAGTATTTGAGGGTTTGACTTTTCAGAAACACTCAGCATTGAAGACCTACCGAGAATTCTACCTTGAATTTAAGCCAGTTTAGCTGTCTCAATATCTTTTCACAATGGCTCTTCCTACAGCAAAGGATAAAGTTCTATTTCACTTGTAGATGTTAAAAGAGAGTGGGTTGAACTTGAATTGAACACAAAAGATTTGCTTCATATACAAAATGACAGAACTTTGAAAATGTTAGTTGGCGTTGTAAACAGAAGCCAGTTCCCTAGACCAATGTCATTCTGGCTTCAGGCAGGGGTGGTTTCTGAACCGTTTTTCTTGCCCAGATTGATAACCTGTGTCAGGGAAAGGACAGCTTGATAAATCTGCTTGATTTCTATGCAGCTTTTGATATCTTCTTGGACTGGAATGACTCTGTGAAATGGGAGTTGGAGCCACAGTGTTACAGTGGTTTGACTCATGGCCCGTGGTAGACTGCTGGACTCTGAGCTTTTGTTTAAAAACAAAAGCAAGCTATTCTGTCTCTGGAGAGTAAAGAAAAAAAAGGAAATCATGTCCAGAAAAAACTTCAAAGTATATGCTGGCCATTCCTTCTGCACGTCTTCGGTGAATGAATGAACAAGGCAGTGATGAGTGAACTGCTTTGGACACCAGGTGACAGGAATCCCTGAGTCCTAACAACAGGCTTCTTGCTCCCCCCCCCTTTCGTATCTGCTTACAATCTCCAAAGAGATTTCCTTACCCCCACTCCATTGCCTTTCCTTTCTTCATAGCAATCAATGGATTCAAGTTACAATAACAGAGATTCCAACTAAACATTGGGAAGAACTTTTTGATGTTAATAGCTGTTCGATGGTGGAATGGTCTCCCTTGGGAAGTTGTGGGCTCTCCTTCCTTGGAGGCTTTTAAGCAGAGGTTGGAAGGCCATCTGTCTTGGATGCTTTAGTTGAGATTCCTTCATTGCAGGGGGTTGGACTAAGTGACCCTTGGATTCCCATACAACGCTACAATTCTAAGATTCTACAACATGTGGGTGGTTGTTTAAGAATGCCCCCCTTCATGGCAAATGCAAAAAACTCTACATGGATAAAGTCCAGGCAGTTCACTTATATTACAGTACAGTAACATATATGTCTACTCGGAAGGAAGTCACTTTATCTTTAATGGGGCTTGCTTTGATTTCAGTTAAATTGGGTATAGGATTCTGGTAAGATTGATTGAAGTTGTTTTTTGTGGGGGTAGGGAACAGAAAAACATGGAACAAAGATGCATCAGTCTGGTTAAAGGAAGTAGAATTTGATGTCTACAGTACAAGGACCAAGTCCCCTTTTGCAGCCATTGCTCCTTCTAGTTATGCTGAAAGTTACTGACTGGACCAAGGCCCTAAGAGCAAAACCAATGATGAGTAAAGTAAGTTTTTAAAATTTGAAACTGCACATGCTCATAGTATTTTTGTTGCTGTTTTTCAAAGCTTTATATGTGTGTGTTTTCTAGTGTCCTATCACTTATGCTGGCTTGTGCCAACATTTCCCATCTTTCACTTCCAGCTGAAAACTTGCCTCCTCTTCTGAATGGCCACCTAAATGTTTAAAACAAATGGCTTGTACACTAATGTGTACAAATTGAATAGAGCTTTTTAAATTTGTGCTATTTGTTTTTAATGTTCTGGTATTTTGAGTGCTACCCACGCTGGAGTCTTCTGAGGAAGAGTGGGATATAAAATAATAAGTAGTGTCTCATACAGTGATACCTCGGGTTAAGTACTTAATTCATTCCGGAGGTTCGTTCTTAACCTGAAACTGTTCTTAACCTGAAGCACCACTTCAGTTAATGGGGCCTCCTGCTGCTGCCGCGCCGCCGGAGAACGATTTCTGTTCTTATCCTGAAGCAAAGTTCTTAACCTGAAGCACTATTTCTGGGTTAGTGGAGTCTGTAACCTGAAGCGTATGTAACCTGAAGGGTATGTAACCCGAGGTACCACTGTACAGTCCTGCATCTCATACAATGGGCCTCTATTACTCATGCAGCTTTTACATACCAGTGAGTAGCCAGAACGCAGCCATACTACTGGCATCCAAATGCCATGCATTTTTGAGCCAACTCATGGATGAAGAACCCTATAAACAAGGCAACAAGATTGCATGGAACTCTGAACAAATTGCCGATTTTTGCATACCCAGAATTCTAGCCAAGCTTGTTTGTTTCTCTGCACCTACTGGTAAATACTCATATCCTCATCAATGGCAGAGCTTCATGCTCCGGCACCAGGGGGAGGGGCGGAGAACAGGTGGGAGAGGGGCTGGCATGCGCCCTGGGGACATGGCACACCACCTGCAGGGGATGGTGCCCAGCGCGGGTGGGGGGCAGCCGTGATGGCACCCCACCAGGATCACGTTGCCGGGGGCAGTGCGCTCCCCCCGCACTCCTCTTCCTCTGTCAGTGATCCTCATTCACCAAAGGAAGAAAAGATATACAGTAATCTGTTCTGTTCCTTTCCAAGAATATGTCAGGGAGTTTTATATACTGAGCAGACTTATGTGCAATGGAGCAGTCTCTGCTGAGATGACTGTAGAAAATGTTATCATTAGTTCTGTTGGGCAACAGTATTAGCAGACAGAAAACAGTTGGTGGAAGCCAGGATGATTAAGTCACTACTAGCTAGTCAGCATCGCAAAGCAAGATGTATCCAAAAATATCAATAATGTTGATGAAGGCAGAATGAAGTCACAGTGCACAGCCAAAAAACATGATGGAAATGAAACATTTCTATTTCATATCAAGAAATCAAGGATTTGCAAAAGTAACCAACTTCACTAAACTCTCCCCAAGCAAGTAGCACTTTCTTGATCACAGATATATCAGGGCAAATTCAATTATTAAATGAATTTGTATTAATGTATTAAATGACGTACTGGCACAATCTGAAGAAAACACAAATGCACACATTGGACCATAAAATTAGCAGTGCTAAAGGATGAAAAGGAATAAGGATATACACAATGCTGCTGTAGACATCATTCCAGCAGCCTCTAACTATATAACATGCATGACCCTCCAGGACAAGTTTCCTTATTGTTTAAGGCCACATGGACAACCTCTGAAATGGTTTTGGTATGGAAGCTGCTTTAACAGGCTGAGCATCTTCCTGACTTGACCCCCTTGGGTACAGCGGCATTTGTATGCCACTTACAGCCCCCACCAAAAGATTCTCCTTCTGATGGAGAACAGTCCATGTACTGAAACATTGCACATGTCTTAGTTGCCACATGAAGCAGTACCAATGAGGAGGCTGTTTAAAGCAATCTCCATGTAGCTATTGTAACACAGAGGCTCTGACTGCTTGGGGTTTGGGGAACTAATTATAGAAGATTCCCAGGATTCACATTTCCAGGTCATTAATCTAGAATCTATCCATTCTTGGCTTTCTTCAGTGTAAAAGCATCATTGGATGTTTGACAACATTCAAACCTGACAGCAGAGATGGGGTGTTCTTGATCTCTGGTTGTGATGGGTTTCCAGTAAAAAGCTGCTCACAGCACAGGTTAGAAGTATTACAGTATGCTCTGCAAAATCTTTAATAGCTGACTGCCAATTCTTCATCATGTGCACCAGAGGAAACTCTTCTGTTTCCTTTCCATTGGCTAGGTCTCTTGGGGTCATTGCCAATGTTGGTGTCTTAAAGGAAACAGGCACCTGGAAGTTTGGCATGAGTTTCTTAGGGTAATAGCCATGAAAAACTGATCTACCAAACTAGCACATCACAAATTCAGACAGTGTACTTTGTATTAATTTACAACATTCACATCTAAAAATGAATGGTGCACAATGGAGAACAAAGGCCATAAGGCAATAATTGCAATACAAAAGTTAAACTTCTATAATTGGATGTTGTATTATATAAGCACTTTATGATCACTGAAATAGTTTTGCTTTTAGTCTTAGGTGAAATGTAACATTGTTAAGTGTGATTTATTTCTTGTTTATAGCTAGCACTATCCGTGTGTGTGTGTGTGTGTGTGTGATCAGCATATGTGTGTATGGAGGCAAAAAGGTCAAGGAATGCCAGAGATAGCTGTAGGTGTATCACACAATTATGCAGAACACAAGTAAATACAGAATCCAATCAAATGAATAATCATATGAAATCACTCAACTGTTCTGTTCAGAAGTAATTTGTGGATTGTAAGTATACTTATATAGGGTTGCCTACACCCTTGTGCAAATTAATTGAAACAAAGCATGTTTTCTATCTTACTCATAATCCTGTACTCAAAACAAACACGAAAAGTCAGTTGATCATTATGGTGTTGGAAGCCTGCAGCCAATAGAAGGAATGATGTGCACGCCACCATATATCGAGGTTCTATGAAAAAAGAGTTATTCCAGAGCTGTAAAAGAGGTGTCCTGATGGTACTGGGATATTGTAGCAGGACCTAGGCCCCTGTCATACATCGAAAGTGGTGAAAAAATTCATGACAGAGCAGCAAATACAGATACTTGATTGGCCAGGGAATTCCCTGGACGTGAATCCCATTGAGAACTTGTGGGCTATATGCAAAAGTTGCCTCTGTGCTGTAGACTGTACGACTATGGAGAAGCTCATTCAGGCACTGATTCAAGTGTGGTAAAGGTAAAGGTACCATGAGGTCCAGTCATGGGTGACTCTGGGGTTGTGGCGCTCATCTTGCTTTATTGGCCGAGGGAGCCGGCGTACAGCTTCCGGGTCATGTGGCCAGCATGACTAAGCCACTTCTGGCGAACCAGAGCAGCGCACGGAAACGCCATTTACCTTCCCGCCGGAGTGGTACCTATTTATCTACTTGCAGTTTGATGTGCTTTCGAACTGCTAGGTGGGCTGGATCAAGTGTGGTCCAAGGATCCAAAAATCAACCATGTTCAAATGCTGCTTAAAAATAGTGGAGCTCATATCTGTTACTAATATATGTATATGTGAGTTTTGTACATGTATATGTGGGTTTTGTACAATACATTGTTTGTTTCAATTAATTTGCACAAGGATGTATATCCAGGGCTGTTCCAGAGCCTATTTAATATTATTGCACTGAATCAAAAACCAAATGTAAAATTACAGAATCCATATCACAGATGTCAGAAATTGCAGGTGCCTTAATTATACATATTCTACCAAACATGTATCTATCTTGAATTTGTGACCATTTCTAATTCCACCCACCTTTTATGGTAATGATCAGGCTTTTGCTGGTGAAAAATAGATGAGTCTAGTGCTTCCTCTCTGCCCTTTACTCGTAGATCTCAGGGCGGTTCACACTATAAAAGTACAATAAAGTACATAAAAACACATAATAAAAATAAGTACAAAGACAATCCAATAATTCCATTTTCCATAACACATTTTATGACAATTTAAACTTGATATTAGGTATTACTGATTATAGTAATTGTTTTCAATATATTTTGCCACCAGAAAATGGACGAAGTTTTATCAAGCTTTTTTTTTAAGGCTACTGTGCCTTTACTTATAATATTCCTCCTTGTGACTTCTGCCCCTATAATAGCCTCCTGTTCAGCCTTATTTATGATTGGTTTCTTAGCCGGTTTACAGCACAATGCTAACCATGTCTACTCAGAAGTCCTATTGAATTCACTGGGACTTTCTCCCAAATAAGTGGGGTTCAGATTGCGGCCTTAGTCTTTTATTGATGTTCTTTTTATTGCAGAAGAGACAAAATCAATCATTATACAGTATGCTTTAAAAAATATAGGAATTGCATGATTAAGCTGCAATCAAGAACCTACTTGTTAAGGATGAGGCCAAACAGGTAGAAGCCACATGGAGAAAGCTTATAATTAAAGTAATAGAGGATCTTTGTTGAACAGGACTTATTTCTGGCTTCATAGAAGGATCTTCATCCTGAGGATGCATATTGTTATGTACTATAGTGCTCTGTTAAATCATTTGTGGAACCATCATTTCCTAGTGCTTAAGTGCCTGCTGAAGTTTGTTTATCCACCACTCCATCTTTCTCTTTGTTCAGCACTGAAGCCATTCAATTGTATGTGTTTCTGGGTGTTCCTGATTTACTGAATAAAACCACTGAGAGTTTTTAGAACTCTGAAGTTCTAAACTCTACCGCAATTGATCTATCCCCCTCTGCAACCTATCTGTTTGCTGAATTCCATTTCATGCTAGTTCCTCATATCTTTGGACAGGCTAAAAAAAACCATAGCTAGGCGCACGTGCGTGCACACACACTAAACTCAGAGGTGGATCTGAGATTATCATTGTTCAGATATAACTGGTGTACATCCTTTTGGGCAGCTGTTCACTCAGCTATAGTTTTGATCTGAAGGAAAAGTGAGTTTATGAGATATCTGCAGCCTGTAACTTAAAGGAACCAAGGGAAGTGGTGCTGTCAGAAACACTCTATTTGGCATGCAGGACTGATACAAACCACTGAGCAGCAAAAGGAATCATAGAACATGCCTGTCACACAGCATTCTTGTTTTCTTTGCTTCCAAAGTCTGACAGGACTTTCTACATGCACTTTCTCTTTAAAAGAAAACTCTTTATTGGCAATCTGGACCATACCAATTCCTATTGTTAGGTGAATCTTATGGATGGCCAGAGAGCTTGGATGACCCCTCCAAACTTTGGGGTGTGTATGTGAAAGATAGATATTACATTCAAGCGGATTGGTTGCTCCATTGACTCAACAATAAGCACAACCCTAAGTTAAGCACTTTGAGGCTCTGTTGGCTTTAAGTGAAGAAATTTAAGCACATAATTTAACATTTAATCAACTGGACCTCAATTTGGCTACATCCTGCTCAGCAATATGCCATATTCCTTTGTTGTCATCCAATCTTGACTTCTATGCTTACAGGTTTCAGGTTAGTTGAGAAGTTGTGCCATTGGTTCCTCTGTAGGCATAGCTGAATACATTGGTTTCAGTAGGAATATAATAACCTCACACCAGTCCCAGGCTGGCAAGTTTTTGCTTCCTTGCTGGGGATATGGGAAGTGCTGAGATCATGTGGGTCCAAGGCTTCCCTCAATATGCTCCAATATGCCCTTGTCAAGTCCTACTACCACTGTAGCACTGTAGAAATTAAATTATCTTCTTCTTCTTCTTCTTCTTCTTCTTCTTCTTCTTCTTCTTCTTCTTCTTCTTCTTCTCTTTCTTTCTTTCTTTCTTTCTTTCTTTCTTTCTTTCTTTCTTTTTGAAATTGTACTCGAAATAAAATAATGTCAGTGATTATCTGCCAAGATACAAATTTGCATTGTTAATATTTTCATAATGCATAACGTTTGCATAACTTTTCTGCTTGGACTAAGCTTGCCAGATTTCACTTTCCTAGTTCTGATTTGTTGCAAACAGTTGTCCTTTCCCTAATTATGTTCTATAACATGGCTGGAATAAGAAGACAACAGAAATTATATGCAGATGTAGAACTGATGTGTAGTCAGCTGTATATTCAAACTTCCAGTGCACACATCAAGAAGCGAACCCAGCAAGTTTCTGATTACTGCACTGTTGGATATCAAGAGCAGCAGAGAGATGACTGATTAACAGGTTGTACAAAAGAGGTTTTGAATACAAATTTTAAAAACCTGGAAAAAATAAAGTTGCTTTCATTGGTGTTTATATATACGGAATCTAGACCATTTTCATATTTAGGACACATTTAATGTAGATTTTAAAATCACAGCAATATGAACTATTATTTATTTATTTCCAACTTCTTTCTTATCTTGCAGTAAATTGTAAATGGTCAACTCTTCAAAATGCAGGTTATGAATAAAAATGTTATTTTTTTTAATTCAACAGGCAACTCCATGTTACCAGTTCTAGTTTGGAATTGGTAGATATCTCCACACTCTTCCCAAAATTAATGGGCACTTAGATTTACCTGCCCTGCAGAAAAGGGCAGGTACAACCCTGCACATATCTACTAAGATGACAGCTTATGACAGCTTATGAGCACATACTAAAAAGTTCTTTTGTAAGTATAATGAACACCCCCCACACACATATGCAACCCCCCCATTTATGTGCGTTCAATATGTCCACGACCATGCATACGCGCATTGCTCCAAACCCAGAAGTGACCCAAAAATGTCACAAAATGGGGCAGAATGGGGCGACGCGGGTGTGGAATGGGGCGTTTCTAGGCTTAAAGGTCCCGGGCCCTAAGGAAGCCAGACTATCCTCCACCAGGGCCAGGGCTTTTTCAGTGACGGCTCTGACCTGGTGGAATGCTCTGTCACACGAGACTAGGGCCCTGCAGGACTTGATCTCCTTCTGCAGGGCATGTAAGACAGAGCTATTCCGCCTGGCCATCAATTTGAATTAGCCTGATCCTCTATTCCCTTTCCTCTTCTATGAAGAAACCCTTTCTGGGACTCCACATTTAAATTCTTCCCTGGTCTCCTTGCTGGCCCTAGTAGACCAACTTGGCCAGTAAGCCCTGGTGATCATTTGATATTTACTGACTGGTTCCCTACCCCCCCCCAAAAAAAATGACCCCTGAATTTTTGAATTTTATTGATATTGATGCTGCATTTTATGTTGTATTTTATGCTGTTTTCTGCTGTTTTTAAGTCAAATTTTAATCAATGTTTCATATTTGCTGTTAGCTGCCCTGAGCCCGGTTTTTAAACTGGGAAGGGCGGGGCACAAATATAAAATTTTATTATTATTATTATTTTCCAATGATGTTTCAAATATATGTGATTTCCCTCAACAAATCTTAAATAAAGGTATTATAAATATAATTTCTGGTGGTATTTGACACTATCATGACTTAAATGTATTTATACTGCAGCAAGTAACATATGATGGAGATGCAAAACCATCCAATGGCTGCATGTAGTTTTTGGACCTGCCCTAAATCGAGGACTTTCTGGATGATATAGAAAGAGAGACTGAAATAACAGGATACATATTACCAACAGACCTATTCATCCTCTTATTTGGATATATTAAATATTGGGTCTTAACAGAGGACAGGGAAATGGTCCTACATTTACTGATGCCTACAAGAGGACCTGGTAGCTAAAGTAGCGGGTATATTATGTGTGGTAAAACTGATAAATATGGTCAGAGTTATAGGGTAAGATAACGTTTTCGTTGAAAAATGGAATGTTTTCATTATGTAGCTATGCAGCAAACGTTTGACTTCCAAAGCGTGGCTTCTGATTGGCTGCAGGAAGCTCCTGCAGCCAATCAGAAGCTGCGGAAGCCCCATCGAACGTTTGGCTTCCGAAATAACGTTTGGAAACAGGAACACTCACTTCCAGTTTTCGATCATTCGAGAGCCGGAACATTCGACTCCCAAGGCATTCAGGAGCTGAAGTACAACTGTACATTGTTTGGAATCTTGTGAAATATCTAATAAACTAATTTGTATATTTTGATTGTTTATGGATAGGAAATATACAAACTATCAATTCCTTTTATCTCTTTTTTCATTTCAATGCATTCTTACTCTTTTTATGTTGTTATTGTATTTATCATCATTTTTATTTACTATTTCTTCTTTTTAAAAAGCTGCACATTAATTTTATTTCTTTCAAAGTTCTTTGCACTCTGGCTTTCAGCTGCTAGCTTTAAGCCAGTTTCATTTTGATGCTGTTTTACTGTTGAAGATTTTGCACAGTATCAGACTAAAGCATACACAGAATAGACCCATTGAAATCAATGAACTTGCTAACTAAAGTCCACTGATTTCAGTGGGTCAACTTGGAGCATGACTTAGCAGGACATCACCCCATACGTCTTTGTTCTTTTGCTTATGCTCCATGTGTTTAAATTATATTTGTGAATCTCAAAAATATTTTGTTGTTGTTAATAGATCGTATAGAAATGTTGTGCATAACCTCAGTCATTCTCTGGTCCTGAAGAAACTGGCGAGGATACTAAAACTCATTTCACCTTCTCCTTCCTCTTCAGCTTGGGCTGTGGAAAAGAGAATGGAGCATCTTCGTAAGTTGCACATTCCTATGTGGCTTAACCTGTCCCTTCTTTATCCCACACCTTCACTCTTTATCCCAATGCCCAAATCCCCTTTGCTCACAGTCAACTACGGCATAGGAAATAATATGAGCATTCCTGAAACCAAGTCATGTTTACCTCCTGATTTATTTATATATTTGTCCTTTGCTAGGTGACATAATTAGAATGTGCAAATATTGCTAAGCCAATCTAATTTGCATTTCTGTTGCCTCACTTCATGATATCCATGGAGCTTTTCAGATCTCTTGTGCATGTCATAACAACCAATCTTTTTATTTCCTATGTCTTCCCGTTAGCCCCCTGAGATAGATAATAACTTTTAGTTTGTCAGTGTGACAAAGCAAATGCTCTAATCAAATACTCCCAAGGGCAATTAGAATGCATAATAACAGGAACTTTGATGGCCTTATCAGATGTGCATCAAAAGGCTCACTTTAGGAACAGGAACAAATGATTTCTGTGAAATGAAAATCTTTAGGAATCTGGATAATTAGATTAAAACAAAGAAAAGAAAAAGAGACACAATGCTATTGTTTTTGCAATTTGACATAATAGTACTTTTTAGCACATATTAAAATATCAATAATTAACCTTTTATTTTGATTTTAAGCCTGATTTCAGTAGCCTTAATTGATATTAATACATGAGCTTGAGATATAAACTTTGTGTTTTATCTTCTATTTTATTCTGTGAACTGCCCTGAGATCTCCTGATGAAGGGCAGTATCTAAATTTTAAAAATAAACAAATAAAAATAAACTCATTTGCTTTTCCCTTATGAGGTTATTTTGCAAGACATCGCAATGAAGAACTCCTCACAGTTGAGGATGGAAGAAATGTAGCTTGCTAGCTTTCAGTGAAAACTCAGGAAGTTATTGCAAACAATCAGGTTAGATGGACTTCATTTGTTGATTACATTTTAGAGAAATGTTATTTTGTAGCATGGTGGATCCTAGGGCACTGATTGCGCTTTTAAAAAAGAACAGAAAACCTAATGGCAGAGGCATCTGTGGGCAGAAGAATTGCCATAGGGTTCTAGAAAGTCTCCTCCCACATCTTCTCAGTTTGTGCTCATGAGAAGTGTTGGGCATTTCCTAGAACAGAAGGATGACACACTCTCTTTCCTGCTTTCAGGCCCTTTCTGGAATTACTTTGATCTACACTGAACCACTAAGGCTCCATTAGACTCCTGATTATTTTGTGTTGGGATCTTATGATATTTACTTTCCAATATTACCACAAACTCATTGAACTCCCCATATTTCTTATTAAACTCTCTTCTTCTTAATATCAAAGTAAGCAAGAAAAGCTTCTGAAAATTGTTTTATGTGGTTTATAAACATGGCTGATGCTGATTAAAATGAGCTTCATTAGCACCAACCTCACTTTGCATATTAAACCAACAAGACTAGGATGACTCAACCACATCCTCTTTAACAAACTATCAAGTGGACTGGATCTTTCTACTTTTATCAGACAGGAAATCCCTATATTCCCTAAGCCAATTCAATATGGGATTTTCACTCACCCTCTTGCCACTCCCACACCAGGCATTTAAAGCTCTGAATTGTGCAGTTTCTAGGATTATTTTGGGGAAGCAATGAGCTTTAAATGTATGTGTGGTGTGCATGCAGCCACAGGGGGGAAAACAACAGATATGAGACTCTGCTTTAACACCAATCTAATTTGTAAACTACTACTGTTAAATAGTGGGTAGACATGGCAGACAACACAGCGATTTCTCCAAAGCAGCTCTTTATTTTGTAAGCTGGAACAGAAACTGAACAGCAAACAGCTCAGCTGGCCTGCTTTTATAGGCAGCCGGCTGTCAACATTGTAGCAACAACAACCCAGGGTTTCCCGCCTAAAATAACTGACGTGGACCTGAGTGAAAACTATCTACAGTATCCCCCTGCTGGCCCAGGGTGAGAACTTCAGTACATAACACCCCTCCCCACCGAGATAAGGCGTTACAATCGTAATGGTTTCCTTATATACAGCACTACACGTAATGGTTCAATTAGGCACAAAAGCATATCGGTTACATTTCCCATACTTAGACCAACAGTGATACATGTCCAACAACATAGTCCTTTAAATAAGTTGGGTGCTTGGAAACTCTGCCAGACCGCCGGGGACTGGTAGCCAAGTCCGGGGGGCCACACAATTCTTGCTGAGGCTGTGGTGCGACCCTAGGTGGCGTTGAAACCAAATCCCCTGGATCCGCTGCTGTGGGTGGAGCCTCCGCAAGTGGAGTGGTCTGAGTCTGTGGTAAGTCTGGCAGACCCTCTGAAGCGGCTTGGTTCGGCTCCACGCTGGCAGTTTGCGAGGGAGGTGTAGGTGGAGCCTCGCCATCTGTAAGTGTCTCTTCTGGAGCCACAAGCGCAGTTGGGGGCACCACGGTAGTGTCCAAGTCCCCAACCCTGCGCCTAAGCTGGTCTATGTGCCGGCGCCACAAGCGTCCGTCTTCGAGTGCCACCTGGTACGAGCGAGGTCCAGTGACTCCCACTACTGTGGCTGGCACCCAAGGAATGTCCCCCACATAGTTCCGGGCAAAGACCTGGTTTCCTGGAACAAATGACTGTGGCGCGTTGGCACAGCCTGGGGGTTTGGCCACGGCAAAGTCCGGGTGCAGCCGGTCGAGCAGTGACCTGAGGCGGCAACCCATAAGCAGTTCAGCAGGACTCCGCCCTGCGGCCGCATGAGGGGTGATGTGTTGCACGAACAAGTATTCGGCGACCCGCTCGTGCCAGTCTCCCCAGTCCAGGCGCGCCAGTGCCTCTTTTGCCAAGCGCACCATTCTCTCCGCTTGCCCGTTGCTGGATGGATGAAAGGGTGCCGTTAGGGCATGGCGGATGCTCAGTCCCAAAAGATACTGCTCAAAAGTGCCTGACGTGAACTGTGGTCTGTTGTCGGAGACAAGGACATCAGGACACCCATGCGTCGCAAACAGGCCTCGCAGAATAGGCGTCCACCACTACCATAAAGGTCCGGCTGTGAAAGGGGCCAGCCAGATCAATGTGCACCCTCGACCAGGGTGTCTTTGGCGTCTCCCAGGTGTGTCCCTTAACTATCTACAGTATCCCCCTGCTGGCCCAGGGTGAGAACTTCAGTACATAACACCTACAGTGATACCTCAGGTTACATATGCTTCAGGTTACATACGCTTCAGGTTACAAACTCCGCTAACCCAGAAATCATGCTTCAGGTTAAGAACTTTGCTTCAGGATGAGAACAGAAATAGCACGCCGGCGGCGCAGTGGCAGCAGGAGGCCCCATTAGCTAAAGTGGTGCTTCAGGTTAAGAACAGTTTCAGGTTAAGAACGGACCTCCGGAATGAATTAAGTACTTAACCCGAGGTACCACTGTATACTAAAATGGTCCCCCCCCATTCCACTTCACTCACTTTCACTTTTAAATAATTGGGATTTTTTTTAAAAAATGCACTAAAATCTATAAACTAGGGTTGTCTCTCTCTTTCTTTTACTGGGATAAGTAATTAAGCATAATCTTAATCTGAAGACAGAGATAACCACCTGGACCTTGTACATTTTTGAAGCTCCTATATAGCATCCTGTCTGATAGTAAATATAAACAGTAATTAAAAAACAAAATTGAAGCTAGTATTGACAGTGAATGGCTTTGCTTGCTAAGTTCAGAGAGGAAGAGGAAAGCTACTGTTTAGCATATGGTGCCGTCCAAAATAGAAAGATGAGATGTTCTGTTCTGTCATAGCACCTTATGCTTCCATTCAGCCATACTTAGGCATTCACAGTAGAAATTACTTCTGTAGCTCCAGCACTCATATTTAATGCCACACAGCCTGTTAACAAAATAAGGCCTTGGTATTAAAGTGTCACCATGGTGGTAGCTGTAATGAATACATTCATTCAGGTGCATTTAAAAAGATACTTTCTAAGGGGAAAACAGATCGCTCCAAAGATTAAACATGACTGAGCAAAGCGTACATAACCAATGCTGCTGAAATAGATGTTTAAAAGTGTTGAAAAAAATGAATAGCACCACTTTGGAAAATAAGATGTTTCCAGTTTGACGGTAAAGGCTGTAATGTAAAGTAAAGCCACAACAAACCGCTGAATGGAGTAAAATGTTCAGTGGGAAAAGGGGGCGGGAATTATTCATTTCCAAGGAAAGGAAGTGCCATTTTTCAGATGAAAGGAAGAAGCATCCACGAAGAATTGCGAGGTTGGAGTAATGGGAGGAAGTAAAAGGAAATCGCAATAGGTTCAGAAATGCAACATTAAGGCCATTTAAATCACTTTTAAACAATCCTGCGAGAATGCTTTGGCAATGTGCTAGGAAGCTGCCTCGTGCTGCAAGGCAGTATTGATACATGTAGCTCAGTATTGTCCACTCTGATTGGCAGCTTTCCAGACAACAGTCTCTCCCCGTTCTACCTGGAGATGCCAAGGATCGAACCTTCTGCAGTCAAAGCAGATGCTCTAGCACTGAGCCTTGTCCTTCCGCATCAACTTAAAGTGGTTGGTTTGGGGAGAGTCGTCTACAACCTCCTTCCCAGTGCCAACCAGTCAAGACATTTTACTGCAGAAAGGGAAGCTGCAATGGCAGCCTTCTCCCTGCTGGCACCCAAAGTGTCAGAAGCCTTGTGCAGCATTCAGGCTTCAGGTCCTGTCTCCCCAGACTTGTTTTTTTTCAGCTGGAAATCACTGGAACTCAGTTCCGGCACCTTTCAGGTGGGTACCAATGCCATTAGAAGAGAACAAAGGAGGCGTTTATGGTGAGCTCTGGCACCTCTTTTTCTCGAATAATAGCACTGCCCCTGCCCCAAGATGCCAACTGAAGAAGACCCAGCCAGGAACACCTCCCCACACACATTTCTCACATCAAAACCTCAGGACAGGTGTGGGGGAATCCTTTTGGCTGCTATTGAACTACAGCTCCCATCATCTCTGGCCATTGGCCATATTGAATGGAGCTGATGGGAGTTGTAGTTGTTCCCCACAACAACTGTCTCAGGGCAACAGGGAAGTGACAAATGAACAACACTCGTTCACAGGTGCTGTTCACTTACGTTGCATTGCCAGCTCTCATCTTACTGTGGGAGAGCTGCTGCCTTTGCAGATACTGACAGCTTATTCATCAGCGTTGGATACTGCAAAACTCCTTTTTGCTTCAAACACTTATGTCATCAAATTCCAGGTTTTCTTAGTACGTAATTTCAACTCCTACGATGGCTTAGTTGTCACAAAGAGGGGGGAGGATGAGAAGAAGATTAATTAAGATAAGAGAGATCCCCTTCTCTCTACATTTCCACACACTTTTAAAAGGCAGACTCATGTGAAAATGTAACTGAATAAGGGAAATCTCGATTATGGTTTCCTAATTTTAAAATGAAGTGCATTTCTTGCTTATCCTGTTACACTGTTTTGTATAAAAGAAGTTATGGGAAGCTAGACAGCTCTCTCTTTTTCATGCCACATTCCTCCCAATATATATTTTTTAAAGCCTGAGGTGAAAATATGCATTAAATTCAACAAACAAAATCATATTCAGAGTTCAAAACTGAAAATGTAAATTCAACTCACATTAAGTTTATTTTCCACCCGTTCATTTTTATTCATTGATCTTGTATTCTCTTTCAGTCTTCATGTACATGCAGAAGGGTCACAGCTTAGTGGTAGGGCATATGCCTTGCTTGCAGAAGGTCTTAGGTTCTATCTGTGATGGGACTGGGAGAGACCCCCCGTCTGAAACCCTGGAAAATCTCTGACAGTCGGTGTAGACAGAACTAGGTAGCCCAATGATTTGGCTCACAATATGACAATTTCCTGTGCTCCTGTTCTATTGGACTGTGTACAATTACCATGCCCTTCTTTTCTGAGGAGCAGATGAAGCCCAAACAGCACTGTCCATGCATAAGCAGGTTTGGGGAAAGAACATACATATCCATAGGAGCCAACTCCAAGGGTCTGAAAGGTCTTTAGCCTCCCCAATACTTGAGGAGGCCTGCCCCCCCCCCAAGTTGATAGACATTGCCATTCAAATGGTGTGCATGCACTGTGTCATGTGATCGATTATGCCTGACAGGGCTTACCTCCCCCCCCCCCCCAATATTTTATCATACCCAACATAGGAAACCCTGCAAGCCAGGTGGAGACAAGCCCAAGACTTCTGCATTAAGGGGTGGCATATCTGACAATGGAGCTGTCGGCCCTACTGGAAAGCATGGGTTTTAATCATAGGAGGAATTAGCATCCATGATAGGTGATTATGCGCTGAAACTGTTCCAGGACCAGCTGTGTTGATTCAAATTATCTGTAACCTCTGTAATTGCAGCTTTTCAAAATCATTCAGAATTGGGGGAAACGTGTGTGAGGGGTGGGGTGATGGTAAGTAGAAGATATGGTGGTGGGGGAAGAGAGAGCAAATACTATAATTCATTAGGACAAAACCTGCCAAAAAAATCCTGAAATGTGTTGGCTACTTTCCTTAGCAGCTCCTGGCTTAGACACACACTCCTTCCCTTCCTTCCCCGTCTCTCCTTTAAACCCCACCCCCACCCCTCTAAATCCTAATCAATGTCACATCTTTTCAGCCTTTCTTAACTGGCCAATTACAAAGACTACTTTCAAATGAAGAAAGAAGCCAGTAATCTGCCAAGAGGTTTGGAAAGAGATTTTTTTCTGAAAGAGTAACAGTCCTGGGTAGTTCCTGAAGTCCTGTTCTTAATCAATTTTTTAATAAACCATATTATCTTTATAATTGGACTATGGCAAAACAGATATCAACATTACAACTTTTCCCAAGGAGTTTATGAAATTATCTACACATATATAGCCATTACACTGTAAACATTTCATATTATAGTGGTACCTCAGGTTACAGACACTTCAGGTTACAGACTCCGCTAACCCAGAAATAGTACCTTGGGTTAAGAACTTTGCTTCAGGATGAGAACAGAAATCAAGTGGTGGTAGTGAGAGGCGCCATTAGCTAAAGTGGTGTCTCAGGTTAAGAACAGTTTCAGCTTAAGAACGGACCTCCGGAACAAATTAAGTTCTTAACCCGAGGTACCACTGTAATGCTTTTTTGAAAGTTTGTTGGGCAATCTTTTTTTTTTTTTAACAAAGCTGAAAGGTCAAGTAATATGTTCCCTTGTCTTTTATCTTGTCTCTTTGCTATTTGATTTACAAATGTGTGCATGTGTTGCTTATCTGCACAGAATTTTGCTTAACGGTTGCCATCAATTTGTTTTAATTAATTTTTAGAATGAGATGTTTTTAGAATGTTGGATTATCTGATTGTTGTTAGCCGCCCTGAGCCCAGCTTTGGCTGGGGAGGGCGGGATATAAATAAATTTTATTATTATTATTATTATTATTATTATTATTATTATTATTATCATCACATCTGTGGCTGATTAAACAGCAGGACAAAGTAGAGACATTTATTAAGGGCAAATTAAAATCAGTAATAGACAAACTGGTTCTGGACACCAATAATGTTGAACAATGTGAGATGTAAAGATGTGCAGTTTGGCTTTAATTCTATGCACGCTCTCCTTGGACCAAAGCTGCATATACCCCATGTATTCAATATACACTTAAAGCACATGCCTTCCCCTAAAGAACTCTGGTTAGCCCTCAAGCACCCTTAGAAATTCTGAGCACCCTTAAACTTCAGTTACTAGGCTTTTTAAAAGTGGGAGATGTGTGCTTTAAATGTGTGGTGTGTATGCAGACTAAGTTCTATTGTGGAAAGGAATGCTCAGCAGGTACAGTACATCTAAGATTAGGATGCACATAACTGAAAGAGAAACTGAATGCTCAAGAGTTAAGTGGTGAGGTAGGATGGACTGTTGAGGCTACATTCTGGAACAGTATATTGTGTGACAACTACAAGACAGAGTCCCACAGCACCTTAAGAATTAGGCTGTCTACTTGGAGATGCCTGAAATGGCCAGAAGTGACAGTGAATATCACTATATAGATTAATGAAGCATAACAGAAGAAATAAGAGCTTCAGAGGATTAAAATTGAAAGATTAAAAAAATGCAAAGAACATGCCCTGGCTAGTGAAGTCTGAGAAGCCATTTAGCATGAAACCTCTATACCCAGAAAGTCCTCTAATGTAAGGGTTAGCATAAAAGTCATTTAGATAATAATATCCGACAATCTTACATATGTCCGCCCCCTCCACCCTGCCTAGCTTGTCTGGTTAGATGAGTACATTTAGAGTCATTTCTGTGTTTTAAAATTGAAGGAACAACAACCTGACCTAAGTAAATTACCCAGTCTACTTAATCTCATTATTCCTTTGGGAAATTTTTCATATTGGGATGGCAAAATGACTGTTCGGTGTTCATCAACATGCAAATCATGCTACCCCTGAGCAAGGGACAGAAGGAAACTGAGGCTGCAATCCTATAACACTAACTTGAATTCAGTGGCATTTACCTCTGAGTAAACATGCACAGAACTGTGCAATGAGAGATGCAGGTGTATAAACGCCTGACATGTTTATCTAAAATTGTGGGTGTAGCAGGGAACAGGGAAAGCCATAGCCACCAG
The DNA here is from genome assembly GCF_965112155.1 of Podarcis liolepis. Lineage (NCBI taxonomy): Eukaryota > Metazoa > Chordata > Lepidosauria > Squamata > Lacertidae > Podarcis > Podarcis liolepis. The sequence goes on from NC_139560.1 coordinate 37,514,252, forward strand.
ACACATTTCCAGTTCCTGTTCTACACAGTTTTCCAGGACAAGATTAAAGGTTTGCTGATTTCCACCTTTTCCCCCAATGGCAAAATCTGCTGCACTTTGTCAGCATGTTATGTATTTTTTTTAATCATTCACAGCATTTCCATGAGCTCTGTTCCCTGATGATCACTCTAATAATGGAAATCACCCATATCAAACATGAGTCATGTTTATTACTGATTAAATGGAAGAAGGTCGGTGTCAACTGGTAATTTGCCTAGTCTAAAACTCCACACGGCATAAAATAAGGTGTGATGTCATCACCGGCTGTACATTGTTAAGTGGTCTGTGCAGATATCCCGATCTAGATGAGGAAACACCTGTATAAATTCCTAGACCAATCCAAGAACTTTCTTTGTACATGCACAGCACTAGCCAGATCATCAGTGATAGGCAGAATAATATTTGCATTTGGGAATGGGAGTCTGGATTCCATCTCCCTCTTCCTATCTGTTCCTTGAATAGATTATTCATACTTTTTCCAAGGAACTGATTCAGTCTAAGTCAATAGGGGCCAGAAAGTATATAATAAAGTATAATAAATACATTTATAGTTAATCTCTTCATCGGCATTGATAATTTGAAATGTGTTATATGTGCTATCAGAACACTTAAAAAAATATAAAACTATGATAATTTTTCTATGTGTTAGCTTTTATCACTCATAGATATAATACAAGTGTTCCAGAAAGTAATTGCTTTCTGGGTACCATATTCAGATATACAGTAGTATCCCCTCATCTGTGATCTAGACCAGGGTTTCCCAAACTTGGGTCTCTAGCTGTTTAGGACTACAACTCCCATCATACCCGACCACTGGTCCTGCTAGCTAGTGATGGTGGGAGTTGTAGGCCGAAAACAGCTAGAGAACCAAGCTTAATCTAGACTCTAGACAAACCTCCATCCACCTGATGCCATCCAGATGTTATGGACTACAGTTTCCATCATCCCAAGCCAGAATGATCTGGGTTGATGGGAGTTGTAGTCCTTAATATCTGGAGGGCATCAGGTTGATGAAGGTTGATCTAGATATTTTTTTTCTCCATTTTCAATTATTAAAACCTTGCAACCACAAAAATACCTAAGAGAAAAAGCACTTAAATGCTGATAGAGTTTGAACTGCCAAACTATACTGTTGTATTCATTACCTTGCTTGAGAGATTTATGAAAGTTTATCGTCACTTTGAACTAAAAACAACAGCACATATTTTAAAAGGGAAAAAAATCTTAGCATCATTCATTATTTACTTTTATTGCACCAATGAAAACATAATTTCATAATTCATAAACTTTGAGATTGCAGCATGCGGCATTTTACAAAGTTATTTAGGTTTCAGGGAAACTAAATCATCTCTTTTGATGTTGCCTGTAAATGAATCCACCCACAATTACTCTTATATCACTACCTTTTTCTGTGCATTTTGTTAAATTTAGAAATGTCAGCAAAGCTTTCCAGGCCTGAGCTCAGAATTAAACTTTGGGGACTTGTAATGTTCATCTCGCTGAAGAGTCAAGTGTTAGAAACTCCTAAATTCATATGCAGTTAAGATTAAAATCCATGCTGGAAAAGAATCTTCAGTTCACCTGCTTTCCATCCAGCTACTTCTAATCTGCATCAGTCAGCAGATGCCCTGCCAGATCTCTCCTGTCTGCACAAAACTATGAAAGGCAGCCGGGGGGGTGTCCTTTGATCCTTGCTAGCCTGGAAGTTGGTCTGTTTGGCCTGGGGAAACCCCAGCAAGGCTACTCCTCGCTACTTGAAACTGTTAAAAGCAGCAGGCTTGCAAGTCTATTTGGCTTGATGGGTGCACCCCCCAAAAAAACACTTCCACACCCACCCACCCATCCAGGAGGATAGGCTTCCAGTTATAGTTCCCCCCGCCCAATATAGCTTCATTAAATCTCTTATTAAATATAATGATGTCACTCTGTAAGTTTAAATAAGGCTGATATCCTATACCCACTTACCTAGGGGTAAGCTCTATTGAAGTAAATGAAACTGACTTCTAAGTGGTCAAGTACAAGATTTGACTGTAAGAGGATGTAGAAGGGCAGCATGTCCGAGAATTACTGAGGCGTGAGGAGCTCAATGGAAGACACTGGGGCAAGAGAGACATCTAAGAGGGTGGAATTCCTGCCATCAGTGGTTTTGAGAATGCTGCCTGTTTACCTCAGATGTTTCATGCTGTCACACAAAGCTGTCATTTGATGGCCAGGGATCCTCAGTGGTTCTCCCTGGCTGTCAAACTGAGAGGAGGCAAGGTCAAATTCAGATCGCTTCAGAAATTAGATGAGCCATTTGACCTTGCCGAATTTCAAGAAGTAAGAAATCCGGACACAAAAGTTGTTGATCTTTTTCAGGGGAATTTTGTGTAGGCCCATCAAAATGTTTGTCCTACAATTGCAATAGTTTGTGGCCAAATTCTTACAACTACCATTGATGTTTGCTTATGTATTTACCATTGATGTTTTGTAATGTGTTTCTAATGTTGTAGAAGAAGAAGAAGAGGAGGAGGAGGAGGAGGAGGAGGAGTTTGGATTTGATATCCTGCTTTATCACTACCCGAAGGAGTCTCAAAGCGGCTAACATTCTCCTTTCTCTTCCTCCCCCACAACAAACACTCTGTGAGGTGAGTGGGGCTGAGAGACTTCAGAGAAGTGTGACTAGCCCAAGGTCACCCAGCAGCTGCATGTGGAGTAGCGGAGACGCGAACCCGGTTCACCAGATTAGGAGTCTACCACTCTTAACCACTACACCACACTGGCTCTGATATATAATAATATATCACTATATATAATTATATATCACTGCCCTGATATTATAATAATAATAATAATAATAATAATAATAATGATGATGATGATGATGATGATGATGGTGATGATGATGTATTGTCTGCACCTATGCAATATCAAATTCTCAAAATAAATGTTTATCTTAATGCAGCTTCACATAATTAAAACTGATGTGTTCCACATGAGATAAATCCACTGAAAAGTTGATCACTATGATCATATAAAGATGTCATGATCCCACAGGAATGCCTATCACCAAGTACAGGATTCTTGGCTCCCAAGGCAAGGGGAGAGTCATACACAGAGATAGTACTCTTGCTGCTGTGGCCAAAGAAGGCCCCAGAACAACTGGCTGAGTTTTATGGCAAGTCTAGGTAGTTATTGACTGGAGGCCCCACCCCTTGAGTGTTACCTTCCAGCCAGTTAAAGGGTTAGTGCCTATTTCTACATTTGTTGGCTCTTTGGGGATAATGATGTTTCCAGCTGTTGGGATGTGTCCTTGGGTTTTCTTGATCCCCTGAGGGGGGGAAAAAAACCTTTCAAGTGGCTGGGATGATTGAGCCCACTTTCATTCTTATTTGTCAACTGCAATGTATTGTAGCACTGGAGTTCTGCCAGTTGGGTAGTGGTTGTTTTAACCACAAAGTAATTCAATTAATTTTAACTGAGTAAACCAGATGGTATTGAATCTAAGTGGGATCATAAAAGGCAGTGTTGAGCAAATATTATGTAGAATAGAGGTCTTCATTTCTCTTTGAAATGCCTGAAGATTTAATTGCTGTGGCTCGTTTTTTAAATGGAGTGTTTAGATAAAAATGAGAGGAAGAGGCTGTTTTGTTCTGTTTCCTGTAATATAAATAAGTGAAAAAAGGGGAACAGGAGAATATCACCTGGCAGTGTTCATTTGTCCTTCACCTGTAGGCAACAAATTGTAGGGTGGGACAGCCAAGATGACAAAGGGCATGTAGGTCCAAAAGACAGTACCACGGCCTTAAGGATGGACTTGTGGAAACAAAAGCCTTGCTAAAATACCTTATTGTCCACCTGAACTCCAGTACTACCAATCAACCAAAGGGAAATTTGCACAGATTGCTAATGGTAGAATAGACGCTCACGCTCCAGTTGAAAGAAGATGCACATTAGGGAAGGAGTTCTTTGGCTAACCCTGTGACTCTTTTTAACCAGGTTTGCAAAGATCTTTAGCATTTCTAACCATTCTAACAATTAATAACCATGGTTAGCTGCTGTGAGAACTGGATGCTGGACTAGATGGGCCTTTGGCCACACCCAGGAGGCCTTTTCTTTTGTTCTATTCATGCTATTATTCAGGTCTGACTCCATGTTTGGGTAAGCTTCTCTCAGAGGGCTCTTCTAGAGGTATTGTGCCCCACACCAGCAGTGCTCATCCCATACCACTTAAAAATTGCCAGGTAAGTTCCTTGCCTATTCAAATAGAACTAGTGTTGAGTGGAGCTCTGGGTTTGCATGGGGTACTTAATAGCATGCCCTCCAACAGTGAAGTGAGGGAAACTGGAACACAACCTCAACAGAGACCGTGCCCCCTCTCATTCTGGTCTCATTCCTCTTTGCATGCCTGACCCTTCCCTCCCTTCCTCGCACCTTCACCCACTGCCTTTGCTTTCAACCTCCACCTCCGTGGCCTCCATGGCTGCCACCACACTTCCAGATGCTGCTGCCACTTCCACAAGTGTGGCGCCGGCTTCCAGATGTACGTCGGCTGGAAAGGCCATGGCAGAAGGGGGAAGAAGAGTGGTGAGGTATGGGGCAAGTTCAGTTTTCCTTCTGTTGTTTTTGTTTGTTTGTTTTTTGTCCCATGCTCTGGTGTGAACCAATTGACTCACGCCACAGGGTGGAATGAAAAAACTCCCTCTAGAACACAGGAGCCAAAATAGGACATCTAGGATTGGGACTGGCTTCTGTAAATCTGGAATGTTCCGCTTAAAATGGAACAGTTACACAGTATGCAGGAGCACTGCCATCTGAATTATCCCAGATCTGCTGCAATATATGTAAGTCAGGCTGAGGCCAGAGTAATTCAGATGGTGGCACTGTGGAACCAGAGTATATACACCCACTGATATGGTTTGCTTTCAAAATACCCAGCTCTTTTTGGGCATTTACTTAATTAAAAAAATGCCAACTAAAATCTGCAAGGCCGCAAATACTGTAGGTAATGGTGTTATTGTTAAGCATAATAAATCTCTTTATGACAAAGCACCTTGCAGCACCAGGTATAGAATGCTTTCACTACATAAATCCACATCTCCTTAATCCTAAAAGTCTGCAGAGTGATAAAACTGTTATCATTTGTTAAACTAGGGGGAAAGGATTTTCAAAAGCTCCTAAGTGACTTAAGGGGCATGGCTGGGTCCCTAAATCATAACAAACCTTTAAAAAGCATATTCGTTGTGGTAAATGCATTTCAGGGCAATAATTTCTCAGTAGGAAGCAGTCATATTTACCTGTCAATCAGCAAACAGGATCTGATGTTGTTAGTAGTTCATGTGTTCTTGAACTATTTCTTGAAATAGGAATCAATTGAGGGTTAACTACCTGAGACTTGTAATATTTATTGTTATGTTACTGCTTCAGAAGACATAATGATATGTTTTGCTTTGAATTCATTGCTTTAAATTCATGGCTGTAGAAATCACCCAAGGGATTTTGAAGATGGGACAACTGGGATTGGGACTGGCTTCTGTAAATTTGGAATGTTCCGCTTAAAATGGAACACAGTATGCAAGAGGGGATCAGTCAGCAGAACAGAGCGTGAGACTATTTTCCTCCTTGCAGTGGCCCCCGTAAATCTTCTCCAGAGGATTGGGAGACTCCAGAATGACTTCTCTCCCTTATCTGCTGATGGATTCCTCTCCATCAGCAGATAGTGACCACTGGATCCCACCCTTTATTATTTATTTACCGTATTACAAGTATTTTCATACTGCTCTTCAATTGGACTAGTTTACAATTTCCAAAAATAACAACAAACACATAATGACACCCCCCTCTTGTCACTTATATTGGAATTCTAGGGATAACACAAAGAACAGCAGCTTCACTGTTTCAGATTTCATTGTTTTGTCTGCCTGAAAAGCCTTCAAATAATAAGGATACTAGAAGAAAAATGCAGAAGAAAAATCCAGGATGTTTAAAAACTGGTGTGGCTGCAATGATGCATTAGGGAGCAATAAAAAGGAAGCAGATAACCTGTTTGTTGAGTATCCGTCCTGATTTCTTGGCACAAAGTTTGCAGGCAGGTTAGACAACAACAGTTTTTATTGAGCATTTATTCTGGTTTGATTATGGATGGAATAAGGTTAGATAACATTTCATGATCAAACAATTGTTACCACACTTTCCAGTGCTTTTTCCTTCTTGCAAAAAGTCCACTTGTGAGGAGTGAAGGATGTTTGTTGCACAACAGCGCCAAATCAACTTTAATTACCTAAACTGAATTTGGTAGGCTGTGATTAAAAATAGCAACAGGCTGTAAGTGCCTCACTTTTCATTTGCAGTCAGACTCTATACCTTGTTACGTTTGCCCAGCAATCAAGCTAGCAATAGTGGACACCAAGGGAATAATGCTATAAGGGTGCTTTGTGGAAGGTTATTCCTGTTATTCTGTTGAGGTTGTGGTGCTGAAACCATGTGTATGCAGCCTGATTCTAAACCGATGTCCTTGGAGATAAACTCCATTCAGATTGAAATGGGATTACTTACAAAGAAATGTATTCAGGATTGCACCCATGGGCGCACCTTACTTCCTTTTGCCCCTGCACAATAATACAGGGAGCTGCCAATTCTAAATATAACTTCACTTTGAGTTGCATTTCTCCTGCAAGATGAGAGACCACTTTTACCCTTCCTAAGCTTCACATTGTTATTGATTTATCTATTTTTTGCTGTGCATGAGCTCTTAGCAGAAAGCAGCAACTCAGCTGATCTGCTCACTGGAGATGCTTGACATGCTCCGAAGGTGCTTCTGTTGATGCTGAGTGATCGGGAAAATAAATCAAAGCCAATCCCTTTAATTTAGCCATACTAATCTGAAAACAGTAGTAAGGCCTTTTCGAACAACTTTGTCTACATCACTTTAAACAGTGTTGACAAGTTCCAGTTCCAATGAAATGGAACCTCCCCTTCATTCTCCTCTTTTTCTCTCCAATGAAAGCAAGATAAAACATGGATGCTTTTGACGCCCTTCTTTTCAAAGGAATGAGTACTTTACCTCCAGCCACTCGTCTGCAGAATTCTGTACAGCAGTCCCAAGACTGGCAACACCGAGGCTGTTGTTATAAAGGGATGTAAGCTTTGCAGGTAGCTCCTCTTTGACAGAAGCTCAGCAGATGGTCAGCCAGATGCCTGCGGGAAACCTAGAAGCAGGACATGAACGTGTGATTTCTGGGAACTGGTTTTCAAAGGCCTCTAGCAGCAGAGGTAGCACAGAACTATCGTGGCTAGTAGCTTTATACTTCGTCAATTTGTCGGACTCCCTTGTAAAGCCATCCAAGTTAGTGGCCATCACTACATCCCGTGAAAGCAAATGCCATAGTTCAATTATGTGCTGTGTGAAAAAAATGCTTCTTCCCCCCCCAAATTTTCTGCCATTTAGCTCAAAATACTAGTAATATGAGAGAGGGAGAAAAAAATGTGCTCTTTCTGCTTTTCCCACAAAATGCGCAATCTGATTCACCTCTACCATGTCTCTACCGTGCTTGTTTTCTCCCCTAAAAAACACACACAACAACATCTCAAATGTTGTAATCTTTCCTCATGGGGGAACTGCTCCAATTCAGAATAGATTACCTACAAGGCTCCCCCTCCAACTGTTATGATTCTATGTGATGTTGCTTTTTCATTAGTAGGATATAGTGACAAGATACCGTATTTTTTGCTCTATAAGACTCACTTTTTCCTTCCTAAAAAGTAAGGGAAAATGTGTGTGCATCTTATGGAGCAAATGCAGGCTGCGAAGCTATCCCAGAAGCCAGAACAGCAAGAGGGATTGCTGCTTTCACTGCAAAGCGATCCCTCTTGGTGTTCTGGCTTCTGAGATTCAGAATATTTTTTTTCTTGTCTTCCTCCTCCAAAAACTAGGTGCGTCTTGTGGTCTGGTGCGTCTTATAGAGCAAAAAATATGGTATATAGAAAAATGAACTTACAAAAATGAAGGGTGAGCAGAATAGAATGACTTGTTGCTACAGAGAATTTCTCCTAGAGGCATCAAATACCAGGATACCTCAGGTTGACAGGCAAGGAAATGCCAGGCCTTAACTTGGCTTCCTTGTGGAGAGCCACCACTGCAGTACAAATTAAAGAAGCTTTCCTATCCTATTGGTAAAACCTTGAAATGGCAGCTAGAATTAAATCCCTTATTTTCACAGGAATGTCACAGTTTGGACATGGCAAAAAAAATATAAATGCATCTGGCCAACTGAATGCTGAGCAGCTCAAAAGAATTGCCACTTTCTTTCACGGGCTGCTTTCTCATCAGATTTAGGCATTCAGTGACCTTGGCAGCCTTACAGCGGGAATCTTCTTAGGGGGGCTGAATCAGGGTTTCTGCAATTTCCTTAAAGCTTAGACATAAATACACTTGGCTGCTTCATCATTAGATGCACAGATTTGTGTTAGTTTCCTCTCCTCTTTCCCACTGAATAAGCGGCTGTTCAAGATTGGGGGGGGGGGAGGGAGCTACTCCAGCTGCTTGGTTTCTGTCAACCCTCCTAAAGAATACCAAGATGGAAGGCACAAAACAGTTGTTCATTTCATTTTTTAAAGAAAGATTTCAGAACCAGCAATGGGAAGTGACTTTTCTGTGTGAGAATCCTTTTGGCAGTGGACCAGGTTGATCTCATACGACCATGCAGATAAGGCATGTTTTCCCTCACTGAAGAATGTTCAGTAAGAAGACGGGTGGGGGAGGGAGAGAAGCAATTGCCGTGTTTATACTTTAAATACTGGATTTTCCATACTTGATTAAAACATTGGTTTGACTCCAGCCTCTTCCTTCAGGCAATAGTTTCTGGGATGAGACAAATCCCACCAGGCAAATGTAACAGATTGCTATAACCAGGACCTATTTTTTCTGGCCATACCTACACAAACAAGTTAAAACTGAATTAAAGCACAATCTTAAACATGTCTAATCAGAAGAAAGTAAAATTGAATCTAATGGGACTTACATAGAAGCAAGTGTGTATAGGACTGCATCCTCAATCATCCCTACTTCTCAAGGAGCCCTGCAAACAGGAACAAGAGGGGGTGGCTTAGAGATCCAAGACTAGCCTTTCCCAACTGCTTCTCTTCTGTTGGTCACTGAACAACATCTCACATCATCTCCGTTCATTGGCCATGTTGGCTGGGACTGATTGGAGCTAGAATTGAGCAACATCTAGAGAGGACAATGTTGGGGAAGACTTTCATAGAGCCCTTGATGAGGCTGCTTAGAATTCCTTCTGAAGGAACTTCCACTTACTCCTATTATGGCATATTAGGGAGCAAAGAGCTGGCAGGTGACTGCAGGGGCAAAGCTTCTGGAACACAAAACCAGATTTCAAATATTTACTCTCTCAACTTAACTTCCTTGTGCTAAAACACTTCTAGTGTGTCATCATTACACCGTATTGTTTTATTTTTTGGGGGGTGTAAAATACACACATCTCCCACAAGAAGGTCATTATTAGAAATGAATTAACATACAAGAAGCAGAACATGTTGTATTACAATGCAAAATATTTACTATGGTGATGATGTGATTTGGCACATCAGAAGGCTAGAGAATGAACAAACAGAAAGAAGTCAAGTAGTGATCCAGAACGAAGTTGTAATGAACTCCAGAAGGCCTGGTACTCAATCATATTTTATATTGCAACCAGTGGCTTTCCCTTTCTGTTTCTAACATTACTGGAACAACGGCATGTGGAATTTGAACTATTAAAGAACTGCTTAATAATCACTAAAGTTACCTGTATGATTGTGGCCAAGTCTAACAATGCCAGGAACAGACATAGTTCGTAACCAGCTGAAAGTGAGCAAAAATATCATCTTAAGGATGTTCCTTCCAGAAACTCAGTTTACTATCTGAGGCCCTGTTCCAGATTTCATGGCTGTATGAGGCCTGCAGGTACCAACATGGAAAGGGCATTTTCGATAGTAATGCTCTCTCTGTGAAATGCTTTCCCAGAGGAGATCTACCAATCCCTGACACTTTGGAAGGCATTCAGTTAAACTTTAGTCTGAATAAACCCACTGAAATGATTGGGCATGACTAAGTTTGGTCCATAAATTTCAATAGGCCTACATATTGAATGCCACTTGTTACGTTTTTAGCTCAAACCAGGTTGTTTATTAAGGTCTTCAGCTAAAGAACTTTTATTTTCTCATGATGTTAATGATGTTTTCCTTGCTGTGTTTGCTTGATTGTATGAGTTGTTTTTGTCTTCAATATGTTATTATTTTTTGGTTGCTTTGGTTTAATATAATTTGTGATTTCGGTCTTAACATTTGTATATTTGATTGTTGTAAGCTGCTTTTGAGTTTCTTTTTGGGGAGAAATAGCAGGATATAAAATTCTATAAGGCAACCTGTGAAAAAAAATGAGAACATTGGGATCACCAAGCAGGAACCATCCCTTCTTTTAGAAACTGTATTGTTTAGGCAGATCTTCACAATATGAATTTCTGTTTTTAACCAGCCAGTACTTACTCATGTTATACTGATGTTTTTGATTATGTTTCAATGGATATTTTTACTGTTTTAATATATTTCATTTGTTGTGGTACTGCCTCATTCTTCCAGTATTCTCCTTCACCTCTGTGTCACTTTCAAGGAGTAAAAAGCAACTCCCTACCTCATGACAAAAAGGGTATGGGGCAGGGGTTGGTACTCAGAGGTTTCATGGGCACCAGGGAAAGTCCTCACAGGTGCCACATTGGTGACTCCAGTTTTAGATAAGAGATAAAGTTTAGGAAGACATGTTCTCTGACATGCTTTCCTTGTTTTCTTTTCTCTTCCTTCCACCCTGTTCACCATTATGTGAACTTTTTCCTCAATAATTTCTTGCTATTGTCTCCTAGTCTATTCTGAAAGGAGCAATTTTACTCAAGAGATTTCTGGCAGGAGAAAAAAGAAGACAAAAGTCCTTGTTGAAGGTTTTAGACAACAAATAAAAGGTTGAACAAGAAGGTAATTAAAGAAAAACACCAAATGCTTTTCATTCTGCAAGGAGTTTGGGGGGAGGGGGGAGATAGTGGAAAAGATAAAGAGTCTCCAAATCCCAGTTTAATTTTTCTTGTCATGTAGGCAATCCAGCCCTTCTCTTTCTTTGTGTGTAGATGTTCAATTTTCTTTCCACCATGCTCCATATAAAAGTTTAAACATTGGGAATAGAGTGACCAGTTATGCATTGCTAAAAAAGAGGATTTGCCTCAGCAGGTAAAAAAGAGCACCAAAGAGAGCTCCAATTTGTACAACATTTGCATATGGCAATTTGTTGGCAGATGCTGTTAACTATGGATGGTAAGCTTCAAGGCTCCTGCTCTCCCTTCTTAAGTGTTCCTTATGTTTAAATCAGACTTGAACTTGAGAGCTTTCAAATAGACTGTTCTCTGTTAAGTAGAAACCATCGCCACCACAGATAGAAAATAAAGGCAAGAGAGTGTTGGTGAGAGTAAAGGTGAGAGTGTTGGACTAGGGCCTGGGAAACCAGGATTCAGGTCTCCACTTGCCCATGAAGCTCACTGGCTGACCTTGGGCCAGTCACTACCTCTCAGACACACCTGCCTCATGGAGATGTTGTGGGGATTAGATGAGGAGCAGGAGAACTATGTAAGCTACCATGAGGAGAAAGGTGGGATATAAATGCAAGCAAGCAAGCAAGCAAGCAAGCAAGCAATAAATAAATAAATAAATAAATAAAACAGGAGACAAGCGGCTTCTCCTCTTCGTGCACTCTCTCACCAGTGGTGCAATTTTCACACACTCCTGGGCCTGTGCCCTTGGTGGGGGCCAACCTTACCAATGATTCCCAGGGTGGAGGTTGTGGCCACTGTGCTTTTCCTGCTGGAGTTGCACTGCTGTGAGCTAAGCTGTGGTTTGCCTATGGCTGTGTTCATATGCCTGCTTACTAGGTACTCGCTGAGTTTCCATTACTGGGTTTTTGTGTTCACACAATGTTATCCAATATGTATATGTATCCTCTACTAGTGTTTGATGCAGTGTTTCTTAAGCCAGCGTCACATCCTAATTCTCCTTTAATAAGGTGTGTATCCCACATTTGCATAGGATACAGATACACCCACCCTGTCAACAACTCCTGGTCTGACACTAATGAAGCTCTGCTAATGTGAACAGCTGAGAGTGGGGAAAGGCATGAAACCCAACAACTGTGCTCTAAGGCAGTAATGTGAACACACCCTTACTGTGGCATCTTAACCTGGGCTCGTGACATATCTCTTCCACATTTTTTTTCCTGAGTCAACACTGGTACCATTGGGCAGCATTCAACTAAGTTTTATTCATAGTAGGCTTATTTAAATTAAGGAACGTAACTATTTAAACTGATTAATTTCACTGTGCAAAACTTGGCTAACTATTGTCCTTTATATGTTAGCCATCTTGTGCTTCCAGACAATTTGGTATCTTAGCTGGTTGCCATAAACAGTTTGGTGACCACTCAGAGCAGGATGACGATCTATCCTATGCAATTAATCCAGAATGCGGCAGCTAGACTGGTGACTGGGACTGGTGGCCGGGACCACATAACACCGGCCTTGAAAGACCTACATTGACTCCCAGTACGTTTCCAAGCACAATTCAAAGTGCTGGTGCTGACCTTTAAAGCCCTAAACGGCCTCGGTCCTGTATACCTGAAGGAGTGTCTCCACCCCTATTGTTCAGCCCAGACACTGAGATCCAGTGCTGAGGGCCTTCTGGCGGTTCCCTCATTGCGAGAAGTAAGGTTACAGGGAACCAGACAGAGGGCCTTCTCGGCGCCCACCCTGTGGAACACCCTCCCAGCAGATGTGAAGGAAATAAGTAGCTATCCTACCTTTAAAAGACATCTGAAGGCAGCCCTGTTCAGGGAAGTTTTTAATATTTAACGCTGTACTGTTTTTAACACTCGATTGGGTGCCGCCCAGAGTGGCTGGGGAAACTCATAATATAATATTATATTATATTATAGATAGATAGATATAGATGAGTCTCTGATATGATCGAACAGGGCTCTTCTTGTGCAGTTTACGGCAGGTCAGCACAGGCTTGAGACTGATCTAACAATGTAGACCAAACCACATCCTATTAGTTCTAAACATCCCCACTCCAATCCCTTGTGAGTGGATACATTATTCTTCTATACCAACTTGTTCCCTCTCTCCTCTTTCTTCCCACCCTTCTGCATACACTAAAGGAATAAAAGCCATGGACAATTTGCCATCTCTTAAGAACTAATGCAAATAAAAAGGAGAGAAACCCAACTCCAGGATGTTGCTCTTACCATTCTTGACACAAGAACCCATTCAGAGTTTGCTTGCACTGGCTGGACCATACTTTCATTGTGGATATACTGCTGCAGTTGTGACTGAGAATTTTTTAACACAGTTCTTTCCCATGAAGTCAATGCACACACACTCACTCAGTATAAACAGTCCCTCTTGGCAGTATTGTACTCTGGTCTGTGTTTGTGTAACCCTCATCAAGCTTGCTCCCTGCCTCTCCGTTCCCTAAGGGGGTAAAAATTCAGAGTGAATCAATCTCTCTTTTATCTCCATACATTTCTAGAAAGATCAAAGCTTCATTATCAGTAGAATATAAATGCCACAACATTATAAATCCGGCACATCAAGATGGAACATGTCATCTTCTCACCATTAAAAAAGTGTTCTTTCTTTTCTTTTCTTTTTTTTAAAAAAGAAGGATGCAACATTTTGGTAACATTTGAGAGCATGCCTTAAAAATGATCCCATATTTTTCAATCTACCTTCTGCTTCAGTGGCAACACAAACAACTGCCCATTTGGCATTACCAGTTTTAAAAGTAAGCTTATCCCTCGATCTTCTTCTATTCTTAACTTTCAAACATTGAAGTTATCTCCCCCTGCCACTGCTCCCGATCCCTTTCCAGAGGAAAACAGGAGGGGTGGGGGTGGCATCCAAACCTCTTTCAACATCTTCATAAATTATTATAGTACCAGAGTGGGATTCAGGGGCCATGGTGAAAACACAGAGGATGTGGGCCTGTCCGTGAAAAATGAGAAGATAAGATCTGTTAAAAAAAAAAAAAAAGGTTAGTCTGTGGGAGCGAGAAAGCAATGTGTTTTTAATTTATGTCTGGGAATCAGATTTAACTGTGGAGATGACAGCGCTTGAAGCTCTGCAGTCTTTGCAGGAGACCCAAACAGCTGGTTATCTGAGTGCAAGGAGCCAGCACTCAGCTGGCGCATGTTGCTTTCATTCATTTGAAGCCAATGCAGTTAAGCAAATTCAAAAAAGGGAAAAGAGGTAGAGAGAAAGAAACCCCGAGTACCTGGCCCAGTATCTTTTCCTGATTCTGCCCCCCTCATCTTGGCACCAGACCAACATTGGGCTTGAATCTATTGCTTCCTTAAGTTTTCCATCTTTAAATGGATTGCATGGCATGTCCCATATGTTGATACCAAAGCTGAGTCCAGGGGACAGCAAGGGAGGGGGGAGAAAAAAACCTGACAGACTCCTCTTTGGAGACAGGAAATTTTAATCATATCTCTAATACCTGGCAAACTCTTTTGGCGTCTGCAATTATCCTCCAAGTCTGCAGTCCATTTGGGAAAGGTTAACTAGATGGGACTTTTCCTAGAGACAATTAAGAGACAATTTCAGACACTTCTGCTTGCTGGAGATATCTTATATAGCCTGAGAATAATAATGAATTTAAAACAATGACTTCTGTTTTTAATAAAAGCAAACATTAGAGGGGGAAAAGTATACTTCCACTGGGTGGTATTCAACTAAGTTTTATTCAGAGCAGACCTCCTGAAATGAATGGGCCTAACTTATTCATGTAAAACTTAGCTGAATACCATCCCATTATTTTAATTATTAAAATTAAAATTAATTTATTATTTTAAAAAAGCAAACTTTAAGAAAATTGCTTTCTCGGTGTCATTGTTTTGGGCAGGATTCAGCTAACTAGTCCTGCCAGCAGAAGCCTATGCAAGGACTTCCACTAGTGCAAGAGGGCTTCTCCTCCCACCATGCACTCTGAGGGTGACTTCAGTAGGTCAGGAGAACCACAAAACGGTGTGTGGGAGAAAAAAGGGGAAGATCTTTCTGCCCGACAAGCTGAAAAGCTTGAGCTGCTGGGATGGTTGCCATAGCATCATGCTACACTTCTCCCTATATTTTGTACCCCACTCTTCTTCTAGCACATTCAATGCAAGTCGTCCTATTTAGTCTTACAGCAACGATTCTGTGGCAAAATTAGGTTGACCAATAGGGCCAGCAATAGTTAAGTCATGCCAGTTTTCTTTTTCTTACCTTTTCCTTGGTCAGTCTCTTCTCAGGGAGCCAAACCTCTCTGTTCCCTGTTTGTCAGCTACTGAATACATAGCGACATTCCAGCTACATTCAAACCATGAACCAGAGATACCCAGAAACTATGTATGTGCTGCAGTTCCTTTCCTACAATGAGAAACAAAGTGTCTATACATTTTGTTTTGAAATAAGAAGCATTTGTCAGGCCTCTTATTTTGAAAGGAATAAAAGGTCATTTGTAATGCCTCTGATGCCAGATTTAAGAAACTGAGTTGCTGTTATACGTAACAATCAACTTTTTTTTTTGTTTACTAACCAACACGTCTATATAAAAAGCTAAAAATAAAAACCTAGGAATGAAAACATCTTGTCCAGACTATATATTTTGTAACACCCTGGGGCGTGGATTCCTTACTGTGCTATGGCCCTCATAATGAGAAGATAAGTTTTATTATTTATAGCACAGCCAAAATTTTATTCTGCATCTGCTCTGATAAGATTTTTGGAAGCAAAACAAAGAGCTCGGAGTGTCCTATTTTATTTCCGATTTTTAAAAAAGTTTTTTCCCCTCCCAGCGAGAGTTCCCTATTTTCTCCTTGAGCAACCAATTCCTTTCTTTCTCACTGGTGAAAGATAACTGCAAGTCCCATGATTAATGGCTCATGCCCAACCTTTATCTTTTGAAAAACGTTCTTGGTCTGTGTAAGGGAGTGCTAACTGTTATATGGGGATTGTCATACTAAGCAGCTGGAGTAATCCCCTGGCATTTAAAAGAGGCCTGGACTCCTTTGAATCTTCCTTTTCATTCCTGTTGGCAGCGCCAGAAAAAGATGCAGGAAAAAGATCTGTGCATAAGGAAGATGCTGTTGCACCTTGCATTGCAAATCCTGCATAGAGCGGGAGGATGGGGTGGATTAGATGTTTTCCAAGACACTTTTCAACTCAGCAACTCTATGATTTTAACCTATACACAGTTGAAAGAGACAGAGCAAGATGAGTTATCTGAGGTAAAGAGCCTGAGACCTGGTTCACACACAGTGTTAAGCCACGCTTTGTTTAGGTCATGGTGCATTTAACCAATTTCGGGTTAACCCCAAGTTGTCTCCGCAGCTGATCGAACAAACTATGGTTCATTTCTCCAAAGCTTGTTTCATTTTCCAGCTGCTCTTGCCTCAGGCCTTTGTAGCTTGGTGAGAACCTAGGGTGTTGGGTTCATATGTAACACCAAGCAGTAGTTAAAACAAACTGAAGTTCTTAAGCCAACAACAAACCATGGCTTCAGATAATGGTTTATTGGCAGAAAGCAAACAATAGTTAAGCTGCAGGGCTGCGTTCACATATTGTCAGTTTGCATTTCTTAGTGCATAAAGTATTTATATAATGTGTAGAGATCTTTCCTATTCTAATTAATTCAAGAGGGTTCTGGAAGCTTCTCTGTGTGAAAGAAACAAGCAGAAGGTTCATGATGTTTGGGTTATTCCTTCAGAGAAGCTGAGTACACTCGGCTTAAACTGGTTCTGTTATCTTTTCTGTCATGGTCATGCTGACTACAAAAGTAAGGCTGGAAGGTTTCACTTTCTCTTTCTATCTCTCTTCCTTCTGGTGTGGTGTTCTGTACATAGCATGCTTAGTGTTAAGATTTAGACTTATAAGTTATTGTAAGTTTAAGTCTGCCGCAACTCAATTTATTATGGTCAGTGCCAATCCTGAATGTATTGGATTTGTAACCATTATGCTCATTTGCCTTCAGTAGCAGTAAAGCTCTGCTGGATGAAATACAATTGCCTCTGGTCTATTTTTTGGGGAATTCTGCAACGTGTTTAATTTTTTACTCCGCTAACTATACATTGGAATCTACTCTGGATCAATATTGAGTAGCATTCCATGACACATATAACACTTGACCATGGTTTCATAAACCATAGTCTGATGACTCATGGTTTGGCATTATGTGTGAGCCAAATCTGAATGTGTGGGCCACAGCCAAGAAGGCTGTGTCCCATGTATCCACCATCTACATTACATCATAAGCTACTGTTGAAATCTCTTGGTGGTATAGCACGTGGGAAGGTTATTCAAGAAATGCCCCTGAAGATACAAAATCTATAACATGCCAAGCGTTGGTAGTTAAACCTACCACTGCAGAAGTACAGTGGTACCTCGGATTAAGAACTTCGTTCTGGAGGTCCGTTCTTAACCTGAAACTGTTCTTAACCTGAGGTACCACTTTAGCTAATGGGGCCTCCCATCACTGCCGTGCCGCCGCCGTGCAATTTCTGTTCTCATCCTGAAGTGAAGTTCTTAAGCCAAGGTGCTATTTCTGGGTTAGCGGAGTCTGTAACCTGAAGCATCTGTAACCCAAGGTACCACTGTACACTCCAAGTCCAGTCTTACGAGACCAAAGCAGAGCTGCTATTAATAGACAGGGAATATATTATAACATTGATTACTGGCTGGCTGTTTGCTTCCTGTTCACACTGGCTGCAAACTCTGAATAATGAGGAAACTCATTAAATGTGATTTATATCAACCCATGTAATGTTAGGTGCACCATGGCTTGAAACAACTTAATTTGTTTGTAATAAGGATTGTCTGAAAGACTAGCAATTACTGTGCTGGAACACTTATTGGGAAGAGAACATCATAAATACAGAAGCAAAAGACTGTGCTAAAGTTTACATGGTACATTAAAAGAAGCCCCAGTGCGGTGTTGCAAACTGGCAACAATTTATCCCATGTCTAATGATGTACAGTACTGCTAGTAACACACAATAAACTTTTAGAGTGATCCTTGTAGTCTCACACAAAGCAAACTCTGGCCTCTATTGTTCACTGGTTTGCACCCCTCAGATACCAAAAACAGTTATGAAAACTAGACAGTGCATCCATTAAAGTCAGTCCTGCATGAAGACTTTCTCAAGCAACTGTATACAGTAGCAAATTTGCGCAAAGCACATATTTGGAAATCTCCCATGCAACCATTTAAAAACTGCATTGAATTGATAAAATATGGGAGACTTTGTTTACATTTGCTTACATTTACATTTGCTTACTAAGGTGCACTGTATTTTGATCTCAGCACATTACTTAGTCAAATATATGCCAATTCAAGTATTATTTGAAGGTTAATACTGTGGAGTTTTATTTCTGCTATGGGCTTTTGTAGGAGTTGCATTTACCCTCTTAAGAATATTGCTGCTAGAGATTTTGGCTCCTCTAATTTTTTAATTTTCCCAGTCTTTAAGGTCATTTCATCATATTTCCACATTCATTTGTGATTCTGTTAAAAAATGTTAGAAGTCCACATAAAATTGCACCTGCATGTTAGTACAAATTTCTCCCTATATACACATATTTGCAAAGGACTTTACCCTAATATACTGCAGTTGTATGTTATTTGCATTAATATATGCTCTTTTACGCATACTTAAAAATGGAAGCAATCTTCCCTTGCTGTTAGGCATCAACTTCTACAGAGGCAAAGGATACAACAGAATGGGGGGAAAGGAGATGGGCTGAGAAGCTGGATGTATGAAAAACAAGCACAGGAACCCTTCACAATAGCAAGAATTAGGTGGGTTTACCTTTCAATATGAACTGAATTGAATATAGTGGAACTATATTGGAATATAATGCAAGTTTAATTGTCATTTTCATATTATTTGCATATGTTTTCCCCCCAGAAGCAAATAAAATGGGAATGAGCGCTAAACTTGCACTATATTCCACTATGTTTCCAGAAGTAGCTTTTAAGTCACATGAAAACACAAATATAATTCAGAATTTAAGTTAAGGGAAAGTCGTGAAAACAGAATTGCCATGTGAATACAGCCCAAGTGAGGAAGAGCAAAGTTAAAGGAACAGAGAAGAAATGATTTCAAAAAAAGAAACAAGGATTGTACAGGAGAGGATAACCTGATCAGCAAGCAAATTAAAATAGCGGAGCACTCAAATGCTTTCTTGAAAGAGTATTGTTGATCAACATGGCAGAAAGGAGTGGATTTATCATCAGCACCATTCGCTTGCTGGATCCCAAATGTCTTCCCATTCAAATACTAGCTAGGCATGACTTCTTAATCTAAGTGGTATGACAAGCTCACAGCCCAGCAGAATAAGTAACCTGACAGCTCTGTCAATCAGTTCCATTTTAATTTGGTTGCTTACGTTACTATCACTAGCAGTAACAGGTTGCCACAAAACCAGCCCAAAGCAAACACTAACTTTTAAAAAAAAACAAATCTATTTCACTTTGAGAGTTGGGACGTGGAAGATATTTACACAAATTTAATTCCTTTTCATGTTTGCTCATATTTATTGACCAAAAAGGTATCAACAAAGAACTGTATCAACTTCCAAACATATGCTTTAAGTAAAAGAATGGACCCTACAAGTGTAAGAAACATAGGAAGTTGCCTTATACTGAGTCATTTGAAACAGAAGGCACCAGCTGAGTATTCCACAATACTCATAAAGACTGCATTTGTTGTTGTTGTCAAATGAGCTTCTGCAACTCAATGAATGAAGCTCTTGCAGAAGATCTGAGCGACTGAGCTAGGATATAAGGAGTCAGGCAATCCCAAAGGTACCTAAGTTGTTCTAAGCTTTGCAAATTAATACAAGGACCTTAAACCTGGCTCAGTAGTACATGGGCAGCCAGTGCAGCTGTTTTAACAATGGTGCCATGTGTTCCTGGCCAGATGCCCCCATCAGCAGTCTGGCTGTTGCATTCTGCACCAGCTGAAGCTTCTGAACCAGACCCAAGAGCAGCCCCACATAGGGTGCATTGTACAATTCCCTCTTCATGAAAGGATTATGTGCACATTCTCTAAGAGGCCTGGTGAATGTGCACAATGGCCAGTTATTATGCACATTAACCACTCAAACTACACCCCCTAAACATATGTTCAAGCTCCCCTTGGTTCTCAAGGGGGAGGAAATAGCCCTGTTATCTGCCCTCAGCCTTAAATTATGCTCTGACCTGCTTAAAGGGGCAATCTACCCTGGGCAATGGAGAATAGTAAATCACCTTTGTGAGCAGAGAATTTTTCTGACTTACTGGGAACACTTAACATTAGAATATCTAAAGGCCCTAATGTTCTCATTTTATGAAGTTATAGTCTACCCGTTTCTGCATATAATAAGCTTGTCATAAATAGTCTCTTTTATAGAAGATGAAAAAAAACAGTCTACAAGAATCTGGAATATGTTCCTGTAAAAGTCTTAGGCATACAGTTTTCTCAATGTTTGACCTCCCAAATTGAAGCCTGCAGAGTTTAATGCAGCTGATCCCATTTCATCTGGCCATGATGGGAACAGGATGCTGGACTAGATGGGCTATTGGCCTGATCCAGCAGGCTCTTCTTATGGCTGAGATGATCACTGTGAAATACTCTGTACTTTTTTCTATGAAACAAAAAACCCCAAACCACTAGAGCAATATACAAATGTTAAAACTTTTGAGATGAGGTGGAGAACCAAATACATTAAAAAATAAGTCTCACTCATTAATGGATGTTTTCATGACTAAGTACTGATATATTATATTAGTTCTTCTGGAAACCACTGTAGGCAGAGATCAGTAAGGTGGTTGTATTGCAGAAATTCAGTTAATTTAGTCAATTAAGGGCTTAGCTGCAAGTCAGACAAACACAACCATTTTATGATTAAGGTGTTCTGTGCAAACCACCTCAAATACCTTCCCGAATTGTAGGCCATCACCCTTTCTATCTTGTCATGCAGATTTATGTTCCACCAAGGATGTGTGGTTCATTAAGCAGGTTTGGTCAGTACTGAACATCATAATGTTCTATTTGCAGAAACACAACAAAAAATAGGGAGACACAGCTCTGTCAGTTTCTACATGTTTATTCTAGATAAGGAACATAGGAGATAAATAGAAATGTGTTTTAGGAAAATCCATGACTCTACTTATCAGAGTTGATTGGAGCTTTCTTCTTTGCCTTGCACAGCCATTGCTATTTCCTCTTCAGATTTTTTTTTTTGGGGGGGGGGGGGTATAAACCTTAGCTTCCCATTAGAAGCTGTTATTTGGAAATGATATTCTTTTAGTCTAGGTTAATATACCTTTAGTGCTTTTGACAAACCTCTGTCAAGGTTTGGTGCTTTGATCACAGACATGCTTCTAAGCTATTCCACTAGATCTGATGGAGGAATGGATTTAACCCCCTCTCCCCCAGCAAACTGGGTTCCTTTAAAAAAGAAAAAGAAATGCAAGTAGGAGTTGTGGCTTGCAGTTTCTATGGATTATTTTTATGGATTATCTGGTATTTTCAAAACAGAAAATCAATCACAGACCAGCCCAATAGCAGGATGACTTTATGCCATGAGTTTTTATTAGCAATGCAAAAATTGTATGGCCTTCATTCACCTCACTTGTTTTTGCATCCCAGGATATGAGATGTGCCTCCCAGACTTTCTCACAATGTGACAGAGGATGCAATATGGCACCTTTCAAGTTCATACACTGTTCACTAGTGTGCCTAACAATACTGCATACTAAGCCACAACTGTTTCTTGCACCAGCCTGGGAGCTGGCATGGCAAATATACAAAGCATTTCTCTTCCTCCTCTCCCAGTTCTTCCTCCCTGGCTCTATAATGCAATGGTGACTCAGCTGCTTTATGTCCTGCTGCTGCCTAGGCAAGTTTCTGATTGCAGCTGTAATGTTTCTGTTTTACTTTATCACAGTTTCAACTTTGGAAGGTTCTCTTGGAAAATTTGTTTTAAAAAGTCAAATTTGTTTTAAAAGTACCAACTACTTACTATACAACGTGAGAACCTCATCAGTCCTCTATAACTCACAGGTGATATCTGTTAAGCTAGAATGATCTGGTGAAACAAGTATTTGTGCCTTGTGTGTGGCAAAGCCTTCTGTGTTCCATCTTTCCTCATATAACATATAACAACCCATCTGGGAAAAAGACCCTTCCAAGTGCCAGGAAATCGGAAAGAGGTTCGGTCAGGGTCACCGAGTCTAACCCCTGGCAGTGCAGGAATCTCAACTAAAAGGTCCATGACCGATGGCCATCCAACCTCTGCTTAAAAACCTTCAACCACTATTCCAGTGCCGAAGCCCATTCTCAGCATACAGCAGAGGATCTACCTGAGCAAGAATGCTCTAACTAAGGCTGATCTTAGCTGACATCAAAAACAAAGCACCAGATTTTGCCAAAAGTACATTTTATAATGAAAATTAGAGAGAGTTATTCCAATCTCTTCCCAACACATGAAGGTTATAAACTCATCAGGCTTGCCTGTATAACTCCACTCTGCTTGTATATCACTGCATGCCAGGAATCTTACAATTTAGATAACAGTGCTTTTTTATTTTTTTATTTTCTTGCTTGCCATATTCTTCAGAATATGCACATGTTAACATATAGGACACAGACAATTCATCTGAATTGCCATTTAGCGTTTAACAGCTGGAGAAAGTGCAAAAATTGAGAACCTTGGGAAACCTGGGAGTGTTATGACTGCTTTCTTTCTTCAGAAATGCTTTATACAACAGACACATCAGCAGATGGAAGTCCAAATCCATAAGCTCACAGGAAGGGTTTTCAGGAGAAGTTCATTTTGTGCCAGATAATGGTAAGCTGATCTGCTTGCCGATATGCATAACATGGATAGAGCAAATTAAGCATTTATTGAGATTTAATACTATAATTTTCATGCAGCGAGGCACATTAGCAAAGCACACATTCCCAAGTCATTTGCAGGTCAGAGTTAATGGAGAAGATATGTGGAAATTGGTCTACACTGAAACACTGCAGATAAAGCAGTGTTATATCCCATAATTTAAAATGGGGGGGGGTGGAGGACGAAAACTCTCTTTTGTACTCTGGAATATTATCTGCAGATGTGAGAGAGAGGGGGGGGAGAGGGAGAGGGAGAGGGAGAGGGAAACCCTAGCACTATTCAATCGCCTCACAAAAGCAAGATTAACTCTATAAAATAATATGCTTGAAAAGCAGGTCACACATTTTAGCACACTTTTAAAAGCTATTCTCTTCTAACCTATATTTATATAAGCAATTCCTTCCCCCATCCCGATTTTCCTCCTGTCATGATTCGGAATTACCCAAAATGCCCTCATACAATCTTTTCTGCTCTCATGCCAAAATTTTGTTCATTTTAAGATGCTAGTTATCCTGTTAGCATAAAGCCACCGGGAAGTATCAGGAACTGTGGTTTTTTCTGCTTCTGAATATTTTGGAAGCTGTTAACACTTTCTTAATGACTTTACCTGCTCACCGCTGACAGAGTAGATGTGTCAACAGTCAAATTTGGTCTTTCACACACTAGAGGCAATTGGCCATTACTACCTCAATAACAGACCAGAACATGCACCCACAAGAAGAGTGCCAGCTTCTAATCAGGCTAAATCATTTTTTAAAGGCAGCTGAATCCATTTTCTTTTGGTTCACTAGCAGCGCTATCCTAGATATGTATTCTCAATGTTAGTTTAATGGGGCTTACTCCCAGGTGTGGATCAGGGGTGTGGGCCCTGTGCCCCCCATGTTATTGACTACAACTCCCATAATCCCTATTCATTGGCTTTTCTGTTTTGAGCTGATGAGAACTGTAGTCTAACAGCATTCAGAGAACTACACGTTCTCCACTTTTGGTGTAGTGTAATAACAGCCCTATAACTCTTCTTATACACCATGGGTAGGCAAACTAAGGCCCAGGGGCTGGATGCGGCCCAATCACCTTCTAAATCCAGTCCAGGAATCAGCATGTTTTTCATGAGTAGAATGTGTCCTTTTATTTAAAATGCATCTCTGGGTTACTTGTGGGGACTGCCTGGTATTTTTACATGCATAGAATGTGTGCTTTTGTTTAAAATGTATCTCTGGGTTATTTGTGGGGCATAGGAATTCGTTCACCCCCCCAAAAAATATACAGTCTAGCCCCCCCACAAGGTCTGAGGGACAGTGGACTGGCCCCCTGCTGAAAAAGTTTGCTGAACCCTGTTATACACTCTGAAAATGGAAGTGCTCAGTTTCAATTCTGTACCTCCTACCTGAGAGGAGGGATTAAGAAGCCTTGTTTTCCATTGTGTTCTGTATTTCTTGCATGCAGCAGTGTTAGTGTTCTGCTGCAGTTCGTCTTCTTCCAAAAATCACATTATTCGTCTCACTATCTGTTGAGATGAAATTGCGTAACTTACACTATTAATTGCATAAATTACATTGCTATTATGTTGTTCCACCACAACCCCACTAATGCAAAGCAAACACAATGCAAGGGTGTGTGTGTGTAATAAACTATGTATCATTTGAAATCAACAGCAAATACCAAACATATTTACTGGATTGTTTTCTCTCTGAACATTGGATGAATAAGTGAACACTGGTAACTTCCACTGCTGTTTCTGTTTTCATTGGAATTCTCCAACATCTCTAACTGAAACTAAGTCCCACTAATATTGATTGGAATCACTCATGTGCAAATGGTTAAACCACCTTCTCCCCCATGGTCCTGGTATATCTTTTATTATTTTTTAAGTAGCATTGGTGTTGTTTCATGTGTTTGTGTGTAATGTGTGCTTGGCCTCTTATTCCCCCCCCCCCCTGCTTCATTCTATTTCTTGGCCCGTTTGTGAGATGACCTTCCCTCCCATTGACCTTTCATATTAAATCAGCTCAACTGATTATAGAAGATGCCATGGTCAGGTATGAACTGCTCCTGAAAGGGCTTAAGAGAACTGTTGAGACACCTCTTTACTCACATTCTCTGAGGCGACTTAAGATCTGCAGGCCATGAGGGAAGGCAGAAGAGGGAGAAGCCCAACCAGTGATTGAGACTCTCTAGTTCACCATTTCATTCCTGAGAAGTTGGAATGTTCATGCAAACTCCAAGATGCCTCACTCTCAGTGGATTCCTTGCCCCTAAGAAAACCCTCTAATAAACTGGAGTATAGGCTCCTGAGCTGTAATCGTCAAAGCCTCTGTCACCGATCAATTCCATTTATTGAGGCATCGTCCCCTTTTAATCTCTTTCATGTTGACGTTTATGCTACCTGTGAACTTGAAAAAAATAGAAAGAAAATAAATAAGTTATTTTGTCTGAAGCCAAGAATTATAGCATTACATGCAGGCAAGGGAAAAGTCTGCTCCAGCTGCTGATATTTGGCACTTTCCGGGTGATAGACTTCTGCGGGGAGTTTATTCAACTCCCTTTCCCAGAGCTCCATTAAGCACTTTGTTTCTCACTGAATGAGCAGAGAGACTTTGAATCAAATATGTGCAGCCTCCATGGATGGATGAAGCTGCAGCAGAAAAAAAGAAAGTGAAAGTCAGCAATGCTGATTGGCTGCATTTTCTAAATGTCTTTTGACTGTTGAATTCCTGCCAAACACATTATTCCTTCCGTGTTTGCCCTTCAAAAGACCTTGATCATCAGATGTTAGATTTCTTTTGCAAACAAACACAACATTCTATAGCACAAGACTGAAATGCATAATTTCTATCTGAAACTTTTCATCATCATTTGTCCCTATTTTCCTACCAGAATATAATTGCAAAACATTAAGTAGTAGCAGAACAGCTGCATTTTAACTTTCTCGTGACTCTCCCTTTTGGGCATATGCAGGAAGTTATTAATTCATTGTTCTACATTTTTGAAACAGAGTTGAGAATGACACATACATACCCTTGAAAGTACAATGCTTTATGACAAATCTGAATTCCTGCTAATGGGAGTACACCGGCATGCAACTCCTATTTGTATTAACAACGAAGAAGTAGCAAATGCTTGTACTAGAGTTGCTAACAGGAGTGTGCAGAGAAAAAGAATTCATTTCGGAACCTGCTTCAGTGCTTCCAATAGGGGACAGCTTTGCTTCAGATAATATTTGCTTTGCTTTGGAGGTGGGCCAAATATATCCAACAAAGTCCACAGGAGTTCAGCCTTGGCTCTCTCCAAAACAGATACAGAATCCAAGTACTGTAGCTAACTCCTTTGGAGAGTTACAATGCCTGCGGTGGGGGTAGAGACCAATACAGGAGCTACATGTTTTATTGTAGCTAGGGTACATAAAGGACAGACCACTGCAGGAGCATTTGGCTTTCCAACTCTAAAAATATATTATGACCCATTTAAATTCAAACAACTGATCCATGTTATCGAGAATGAGTCTTCCCTGGGAACTTGTGCTTCATTCGCTATCGTTAAGGGCAGTCCTCTCTTAACCATGATAGAAATACACAGTATCTTTTTAAGGGCAATGTGGAAATCCTGGGCTAAATGCTAACATTACATATATTTGTCTTATTCTTGGATCACCCGTTTCACAGACATGGGAATATATACCATATTTTTCGCTCCATAAGACACACTTTTTTTCCTCTTAAAAACTAAGGGGAAATGTCTGTGTCTTATGAAGCGAATGTGTGGTCCCTGGGGCTGGAGGGGGGGGGAATCCGGGCTTCCCCCGCCAGCCCTGGGAGCAGCGGGCAGGCTGCACGCAGATGCCCTACGCTCCTGAGCAGCTCTGGGGTAGCCCGTGAAGCCTCTGCAGTGCTCCTTCTAGCAGTTCTAGCTTCTGCCTTAGTGAAGCCTCATCCCGCTGCCCTGCGGAGGCTTTACACAGCTATCCCTGGCTTTTGCGGGAGGTGGGGAAAGGGACAGAGTGAGGCTCTCTCACTTCCCCACCTCCCACAAACGCCCCCAAGAACCGCGCTCCCTTTAAAGAGCCGTGTGGAGTGTGTGTGGCACTTGGGGGCTTTTCCCCGAGGAGGGAGAAGGGCGGCCCATCAGTGGGATGCACACAGGCTGTGCTCAGAGCTCCCGTTAAATAATATTTTTTTCCTTGCATTCCCCCTCTAAAAACTAGGTGCACCTTATGGTCAGGTGCATCTTATGGAGCAAAAAATACGGTAAGAAATGCACTGGTAGTGGAAAATGCAGACTGAACAGAATACCAGACTTCTTTATTACGGGTAGATGGCAAAGCAAAGCACAACTTGCTGAAAAGCTTCAAGGTATCAATTTAACTGGCTGCTACGCCATCAAATAAGCTCATTTGCATCTAAGCTTCTAAATATTCAGCAGGCAACGCTCTTACAGTTTGAAAAGGCATGTGTTACCTCAGTTCCTGAACATGTAGTATCCACCATTTGCAATGAATTCATTTTCAGTCTTCTGATAGTTTTAAGAACTATGAGGAATGTATGCAGGAACCTTTATTCTGGAGCTTCGCTTGTCATTCATGCAGACCAAAGTGCTCCGCAAAGTCCATCTCAGCTTCAGTATGTGTGGTTTCCTTGAAACTCATGCATAGGTGCTATCTTACCCCCAACCATTTTTGCAACATCGATGGAACAATGTCTCTCATGTGTGTTGATGCAAGGAAAGGGGGGGGGTGAATGATCTGCATGGGGTGGACTGGTCAAGTGGTTAATACATTCTGGGAACAGGGTTTAAGGAATATATCAGACATTGTATGTCTAAACATACTGCATTGCCTCAAGTTACAATTTTGCATGTATGTGTGTGTATATGAAGAGCATCAATAACAGCTTCTCCAGAAGGACCTCATCGTATTCTTCCTTATAACAGCCAGAATAGAGGCAGATATAACTGGAAATGCTTCTCTAGATATTCAGTTCAGAATTGGTCCAGAATTATGTTTTTTGGGCATTGCCTGAAAGATAACATGTCAAAGTAGACTGGCAAGTGATGCAGCTAAATAAGACTTCTATGAAATGTGATTTCCCTTCATCACATCAACAAAGGGGTGTCAAGTACTCATCCCCTGCCTATTTCATCCTTTTTGAAAGATTCACTTATTTGACATTATGGTTATCATGTTGTAATCTAATTTATTAGTCCTTTGGGCTATGACTTCATTCATATTCGTTATATGCCCTTATTCACATTTGTGTTTTTCTGTGTGGCAATATATGCACTTGTGCTCCAGTAAAATAAAATACAAATAATAATTCTAGCTTTAATAATTCTACCAATTTACCTAGGACAAAGAGTAACTAGCTAATTGTTGTGACTCTCCCTTAGATCCCTTTTTAAGAACTGGTATTGCATTGGCTGTTTTTCAGGATGGATTTTGGTGACAAGTTGCATATTTTTTTGTCAAAGGTATAACAAATTTATATCTGCATTATTTAAAAACTACTGAGCACATGCTACTGAGCCCCAGTGAGCTGTTAAAATTCTGGTACTAATTGATAAAAGTTACCTTCTTCACCTCCTTTCATCTCTGCTCTTGTGGACACATACTTATACCTGAACCACTTTTTTCCCAGGAATGGCCTCTAAAGAAGAGACAGTGTGTGAGGAGTTTTAATCCTTCCGCCCAGATGTGGCCCTCATGAAAATCACCCCCTCTTCTTTTAGCCTTAGAAGGCAAGTTTGCATCTCCAAGTGGGGCTGGGAGAGCCACTGCCAGTCAAAATAGACAATGGTGTAATAGCTGAACCAACAGTCTGACTCTGGTATAACACAGCTCCCTACATTTGTAACACCTAGCCTTAAGGATATCGAATGGCTGCCTGTTTACTACTGGGCCCAATTTATGATACTGACTTTGGCCTATGGCATCTATATAGCCTAAGCCAAAGTATTTAAAACAATGCCTTCCCTATTACCTGGTATCCCATGCCTTAAGATTTCCAAGAGAGGCCTTGTTCTTAGTTCTGTTGATATCTCGTGATGTAATGATGTGGATTAGGATCTTTGTTGTAGCATTCTGGTTGTGGAATTCTCTCCCCATCGAGATCCACCTGTCGCCTACACTGTTTTTAGGTGTCAGATTCAGATGCATTAATTTCTACAGGCCTATTATTATTATTATTATTATTTTATTCAAATTTGTATACTGCCCTTCATCTGAAGATCTCAGGATTGTTCGCAACAGAAAAATACCAAATAAGAGTACAAAATACATAATTATACAAAAACAAAAGAATATGGTCTGGGCTGATGTAACAGATAGATTGCTGCTGGGTTGTTTGAATTTCTGATTTCTTGATATATTGATATATTGGTTTGATATTTGCTTTATGACTTTTGTGTTGATTTGTGCATGTTAACATATTGTTATGAACCGTTATGGCCTTTGGCTAGCACAATAAACTTATTGAACAAACGTATTGTTATGCACTGCCCTGGGAACCTTGGGGTTGAAGGCTAAGACTACAAATTTTAACAAAAACAGCAACCCTGATTATGCCTAGTCTAGCAGTAAAATGGTTGAGGCAGGGGATGGGGACTGTTTCCATTATACATTTAACCAGGAGTTGCTTTCACACTCATTACATTCAATCTTTTTCCTGTGCCCACTTTAGCATAATGAGTACAAACAGAGAAACTCATGACCAGTAGCTGCACCAAGAGCTATTTATTAGCATAACACTTTTTTTTAAAGATCTCGTAAGAACTGAAATATGTACAAAGTCTTACAGCATTTACACAAGAAAAAGTTTCCTATTAGCTGATGAAGTATCAGAGTGCTGCAAAGTACTTCAAAGCATGAATAATAATAATAATAATGATAATAATAATAATAATGAAGCAGACCACTGCACTTTCAACTCTCCGCTATGCACCACAACTGCCACTTTGACATGACAGTTAAACCATTGGGAAGACACAAGATTGTCAAAAGAAAAATGTGTAACAGATTGACGTGCAGCACTAAACATCGTACGGTGCAAGGAGGAAGAGAAGGGTACAAAAAAGAAGAAGCTACATACTGTCATGTTTCTACAGTTTCCTAGAGCTGTAACAAACTTCCACAGCCTTAAGATATAACATATTTAAGACAACATAATCACAATTTCTCAGATATAGTTCAGCTATATTGAGTGTGTTTAAACTTCTGGGTAAGAGGCTCTTATTATACTGATATGGCTGTGTACTTCCATTTTCTGTTCATGAACTGCTCAAACAGGTCTACAAAAAAGTAGTCAGCAGCAGGAGCTTGTAATCATGATGTGCTTTGTCTAGTTTAAAGGCATTCAAAGATCAGCAAACAGGATCTAACCATTCCTGTCAAAAGTTTAAGACAAGGAAGTTTCCTTTAAAATGCCACCCATCCTTTTCATTTTCCCAGCCTCTTTTCAAAATACCCCTTGATTGGTGAAACCAAACCATTACCATTCTTGCTACATCAAAAAAATAGTTTATAGCTTTCCAGACCCCTGCTTGTAAAAAGGCTGTATATGGGGGCACCAGGCGTGTGGGTGGGTGTGGAGGGGGGGTTCAGTTAGAAGATTACGACAGAAAACTTGTGTATCCTTTCTTTGAAAGGTAAACAACCTTTTTTTTTAAAAAAAAAGAAAGAAAAATAATTGCATTATACAATGTAGTTCATGGACAGGCCAGCCCCCGCCCTCCCCGCAAGCTCAGCCCTATACTACTGCCTTTTACTGCTGTTCACAGATGAAGACATCTGAAGGCAGCCCTGTATAGGGAAGTTTGTAATGTTTGACTTTTTTATATTTTTATATGTGCTGGAAGCTGCTCAGAGTAGCTGGGGAAATCCAGCCAGATGGGCGGGGTATAAATAATAAAAATTATTATTATTATTATTATTATTATTATTATTATTATTATTATTATTATTACAGGTAATCTGACCCATTCATTCCACAGACTACTATGCCGTTCAAATGCACGGTGCGATAACAATCTTAGGTTGGCAATTTCTGTCCTGTGTCTCAACTATACCTGTGCTCAAGACACACACAAAAATGTACAAAACAAAACAAAACCCCAAAACAACCACAAGGGACCTACAGATCTAGAAAAAAGAAGCCATATAACCATTTAATGTAAACAATTTGTTCATAAACAAAGCCCTATTTAGATTCTGGTCTTAAACTTTTGGCAGATAATGTGTGTATGCTTAGCCAGGCTCTGTAGCTAGTTATTGTTCAAGTGGAAGCCAGGTCAGTTCACATGTTGACAGGCATGCAACTTGAAAACATTGCACAACAAGCAACACAAAAAGAGATCTGAGAAGTGTATTAAGACTTCAAGTAGACTTCACAACCCTTCACAATATTCACAAAGATACAGTCCCTCTTTGCCCCCCTGCGGATCCAACTCACACATGGGACACTTTCTGTGACTCTCTAGCTTGCTTGATGCTGTATAACCACTTGATGATTCTGGCATTTCTTTCGATTGCAGAAATGCCATATGGCACGCGGTCATTGGCACTATCATCGTTTCTAAGGTCACTGTTGCTGTCCTGAGACTGTTCACAGTCTGAACTGATCATACTTGCACTGCGAAAATTGAGAGAGATAATATCAGAGTTAGCCCTTGCAAAATTTTCCATCCCAAGATTTTCAAGTTCTTCAGGATCCAGTCCACAGTAGTTAAAGAATCTTTCAACATCTGCATCAACTCGAAAGTATCTGTCGCTTAAGTCTGACTTCGATCGCTGTAGAGAAGGTCGTCTACTGACTCCACAGCTGGATTCTACTGTGTCCATCTCTGGCGATTTCAGCGTGGTGATGGCAGCAATTTTGGGTTTGGGAGGGAGAGGTGGAGCTGAACTACTGCACGGTATTGCTTTTAAGGTTTTGCCACTAGATACTTTCCTAATGTCTGATGAGCTATGGGAAACGTGCAGGAATGACTCTGGCGACTGTCCCAATAGCCTTCTACCCACATTGGAGTTGCTTTCTTGAGGACTGCTACGGCCTTGGGTGGGGTAAACCTTTAAGGATTCTGCAAACGAATGCCGGTTAAGGTCTCCTGAATCAGATTTGTGGGGAGGCCAGTTTCGTGAACTATGTTTGTGACCCGAACCTGAACTAGAGCCCTCTGAGCTATTGATTATGTTTTTCAAAATCTCTAGCTTCAGATTCTCCCTTTGGACACCACTCTCAGTCTTTGCATTGTTGCTAAACACTTTCAAGGTAGGGCTGCCCAAAGCCCGCTTGGCTGCAGGACACACTGGCGGCTTGGGAAGCACTGCTGGTTTCACAGGCTCTTGTTTGGCGTTGATGACCTCTTGGCTCTTAACGTATTTTGCCTTGTCAGCTTCCAGCCTCTCCACGGCACTAAGTCTTTTTGGGTTAGGCTCTGCTTGCCTGCGAAAATAGTCAGGTCCTTTGTTTAGAATGCGGAGTGGAACGGCTGAAGTGAAAGTGATGGCGGGGCTGACAGGTTTCACCATGCTACCTGTCTGTAGTGTTTCTGTAGGCATGTTTGGTGGTCTTTCCCCGGCAGCCGTTTTGAATTCCTTTCTGGGATCTTCTAAATGCACAGTGCAGAAACATGTATATTAAGCACAATGAATAGCAGATGAATCTAGGAATCGGGAGGTTAGCAGCAGCAGTAGCAGCAGCAGCGCTTCATTTCACAGCTCATTAAATAAGCACGGTGTTTCTTTCTTCCTTCTTCCCCCACCCTCGAAGGCAGCCTTTGTATAAGAAGACCACCAGAAACAAGCCTGTATTAATCCTGCTCTGCTGGCTTCTTTCTTCTCAATGAAGGACGTGGAAGTCTCTGCGGTTCCTTTGTGCTCCACTACAAGCAGTGATCTGAAACGCAAAATAACCAACCACATGTTAGTAACAGTGTATGATATCACAGCTATAGCAACAGAGATCTCTCTCCACACCCCTTCATTTGTTGGCTGAGCTACAGCTGTGGACTGTTCAAGCTAAAACATTCCACCATACTTTCGACTAATGGCATGCGCCTTATTAATATGGGATTAACAAACTGGGATTGATGCACTTCTATGTAGGTATATTTATGCATCTTTTAAAGATGTTAGTTATTTGTAATCTAAGTCTGGGGTTCAAATGTTGTTGTTTTTTAAAAAAATAAGTTACAGCGACAAAGCTGCAGGCTTATACGGTAAATCATATTCTTGCTTAGACATTTTATGTGGTCTCTTGAATTTTCAAGGCTGTCCCTATATTTCTGCCTGTCATTTGAAACATGGTAAAGAGGCTGAATGAAAAGGACCAACCGGGAGGGAAAATTTAATAATCCCTCCTGCTATATCTATTGTCACAAAAGAAAACCAGAACTGCAGCTGTTGGCGTTTTGCCTAGATGATCTTAATTCATGTATTTTATACTGAACAGTTTATGCAGAGTTAAAAACAGCAATAGCTTCTTTCTCTCTTAATGTTTGTCTCTGCTGTGAATGTTTAAACAAGGAGTTTTGGGGCACATTTAAAAGACTAACACATTTTGTTGTTGCTGCTGCTCCCCCTCTGAAATGTTTAAGACAAATGCTACAAATGTCTAAGACAAACATCTCCTTCTGGTCTTAGGGTTACTTCGTCATTTGTCTCTGTACTCGCTATACCTTTAAAGCACATTCAGAGCACATTTTTCTTAAAGAATTCTGGGTGCTGCAGTTTGTTCCGGAGTGTTGGAATTGAAACCCTGCGAGGGATAAACTAGAGTGCCCAGTATTCTTTGAGGGAAGCAATGTGTTCCAAATGCTGTGTACAGAACCCTTTTGATCTCATATGATCACACGCCAAAATCAGTTACAAAAATAAATCAGTCTTGCAAACTTTACCTCTCAAAGGGGGACTCCTGTCTCCTCTGCCTACTCATGCCCCAGTCCTTCCGCCCTATTGTTGTTACTCTTGCTCACTCACTACTTCTTTACCTAATACTCTTTCCCTTCAGCTATGCTTATTGCCTTTCCTCTGCTGTAGTTACTACTGCTGATGTTATGGTATTTCTTCAAGTAGAAGCACCAGCAACAAAAGGGGAAGGAAACAGAATGTAGTGGCAGCACCTGGTGGGCAGAGAATGAATTAATGTATCTGCCATCAACACAGCTGCTACTTACTGGTGGTAAATGATGAATTGAATGGCTGATAATGCAGGGTGAAAATCATAACGACCTAATTGAATTGCAAGCAAATTAATCTACCATCAGAGGGTACTTAGTGCCTACAAGCCATGAAGCACCATTCCTATACGTATACCTATGATTATCTAATGCTGGGGCGCAACAGACCAAGATATGACTATCATGCCTTGCACAAGAATCACACAATAGTATCTGACTGGTCACAGTCAGCAGGCAAAATAATGAGTTAAGACAGAAAACTAGTTTAATCCAATATGGCAGCTTGTATGAAAACATCTCATTTTGAAGTGGACATAAATCAAATGAATAGAGGGTAGCTCTGCACCAGGGGTGTGAAAGTGCTCTCCATGCCCTTGCACTGGGACTGAGTGGGGGATCCAAAAGCTTTTTTATATGTCTTCCTTTTAATAAGCAAATTATGTTACCAGCACGGGCATTAAATAAAAACACAATTTGGTAACATTTTATTAACACACTCCAAACAGAACATTTATCTTCTTTCTTTTTCAGAGATGTTACATGGGTATAAAAATATTTTTTATTATTTCTTGCTATGAAATTATGACACCAGTAATTCACATATATTATTAATTCTTAAGATCTCTTAAGCTACTTATTAGTATCCAACTCAACAGAAGTTCTTTAAAGCTTCATAGAGCAGGAAAGGTTTGTCATACTTCCTCAGTAACTGCTGAAATAATCTCAGTAACTGCTGAAATAATCTCAGCTATCTGCCAATCTCCCATTCCCACCACGCTTCTTAGTAATACCCCTCCCCACCTTCTCACTATATAGAAGGATCTGGCAACTTCTGTTTCAGTGTATCTGAAGAAGTGTGCATGCACACGAAAGCTCATACCAAGAACTAACTTAGTTGGTCTTTAAGGTGCTACTGGAAGGAATTTTTTTATGCTGAAATAAACATAGCAATAAAGACAGAATTATACATCATTTAGTGACATTAAGAATACGGAATGAGTTCTTTAATAGGCATTACCAGGCAAACTATGGAACACTAAGGCTACAAAAAAGGCAGCAAATTATGCAACAAAGCTATATTGAATATCCAACCAGAAAGTATATGCAATACTGCAAAACCTAAGATGTTTAAAGAGTGTGGTAAACAAGTGTTCCAGCCATACAAACACTGGCTGGTAATTAACCTCCATTGCCCCCTCCACTGATGCAAGGCATCCACTTGAGAAAGGGGAAATTTTCTCTCTCCCTATTTCTCTATAGCACCCTGTCCTCCCTATAGCGCCCTGTCATACACATATCCCCCAAAAGTCTGAGGTGGTGGTGGAAGGGAAAAGGAAGAACAGCCTAGCAAGTAAATTGTTGTTGCGTTTATTTACAGCACAGACAATGCAGGATTATCCTGTGCCCTTTCCGTATCAGAAGTCTAAGCTCAATGTCAATGGATGCCATTTATCGATCAAAGCTCAAGCTCCGCTTTCACAATAGATGTTCCCCTCACAAAACCTGTTAGTTTCATATTTTAAGTTAGATTCCCCCCACCCTTGACTCAAAGTTTGTTGTTGTTATTGTTCTTTATAGTTCCATATAATCAGCAGATACTAGTAATAAAATAAGTACTGAGGACTGTCCTGATTCCTGTTACTATATTCTTGACCTTTTTATTGCTTTTGTGACTCCATACTAAATCTGCAGTGAATTCTAAGTTTCTTGCACAAGGTGCTAATCAGTTCCTGGAAGCTGCTGCAATTGACAATCACTGACTTGATACACTGATACCATAAACATATCAGCTGTGATATGGCATGCCTTGCATCTCTATATCTCTCTTTATACTGTAGAACTGCAGTGTTATTTCAGTAAATGAGGATCTAAATTCAGTTTCTAAAATGTAAATTCAGTAGCATGTAAAAAAAACTGGGTTAAAACCTGGCACATGTGTAACTCATATGCTCTCAGATGCAAATTATTCTCTTTAAAAGGTTGCCAAACACAAAAGGCCTTGCATCGCCTTGCATCTGGATTATGAATAGACTTACTGGTTTCTCACTAGGTGGAAGTGTCCTTCAAAGGGGTGTTGTAAGTTTTTAGCAACACTGTGTGCCAAATT
Organism: Podarcis liolepis; assembly: GCF_965112155.1. Lineage (NCBI taxonomy): Eukaryota > Metazoa > Chordata > Lepidosauria > Squamata > Lacertidae > Podarcis > Podarcis liolepis. The sequence continues at coordinate 37,550,549 of NC_139560.1, forward strand.
TTATCCCTTACCTATGTCTTGTGGACAGGGAGATTTGTTTACAGTGGTACCTCGGGTTAAGTACTTAATTCGTTCCGGAGGTCCGTTCTTAACCTGAAACTGTTCTTAACCTGAAGCACCACTTTAGCTAATGGGGTGTCCCGCTGCTGCCGCGCCGCCGGAGCACGATTTCTGTTCTCACCCTGAAGCAAAGTTCTTAACCTGAAGCACTATTTGTGGGTTAGCGGAGTCTGTAACCTGAAGCGTATGTAACCTGAAGTGTATGTAACCTAAGGTACCACTGTATTTCAAGGAGACACATGACTCAGAACTTAATTTTAGAAAGCAAACTTAAATCAGACAATTGTTGTGCTGCACACATGCTGGCCATAAAAAAAAGATCTCTTAAATGGCATGTAGATGTTGAATTGAATATCTCTAGAAAGTAGAGCTAAAATATGCACTTCAAAATTTGACTTTATATAGTCTCTAATGTTAACAAATCAGTTAAGAGTTCAGAATACCCTGCTGAACCATCATCTTGTTTTCTGGATAGTGATTCATAAAACTTTATACTATACCCTATTACCTTTTGACTGCTACTTAAAAACAGCCTTCTCTGCAATAACAGCACTGTAAAGGTTACTATTTATTGGCTTCCATCCTTCCCCTCTCTTATACATCATTAATAATGGAAACTCTTTGGAACTCTCTATTTAAGCGATCCCTTTGTGTTCTGCTATTAGCCTTTTATCTTAGGGCTACTATGCTCGCTTTCAAAGCACCCTGGGGAAAAACCATGATTACTCTTGTTGCAATCTAAGGCAATGTGCACATTACTGGCTTAAAACACAGCTAGGTTATTCTTTTTCTCAATTCGGATCGAAGCAGGTTTGTGGGGGAAATGGATCAAAATGCAGTATTTCTTAAGAAATCACAGGATAGGTGTAGATTGTGGTTAACTTCTTGTGTACATGGCTTTCCAAACCACCCATGGGAGCACATTGGATAAAGAGCAAAACAGAGAGTGTCCACAGCCTATTTCGACATTACTAGCAAATACAGTGGTACCTCAGGTTAAGTACTTAATTCGTTCCGGAGGTCCGTTCTTAACCTGAAACTGTTCTTAACCTGAAGCACCACTTTAGCTAATGTGGCCTCCTGCTGCTGCCACTCCGCTGGAGCCCGATTTCTGTTCTTATCCTGAAGCAAAGTTCTTAACCTGAAGCACTATTTCTGGGTTAGCGGAGTGTGTAACCTGAAGCGTATGTAACCCGAGGTACCACTGTATAGACAGAGCAAACAAAAACCTAGTGCTACATATAAATGTGTGCTTAGAAACTAGCTTACTGTTTTCTTCCTTGCCCTTTTGCTCAGGCCTGACAAGGAGAAAATGGCAGATTTTGGATATTTTTAGAAGTCCATAAAACAAGCAGTCTTAGTACTGGATGTGAGAGAGAATCATTCTCTGCGCAACATACATTCAGAGTATATTTCTCCACTCACAAGAAGCCTGGGAACTGTAGTTTGTAAAAGGTGCTGGGAAATGTAGTTCGATGGCGGAGTAAAAGCTACAGTTCCCAGGATTCTTGGTCCAGATGTGCCTTAAGAGAGCTTTAAATATATGTTGTGTATGCAGCCTCAAATAAAGAAAGGTTGGTGAGATTTAATGACTGTTCTGTGGTGAATACCAGAAATCTTAAGAGATGAGAGTTCAAGAACCATTGTTCAGGATTTTTTTTGTCCAAGAAGAAAAGGGATTAGGCAAGCTGGCTACAAGGCATGATGGCTATGCTCTACCTTCCAAGGTCACCAATATGCCTCTGAATGCCAGTGGCTGGGTTACATGAGTGCCGAGTATACTGATGAACTCATATCCTGCTTCTGAGCATCTCAAGTATCTGCCTGGCTATGAAGAACAAAATGTTGGATTAGATGAACCTTTGGTAAATGATCCATCAAAGCAAAGACACACTTAAGTCTCCGATAGTCAGGTATTAGTTAAAGGAAGTTATTGCACTTCTTGTGCATCTCAGGGTTTTTATTTTGGTTTTAATCTAGCCAGATGAAAGGCAAATTTTCCACTGCCTTAGGAGCTGTGAAACAGAAAAAAATGAAGCAGGTACAAAATGTTGTTTTCTATGGTACAGTTGCACTGGATGTAGGCAAAGGTGGTGGTGGAGAGGTTATCTCTCTGAAAATGAGGCTCCAGTGACTCTAGTTGAAAAGCAATTGGTTAAATAAGAACGTAAGAAGAGCCGTCTGGATCAGGCCAATGGCCCATCTAGGAAAGCATCCTGTTCTCACAGTGGCCAACCAGATGCCTGTGGGAAACCTGCAAGGAAGACACGAATGCAACAAGACCCCATCACCTGTAATCCCCAGCACGCTGCCTCTGACAGAGGAGCTGCAACATAGCCATCGTGGCTACCCTGTGATCCTACAGGGTGCTGCTGGACTCAAACTTAGCGGTCTGATTTTGTATTTAAAATCCAGTCTTATATCTAAGGTAGAATGCCGAGTAATATTAGTGTGAATTATACGTACAGCGGAAGCAAAGGTGGAAAACTGTGGGCACAGCTTTTTCCTCCTCTGTGTTGGGGAGCATGACAGTGGGGAAGAATGGCTTCTATGCTAGCATTTGTGAAGTGTGATATGCTGGATGCCAGAAAAGTCAAAGTGAAAGTGTTCTGAGGAAATTCGTCATTTAACTCTTAAGAAGAAAACATCAGATATCTTCCCAAATAGACACCATGGCTCATGCAAAGGGGGTTGGGGAGAGAGAGGTCTTTTAGAAGCAGATTAGGGCAGTGAGCCAGATTTCTTGCAAGCTGACTATGGACTCAGATAAAAGGTAAAGGTAAAGGACCCCTGACAGTTATGTCCAGTCGTGAATGACTCTGGGGTTGTGGCGCTCATCTCGCTTTACTGGCCAAGGGAGCCGACATTTGTCCTCAGACAGTTTTTCCAGGTCATGTGGCCAGCATGACTAAGCCACTTCTGGTGAAACCAGAACAGCACATGGAAATGCTGTTTACCTTCCCGCTGGAGCAGTACCTATTTATCTAATTGCACTTTAACGTGCTTTCGAAGTGCTAGGTTGGCAGGAGCTGGGACAGAGCAATGGGAGCTCACCGCATCGCAGGCATTCAAACTGCCGGCCTTCTGATCGGCATGGACCACAGCACCACCCACGTCCCTAATATGGACTCAGCTACACAGCCGCAAATAAAATGTTTTAGATGTGCAATATACAGATGTGACACTAGATGGCGCCAGTGAGCTATGCAAAATTCAATGTGTTTTTCAAAACATTTCTTAAAAAAGCATTTTCACAGAGTTGTTTTTTTTAATATGTGTGTAGATTCCATCTATATGGCTTGGAATTCCAAGTGTTCTTAGAATATTGCAAAAATTTCACGGTCTGTGCAGAGTCTGGAATCAGCTACAGTGCTGAGATGAAGGACAACCTCACTTTAAGATAGTAAGAGAAATTTAGATAATTTGGATCCAATATTGATCTTTTTAGTGCTCTAGATCAAGACAGCAGCTTCGGATATGGAGAAAAACATTCCAGAAAAGACACATTTGTGATCCATGGATATAAAAGTTTGAATAACAGAGGCAACTATGAAATAAAGGAAAACAAATGGGATAGGGGCGTTATGGATTAGTACAGCTTAGGCAGTGTCTGTTAAAGTACTGTGATTTACTTAGATGTTCCTTTCATTGATAATTGCATTGATTGATTGATTGATTGATTGCAGGTAGAATCAATGGCATTTTAGGAGAAACCTGAAGATGAGTTTTAGAGTGAGAGTAGGGACTAAAATGGTAGGACAGAGTTCTCGAAGCTACAAACATGAGTCTGACCAAACTGCGAGAGGCAATGGAAGACAGGAGTGCCTGGTGTGCTCTTGGTCCATGGGGTCATGAAGAGTCGGACACGACTAAACAACAACAGGGACTAAAATATAAAGGAAATCCAGTAACAGATTCATGTATCAAGTTAGGAAGACTAAGCAGGCAAAACAGAGGTACTGAGCAAGATATCAGCATGCTTCAGGGAGCCCCATTTCAAAAGTTTAGGCAAGCCCCAATTGGTATGATGGCTGCGTTCCAGGTTATTGCACAAGTCGGTGAAGAGTGCATAAGTCCATTACAACCCTACACCACTCCATCTTCTTCTGGGTCCAAAAATGGCCTGTGCGTGCATGGTTGCGCATTCTTTGAATGTGCACAAAGCGCAGCTTGCTTGTATAAACCACCATTTAGGAAACAATTCTAAGGGAGCAGCTGTGTACCTACCAAACAGTTCAATGATGACCAAGCAGTCTCATTCACCACAATATGGTGAGTATAAATTGGGCATGAGAAAACTGACTGTGGTGGAAGGGAGTGCCCTGAAAGAAGACATGGCTGGCTGGCACACTGAACAAGAGTACTGCACACAGCAAGATTTTGCTGCAGGTCCATGTTTAACATTTTATTGTCAAATTTGGTATCCCTCCATAACTTCCATCACCCAACTTAGCATAGATGTCTGCTACTGAATTTCAATAAAAGCAAACTTCCCATTCTCTTTCTATTAAGGACATACCTACAAAATTAACACAATACAACCAAGATACATATTCAGGGTGTGTTGTTGTTGTTCTTGTTAAGAGCAGAGGCATCTCCAATTCTGTTCTTCCTCCAAATACATGCCCCTGCGCTGCCTCTTCCCCATAAGAACCCTCTCTATAGCAGGGGTGGGGAAAAACTTTTTGGAGATGAGAGCCACATGACCCCTATAATATGTCCTCACTCGCTAGATCATCACCTTGTCGTGGTGAGTGGGCTTGCACGTTCCTATGACCCTTGTGAGCAAAGCTGTCAGGAATCTCGTACGCCCAGCAGGGTCACCCAAGGCGGTATGGTCAAAGGGAAGGAACTAGACAAAGAATGTTCCCAGAAGTCCTCTACTGCAGAACAGGCTGATGATAACAAGCGGTATGTTACAACAGCTGTGAAGGCAGATGAAGGCTGCAGCAGATAAGAATCTACTGGTTGTCGTGACTACTCATGCCATCGGAACAGAGCCTTACTGCGAAGACTGTGTGTTGGTCAGCGTGCACTGACCTACACACATAAAACAAATTCACACACAGGCGTCTTCCAAAAAACCCCTGTGTTTATGGAAGACAATCTTACTCGGCTATGAGTAATCGCCAAAGAAGAAGAAGATAATATGTCAGGGAGCACATTCCAGGAGTAGTGGGTGGGGCGAGACCCCCACACAGTCACACAACCTTCCCTCAATCTGTCTCATGAACATAGCTATTCCCTAAGAAAACAGCAATTCTCAGTAATTCCACTCATTTCACCTACCATTTTCTCCAAAAACCTTTATTCACAACACTTGTAAACAAACAAACAAACAAAAAATGCTCACCAACAACCTTTATTTGTCTAAATGTGCAAAAAGAACTCCGTAATCACAGCAGGCTACAAATAAGGTGAATGCACAACAGAAAGCCCTGCCTTGCACCTATCTAAAGACTCAAACCTCCAAGTGCAATTGCATCCTGCAAAACTGCATGTATGCAACTGCAAAATGCATGGACTACTTTTTACATATTTGCAATGAACACAAGTCTGGAGAGACATTTTCTCTTCTGCTTTGATTTAAAGTGCTAACTTAAAAAAAGAAACCCACAGCAGGATATATCTGGTGCATGGATCTGTAAAGGTAAAGGTAAAGATAAAGGATCCCTGACAGATAAGTCCACTTGCAGATGACTCTGGGGTTGCAGTGCTCATCTCGCTTTACAAGCCGAGGGATCTGTACTGCATTTCAAATAGGGACACTTTGAGTTGTGGGAATTCCCTTGATTAACTCTGCAAGGCAAAATAGTTTTTCAAGGTGTCCATGAGAAGAGAAAATCAAGTGTCTCAAATAACAATAGGGAAGATATGTATCCAACTATTTTCACCACATTTGAAGTCCTGTAGCACAACTCCTGCAGAATAATATATTTTTGCAAAGCAAAGTAGTAACTTCTAAGCACTTATATATTTTAGCATTCAGTCAGTCTTTGAGAGCAAATCTTGCAGAACAGCAGCAAGGGAGTATCAAATTTACTTGCAAAACTCTGAATTTATCAAAAATCCATCTGTAGTAGCTCAAGCAGTCATCTTTGGGTTTGTTTGTTTTTAATTGGTTTCAATAAACTGCTTTCCATGGGGCAATTTGTTTCCTCTCTATGGACACAAATTCAGTGTTTGGCATGACTCAGATCCAGGCACATTCCAAGAAAACTGCTTTCATGCACGGTAGTGTTTACAATTTACAGGGAGTGATTCTGAATATAATACAACAGTGATTAAGTGTAAACTAATGTGTAGCTCTTAGTCAAATGCAGATGAAATGCAAATCCTTTCTGCTGAAGGTGAATAAAGAGTTCCACCCTCTCCAGCAATTCTAGCTCACAAGGCATTAAGCCTCACATAATCATCAGCACATTAAGTTTTTTCACAGCTGCATGCACTTCACTGATGTCAGGGGATGGGTAGGTGTTTGTGCCTGGACAGGTGGGGGAGAGAGAGGTGGTGGCAAGAGGAGGGGTGCATGCTACCTGAAACAATGGGTTGCAATGGGGCGCTAAAGCCCAGCATAATTGATAAACATTGAGATTTGCTTTTTAAAAAGAAAACAAAATGCTATGCACTGTTCAACAAATTTTATCACAGTTATCCTTAAGGAAACTCAAAGTCCAAACCTTGATTTCACTACTGTTTCTGTTTCTTCAGTGAATTTCCAATAAATAAAGTAAAATGACCTCAAGTACAAGTTAATAAACTTTATATTTAGATGTAGACTGATGGAGGAAAGAATTACTGAAGACATCAGGAAAACAATTAAATTAGTAAACTGATATCTAAGTTACAATAATTATGTTTTAAGGCGAAGTGGGTTACAGCATCAAATGCTGGAAACACTTAAGATAATTCTTTGAAACATCCCCTCATCTTTATTTTTTGCCTTAGATATTCCAAGACAAATTTGCACAAAAATATTTACAAGGCCTATGCAATAAATATATATCAGTAATTGTATTCTGGGAAGAGTATGCTGGGTTTCTATATTTAGATGCTCCATCATGCTTTTATGTGGAGAATAACAATCACAATAGCTTGTTCTCCTGATCTGAGTAAATTTGGCACAGCACAGCTAGTGATACTAAATGCCCAATCCTCAGCTGAATTGCTCTTTCAAACTTTTATCTCATTCCTTGTGATTGAAAACACTGAGCAAGTAGCAAACTGCATAATCTCTGTCAAATGCAATCATAGTTTATAAGCTCGGTTTTAGTACTAGAGATGTATAGGATACAGAAGCATAGACCAATCAATCAAAATGTAATAGAGCCAATTAGAATACACAGTGCTAACTCACAATTGAATTCAACTGTCTTATCTATACAGCTTGTTTGATAATTGCTGGTGTAACCCTTGATACTTCATTTTTTGCAATGAACTGGATCCAGGCACTTCTACAGCAGTAGAACAGCCCTGGAACCCTGAGGCTGGGGGCAGAGATCCTTTCCCTGAATTATCTTGGACATCACACACAGAGGCAACCTATCTGCCAGAGATAGCTATCAATGTTGCAGAGAAAGTACTCCAAGGCCAACACATTTATTTAACTAGACCTGTACAGTTTATAGAGTGCCACCATCTTGTTTTGCTGCTTATGGCAGCCACTCTGTGTTGGCACCCAAGGCAGTTTTATCAAGATATGAGCACTGGCACTTCATTTTTTACACCCCCCCGGGTCCTCCCAAAGCACTGCAATTATATCTCAACTTTTCTCCAAGGAGCTCAATGTGATATACAGTGCATTGTTTTGTCCTCCCCATTTTGTCTTCCATACAACCTTGTGAGGTAGGTTAGGCTGAGTGATGGTGACTGGCCCAAGGTCACCCAGTGAATCAGAGCTGAATGTTCTCTGAGACCTAGTCCAACAATGTAGCACTATAGTAAAACAGATCTGTGAATCATTTCAGAGCCCCAATACAAATAATTCACTATACCAGAGAAAAATATGTATGACTACCCTAATTCATGCCATTTTGACTAGTGAGATGTCACCATTTCAGTGACCCACCGAACAGTTTAGACAGAAGAGAGTGCAAAACTTGTCATTGTTCCTCACAAATCCAATCCATTAATACAATTCCTTACTTCCATTCAATTGCTTTCTTTCCAGTTGCCTGGCTGATGTGACAACATTCCTGTTCTTAAGTCAGACACTATTCTTGTTATAAAATCTGTCCAACAATTGTGGGAATACCAATTATCTTGACACCCACCCTCTCTGTGTCCACTTGGCTTACAAACAAAAATGAATTTGAAACCCAGATCATCATAGATGTGCTTGCTGGTTTGATTTATTACAGAGACACAACAAAATCAAAGTAAGTGAGCAGGCTCTGATTGAACGCTTGCAATTAATAGAGATGGGGATAAAATTAGAAGAAAAAATAATAGTTAAGTACAGATGTGGTCACAGCAGGAGGGGAAGACACCCTGGCTTCATCACCAGCTTGACTCATATCCCTGCTTCTTGATCCCCCTCTTCTTTGGCCTCTGCTTCTGGACTGCTCTCTTCCTGCTCACCAAACCCTGTTACCTCTTCAGCTTCCGACACCTCCTCCTCTCAGTCTTCTCCCTCTGACCATTCATCATCATCATCCCACCACCAATCCTCAGGCCCTGAGTCTTATCCCCTTGGGGGTTCCTCAGCTGGCGCCTCCCATCACTCCTTGGCATCCAGCCAGTCTATGACACAATCCGTGGAGGGGATAAGACTTATTGTACCTTAAGAGTTTTTGCTTAAAACTGAGAAATAGGCACAATACCACCTTTAACATTCTGCTTTATGTTAGTACATAGAAAGGCACACTTGAGAGTGAATCTAACAATTTTCTATGTATTTCTTCTGCACAGGATCTTTGGGGGACAGTCATCTGTAATGGGAAAGGGTTGGGAATTTCAATCCTGTTGCTACTACTTGATATCTCAGCAGCTTTTGATACTATTGACAATGGTATCCTTCTAAACTGGCTGTGTAGGGTGGATATCAGAGGCACTGTACTATAGGGGTTCCATTCCTACCTACATCATCAAGTCCAAAGAGTAGCATTGGAGGAGTGTTCTTAAGACTACCTGGCACCTGTGCTATGGGGTTCCCTGGGGCACTATTTTCTTTCCAATGCTATTTAACATCTATATGCTATGGCTTTGGCTAATTAAACAATCTATGGCCTTTTAAACAATGTGTGTGTGTGTGTGTGTGGTTATTGTTTTAGTTTGTTATGCATCTTTGTGTTTTTATATTGTAATCCTTGTGATCCTTGGGTGAAGGTGCTGTAGAAATTTAATAAATAAATACTATTAATAATAATAATAATAATAATAATAATAATAATAATAATAATATATGAAGCCACTGGGAGTGGTTATTGGGAGTTTTGGAACATAGCGGCATCAGTATGCTGGTGACCTGCAGCTATACTTCTCCATTAACATCTGGATCAGGAGAGAGATAAATCAAAGAAAATAAATAAACAAGACGAGAACAAATAAAAATAAATATCACCCCCTAATGTTCATCCTTGCACATCCTTGACTATTTATCTCTTTTGTTCAATTTCAATGGAAGCTTAGTCACTAGCTTCAATGCAGTGGAAATTAAACCCAGTTGAAGTACTTCAAATTCTATCATGCAGCCTCTTCCAAAAACAAGTTGCTGTTTATATAGCACATTAAAATTAAAAACATTGTTGGGGGGGGAAATCTTGTTTCCAACAAAACGTTAGTTCAGTAAATAAGGAACTTGCTAAGCTTGTGCTTAAATTAAACCATTTCTATTTCTTCTTCTGCAGCACATAATTTTTGTGTTGCAGAAGTGTAAGTAGTATTTGTTCTTGGCACAGATAACCTAGGATGAAAATTACAAGTCAGTGTTGCAGTAATTTCAGTCCTACCAAAAAAGAAAAGGGAAAAAAAATACTCTAAGAGAGTAGAAATAAATCAACACATTTTTCAAGTGACTGAATAGTTATCAGAGAAGAGGCCAGTTATATTCTGTGATTACTCTTGAAGCACAGCATCATTAGCATTCCACAGGCTAAATATGAAAACTCTGAAAAAGTTTAAACTGATATTATGAGGTGCTATCTAACTCTCATTTGTCATCACAAGCGCAGCACTAGCACACAACAGTACACATGCGTATCATGAAGGGGGCGGGGTTGATATGCACTCTCTGGACTGTACGTTTGATGCAGCTGACGCCTGCTGTAGCTGCATCCTATATTCAGCATAAAATTTGGTTGGCCTAATGAAGGTAATCCCCTAATGCAGATTTTGCCATTTTTCTTATGGGCCAGCACGTCTACCTCAAACGACTCCCTAATAATACAATGTATCTCTTGGAATTTACACCTAAAAGATCAAGTAACACAAATTTGAAAGCAACACTGTTGCATATTATCTATGCATTATTATGTAGAAATAATCGCTTCAATATACCAGCAAACTGTCGTGCTAGACTACATTTTTAGTTCTCCTGGAAGGAGAGATATGAATTCCAAATAAAGGTCAGAAGAGCCAAGCCAAGTTACCAAAAAATCCAGCAGTTTTGAGGTAATAAATCAGTGCCTTGATTTAGTTTTGAGGTGTGAACTTGTATGAGAGAAGGAAAAGAATATTCCTCCACCCAGAAAATTAGTAAGTTGGGGGCATGGGAGAAACTTGGCTAGAAAAATGACATTTGATTATGTATTCCTGTACGTAATTCATTCATGCCTACCATGGCAGTTTGCAGTGATACCCAGACACAGGTATACCACCTTATCTAATGCTTGGGACAATGAGGCTTGCAACTCCAGTCTAAAGAGCTCTTCAAATTCTTTTAGAATAAAACTTTTATGAAGCGCAGAGGGAAGAAGAGCACAGAACCAAGTTAGAATATCAGCTGCTATAAATCCCAAGTGTTGTTTATTCCTTTGTATGCCATAGACATCATGCTTAAGACGGCCAGGGTTCTATCTTGGGGACACTACAGGGGGTCTACAGAGTTAACTGAACAGGCACATCAAACAATTAATATGTCAGCCATTGGTTATACAAATATTCACATGCATATTTTTTTTGCACAAAAGGCAGCATTTTCAATGGACAAAACTACTTCCCACCTGTCTGCTAATACCTTTCTCTGCTCTTCAAAGGCTGCTAAGTACCTGATAAGCAACTGCATCCTTTTGCAACAGTAAGAACATTATCCTAATCACTCAGGCATCATGTAATAAGTGTGATGATGGCATTAAACATTTTAGCCCGAGTAATCTACAAAGTGATATCATGTGACCATTCAATGCAAGCGCCATTGTTTTTGTGTCTTTGCACAGGCAAACATTTTCAAGCCAGTAACAGACTCCTTCCAAAATTTGCCCTATTCTGCCTGAGCCTCACTTATTATAGAGACACATAACACAAGACACACAGAAATAGTTAAATTTGGGGTGTATCAGTAGAATACCTCCTATGGCAGTGTTTCCCAACTGGTGTTCCGTGGCACACTAGTGTGCCGCGAGACGTTGCCTGGTGTGCCGTGGGAGGGAGGCGGGCGAGTCGGGCGGCGAGAGGCGGGGCGGCGAGGAGAGGCCGCCCAGCGCGGGGCTCTCGCCGTCTGCCTGCCTGGCTGCCTGCGTGGCGCTGACGTCACGGGGCTGTAACGTGCCCCACATAGGCACACGCGGGGCGGGGAGCGAGCTCCCTCCCACATCCCATCGCCGCTCGCTTCGGCCGGCCTACTGGGCTGTCGCAGGCAGAAGGCCTGCGCATGCGCGAGGTTTTCGCGCCTTCGGTATTCCCTTCACGCCTTCCTCCTCCCGGGTCCTTGAGAGCGCGGGAAGCGGCAGCGCGAGACCGGCGTTGAGCCTGGTAGGTATTGCGCTTGCCAAGGCAGTCATTTGGGAAATGAAAACTTGCAAAGCAAGCAACCAGTTCAATCTGAAGTACGTGTATGCTTAATATCCTGTATCTGAAACCTGTTCTGCCCCCTCCCCCACACTTGGTGCCATTTTCATCTACACATGCAGCAGAGTAAGTTGACCCAGAATAGTACCAATTCAGATGGCAGATGGGAGAATGACAGTGCTGAATGCTTTCCCATGTAGAACAGTCCCTGCAAATAAAAACCTAGCATATTTGGAAGAGGGATGCTAGCCTAACCATTACCTTCTATGCTGTTACTATTTTTTTTTATATTTTTTTTTACATAAGTAAAAAGTGATCTTTCCCCATCTGGCATGGTGGTGTGCCTCGAGATTTTTTTCATGAAATAAGTGTGCCTTTGCCCAAAAAAGGTTGGGAAACACTGTCCTATGGCATACCATAGTACCACCACCAAACAATTCCTTCACTCCTGGCCTCAAAAGCTCTTGCTGATCATACATAAGTTTATTTTGGCTAATTTATCTCTGTTTGGGATAGCATTGTTTCTAATAAGCCTTCAGAATCACAATATTTGTTTTAATGTGAGAAGGTAAAAAATATATGTGAGCATGTGTGTGTCAGCGGGGGGTTGGCTGCAAAATAAATCACATCTACAGACAGGTGACCTGTGTTTCAGCAGATTTATAGGAAATAAAAAGAAAAAAATAAGGCTACACAGCAGAGTCTACAACCATATTCACCAAAATATTATCTATGACTCACTCTGCTTAAACTTTCCTGCCACCAAATGTAATTATATTTGTGTGGGTTGATGCTGCCAAGCAATCTTGTACTGAACACTGCTATGCTCAAAAAATGTAGGTGGCAAAAAGTTGAAAGTGAAAATACGGATAAACTTTTTGGAAAATGTAGACAAATAGTTAAAAGTTTCAAAAGCCCATGAATGGGCAAGTGATAGCTGGTCAGCCAGCTTGAGATATAGCCAGCTGAACAAGATAACAGAAGATAGAAGGCTCCCCTTTGCGCTTTACAAAAGTAATTTAGTGTATACAATGGGAGGTGTAGGCTGTTTTATATACCTTCAACATGCAAACAGTCTGGCCACCTAATTCAAATCACTGATACTTAAACCAAAATTGTACACAGATAACAAACAGTATGATCATATGGATTAACATCAAGTTAGTATATTGCAGAACAAGTTCAATTAGTATATAATATGAAAAATAAATTAGTTTGTACACTAATGCCAAGATGCCATAACCTTCTAACGAAGTTGAATTCCTGTTGCTTATGTAATGGATCCATGATATAATTGAAAATTTTGAACACAGCATATTGCACATATTGACTGTGCATACTACCTTCAGTGCTAAATAAACTGATGACCTGCAAACACTTTAGTGATTAGATTTTAAGTAAACATAGAATATGGAGAAGAAAAGAGGTTAAAACAACTCTTTCATTTACACTTCACTTGTTTCAAGAAATGAAAAACTAAGATAGAAATAGCAACAATTCCCTCCCCAGAAAGTCTAATAAAATAGAATCAGCTTATGTAGGTAAAATAAACAGTGTAGCAACACCTCTAGCAGATTCTTCAGTGGTGATTTGCTTTAGACAAATACTTGTCAGCATTTCAAGAACCTGATGAAGTTGGAAACCCCTTTCCCACCTCCCAAAATTCTAGGAGATCTGTTGATTCTTACCCAGTACTTAAAGGACAATAAAAATCATGGAACCTATTACTATTTATAACTATAAGGAAAATTATAAGAATGCTGAACAATATGTCCAATTATGTGTGGAAAACAGGAACACGACTGACCTGGTAAAAGTTTCCAGATGCACATTCCAGGTGCATTCAGACATGGAGATTATTGCTCTAGCTTTTCTGGTCATTATGCTGGTACTTCTGTCTTGATTTCTAATATTCATTTTACACTTCATTAGTTGTTGCATTATGGAATTGTGGCTTTTTGATTGATATACTGCCATGTCATGCTAAATTTGATTTATGCCAGTGGACATTGTGTAGCACAACACTGGACGTCACTGGACATGTCATCACCCTTTATGTTCATGTGCGCTTCTGTTTCCTCATTATTCACCCATGAAAATGGTGGGAAAGAACTGCCCCACATTTTGTCATGTGAGCAGAGATGGTATTATCCATGAAAACCACAAGAAAAATTCAGGTTTTCTAACAGGGCTGCAAAGGAGTTCATTTCTTGATGCAATTATCAAGGAAGCCTAGAAGCCTAGAATTGTAGAGTTGGAAGGGACCCCAAGGGTCATCTAGTACAACCTCCTGCAATGCAGGAATCTTGCCCAACGTGGGGCTTAAACCCACAACCCTGAGATTAAGAGTCTCATGTTCTCCTGGCTGAGCTATCGCAGATATGCCTAAGCTTCCAAGCTGATTATGGTAAATATCCAGAAGTGGCTTTCATATGTGAAAGGTTACATAAAATGTGAAAATTATCAGCTACATAAATGTCAGGATAAAAGGACAAAGTTGCTGTCTGACTGTGGCCTTAAAATACATCAGCTGTTGTGATTCAAGTGTATCGATTTTTTCAAAACCCACAACGGATTGGAGTTTTCTGACACCTCAATGTGGAAAACTGTTGGGATATTTCAAAAGGAACATTTCTTGTGATGTAGGAATATACAGTCATCATGGCAGATCTTGAAACGTTAGTTTAATGGAAAAGAGTTTCTTTGAAAATAAGGACAAATCCTGTTTTTGCCATTATCACCATTGGTAGCAAAGTCATATCCGCATCAGCCTACTCTAACAATAAGTTTATTGTATATGCTATGTGTCAGGGAACTGCCATCAGTGCCGGAGGGAGAGAGCAAAAGCCAGAGGGATTCCAGAGAGCGTCCAGGGATCGGGAGAAGCAGCCCATCTTCTGGGGTAGAGAATCAGCGTAGCACCAGTGGAGAAGGGGGGCAGATGGGGGAAGCGGCGAGGCGGTCCCATGACTCCTTGCCTGGGACCAGCGGGGAGAGTAGGGGTCCTCCGTTGCCCACGCCCTCCTTGCGCAGAAGGCTTTCGCGCAGAGAGAGTAGGAGGAGACTAGGCGTCAAAGAGCTTCTTTGCTGGAAGAAGTTTAAGAAACACCCACTGATGGATTCTGCCAGCGATTGAGACAGCCACGGGTGAGTGGCTGTCCGGACAGAAAAGGTTCACTTTGGCAACCCAGCCAGGTGTTTGCACCCAGCCGGGGAGATAAGCACCGGCTTACACACGAGCAACCACTAGAACCATTACACTATGGATATTGCAGCAGGCTGCAGAGTGGTCCATTCCTAAAATATGTTTTTTGAAACTGGAATATAGAGAACCAAAAAAAGAAAAAAGTGGATGGTTTCATACCAGGCAGCTACATGATGTTGCAAATAGAAGCATGATGTCAGAATCCCTGATAAAACAACCTTGAATTATCAGATCAGATTTTTTTTTTTTTTTAAAGTGGATTTGTCCAAGACTTAAGCAACGTGTGTAGGATTTGACCTACAGCATTGAGAAAACAACTATAAGTTAGGCAGTAGACAATAGTTGGAGAAATCAGCATTACAGAATATGAACCTGAGATTATGATCTGATAAACCTGCTCAATGTCTCTTAATACACTTGATTACTCATTAGCTGGCCTTTAAATTCCCTACTGTCATCAAAAGTTGGTAAACCCTGCTGTATTCATCCCGCACACCAGCTCAAAAACTTGTAGGCTATATGAAAGAAATATACTAAGAAGAGGTTTAGTCGTATAGGGCAAAGTACAGGTAACTCACAACTTACACACATTTAACTTGCATGGTTTCAGCTTTACATGCTTGTCGGCCAGCCAGCTTAAATCACACAAATTAAACGTGCACGAGGAGGAGAGGTTAAAAGCTCTTTCTGCCTTGGAAAAAGCTTTTAAACTCTCCACCTTGCTTAACAAGCTCTGGGAAGCCCTTGCAAGAACTTGGACGGTTTAAAAGCTCCCCACCTTGCTTGGTGGTGGTTGGGCGACGGCAAAAATGCCTCCTCAATGCACCAGCTTTGGAAAGGTAGGGATGCTCACATGGGGGTGGTTTCAGGGCTGCCTTGACAATACACAATATTGGCTTTACGTGAGTTACCTGTTAGTTGCAGTATATACTGGCTGCCAGGCAGAACCGTAACTAGGTGATCTTGCGCCCCTCACAGAATTGTTCAGATTGCATCCCCTAGCCACTGACAAATTAGTTCTTCTTTCCGCCTCTCCTCCAACCCCCCCCATTCAATTCACCCTCTATTTAAAACATTTTATCATGAGGCAATAATCAGTACAGTGGTACCTCGGGTTACAGACACTTCAGGTTACAGACGCTTCAGGTTACAGACTCTGCTAACCCAGAAATAGTACCTCTGGTTAAGAACTTTGCTTCAGGATGATAACAGAAATTGCGGTGCGGCAGCAGCAGGAGGCCCCATTAGCTAAAGTGGTGCTTCAGGTTAAGAACAGTTTCAGGTTAAGAGCAGACTTCCAGAACAAATTAAGTTCTTAACCCGAGGTACCACTGTATTTTTATTTATAGACATATTTATGGACATATTTTTAGCCCCCCCTTTCCTGCGCCCCTGGCAGGGGCCCACCTCACCACCCCCTAGCTACAGCCCGCTGCCAGGCTCCACTGTCTTACTTCTTGTACCATCATCAGTATGCTTATTTGCAAGTCCAGCAAACTGAGCTCCCTGCCGAAGGTCTACTAATCATGCTAAACTTTAGTGCTCAATTGGAGCAACTCTGTCCTAGTGTAATCAAGTTGTCAACAACAAATTTCAGCTTGCCTTATTAGGCAAAACCATTGCTTGTGTTGCTAATCACCCTTTCCTCCCAAAATGCTTGCTGTGTGCAGGGAACTCCGGGAGGAAATGTACTTGCCCTTAGAAGATATATTTTGCAGCAGGTGCAAGCAGGACTTTGCTGACGTTGTCTCCAGCAAAAATTCAAGAGCTTGGAGGATCCCCCCCCAAAAAAAAATCCAAAAAGAACCATCCTGCAACTACTCAAACACACTTTTTAGCCATAAAGTTTTTATGGTGAACTTTGATGTGTACATATTTCTGTAGTCAAACATTTAACAGTTATTTAAGACACTGGATCTATAATATCTTCTTTGTATACATGCATAGCAATAATGTTTGTAAAGAAGCCTTGAGGGTTTCCATGGTAACACATTTGTTAACAAAGAACAATTATTTCACACATTTGCAAAGGAAGCAAACGTAGCAACTTGTAGAAAAAATATATAATTTCTGTATCACTACGATAAAATCAGGTGGGTAACAATTCTGCAAGAGCAACTGCCATAGGCAGCAGAAGTTCATTTGTGATTTTCACTTGGTTTGAAATTACTGCTATTTGCAGATAGCAAACATTATTTTGAGTGAAAGAGGCATTTTGAAAAAAATTGTTTTTGAATGAAACATTACTGTTGAAATAAGGAGAAAGAGGCACACAGAATGCCATCTTTAACTGACCCAAACTGTTACCACCTCATCTTCTCTTGTCTCAGTTCAATTTAAGCTTTTTCATTATCATCTAGTCTATGCTTGAACTCAGGCAGATCATTCAGGGAAGGCATCACAATAGCACAATGTTATGAAAAGGAGAAATGGGGCAGTGTGTCATCAGCAGACCAGTGAAATTTCACCCTATAAATGATTTGGCACAATGCGTCATAACAACACATTTATGTTAATTTTTATTTGATTATTTGAATATTTGATTATTTTATTTGATAAATTGTTGATTTAACTGGATTAATATATTGCTTAAGCATCAAAAACTCTAGGTGGTTTATGTAAAATACACATGAAAATTACCGGTACAAATAACATCAGATGTTAAAAACATGTTCGCCCAATTTTTTTCATGTAGTTATCTCACATCACAAACTTTGCCAGTGTGCAGACAGCACTAGAAGTTGGATGTCTTGTTATTCACTAAGTATAATATTTCTTATTAGAGTCAGGATTATGCTAGAATAATCCTATATTATTCTAGGATAATATAGAATAATATTATCCTATAGCTTTAATTAGACCACCTGATATAGCTATAGAAAAGGTTTCATTTCTGTCAAGACATCTGAAAATGAGTTTTAC
Organism: Podarcis liolepis; assembly: GCF_965112155.1. NCBI lineage: Eukaryota > Metazoa > Chordata > Lepidosauria > Squamata > Lacertidae > Podarcis > Podarcis liolepis. The sequence goes on from NC_139560.1 coordinate 37,568,682, forward strand.
AGGGCACCTATTTCATTAAAAAGAAAAGAAAAGAAAAAATCCAAATAGCTTGCATTGTTTTTGAAAGATAAAGGTCTTTAACGGTCTTCCTTTTTAGAATCTGGCTATAGAAAAACTACTTCCACAATCAATGAAAAATGCTGCTCGTCATCTCTTCCCAACAGAAATCTCTCTTTACAGCACATACCTTCAAAACAAAGTTATTCATTGAAAGCCCAGAAGAAAAGAATGTAGGTTATATGCCTTGCTAAGTTACCCATGTCCTTATTATGTTCCTAATTAATGTTGGTAAACTATATCAAAACTATAGCACTTGGAAAACAGACCACTTTCACTCCTTTTCTTTTTACACATCTTCTAAACCTTTCACATTACCATGCCACTATACAACATTTTCCTGCTGTAATAAAAAGGGAGGGGGAAGAAACAGAAACAAAACCTTCAGGATTTCAAAGAAGAGCTTACAAGCAATTTGTTGCCTCTGTAGCTATGTACTATGCACCCAAGTTCAGTATCACCAACTGGCGAAGTCCCAATCAGAGATGCTAAGGAAAAGGAAAAAGATTTGAAGCAGAAGGCTGGCACTGGCAGGGGAAAACAGCATGAAAGAGTGTCATGTTCTACTAAATCCGCTATTGCTGTGGATGATGCAGGGGGCTCCGGAATGACTTCCCATTCTCCAGTGGAGCAAATAAAATCCCACCAGCACTGAACTTGCTTCAAAGAAGATCAGGGCTAGTAGGTCCAAAAGGAGCCAAAGAAAGAATCAGCTGTAGTCTATCCCATTCCTCTTTACTGTCATTTCACCCCTTTTCCACTGCTTGAAGTAGTGTGCATGCACACAGAAAGGGGACTGAGGAGGTGGTGACATTGGAAAGGGATGCTGGTAGTTAAGACACTGGAGATGTCACTAGCCCACCCCACTCCCCAAAAGAAGTGGGGGGGGGGAGAACCCCAACCATGGACATATCTTTGATGTCAGAGAACTTGGGTTTATGGCAAGCGGACACAGTGTAAACAACTTTGCTTTCAGTGAGAATGACAATATATCAGAACCATTTTAAATGCAAATTAATGTCTTTGAAAGATAACATGTCCCTGCACTTTTATGAGATAATAATACTGTTGGCTAGTGTATCATATTTTCATATTGAGAGATAATGATACAAGCACCATTTCAACAACAAAAATTAACGGAGCTGTAACAGGCAGACCAAGATAGTTGCAAAATAAGAGTTGAGTGCTGCATTTTCTCATATCTGCTGGATTAATAGCTTAATAGGGGGCTTGTCAATTGGTGAAACAGAGCAGAAATCAAGCAGTTTTAGCTATGGGTGAATTTTTTGTCTGCTAAAACAAAGTGTGAGCAAATTATTTCATATCATGCATTCCCTTAAAAATCCAACTTCTTCCTGAGTGAAACTAGCCATGTGTGGAAGTTTTTACTGTAGCCTCTTTGCAACTGGTTTGATTGCCCGCCTTGAAATATTAAAGTTTTACAGCACATTTTCACTGCCTGTCAGGAGGACATTCTCTTGTCAAAGGCAATATTTATGTATCCAAGGAAAATCAGATTTCTCTGACAAAGTAGGAGTTATGAATTTTTTATGAGACTGTATTATGAAGTTGAAGTGCATTTCTATCAGCTGGGAAAACTGATGTTTAACCAGGTAAAAGAAAAAAAAATACTTCTTTATAACTCTTGGTCAAAATATTGCTTCACCTTGCTGTATTTACTTATTTAAAGCATACACACTGCCCTCCCAAGGTGGCTTGCCAAAATTTTTTAACATATGTAAACATATATTTTACACCAAGCTACAAGAAGTACAATGTTAAAATTAAAAGCCAGCAGCAGTCAAAATTTCCAAAATTAGTTAAACAGTCTGGAAATTAAAAAAAAGATATTCCAAAGTTGTTAATAATAATAATAATAATAATAATAATTTATTATTTATACCCCGCCCATCTGGGCGGCTTCTAACAAAATATAAAAATACAGTAATGCATCAAACATTAAAAGCTTCCCTAAAGAGGGCTGCCTTCAGATGTCTTCTAAAAGTCTGGTAGTTGTTGTTCTCTTTGGCATCTGGTGGGAGGGCGTTCCACAGGGCGGGTGCCACTACCGAGAAGGCCCTCTGCCTGGTTCCTTGTAACTCGGCTTCTCACAGTGAGGGAACTGCCAGAAGGCCCTCAGCGCTGGACCTCAGTGTCCGAGTAGAACGATGGGGGTGGAGACGCTCCTTCAGATATACTGGACCGAGGCCATTTAGGGCTTTAAAGGTCAGCACCAACACTTTGAATTGTGCTCAGAAACGTACTGGGAGCCAATGTAGGTCTTTCAAGGCCGGTGTTATGTGGTCTTGGCGGCTGCTCCCAATCACCAGTCTAGCTGCCGCATTCTGGATTAATTGTAGTTTCCGGGTCACCTTCAAAAGTAGCCCCACATAGAGTGCATTGCAGTAGTCCAAGTGAGAGATAACCAGAGCATGCACCACTCTGGCGAGGCAGTCCATGGGCAGATAGGGTCTCAGCCTTTGTACCAGATGGAGTGGGTAAACAGCTGCCCTGGACACAGAATTGACCTGTGCCTCCATGGACAGCTGCGAGTCCAAAATGACTCCCAGGCTGCGCACCTGGTCCTTCAGGGGCACAGTTACCCCATTCAGGACCAGGGAGTCCTCCACACCTGCCCACCTCCTGTCCCCCCAAAACAGTACTTCTGTCTTGTCAGGATTCAACTTCAATCTGTTAGCCTCCATCCATCCTCTAACTGCCTCCAGACACTCACACAGGACCTTCACTGGTTCTGATTTGAAAAAGAGGTAGAGCTGGCTATCATCTGCATATTGATAGACACCCAAACCCCCTGATGATCTCTCCCAGCGGCTGTATGTAGATGTTAAAAAGCATGAGGGAGAGGACAGAACCCTGAGGCACCCCACAAGTGAGAGCCCAGGGGTCTGAACACTCATCCCCCACCACCACTTTCTGAACACGGCCCAGGAGGAAGGAGCGGAACCACCGTATAACAGTGCCCCCAGCTCCCAGCCCCTCTAGACGGTCCAGGAGGATGTTATGGTCAATGGTATCAAAAGCCGCTGAGAGATCCCGCAGAACTAGGAAACAGCTCTCACCTTTGTCCCTAGCCCGCCGGAGATCATCGACCAGTGTGACCAAGGCAGTTTCAGTCTCATGATGAGGCCTGAATCCCGACTGGAAGGGATCCAAATGGTCCACTTCTTCCAGGTGTGCCTGGAGTTGTTCAGCAACCACTCACTCAATCACCTTGCCCAAGAATGGAAGATTTGAGACTGGGTGATAGTTGGCCATATTGGCCACATCTAAAGATGGTTTTTTAAGAAGCGGTTTGATAACTGCCTCTTTCAGTGGGTCTGGGAAGGCTCCCTCACAGACAGAAGCATTCACCACCCCGTGAAGCCCATTGCCCAGCCCTTCCCGGCTAGCTTTTATAAGCCAGGATGGGCAAGGATCAAGGAGACAGGTGGTTGGTTTCACTCGTCCAAGCAGCCTGTCCATATCCTCAGAGGTAACAGGTTGGAATTAATCCCACACAACTTGACTAGACAGGACTCTAGTACTCTCCCGTCCCGGCCCTGCTCCCACGGTGAAGTCTATCTCTTCCCGAATCTGAGCGACTTTATCTGCAAAAAACTTTGCAAAATCATTGCAGGAGATCATGTGGCCTGTACTGGGCCCCGATGTAGCAGGTTGTTCCGCTATATTGTGAACCACCTGAAAGAGTCTCCTGCTGCTGCTTTCCACAGATGCAATACAGGTGGGTGAAGAAGGTGTTCTTCGTTGTTTGTTTGTTTTTTTGTAGTCGAATAATATCTTCTGGAGGGCACCAGGTTGGGAAAGGCTGACAGGGTTACTGTGTCAGAAACAGCTTTCAGTATGGAAGATACCACATGCATGAAATGGTTATTAAGAGATACATATAAAACCTGCCACAAATTAAGGATTTACATCCATGTTTTCAGAAAGCTAGAGCTTGTCCTATATACCGGTAGTTGCTGGCACAGAAAAGACAGGTACTTCTCATTTTGAATTAAAAGTGTCTAGAACTGTCACATGAGCTGCTGTCAACATCTGCAAGGCACTGGCAGCATCAAGTGCCATGCCATAAAAAGAATGCAACATTTTATTTTCCACCCACATAGATAATTATAAGAGGCAGTAGGTTTATTGAAAAAGAAAACACAGGACAATTATAATTGGCAATATAGCACAGAGAGGGGCTAGCAGACAGTAACACACAGGTTGTATGTGCACACCCACTCTCTCTATTCATCATTGTCCTAGACTTAACTGTTGCTATGCAAAAAGGCTATTCTATAATTTCTGGGAATACAGAGTTCAGAAAACACTGGTACTGAAGTTTCTTTAAGGCAATAGACAAGTAAATTAAATAAAAATAAAAATCCACAGTTCCACCCCCACATTCATGTTCAAAGTTCTTTGCATATATTATCAATTTAATCCTTTAATATGATGAGTATTATTAATATTTTAAAACTGGGAGAGGAAGGTTGAGGTTGAGAGGCTTGCCAAAAGCCAACAACCAGTTCATAGCTGGGCTCAGATTCAAAAGTGTGATGAACCAAATTTGGGATGTCAGTCATAACCACTAGTTTAACTCTTGTTCTACAAATAGAACAAAACAAACTATCAACATTATGCACCATATTAAAACAATCTAAGCTGAAGGTTAAACTCAGTAAAATATTTAATGAACGACTACTTTCTTGTGTTTGCTTTCCATCCTCTCTGTGTTCAAATGTAAAATGCACAAAGCTGACAACAAATGACAAAAAAAATCTGCTTTTATGGGCAAAAGACCGATAGCTATGACTCACCTAGTTTTGCTTTGCAATGCAGTGCAAAACCTCACGGGGGGGGGGGGGAGGGAGGGAGCCAGAGATTAGTGGGAGAGATATAAAGTGAAAGCAAAGTAGTGAAAGTCCATAGCTTGTGCTCACTTGAGGCAAATCTCCTGTTACCCAGACGCATGGTGGCGAAGTGCCAGCTGGACAACTGGTGACCTAATGCACATTTATGGGCTATCAGCAGTCAAAACAAACCAAGGGAACATCCTCAAAGAACCTCTCCTGCAGAAACCCACTGAAACCATCGTCATCATGTGCAAGGTCCCATGCATTTGAGTGGGATTTGAACACTGTAAGTCACAGTGCACTCTGAGACTACATCGAGATAGAGCTCTCTTTGACTGCTCTTTTAATAAACCTTCGCAATCAGCATAGTTTTGAATAAGTTTGGATCGGTCACCACACAAATCCCAAATGAAAAAACAGGACAATACAAGATGAATCAAATTTAGGAAATGGTTTTTTCCTGAACAGCTCCCCCGCCCCACCAAAAAAACAAAAACCAAAAAACCCACCCAAGCTTGTCAGATATATCACTGCAGCAATATATACCTCTTTCACTACATTCAGGGCAAGGTCCTTAAACACACACACACACACACACACACACACACACAAGCTTGATCTCACTGTTTGGCCTTTGGGAACAATGAGTGTGCAGAGATGGATTCACTGCACTATAGTGGATGTTTTCGAAAGGCTACTTAAAAAATTCAAAGGATCAAACAAAGAATTCACCCAAACAATGTAAGGTGACAGATAGACAATGGAGCATATTAATCTGAATTCCTTTCCCTATGCATAAATCGGCAGGCAGTTATTGCACCGATCACATTAAAGCATACATCCTGACATTATTCCTTGTTATCTGATCATTACTTAGAAATATCTCCGTCTTCATGAAAGGCAAAAGTCATATATGCTCTAATTCAAATATTCAGCCACCCCCTTCAAATAAACACCAACACTGCTCTTAGAATAACAAAAAAGGTACATGCCACGCTCCAGATTTCATATGAGAGCTATTTCTCCATGCAGTATACATTACACTTCTCTGCTAAATTCTTAGTATAATGATGTGTTTTATAATGTGATGACCATCTCGCTGGAGTACACACAATATTAATGAAAGCAAGATCAAATTAAACAGATGACATGATTAACTGTATTCATTTCATGCATGGATGTGTTTTATGGGGGGGAGATAAAGACCTGAAAGTAATTACCATTAACTGAAACTCCTTCACTAACCTCTGCTTGCAGCCAGCAGTTGTTAAATGCTGATGGGTTTATAACAAAGAGCAATGCCTCTATCGTCTGTAGGCTTTTCTTTTATTCTACACAGAAGAGGCAGACTTCCTCCACCGTTGCATGAACACTGTACCTCTGTATCTATGTCTCTAATGCAGCATAAAGATTACTGTGGAAACCTATCAAATTGGCAAGCAGCAAACGCCAGCAGCCAATCGGAGAAAGGCGCATGCAGAATCTAGCACATGCTCTCTGAGACTTGGATACTGTCACTGCTGTTTAGCAGGCTGTTAATCTAATTATAGCAGTTTGCTAGCACAGTACTATGAAAAACGGCACATGATCAAGAAAATACCCCCCCCCCCAAAGGCAGGTATTCTAGGAATGTCTAATTGTATGTGTATGAGTGTGTGTGTACATGTGCTATTTCTTTAAATGCAAAAAATCAAATCCACACATTCAGCTTATTTCAATACTCCCTCATGAGATCTGAAACCACGAAGCAGCATTCATCAATTTCAAAGCCAGTTTCCTTCATAAGTTATGCTACAATATCGTGTTTCATTTTTTATATGCAAAATCGTTGCATTTGCATGAAATACGATCATTTTCCTTGACATATCACAGACTGGCAGTAGAGAAGGATGAGTAATTCCAATTCTGGTTTATTGTGCTAGTGTAATGAGGATGCATATAAACGTTTGGCACATGGCTTCTCAAAGCAAAGTTATAGTGGAGCTGCTGAAACTTGTAAAGAATATGCTTGAGTATTTTGCTGAATTGTGACTCTATATCTGTGTTTCCAAAAACAATTCAGGGGTCTACATACCCTCACCAGTTCCCCAGAAGCAAATGTTCCTCTCTATCAGTGAGCATCCCTACCCAGTACAAAGATTCCTTTCCATGCATTATCTGCACTTGGCAGGGACCTCTGGAAGAAAGAAGCATTCTGTGTTGGGCACAACAGACCAGCTCTGTCCTCTTCCAAGTTTTTTGTTGCATGCAAAGAACCTTATTTTGTGTGCAGTAGGTACGTACAGGATACTAGGATCGGCAGAGGATGCCCATTAATCATTTTCTTGATGGCATATTGAGAGGAACAAGTGTAAGATGTGCAACAATATCAAGTCTCAGCAGCCAGGAGAACCAGGAAAGTTGGCAGTGGATCTGGGCCACTGCTCCTCTTGTTCCTCCACACCAGGCCTGTTAATCACTTACATTCAGGTGGTGTCATGTAGTGAGAAAGGAGTGGGGTAGTTAGCCTGGCAGGCAGGTATGTGGCTGGGGTTTAGGTTACTTGATTTGGGGAGCATGACAAGACAAGTCACACCCCATTACAACAATGTGAAATGACATGAATTATCTGCCCCATCCTCTACAGTAATTGCATACGCCAAGCAACCTATAGAGTAAAGTGGACAGTAGCTATGATGGCGAGCACAAATAATGACTAGCCAAGATAAAATTTATAGAATCCTGATTTAGGGTGGTCAAATAGCTAAAGCAGGGCAAAATAATAATGCTTATTTCAACGACCTACAATTAAGGGAAAGCCAGCAAAACAAATCAATGCTAGAGGCAGGGCTTGAAGCTAGCCTCCCAGTTCTCATTTTCTTTCCCTCTCTTGACCCAATCTGGTTGGTAGTGAAAATTACCATCTGAATTATGAATACACTAATTCAACCCAGGAAGAAAAACTTTAAACTGTTTACGCAGCTATATATTATATATTGCGAAGTATTTTTAAACTTTGCTAAAAATGCATGTGCTTAAACTCTCTGAATGAAACATAGACATCAACCGTATCTGTCCCAATTTACTCCAGTAGTACTTAAGCACACTTAAAAAACCCAACAACCACCAGATTGAACTTGTTAGGTCCATAACTGTATTTTATTTGACACCCACATTCTCTAATGATTCTCAAATTATGAAGATGCTAGCATAGAGCATCTATGCTATTTAGGCTAGTCCTTCCTTCTGTAAATGAGACACAATCAAGCCCTTCCCAACAAATCTTTTTGTATACATAATCAGTGGAAACCACCAGTAATTGTTAGGGTGAAAGCAGACCTTTGTGGACTTTTGTTTTTACACAAAAACATTTCTGAATTCCTTGAATATGGCAATAAATGTGAAGTTAAATTACCGGTCGTTCACTGACAAGCCACTATTTGACAAACTCTAGTATCCTGCCATCAACATGTACCGTATTTTTCGCTCTATAAGACGCACCAGACCACAAGATGCACCTAGTTTTTGGAGGAGGAAAACAAGAAAAAAAATATTCTGAATCTCAGAAGCCAGAACAGCAAGAGGGATCGCGGCGCAGTGAAAGCAGAAATCCCTCTTGCTATTCTGGCTTCTGGGATAGCTGCGCAGCCTGCATTCGCTCCATAAGATGCACACACATTTCCCCTTACTTTTTAGGAGGGAAAAAGTGAGTCTTATAGAGCAAAAAATACGGTACATCCATCGTTGCACATTATATGAATTGAGGAAAGGCCCTTTATCCCGCTCTGAAGATTTAGCATAATGGCCCAGATTTATTTAATAAGTACAGTGGTACCTCGGGTTACATACACTTCAGGTTACATATGCTTCAGGTTACAGACTCTGCTAACCCAGAAATAGTGCTTCAGGTTAAGAACTTTGCTTCAGGATAAGAACAGAAATCGTGCTCTGGCGGCGTGGCGGCAGCAGGAGGCCCATTAGCTAAAGTGGTCTTCAGGTTAAGAACAGACCTCCTGAACGAATTAAGTACTTAACCCGAGGTACCACTGTAGCCATGAATTTAACATCCAGATGTTATGTGTGCTAAATTCATGTCAACCTGAAATTCATGTCAACCTATGGACACTTACTGTGGGAGTAAATTCCACTCAACTCAAATGAGTATACTTGTCAAAAGACATCTGTAGGACTGTACTGCATATTTCTTTTCTAATTTCTTATTATTAATAATGCAAGTTATGAGATACTTTCCTTCTGTATTGGATTATGACTTTTATCTTTCTGTTGCATCAGACATACCATGGCAGCATAAATTAAGCTTGCAATTCCTGTGCAAAAACCAACATAATTAAAGCTTTTCCCACATTAATCCAAATTAGTTGATAAAAAGTGTTATTGATATATCTGCAAATTATTTTACTGAACTGGTGAAGAAGAAGAAAATTTAACATGCAAGGCTTACATGCTGCTCAAACATTCAAATTCAATAAACAAATCTCCCAAACTGAGCATGCCTAGGAATTTAATTGGAATGTAAAAAGATGGAATGTCTCACTGCCCACGTTCACATTTTGCAGAAAACTTTAACAAGTTTAAAATGAAAGGAGAGCAAAAATGTGCATCTTGATTGCCTTGAGAAAATGCCAGTAATGAAAACACTGCCAACATATCTAGTCTCCATTCATAAATTTATTCCCCATTCTATAAATTAATGAAAACTCTTACTGTATTTTTCTAGACTAAAAAATGGCTTGTAATACCTTAAAACTAAGGTGCTGCAAGCTTTTGTTGCTTTTTCTAGCACAGATTAATACAATTACTCTTCCAGAATTTAAGATTCCCAAACTGTTCCTACAAAGATTTACTCAGAGGTAAGAGCCAATAAGTTCAGCAAAGCTGACTCCCAACTAAGCATCCATAGGATTGCAGCCTAAGAGAGTTTCACTTCCTAAAAAAACTGAGAAGAGCATTTGCAGTCCCCTTCTATCTCTGAGGCAAGCAGGAAGCTGCATAAGAAACGTGGACAAGATATTAAGGGCTTGCTTGCAAACAAAAAATAAACAAGTGGGATTAACTGCTGAAGTTATATTATGTGCTGGGGCGGCGGCTGTTCATTGGGACTGCTAGGGTGGAAGGCAGGGAGGAAAGGAGCAGGCGGAGCCAGAGACAATGACATGCAGAGCCACCCACAATTGCTTGGAAGATTGCAGACTGACTGAAAATGGCAGAGGTTGGTCATCCTCAGTAAGTGCCCCAGTTACCCAAGAAACCGGCCTCTCCTGCTTTATCAGTGTTGCACAACTAGAACAGTAAGCATTAAGCTCTTCTGGATTTCAGAATGCTACTTTGCATTAAGAGAGAAGTACTACTTATGGATTTTATCCCTTATGTTAAATAGCACCCTGCACCCCTTTCTAAGATATCTAAACATATGCCACAAGGGCATTTTGGAATCTTGTTAGCACTCTCTTCAGCAACTTTTGCAATTTCTACCTCCGGCAAATCTTTGGATTGCTATGCCATAGGAAGTCAAGCTAGGATGAGTATTCCTAGTGCAGAATGAGCTCTTGGTTCTGACACACCTACATCACAATAAACAGAAGGGTGAAAGCTTCCAGGAAGTAGAAGCAAGAGCAGCACTCCCATAAGCCTGTAGTGAAGGCAAGGGAACAGAATGCCATTTTCAAAAGGACAAATAATCTCCTTCCTTTCTCATTAGACACTCATATACACTGTTAGAATATACTTGTTAGAAGGCCATGGAATTCACTTGGTAGAATCTTTTGTGTATAAAAGGAAAAAAGTTGCATGTTTTGTCTCTTTTGCCACACACTACAAAGAAACACAACCTGGTAGAGCTACACAGACAAGGGTTCCCTTTGGGTCTCTCTGGGATTATGCCAATGGAACAAAACCAGCCTCCCTTGCCACAGTAGTTGTGGCTAACAGTAATAGGCATGTGACAGATTTATTTCCCAGCTGCAGTCCACCGACTGAGTTAATCTCTCCATACCCAAACCCTTAATTCTACTTCATTTTACCTTTTTTCTTCATGTTTAACAAGTTTCCCTTTTTGAAAGTGTGTTGGACTATGAAAGACTTTTGGGGCAATGTTACGCTCATATGCATGCTGAATTTCACCGCACCGTGGCAATTGTTCCAGACTATCATACAAGTTCCTGGGCAATATGGAGGATAGTCATATCCTGCTACCTGCAATAGTTTAAAACATGCTCCATCCATTCTTGCAAATCAGTACAATCACAGCATGGTACCTTTACATATGTGAGTTGTCTGAAACTATTTGGAGGAACATGCAGCAGGCTAGCAATCTTGAGCTACCTGAATACAAACTGGGACTGAGCAAACAAAATGTACTGGTTTAAGTATTTTATTATAAGCAGTAAACATCTCAGTTCATCCTATTTCCCTTAAATCCAATTAGCCCATTTAAACAATGCAACCTATTTAGTTCTTTCCAAACTCATGCACATAATAATAATAATAACATCACCATCATTATTGAAATGCACTCCATACAATTCTGGAAAGCAGCCCTTATGTGCCTTTCAGTCAAGTCATCAATCATCTGGAAATCGAAGTAGCTGAAACCTGGAGCATTTTTCTTGCTATTTAAATTTATGATAAATACGGTCATATGCATGTTAAGGTATTTGCTCTCATACTTTAGAATGCCAGCCTAACAAAGATGCAAAATGGGAAGATAATTGGCCCTCTGATTTATTTCATAAGGAATAAAACCTTATTAGTTCAAGTTACATATTTATTAGAAAGTCACTATGAGAAATTCCAAGGAACCCTAGCTATGACTGTTTTCAAATATATAAATCGATCCATTTCCCAAAATGGAGTTGGTGGTAGTTTGTAACTGCCAACTGTACCTCTAGCAATGTAGATAGGTTTTATGGTTAAGTACATTTAATTTACATAGTCTTCAAGGCAGTCAGATGGAAAAAGAGCATTGATTTCTTGACTGAACCCTTTGCAGCCTGTGGCTACATTTGCCAATGAGCTGCTTTAAAAACAAAACAAAACAAAACAAACAAACAAACAAACAAAAAACCACCCCACTCATAAGTGCATTCACTCATAACTGCAACAAAGACATAGTAATCTAGGTCACAAATACTAAGCTTGTTATTTTCACATCAGAAAAAATTCTGCAAATCTTTCAGCATTACATAAAATTGCCCATGATGCTGCTTCCTCCCCAAAACCAGCAAACTGCTGGGCATTTCTCTACTTTAAAACTGCATTGTTGTTTTTCTTTATAAGAAGAGCGAGAAAGCAACAGAATACCAGGCCCTAAATGTAGATGGTGGTTGGTACTGAATTCAGATTTCATTTTTATAAAGTTTTTTCTCCTTTAATACCATATGTTTAAATCAGTTTTTAAGCTTTTAAATTATGAGATCTGATTCTGAAGCAATTATATCCAGCTTGTTGTTCCAAACAGAATATTATGACTTGATGTGGCCAGTTCCTTGTTTATTATGTACCCAAATCCAGCTTTTAATGGGCTGGATCCAAAGAGCCCATTCTTCCATGAGAGGAAGACTCCTTCTTTTGGGAGGAACAGAACCTTCGGCTACAACCCAACATTTTATAAGTTTTAAATCAAAACAGAATATTGATTTTAACAGCAGTCCATGACATGGTATGTCAGTGTTTGTAAAAAGCAAAAAAAGAAGGAAAGGGTTCTGACCTCCCTTTGTCTCCTCAGCCTGGTCCTCGGACCCTTGTCGGCATAAGAGTCCACGAGAAAAGTCCTTGCAGAGTTTTATTCTTAAAAGTCTTTGTGCAAAAGCAACTGAACAACTATACACACCAACACTAACCAACCAACCCAAACACCAGCAACCAAACTAACATTTCTCACTCTATATATACAACTTGGTGCAGGCTGCTGAGTCATGCTGACCCAGCTTTATTCGCATTAAAGAAACAGTGGCCATTTTAGCCGTGACACCCCTTCTGTTTCTTAAATGCGAAAAACCCCAACAGAAACAATACATACATACAATACATACATACACTATATACATAAACCCAGTTTTGTCATCAATTCATTATGGCATGTTGCTGGCAAAGGCTTGGTAAACAAATCAGCAATATTATCTTGTGATTGACAATACTCCAGTTTGATTACCCCATTCTGTACACAATCTCTCACATTCGCATGATGGATAGCAATATGTTTTGATGTGGATTTCATTATTTCCGAGCCTGCGAATGCAATGCACGATTAGCTATCTTCATACACTTGGATAGGCAAATCAACTTTACAATCTAGACCTTTTAGTATCTGTATAAACCACATGATTTCATTGCATGCTAGCGACAGGCTCCCATATTCTGCCTCACAGGATGAGGTCGCAACAAATCCTTGTTTCTTTGACCTCCATCCAATTATGGAATTGGCAAACATCATAACCATTCCACTTGTAGATTTCCTGGTAGCTACACAGCTTCCCCAGTCCGCATCAACAAATACTTCTAGTTTTTCGTCTTGTGTACTAGATATCTTTAAACATACATTTAATGTCCCTTTTAGATATCTGATAAGCCTTTTCAAAGTACACCAATGAGCAGTACTGGGTTTAGATACACGTTGGCTCAGAACATTTGTAGCACATGCAATGTCTGGCTTTGACCACTGGCTTAAATACAACAGTGATCCTATTTTTGAGTGATACAACTCAGGCTGATCAAATTCATCATCACACATTGTCTTTGGGAAATCTGGTGTCATGGGAGTCTGAACTGGCTTGCAGTTTTCCATGCCAATCTGCTCTATCAAATGAAGAATTTTCTCTTTCTGGCTCAATAGGAAGCTTCCATCTGCTTCCTGCCTTACTTCTACTCCCAAGTAATTGCTTACAGGCCCTAAGGCTTTAAGCTTAAACCTCTTTTCTAGTTGACTTGTGAGCTTCTGGATCTCATCTGTGGAACTCCCTGCCACAAGCAAATCATCAACAAAGACTAAGAGCATTAAATATTTGTTGCCTTGGTGTACAGGCATGGATCAGCCATACTCCTTTTAAAACCAAGTTTTACAAGGGCTTCATTTAAACACTGGTTCCAACACCTTCCACTTTGTTTGAGATCATAAACAGCCTTTTTCAAATGCCAGACTGCACCATTCTCCTCTTCAAACCCAGGGGGTTGTCTCATTAACACTTCATGGTCTAAATTTGCATGCAGATATGCAGCATCAACATCAAAATCGTGCACTGCTAGTTGTCTTACAGCAGCAATGGAAAGCATTAAACGAAAAGTTTCACTCTTTACAGTGGGAGAAAACACTTCATCATAACTCTCCCCTTTAATCTGAGTGAACCCTCTGGCTACTAATCTGGCTTGAAAACGTGGTTCCCCAGATGCAAGGGTTTTTCTTTTGTAAACCCACTTGCATGACACCATTCTGCCACCAGGTGGCGGCATTATAACCTCAAACACTTTGGTACGTTTAAAAGAGTCCATTTCTTCTTTCATAGCTTGTTCCCACAAAGCACGTTCTCCAGGGGGTAAGTCTAAGACTTCATTATAACTTTGTGGTTCCACACAACTCACATTACATACTCTCACTCCTCCAAGGGTCAAACGCTGAGGAGGTACACCCTTGTTTGAACGCTGGGAGCGCCTAGGCACAACTACTTCTTCTTCCCCCCTTATCTCTGGCTCTTCTTCCTCTTCCTCTAGAGAAGTATTATCTTTTGCCACATCTTTTGGGGAAATCTGTGCCTCCTCCTCATCCTGCTCCTGCGTTGCCAATGGCTGAGAACATGCCTCTTCTCTTACTTGCAGGGGCAGTAGGCAATCTGGGTTGGCATGGACCGCAGTCCATCTGTCCTGGTCAGCGAAGTCTGCACTTCGTGACAGAACCACGCGTCCTGGGCGTAAATTGAAACGCCACCCTTTGCCATAGGACTGATATCCCACAAACCACAGTTTCTGCGCTCTAGCGCCCCCTTTCTGGCGCTGAGCTTTGGGGATATTTACATGTGCCCAAGCACCCCAGTTATGGAGCATTGTCCACTCTGGTTCTTTCCCAAACAACACACGATAAGGAATATCTTTTATAGAGCTAGACCAGGTTCTATTAATCAAAAAGTTAGCTGTCAGAAAAGCCTCTCCCCACAGCCTATGGTTGTGACCCAATCCTGCATCCACTAGCAGGCAGTCCTTTACTGACTGTATTACAGCCCCACGTCTTTCACACAGACCATTTTCAGCAGGGCTATAAGGGTTAGTCAAGCGATGAGTGATCCCCTTACGTTGCAACCATGTCCCAAATTGTTTGTTCAGAAATTCTCCACCCCTATCTGTTTGCAACTGTACAACACGGCGAGCGAAGAGCCTTTCAGCTTGGGCAACCCATTCTGTGAATGTGGGGAAACACTCAGATTTCTGCTTTAACAAAAACAACCAACTAAAACGTGATTTATCATCTATTACCAGAAAAGCATATCTGGCGCCCCCTTCAGTCTTCTGTGGGAAAGGGCCTATCACGTCACAATGGACAAGTTCTAAAACCTCTTTAGATACTCTGTCGCTTTTAGAAGCCACAGGCTTCCTCTTAGATTTGGCCATTTTACATACCTTGCAATCTAGGAAACAGTTACAGCTATTTACTTTTAGGTTCTTGCACACCTTTTGCATCTCTGAAAGCACACGGAAATTGGCGTGACCCAGTTTTCTGTGCAGTTCATGTACACACCCCTTATGAACTGGCAAATTATCCTGAACCACCTGAGCTGCTTTAACAGGCTTGTCCTGCATTACATATAACCCATTTTCCAACTTTGCATGGCCACATACCTGAGTTCCATTCTTTATCAGACAGCCATCCGGTGTGAAGTTAACACTATTCCCTGCATTAATCAAACAGCTTACAGACAGCAAACAATAGTCCAAACTGCTGACAAACAGAGTCTCTGGTAGAGTAGTGTTCAAGCACTGCAGGAAACATGTTCCCTGGCCATCAATCTTGCTTCTACGACCATCAGCAAGATAGATTGAGTCTTTTCCATCAGCTGGCTTCTCCTTAAAGTCCTCCCGACGGTTGCAGATAACCCTGCTGCTCCCAGAGTCCAGCAGCCATGTTCCTCGAGGTATCTTCCTCTCCTCCCGAGAAAATGCAGGCACAAACTAAGCAGAACGCGTGTTCTTCTTCCCTGAAGAGAACCCCTTCTGCTTACGTTTCTGTGTCGATTGCTGTCTCTGCTCCATGTCGTCTCCTGGAAGTCTTGCCCTGCATTGACATTGGAGATGCCCGGGTTGGTTGCATCTATAGCACCTCCTCACCGCCATGGCCAAGTCCAAACCTTGGCGTTGCTCCATTGGCAGATTCTGCTGCTGGCCCCCTCAGCTGTAACTCCTCCGTTCTTGGAGTTCAGCCTGTCTATCTGACCTTCTTTCTGCTTCTTCGGTCAATCTTCCAACCACATACTCAAGGGTCAGATCTCGGGGACGCATACTCTCCATGCTGTTAATTACGGGCAACCAGCTTTCAGGCAAACTTGAAAGGATAATGTATGTTTGGTCAGTCTCATCATAACGCTTACCTCTCTGCTGTAGTTGAAGAAACAGAGATTTCAGCATTTGAAGATGAGTTGCCAAACTCTCACCTTCCTTCATAACAGTCCTGAACAGCCTTCTGGTCAGAGAAATGATAGTTCCAGCAGTTTCTCTGACATGCATTGCCCTTAATAAATTCCAGCACTCAAACGCTGTGCTGGCATTTGCTACATGCAATAACTGAGAGTTGCTCAAACACAGCATAATTTGGGCACGAGCCCTTTCATCTAGCCGGTTTTTCTCAGCAGAGTCAGTTCTCAAAACCTCAGTTTCAACACAGTCCCATAGTCAATCTCTCCTTAACAACTGTTGCATTTTAATTGACCAACTCAGCCAGTTGCTCTCTGAGAGAAGTTCAAAAGGGATGCTTCCCCCAATATTTACAACTTGGTGTAGCCGCTCTGTGAGTCGCCTACTGTGGTCCTCTAGTAGTTCAAACTGTTCCAGTAGCCGACGCCGAGTGCTTTCCTGATCCTCAGATCCTAGCTGCTCCAGCGTCGCTGCAGACAGTTACAGCTTGCCACCAACTGCTCCAACGCACAGCCACTGGCTCCATACACCACCAGGACTCACCAGCTCCCTGCTGAGATGCTGTCAGTCGTTTTGCACTCTGCACATGCTCAGAAACACTGGGCCCATAACCTGTCAGTGTTTGTAAAAAGCAAAAAAAGAAGGAAAGGGTTCTGACCTCCCTTTGTCTCCTCAGCCTGGTCCTCGGACCCTTGTCGGCATAAGAGTCCACGAGAAAAGTCCTTGCAGAGTTTTATTCTTAAAAGTCTTTGTGCAAAAGCGACTGAACAACTATACACACCAACACTAACCAACCAACCCAAACACCAGCAACCAAACTAACATTTCTCACTCTATATATACAACTTGGTGCAGGCTGCTGAGTCATGCTGACCCAGCTTTATTCGCATTAAAGAAACAGCGGCCATTTTAGCCGTGACATGGTATACTTCTATATTCCATTCAAATAGGGGAAAAGCAGGCTTGCCAAGTTGTGAGAAACATTGTTTTCAAAAGAAGATTTGCTTCAGGTTATTGTTGTACTTTTTTGTAATTCTAAAGCTGATACACTCTCTTATGTCATGAATGCTTTCCCAGGCCTGTACAAATTCTGTTCCAGCTCTTCAGTTTTCTCAGGGATAGCTAACATGGTGCTCTCCGGATGTTGCTGAACTCCAAATACCAACAAACCCATACTGGCTGGAGCTGATGGGAGTTGTAGTCCAACAATAGCTGACTAAACCTGTCTTAAGACGACATTTCTTGGATGGCTCTTTCTATGACTGGCTTTGGAGCATCTGTGAAATGAGGAGAGAAGGTGGTTGCTGCTGGGTATCCCTTTAAGTCTAGATGGAATTTGTATCTTATCTGTGGTGTAAACATCACCATTGTTGCTGTTAATAATAGCAACCATAACAATATATTTGATTTATTATATGTTCTTTACCCTAAGGTCCCAGGGTGGGTCACATCAATTTAAAACAAAAGAAAAATAGTTTCAAACAAATTATGGTTACAAAAATAGGACAAGCCCTAAAAGGACTCATTCCAAGTGTCAGAGGTCAGAGTAAAAAGGTATTTCTTCAGCATATGATGAAGGTGCCAAGTGCAACTCAGGGAAGACAATTACCTCTCCCAAATCATCACCATCACCCTGAGCTTCTGAAGGCAATGGTACTATCAATTATATTTTAATAATTGAAAGATCGCAGTATTGCGACAAATATGAAAAATCCAGTTTCCAGCAGCATAAAATAGAACTTGCTGATGACATCAGCAAACATGTCCCTGATGTACTCAGTATGAAGAAGGCTGATCCCTACAATCAGTATGAAGAAATTGCTTTATCTGAGCCCTTGTTTACAGGCCAAGCAACTACAAAGCTTATAAAACTAGAGAGAGAAGTGGTTCCATCTCTTGCAGTATACAAATGCTACCTTGTCCCACAACACATTTCCAGGTCCTTACAAACCACAAAACACACAAGGGCAATAAGAATAGCAATGGCTTTTAGAACATCACATCAACTTGCTGAATTTGCTATAGCAAAGTTTCAATAACTTCCTAATGGAAACAAAGCAGTCAATTAAAGCTTACCCCATAATGTCTCAGAGCTAAAGTGCTGACTAAAAAACAAAAACCAAGAGTCATTACTTTGGGTTTGCGGTACAGAAGTTTATATTTGAACACAGCTGCATCTCAGTCAGCCAGTTCCCATGACAGCCCCTCCAAGCTGTATTGATTTCCAAAGGAAAAGGCACCATAAATCTACTTCAGCTGAATTGCATCATTTTCGAGGTTGGCTTTAGAAGGCAAATTAAATGTCTTCCGCTAGAAACAGCAAAACAGATACACAGAGCTCTGTTTTCATTTCTTTTGGAGTCTCCCCTTACAAAATACTATGTGGCAAACCCCTCATGTTTAATATCCATAAAGACAGCAAATCCAGACTTGTGAGGAAACATCTCTTCTAGGCCTGTGATTTTTTTGGAGTGGGGAGGAAAGGGGGGCAGGCAGATGTTTGTTTCAATACTAATGTTGATTTCTGAACGTTTTATTTAAATCATGGAGGGAATTGAAGCAAAAGCCAGCACTCACACTGGGGAATGAAACATCACAAACATCTAAGAAGCTCTGTGCCATAATAAAGAGTGAAGCACAGCGCTGA
Organism: Podarcis liolepis; assembly: GCF_965112155.1. Taxonomy (NCBI): domain Eukaryota; kingdom Metazoa; phylum Chordata; class Lepidosauria; order Squamata; family Lacertidae; genus Podarcis; species Podarcis liolepis. Next base: position 37,587,855 of record NC_139560.1, read on the forward strand.
GCAGCAAGTGAGCAGAATATTACTTTGGGTAACGAGTGAGGTATCCTTGTTCAATTATTCATACAATCTGCAACAGTTAAACTTGCTTCAGTGAGGAGAAATAAAGTAGGACAAACATCACCTTGACAACTTTAAAGAGAACCTTCCATTTTCCTTGAACATATTGCAATGGTAGTATTTCAAATATGTCCTATTAGTACCTTCATTCCACCCACATTTTAGGGGAAGGAGAAGCAACACACCAATGTACTGCAAAGAAGAAGCGCATCCAAGACAAGTGCTCCATCCTGTATCTCCTACTATTCCACACACACACACACACACACACACACATTTATATTGCTTTTCAGCCCTGCAAACCAATATATCTAGGGGAAAAAAACCTAACTTCCAAAATGTGTTGACTAGCACTGAGATTTATGGGATGCGGGTGGTGCTGTGGGTTAAACCACAGAGCCTAGGACTTGCCGATCGGAAGGTCGGCGGTTCGAATCCCTGCGACGGGGTGAGCTCCCGTTGTTTGGTCCCAGCTCCTGTCAACCTAGCAGTTCGAAAGCACCTCACAGTGCAAGTAGATAAATAGGGACCGCTCTCCAGCGGGAAGGTAAATGGCGTTTCCGTGTGCTGCAGACAAGCGCCGGCTCCTGGCCTCTTGAGCGAGATGAGCGCGCAACCCTAGAGTCGGTCACGACTGGACCTTGATGGTCAGGGATACCTTTACCTTTAGCACTGAGATTTAGTTTTAATTTTTGTTTCTTAATCAATAAAAAATAAAGCTAAATCTTCAATCATGTATTAAGAACCAAAGAGAGTAAGTATATATTCACTGCCTCCCTAAATACAATCATGGACACGGCTTGTCTCATCACTTCCTAGCAGGGAATTCCACAACATGGGTGCTGCTACAGAAAAGGCTCTGTCTCACATTGAGCTGCCATTAAATTTTCTACTTTCATAGCAGCCTAAAGCACCATCTTAAGTACATTGACTAAAGAGTTTAGTTCACTGAAATCAGTGGAATTAATTTCTGAGTTGAGATGTAAATTGTGTTGGATATTAAATAATTTTAACTTTTCATAAGGAAAATGTACTTTCCATTTTCTACCAAGTTTGACAAAATCATTCCATTCTTATTTTATTTTAGGTTCTATTTAGATATCGGTACAATTAAAAAGAGAATCCAAGGTAACATTCCTCCAGCTTCTTGGTGCCAGAGGAAACTTGTAGTGTAGTGTAATCATGTATTGTAGTGTAATCATGTATTGTGGACATTGTTTCTGCTATGCCCTTCCAGTGATGCAGTTATTAAAATAGCTCCACCAATCTCTTGATGGTTCACACCTTTTCTTGTGCCCTGTTCAAGAGTGTTTAGCAGAAACCAACAAAACCTCAATGCAAACTTCTAAAGACGGCTGGCAGGGTGAAAACTAAACAACATCGGGAAAAGATGATGAAGGGCTTCAGCACACTTCCAAAGCTGCTGTTTATTCTTTTGATCAAGAGAAGTGTCTAATATTACTTGCATTTCTCAGTATAAGAAATCTAGTCCTGATTACCTACTGCCTGAATGATAAACACCCCACAGTTTTAAGAACAGCTAAGCACAAAGCTGCCTTTCGCTATTCAAAGGATATTTTTAATTGATGACGCTTCTTTTGAAAGAGCTCCATTCAGAAGAGTGAAACTTATTTATTCAATTATTCATTTTCTAAGTGCTAAGTTGGCAACAGCCTTTTAAAATAGCCTGCATTTAACTTTGATGAACTGTGTTACTGTGGGTCACTCCAATTGTTCCTAGTGCCAGTCAAATAAATGTGTCAGGCTGCAAGCCAAAGTGTTACAAAATTGGCTTTGATACAAGTGCTTCCTCTCTGTATGTTGTTGGTAGACCAAGTCAGTCAGTGGACCAATATGTAGCTGAATGAACTGAACAGCTGAGTTCCACCAGAGTGAATGACTCCACGGCGAAGGATGAGCTGAGCATTAGAAGCCCGTGAAAGCACACAGGTAGACAGGTTCCCATTCATGTTTCTACTTCCTCAAGACAAAGCAGAAATGATACACAAATGCATGGAGCAGTTGCTTTTACTGCCTATTTCACTACAGTGGTACCTTGGGTTACAAACACCTTGGGTTACAAACACTTCGGGTTACAGACTCCGCTAACCTGGAAGTAGTACCTCGGGTTAAGAACTTTACCTCGGGATGAGAACTGAAATAGCGCCGGTGGCGCAGTGGCAGCGGGAGACCCCATTAGCTAAAGTGGTACCTCAGGTTAAGAACGGTTTCAGGTTAAGAACGGATCTCTGGAATGAATTACGGTAAGTTTGTAACCAGAAGTACCACTGTATTTCGGAGAACTATAAAGCCAGCTTGAAGCCTTTGGTTGTAATAAACTTTAAGGCAATGAGAATCAACTTTTGCAGTAGCTTTCTATTCTTGGGGACAATTAATAAGCTTCAGGAAACCCCAATGTGAAAACCACTACTTCAAGGGAATGATGAACTCCACTCCCCCCATATAATTACTAAAGTCTGGGAGGAGGAGCAGAAAAGTAATTGCACAAAACCAGTCCTGTTCCTTCCACCCTTCACCTTTAACTGGTCCTATGAGCTGAATGCAGTTTAATCAGCCAAGATTCTCCACATATTTTGAAAGTCCTTCCAAGGTAAATAAACTCATACCATATTAGGATGAAAAATTAAGATAGCTGAAGCAAGCAAAGAGATGGTACACAGAAATTCCATACCAGGGGAAGAACTGAATGCTGCACTCTACCAATCATTTTGTCAGAATAAATGTATAATAAGCATCTCACCAGCTAGTGTGTTTTCAGAATTTTTGTTATGCTCGTCTGGACCACAGATAGTTTTTTGATGTAAGGTGGTGTTTCAGATTTGAAATTTTTTTTTTTTTGGTGGTGGTGGGGGTTGTTAGTAGCTCTCAAAGGCCAAAGTCCTCTACAAGCACTTTCAGGATATTTTTTGCAGCGCCTAGAGCAAGTAACAGCGGAAGATAGTCAGGTTGGTGGGTCCACAGTCTCGGAAGCCACATTTTTGTAAAGGCAGAACATTTATCCAAGCACTTGTCAAAGTAGCTGTCAAAACAACTTGCATTGACAAGAAAATATATGTTAAACGCCCTACAAATTAATGAGTACAACTTGAGGTGTTAGGAAATTCTTTGGACTGATTTTCAATAGTAAATATTACCTCTGAGTGGAAGACTAAGGACAATGATGCTGATTATTTAATTTACCGTAGTTTCTAAAAATTCACAACTCACTATGAATAGGTTTTTTAAAAAAAGTGGGCTGAATAAACATATGATTCATTTTTATAGTATCATACAAATATCAGACACAAAGACCTAGTTTATCAGTGTAACTGGCTTATCATTTTCAAAAGAAGGAGGGATACAATGCAAAATAAATAAATAAATAAAAATCCAGAAGAGTGATACCTATTCAATAGGAAGAACAACCTACCCAGTATTATATCCCTTTAAGTCCAACTGATTAAATGGAAGTGTAAAGCAGATGCATCAACAACAGTCTTGTATACAAGCACATAATATTTAGCTAAAAATGCAATCAAGTTGTTTGTCTCAAGAACTACTAAAGTGTTACAGAATCTCTTTTCACAAGCAAGGGAACAAGTGCTGAATAAGCTATTGACAACTTCCTACAGCCTTGTGCCAAGAGAAAGGAGCTATTGATGGATATGTGCCTTTACCACAAAATGCAGAATGCAGCTGCTGCGTGAGGGAAGTTACTAAGATACATGAACCACAGTAATTTCAAGCTAGAATAGCTTTTTTCAAAATTGTGGTTTGGTAATTTTTGCAGTCAAAACTAAGCTCTCTTTTAAATAAACAGCTCTAGCCCTAAGGATTGCACCTCTACAGACTGTCAGAAAACCAAGTCACATTCACAGTGATAAGTGCTTACAGGCCATATTCTGTTCAGCTAAAACAGAATAAGCAACAGCATCTCACCACTTACATAAAGATAAATGGCATTAGAAACTTCTCTGCACACTTGAAAGAGAGCATGCACCTTACTTCAGTATTCACAGCCCACCTGCAAACATGCTTGGAAGAAGTGGATTATCTAAACCCATTTCAATCTGATTTCAGGCCCAGATATGGAACCAAAACTACTTTGGCCACTCTGGTTGATGACCATTGTCAGTAGAGAGGGCATAAATCAGAGTTTCTCAAACTTGGGTCTCCAGCTCTTTTTTAGATGACAACTTTCATCATCCCTAGCCAGCAGGACCAGTGGTCACGGATGATTGGGACTGTAGCCCAAAAACAGCTTTTAAAATGTCCATTTTAAACAAAGTCATTCACAGAATATGGAGTTGTTTATAGTGAAGAATTTGAACTCTCCTTGTGAAGTAATTTCAAGAATCAATGTTTACTGGGTCACCTTGGGTCTCTTAACCCAACCTATTCTTAACCTAATCTACTCTCAACATAGTTGTGGGAATTAAATGAGGAGGGGGAAGAACTATATATGCCACCCTGAGCTCCTTGGAGGAAAGGTACAATATAAATGTACAAGTGAAAGTAAGCAGAGTAATTCACTTGTCCTCTTACTCCCATATAACCTCTGAAGACCTGGCATTTCAAACTGAAGACAAATGATAAACTAGTGCATGCTTAAGCAATAACACACAACTACTACTACTACTACTACTACTACTACTACTACACCTAAAAAGTGAGATCTTCCTTATGAGGCCCAAGGCAGATGTAACATTTTCTGATCTCCTGTTAAGACCCTGGGTGAAATAAACACATGGGTGCTGTTCTGTCCCTTCCAGGTGCCATCCCTGTATGAAACACACACACACACACACACACACACAAATTTTAAAAGTTATTTGCAGAAAATGTGTTTAAACTCGTAAGAGTTAGTGTTAACTGTGGTTTGCAAACCACTTTGAACTCTGTCTAAAGCTGAAGATGGTTAGCGTTATTCTCAATACTGGTATTTTAGAACTTCAGCAAACAAAATGACAAAATGTACTGCACTATGTACAGTGATGTGAGAACTGTCAGATCTGTCACATCCAGGGCACGTTGTGTCCCTTTGGGTTGCAGATTAGGTTCACTGCTCCCCAAAAGAAAGTGTGGGTAAGCCACATACTACCACAAACGAACACTCCCCAAACATACTATGTGTGTCACTATCCTGGGAATCTATGCAGCACAGGGCAGACTAAAGCCTGTTTGGCCATGCCAGGTAAGCTGCAATCCTGGGCTCAGAATATACATGGACCTTTTCTATTTGGGATTATCAGGGCGAGATCTTCCACACATACAAACATACATATTTTTTCAGCAAGAATGTGTAAATCCATACTTTTAGGTTGAATTTTAGCGGTTCTTATTTTTATCTGTATGCCACCTTGAGTCCTGCCATAGGTAAATCAAATTGATACCACAGAACTCTGCAAGATCCTCTTTACATGCCTATTAAATGTAACAGTCTCTTCTTTTTAGCTTCTAACACAAAAACTCCGATTTATTCTGAGTAGGCTAATCAGCCCCATGTTTCAGTCTGGAAATTCAATAATCCACAACTGTTGAGCCTATTGCCCTAATCTTGTCATTTTAGGATATCAGTTCTGTTTATATTAGATACAGTTTGCTCATCTGACATCGCCTGACCTCTCTTTACTCTTGTTGATTACATTCCAGTGCCTGTGAAAGTATACAGTACTATGTTCTCAAAACAAGCCAAGGTTAGTTTGGGACAAATTTATGAAGCTGGGTTGACTAACATTCCCTGAAGAGCCACTACATGTATTCAAATCTATGAAACAATGTTTTAATCCATTGCTCAGTCTTAAAGATGATAAGCAATGCCAATTTTGATACTTAACAGGAACATACAGAAGCTACTGATATAGCACTTTAACACTATAAACAGAATTAACATACTAATGAAAGAGAAAGAATTATGCCAATTTTAACCGACTAGACAGCTACAGGGTTCTGTAACTCTTCAGTTGAAGCATGACAGTCTCTTCCAAAAGAGCACCTTCTGCTCTGCAACTGAACTAGGAAAGATAGTTCTATTCTTGGAACAAGAGAAGTGATTTGACAAAACAGAAAAGGTGTGGGAGATCCTGGCCTTGCATCTAATTGGAAACAGAAGATCTTTGCCAGTGGACATTATGACAAAGAGAATCAGTCTGTAAAAAGCATACTCTCAATTCAAGGAGACAGGCAGGCTGAGTCACTATTTTTAAACACACACACACACACACACACACACACACACACACACACTTAACAGGAATAACTGAAGCCCAAATGAGGTTGCAACAGGAAACCTAAAAAAGTTATCGTACCCCATATAATCTGAGAAGTACATTTCTGTTTAAGGAACTAAATAGAATCAAACAAGTTCCACAGTGGCATTAAGACACCAAACAAACACTTTTGCCACTCCCACACCAAGCCACCTGCATAAAATCAATGATAACATTCAGAAATGAAAAATGCAGAAGACAAACTATGCAACAAGTCACCCATACTACATAAAATGAATTAGGTATAAAATCTGTTTATACATAACATGTGCCTTAATAGACCTCTTCAGCATAGTGCTGGGGAACCTGTGGGCCCCTAAACATTGCTGGACTACAACGAGGGCCAGGCTAAGGCCTGAGGAGCCCCTAAGCTATGTCAAACTTTAAGAAGCCCCACAGCATTAACAGAAATGTGTATCACTTTAACAGAAAGGACAAATAAAATTGAAATCATCATACATAGGCAAGGATTCAGCTAAAAAATAATCATTTAACCAACACATACATCTTGCAATAAGCCTATATGCATATGAAATATTTTAAAATTAAAATACCTTATGACTTCTTATATACAAACTTTTAATGTACACCAACACAAGAGTCATTACTCGTACAGTTTATTTCAAGTACAGTGGTACTTCGGGATATATACGCTTCAGGTTACAGACTCGGCTGACCCAGAAATAGCACCTCGGGTTAAGAACTTTGCTTCCGGATGGGAACAGAAATTGTGCTCCGGCGGCACAGCAGCAGCAGGAGGCCCCATTAGCCTAAAGTGCTACCTCAGATTAAGAACAGTTTCAGGTTAAGAACGGACCTCCAGAACGAATTTCAAGCATCTCGGAAGCCGAACATTTTTGAACCTAAACGCCAAAAACCCAGAAGTAATTGCTTCCATTTTCAAACGCTCCTCAGAAGTCGAACGGCTTCTGCTGCGTTTTCTTCAACCCCCCTCTGTGCCTTGGTTGTCGAATGTTTTGGAAGTTGAACTGTCTTCCGGAACGGATTACGTTCGACAACCGAGGTACCACTGTGTTTCTTTACCACTTAATATTCAACTGCTACTTATTTACGAGATCTGATTGCAAAGACAGAGCCTAAGGGCAGAGTGTTTGCAATACAAATATCTTTCTGATATCACACTGAATACATGTAGGGCAGGTATGGAGTCAGCACACACAATCTTGCTCCCCTCTTCCTACACACTTTCAAATAAATGTCTGAACATGAACCAACCTTACACTAATGAGAAATCTATGTTTATGTATGGTGCAGACCCTGGACAATATCCAACTGTTTCTGCCAGCACAATGATTTTTGCTTGTGTAGTGCAACTTCCCTTCTCCTCTCTGTATGCATGCCCTGCACTCTCCTCAAATCTGCTCTGGGGAGTCAGGGGAAAACCCAGAGCATGTTTCAGGAGTACACATGGGGGAAGTGGTGAAGTTCTGTTGTGCAAGTGAAAGTCCTTTGTCATTCAACATCTCATAGTTTCCATGAATCTATGTGCTTGCAATATTTTTCGTGTCTGCATATATGAGCAGGATTGAATAGATGCTCACTAAAGCAAGCAAAATATATACTCAGAGTTAGAATAAGCATCTCCTAGAATATCTGATGCCCAATCCTCCCCCCCCCCAAGTGGAAACCACAACACCATGGTCTCTCCATGCTGACTGCCATATCCTCATTCTGGAAGCCAAGAAGTTGTGACAAACCCCAAAACGAAAATGGGCTGCAGTACAGTGGGATTTAATTATTGGTACCTTGCCCTCTGCCTTCATTATTCAGCACTATTATTCCCCTAATGCAACAGAAATCCTGATGGGCACCTAGCTTTTTGAGTTCACCTTTCTGTAGCTTTCTGCTGAAAAGAAATTCTGTGTCAAAATGTTCACTCAAGCATTTCCAAGGGACAAAGTGGGCTTTCAAGAGATGCAGAAAGAAAAAAAACAACCCTCTTGGAAAAGTTTATTTTTTGCTGCAAGTTGTAGTCCTCAATTACTGCTGCTTCAACACCATTTTAGGGCTCATTTGGAGAGGAAGGAATGTGTTCATGTTGATGAGGCTCAGTTTCATTGCATGGCAGCATGGTGTAGCAAGGCTTTTGCCCTGAGAAAGCTCTAGTTTCACTTAGTTAAGAGTGACGAATTGCAGAACATGAATGGGGGAATGCACATTCCAATGCACATCCCATTTAAAGCAATATACTATGCATGGACAACCATACAGCCAAATAAATATGTCGATCCACCATCCCATACTGTATTACTGAATGAAAGCACATCCCGATCCATGTTATGCTGAAACTAATCAGCTACAAGTTGTTATATCAGCACACAAGAATATCAGCCCAATTGCTTTGGCATTTCAGCTCACCACTATCACCCTTCAGTAGCCTTCTGGCAACCTTGAAATATTAGAACAGAAGGAAATGACATGTATACAAAAGAAGTACACATCACATGTTTAGTCACCTTGTAGCCATTATTCTATGTTTAGTATTTTTGTACCTCTTACTTATGAGAGTGCATTTGACATCCAGCCCTCTTGGAAAGCTTGTGTCTTCTACAGTTTCATTTAATAGGAAACAGATTTTATACGAGAAGTTCTGAAACAGCAGATGGAGAAAGTTTTCCCATCATTCTTCCATATAACACAGAAACTCCAAGGAAGCTATTTGGTGCTACTATACAAATGTGGCAAAGAGAAGACTTGAGAAAGTAGAGGGGCGATGTGTGAACACACAGTGCTCATGTGGTGCACACTATTAACCAGTACAAATGAAAGAGTTCCATCATAAGCAAAGGAAGGGAGGGTATTCATAGCAGAATCTGTGAATGAAAATAAAGAACACAAGTTCCCTTATAGACCTAGGCTCCAGTGAAACTCACCACTCTGATTACTTTTAATGAAAATATTATTATTAACTATTTAATAACATTTTACACGTCTTTAGAGAGGCATCTAACACCAAAGCCTTTAATTTCTCCTTCCCTAGTCATAAATGGACTATCATGGTAAGTAACTGGTGATGTTCTATTTCCAATGCAAATATTTGTTGTTCTGATGGTGACTGAAATTTATGACCAGTTCTATCCAATTTATTTTCTTGTCTGAGAGGGAAGAGTTGGCTGTTGGATGTGCCAAGTCTTGGGTGGTATTCAACTAACCTTTACTCAGAGTGGACCCACTGAAATTACTAGGCCTAAATAAGTCATAGACATTAATCTCAATGGGTCTACTCTGAGTAAAAATTAACTGACTAAAACCCTTTAGTACAGAGTAAAATGGACGAAGGATTGCAGTGGGGATGAACATTCAAATGCAAATCCCCATCCCAAACCAGCTAAGATAAATACATCTCGCCTGCCACTATAAATGTGCATCAGTTTGTGCAACTGCTCTTTCAGAGGGTGGGGAGAACACTGGAAGAATTGCTTGGAAAAGCAAGGATATCCAAGACACTTTGTAGACTTCCCATGGATATCTGAGGCCATGTCGAGACATAGTACAAAACTCCATGAAAATCCCCAAATGTAACAAAATAGAACTGAATTAAGACAGCAATGTATGACCATACAAACACACAGAAATACAACTGAGAACTCTGGAAAGAAATGTATGCAATATGAGAATTCAAACAGTATGCCAAATGAGGGAGGGGATAGAAACCAAAGTTTAGAAACCTATGAAGTCATCCAAAAATGTTTTAAATAGAACACAGTCCTAGGCAATGAGACAGTTTTCTCAACTTTTTTAAGGCTTGCTGCAACTAGCTGCTAATTAAAATGATATTTTAAACAAAAGGGTTTCTTCATTTCCCTCCCTGCCCACATCTATGTTCTACAGCACTGCAAAAAATATGCAATTGGATAAAAGACAGAGATATTAGTTCTTTTTGTGTGGGTTAGAGAAGGACACACAATGCAATATTCATGAGTAAGTTAGATTTTAGGTTTCTTGGTGCCCTAATTTTCCCTTTTGATCCCAGTGCTTTCCATCCTTTATGCAGAAGATGTGGTGAAATCAGAAGCTAGAATAAACAGAATGTCAGAAAATGTATTTATTTTTTGTTTTATGGTAATGCCTCTTATATGCTAGTGACTTTAAGGACGTTCAAGATATTCAGCTTATGCCCAGGGAAATGCATAATTTAAAGGACACTCATGCAAGCAAAAATGATGTTCATGGAAAAGAAATCTGTTATTTCAGATACATCTAAATATGTTCTGTAGGCAACAAGCAAAGGTGTGTTTTTTAAACAAACAAACAAACAAACAAACAAACAAACGGAAAGAAAATGGCATTTGATACCAATGCCAGGGACCTGTCACACTGGCAAACACTAGTTTATTAGCGATAGATGAGGATACTGGAGGAATGTGGAGTTTTTTTTGCAGTTTCCAATACAAACTGAATTATTCTGCATCTCCTAGATTAATGCACAGGTTGGAATGCAGCCATCCACTGGATTTCACACTGTGACATAGTGATTTGCTGGGGGGGGGGGTCAGAATCAAACTACACATTCTAAAATCCTTATTTTGATAGAAAATGTGTTTAGAAATGCCTATTTAAAAACACATTTAAATGGAAATTTTAATCCCGCTTGGTTTTCAAAATTCACTGATTAATACAGAAAAGGGATAGAACACACTTGAAAGTGGATGGAAGCAGAAACAGAATTGTCCATAACTATTTAGAAATACTTCCTGCAGTAAGGTAGAAATTTACAGGTGCAAGAAGGGGAGCTGGGGGGAAAAGTCAATCCAACATACAGAAAGAGACAGAATTTGGGTGACTAGGTCAGATTATATTCAGGTCATACTGATGCACCATGTCTGCACTATTACCACTAACAAATAAAATAAAATCTAAAAAGCTACATAATTCAGGGGAAGGGGCTTGTTGTGCAGTACAGTGCCATCCATCTTAGTGACTGTGCTATGAAGTTACCGTATTTTTCACTCCATAAGATGCACTTTTTTTCTCCTAAAAAGTAAGGAGAAATGTCTGTGCATCTTATGAAGTGAATGCTGCGCGGAGGAAGGACGGAATGGAGCCATGGTTCCTTTCCATCCCTCCTCCGTGGCTTGCTTTAAAGCAGCAAAGCAGGAAAGGAGCCACTTACACAGGTGTAAAGCAAGCGTAGCGGGAGCCATGTAATTCCTCCGCCCCCGTGCTCAGCTGCCCCATTGGGATGGGTGGGCGCGCTCGTGCAACCCTCTTGGGACGATGCTTGCATGGGTGGAGGGATTCTACATACAAGACTAGCATATAAGATTCCTTTTAAACTAGAGGTTGTAAAATATGTTAAGGAGCATGGAAATAGAGTAGCGGAGAGACATTTTGGGCCACCTCCAACTGAAAAAATGGTAAGAGAGTGGAGGAAACAGGAGGATCAGCTGCAAAAAGCAGATAAAAGCACACTTTTCATGGAAATGCTGCAAAGTGGCCACAGTTGGACGTGGCCATGAAAGAATGGATCACAAATCACTGGAATAATGGCTTCTCAGTCTCTACAAAAATGATAATATATGAAGCCAAACGCATTGCTGTAGAGAAAGGCATTCACGATTTTACTGGATCACCATTGTGGTGCTACAGATTTATGAGGCGATGTGGCCTTGCTATGCACACCAAAACTAGAATTGCACAAAAAATGCCAGAAGAATATGAATCTAAGATTCTGTCTTTTCATAAATTTGTAAGTGATGCTAGGAAGAGAAATGGGTTTGAAATTGGCCAGATTGGGAATATGGATGAAGTCCCGCTAACCTTTGATGTGCCATCTAATAGGACTGTTGATCTGAAAGGTGCCAAAACTACCGTCGTGAAAACCTTCGGACATGAGGAAACCCGTTACACAGTTGTGTTGTCTTGCTGTGCAGACGGCACCAAATTGCAACCCATGTTAATTTTCAAAAGGAAAACATTTTCAAAAGAAGTGATTCCAAGAGGAGTTGTTGTACATGTTCATGAGAAAGGATGGATGGACGAAAACGGAATGAGAGTATGGGTTGAAAAGAGGGGCCACTAGGGGCGCATCGGAAGATGGCTGACAATAACATCTCTCCGACCCACACGAGGTAATTAGGAGGCTGTGATGGGAGTAAATAGCCTCCCTGCCCCCCCAAGCGTGTCGGGGGGACTGCCCTTGCTGCTGTGCCCTATACCACCCAATTTGTGGGGATGGGGGCACTAGGCAGAAAGCCCTCCTGTGGATCTCGGCGCTCCTGGACGCTGTCTCTGATCTGCACCCCTAGCTGCAGCAACTTCAAAAGAAACAATTAGGAGGAAGCGAATGCACATATTTCAAGGAAGAAGGGGGAGTAAAGACTGCTAACTGAAGAGATCTCTGATAAATAAGACGGGTCGGAGGAACAAGAATAAATCATGAGAAGACACACCAAGGCTCGGTATGTTCGGCAACGGGACTGGATGGGGGAGGGGGGAAACTTTCCTTTCTTTTCTCTATGTGATTAACTAAGAATCCCCCCCCCCACAAGTCACAAGTCAGAAATGCCGTTTAAATGACTTAAGCTGTGGATTTAAGGCTGTGTGGAGATAATTTTCTAACCAAAGCATGTTTCAAGAAGATCGTGGAAAGTATAAGAGCTTTGGAATGACGCAGTAAAAAATACCGTCGCCATTTTGGCAAGTTCTGTCGGAAGACTTAAGTCTGGGAGGAGGAACAGCTGTTTTTATATTGTGGGTGAGCCTCCTCAATGGGACTAAAGAGCGACAGATTTGCGATATTAATGATGGAAAGAGTGCTGTTATTTATGAAAGTGATGATATATGGAAACCATCTTGATATGATGATTGGATGAATGGAGAAATCCACACAGGATTACAATTGGTGTTTACCAGCTTAAGGAGATTATCAGAAGAGATCCAAAAGAAAAAAAAGAAAAATATACAAACAAGATGAGATGTGGAAACAGCAAGATAAGACTGGATAGAATTATGGACATTATTTGGACAGATTTGTGGATATTAACGCAGCAGCAAGATGATGATCGGAATCCCCCTTCGGAACTTGAAAAAAACCTGCCTTATTAGTACTTGACCAGTTTAGTGCACATATTAGCAAAACTACAAAAAAGTGCTTTAAAGAAGTGAAGACGCATCTAGCTGTAATTCCTGGAGGTCTTACCAGCCAGCTGCAACCTCTCAACGTTTCCATCAAAAAGCCATTTAAGGTTTTTATGCGAGAAGAGTGGAACAAATGGATGGCTGCTGGTAATCATGATCTCACACCAACGAATGAAGAGGCCCACTATCACTCAAGTTTGTGAATGGGTGGAAAACATCATGGCACTCGGTGAAGGAGGAAATTGTTGTACAGTCATTGAAAAAAATGTGGCATTAGCAATGCTTTGGATGGAAACAAAGATGGTATCTTGCATGAAGATAGCGAAGAAAGTGATGTCAGTGATTGTGAGCAACAGAGCTTCATAAATTCTGACTGTAGCAATGATGAGTTCTTGGGGTTCACAGAAGACTAGAAGAGTACTCGAACCTTAAAGTCTCTCTTCATTTGTTAATGACAGTGATGATCGTTCTTAATGCCACTGTTGACTGCTGTTCACTTTACATGGTTGAAATATTATTCTGATATACCGGTAGTTTATTAAATAGTTTAGTACAACATTTGATTCAGAATATTTTTTTTCTTGTTTCCCCCCTCTAAAAACTAGGTGCGTCTTACGGACACTTACTTTCCTGGACCAGGGTCCACGAAAGCTTATGACGTAATAAATGTGTTAACCTTGAAAGTTAACAACCCTACAATACTGGGGGAGAGGGCCCCCATCCCAGGGGCCATTGGATGTGTCAAATCTCCCTCTCTGGTGGCAGAGAGAAAAGGCCACCACTGCAGAGAAATATACAATGTTGCAAGTCCCTTCTGTAAGGATGTGGGAAAGTCTATTATAGGTTCTTCTCCAACAAAGAGGATACATCAGGTGGTTCTCCATGGTCATTCTGGGAGAATCCTCCTATTCCCCTGACACACTACTCCACCCACACTTTCCTCTGATGGCATAGGCCCAACAGGGCATTGGATTAGGCCATGGGTAGGCAAACTAAATGGACGCGGGTGGCGCTGTGGGTAAAACCTCAGTGCCTAGGACTTGCCGATCGCATGGTCAGCGGTTCGAATCCCCGTGGCGGGGTGAGCTCCCGTCTTCGGTCCCAGCTCCTGCCCACCTAGCAGTTCCAAAGCACCCCTAAGTGCAAGTAGATAAATAGGTACCACTTTATAGCGGGAAGGTAAACGGCGTTCCGTGTGCTGCGCTGGTGCTGGCTCACCAGAGCAGCTTCGTCACGCTGGCCAAGTGACCCAGAAGTGTCTCCGGACAGCGCTGGCCCCCCGGCCTCTTAAGTGAGATGGGCGCACAACCCTAGAGTCGGACACGACTGGCCCGTACGGGCAGGGGTACCTTTACCTAGGCAAACTAAGGCCCAGGATCTGGCCCAATCGCCTTCTAAATCTGGCCCGCGGACAGTTCAGGAATCAGCGTGTTTTTACATGAGTAGAATGTGTCCTTTTATTTAAAATGTGTTATTTGTGGGGCATAGGAATTTGTTCACCCCCCCCCCAAAGAACATAGTCCGCCCCCCCCACAAGGTCTGAGGGGACAGTGGATCGGCCCCCTGCTGAAAACGTTTGCTGACCCCTGGATTAGGCCATTCATCCACCTTTGTTTCTTCCCTCCCTGTTAGATTGCACCCTTAGTTGTTTTAACATGCAAACACGATTTAGAAAGTGCATGTCCTGCCTCTGCTTATTAACCTCCTTTCCCTAAAAATTCACACACCTCTTTTAAGTGTGACTCTATCATAAAATGCAACAAATGTTTTATTTTTGGAAATGATTTATTAACAAGGTGTGGGCTCAGCTGTTCTAGTAAACAAAATACTGAATGTTATAACAGTGCACCAATTCTTTGTACTTAGCACCTCCAAACTTATTATTTATTTAGCAACTTAAAAGAACATCATATTAAAGCCCGCAGTCCAACTAGTCACTATGACAGAGTTTGCAACTCAACAAGGCAATGCTACAA
This sequence comes from Podarcis liolepis, assembly GCF_965112155.1. Lineage (NCBI taxonomy): Eukaryota > Metazoa > Chordata > Lepidosauria > Squamata > Lacertidae > Podarcis > Podarcis liolepis. The sequence continues at coordinate 37,603,258 of NC_139560.1, forward strand.
ATCAAAACCAGAAAAAGACATTAATACAAGGAGGCCTCATTTCAAAGGGGGATGAATTTTGGGGCCAAATTAACTGCAGTAGTTCACACAGTGGGCCAAATACCGGTATCATTTCTTAATTTAGTATTGTCTATGCTGTTTGATGTGGGTGGGCCTTTTTTACATTTCAATGTAATTTTAGGTTTCTGGCGTATAAAATGAATTGTGTTTGACATTGTTTTATTATTTAGTGTGGTTTGACTTTCAGTATGAATTTTTTTCATTGTTACATTTTAAAGCTGTTTTCATTTAACTTATTGTACATAATCTAAACAATCTAATAAATGTTGATATATGAGTTTTGCATTTAACTCCTTATATGGTCATCTACTTGTAGAAGCAAGAAGCCATATTGGGTTGTGAGTGAAAGGCACCGCTTGCTCTAGATACAATCACAGAAGACCGCTTTCTTAGACCTGGAAAACAGACCTTCCCCTATGATGATGGCCCTCCTGTGGAGAACCTTCTGTTACTGTCTGGGTACCAACAATTAATGCTGCAGGTGAGCCACCTAGTAAGATTTTGGTTCACCTTGGAAGTAGTTGTGCTGGGAGTAATTCCTCTAGATGAACTTCTTCCTTTCACATCTCAGGCTCATGCAAACTCAAGCATTTACATCATGAAAAGATGCAACTTTTTTGTGTAGCCAAATTCTGCAAATGCCCCCCAGCATTATAGTTAAATGTATAAGGATTTCTCTCCATCTAAGATGTAGTGATGGGCTTTCATGAGTTTTCTCTAAAACCTTCCCCTCATCCAGCAATAATCTCAACATATTAACTCTCATCATTGCAGAAAACTTCTCCTGGGACAGCCTTCCTAAATACTGACCAAAAACAATAGATAAAGTATACTTCCCAACAAGAAGTTCAGGGTTCCAATCCAAGACATTATTACTGGGAAATATAGTACCCTTCAAACAAATGCCTCCTATTCTGAACTAGCAGCTAATTTGGAAAGCTACAGCTGTAAGGACATATATAGAGTGAGAACATGAGAACAATTTATTTAATATATATTTTATACCAGCCTTCATACAAATCCCAAAGTAGTCTACAACAGTAAAATACAACTTAATAACACAATACAGGAAAACAAAGTAAAATCACAATAAACAAACACACTAAATTCATCATTACCAGTCAATGCCTTGCACCAGTGATCCATAAAAGGATATGGCCTGTTCGGTTGTTCACAACATGCAGAAGAGCATTTGGCAGGAATCAGGATGAGGGCTCCCTCCCCCCTTGTGGCACCTGGTCCATGGAAATAAGATGGACAGCAATTTTAGACCCGGCCAGTATGGCCAACTATCGCCCAGTCTCAAATCTTCCATTCTTGGGCAAGGTGATTGAGCGCGTGGTTGCTGAACAACTCCGGGCACGCCTGGAGGATGTGGACCATTTGGATCCCTTCCAATCGGGATTCAGGCCTCATCATGGGACTGAAACTGCCTTGGTCGCGCTGGTTGATGATCTCCGGCGGGCTAGGGACAAAGGTGAGAGTTGTTTCCTAGTTCTGCTGGATCTGTCAGCGGCCTTTGATACCATCAACCATAACATCCTTCTGGACCGTCTAGAGGGGCTGTGAGCTGGGGGCACTGTTATATAGTGGTTTCGCTCCTTCCTCCTGGGCCGTGTTCAGAAAGTGGGGGGGGGGATGAGTGTTCAGACCCCTGGGCCCTCACTTGTGGGGTGCCTCAGGGTTCCGTCCTCTCCCCCATGCTTTTTAACATCTATATGAAGCCGCTGGGAGATATCATCAGGGGGTTTGGACTGGGTGTCCATCAATATGCAGATGATACCCAGCTCTACCTCTCTTTCAAATCAGAACCAGTGAAGGCGGTGAAGGTCTTGTGTGAGTGCTGGAGGCGGTTGGAGGATGGATGGCGGCTAATGGATTGAAGTTGAATCCTGACAAGACAGAAGTACTGTTTTTGGGGGACAGGGGGCGGGCGGGTGTGGAGGACTCCCTGGTCCTGAATAGGGTAACTGTACCCCTGAAGGATGAGGTGCGCAGCCTGGGAGTCATTTTGGACTCACAGCTGTCCATGGAGGTGCAGGTAAATTCTGTATCCAGGGCAGCTGTCTACCAATTTCACCTGGTACGCAGGCTGAGACCCTACCTGCCCGCGGACTGTCTCGCCAGAGTGGTGCATGCTCTAGTTATCTCCCGCTTGGACTACTGCAATGTGCTCTACGTGGGGCTACCTTTGAAGGTGACTCGGAAACTACAACTAATCCAGAATGCGGCAGCTAGACTGGTGACTGGGGGCGGCCGCCAAGACCACATAACACCGGTCTTGAAAGACCTACATTGGCTCCCAGTACGTTTCTGAGCACAATTCAAAGTGCTGGTGTTGACCTTTAAAGCCCTAAACGGCCTCGGCCCAGTATACCTGAAGGAGCGTCTCCACGCCCATCGTTCTGCCTGGACACTGAGGTCCAGCGCCGAGGGCCTTCTGGCGGTTCCCTTATTGCAAGAAGTGAGGCTACAGGAACCAGGCAGAGGGCCTTCTCGGTAGTGGCGCCTGCCCTGTGGAACGCCCTCCCATCAGATGTCAAAGCGATAAATAACTACCTGACATTCAGAAAACATCTTAAGGCAGGCCTGTTCAGGGAAGTTTTTAATGTGTGATATTTTAGTGTATTTTTGGTTTCTATGGAAGCCGCCCAGAGTGGCTGGGGAAACCCAGCCAGATGGGTGGGGTACAAATAATAAATTATTATTATATTATTATAATTCTGTTGTGTTTTCAGGAGGTGCCAAAAACTCAACAGAAGTGGTGTCCATCTTACTTCCATGGACCAGGTGCCACAAGAGGGGGGGGGGAGCCTTCACCCTGATTCCTGCCAAATGCTCTTCTGCATGTTGTGAACAACCGAACGGGCCATATCCTAATATCTTAATAGCCAGTCTATATGGGTGAACATGTTCCTTCAGGTTCCAAACTGCTTAAGGCTTTGTAAGACAACAAAACCTTAAACTTGACGTGGTAGCAAACTGGCAGCAATTGCTGCTCTTTCAGCAATGGTGTTACATGACCATAGTAGGTTGCTCCAGCTAGCAGCATTACCACTGCATTTTGCACAGCTGCAGAAGCCTCATGGCGTAAAGGGTTGGTGCATATGGCTGTTAACAAGGTTAATGGTTCAAGCCCACCCAGGGATGGTTGTGGGCAGGATTCCTGCATTGTGGGGCATTGGACAAGATGACCCTCAGGTTCCCTTCCAACCATACAATTCTAGACCAATGTCAAGGGCAGCACCACAGAGAGCACACTGCAGTAGTCTAATCATGAGGTTACCTGTGCATGGATCACTGTTGCCAACCTATCCTTGTCCAGATACAAAAGTAGATAGCACACCAAATGAAGCTGTAAAAAATGTTCGTAGCCAGGCACTTGGGGCTCCAGTGTTAAAGGTGAGTTCCCCCAGGGCACACACCTGCTCCCTAATAGGGAGAGCCACCTCAGTCCAAAGCAGGGAGACTAACTCCCAGAACTGGGGAGCACTACTCACAGCCAGGGCCTCAGCTTTGTCAGCATTCAGCTTCAGCTTGCGGCCCTCATGCAGACCACCAATGTATCCAGGCACTGGGCTCAGAACTTGCACATCTGCACATTATTCAGTTGTGACAGAGCTGTGTGTCACTTGCATCTTGATGATATAGTACGCCAAATCCCCTAAGCACTGTTAAACTGCTTCAGAGACAGAATGGTACCCCGTGGCACCCCACAGTGGAACAGTCACAGTGCCAACATATAGTAATGTGCATGTGAAGTAGACCTTATTCTCACTTAAATCAAAAGGACTTGCTTCTGAGTAAAATATGTTTAGCCACTGAGTCATGCTAGCAAATATTTCTGCTGGAGGAACAGCAATGTAAATGCAGAAACAAAAGCTGAAAAAAATCCAAAGAAATCAATCATAAACACACACAGTCACACAACCTTTGGCTGTATGAAACTTAGAAGGCCGTAGAGGAGGAAAAGGTCAGAAGCAAGGGTCTCAGAACAATGGATATGAAACAGAGAAGCTAGGAAGCCACTGAAGATAATTTCTGTTGAACGGTGCCCTAAGTTATTAATAAGACAGCATCTCTTTGACCTAGATTTTTTCCCCTAGCTACAAGAAGGAAAGAGACTGCATTTTAAAAAGAAGCAGCAACATATTATACCACATACTGAATTATATTAGACAGATATGAACAAGTAAAACTAAAATAATATCTACAGTCTGCTGCTGGATTGCATATAATTGAAAGAGTGCTTGTACTTTGGGTCAAAATCCGGTTTATTTGGACTAGGGTTAAAGATTTATTTTCAAACTTATTTGATTTCTTCTTTCTCTTACTGTTGTTTAATTAAATGTTTACATGTAGGCATCCCCAGCACAGTAGTATATCTAGATTTAACTTCCAACAGAGATGCTTGTTGGATTTTTGTTTTATTTATAACAGCTTTGATATTAATATATATTATCTGTGCAACAGATTAAACATTGGGCTATCAAAAATAGTTTGCATTCTCATAATCTCATTTATTTTTATAATGATTTTTTTAAAAAAACCCAGAAACAAAGCTAACACAAAAATTCGGGGCTTTTTAAAAAAACCACCCCAAAGTAATAGAATCTAAATTGAAAAGGCCTTCTAACAGAGATGTTGAACCTGTGGCTCTCCCTCAAAAAACCTTAAATGATCATATAATAAATCTCCTATTGTGTTATTCTGAAACATATTTTGAAAGCCAAATTCATCAGCATCAGAGAAACAGATCTATACTGGAATGCACTTTTGAATTAACAGTGTATCCAAAGTTCCTAATTTCCTTTTTTAGTATACAAAACCATATACATTTGGCTGTATGATTAATCAACAACAATTTCCTCCTGAACTTATTATGTGGATTGGAACCTAAAGTGAGACGCTGTGCACACATAGTCAGCCAACCAGGTGGTGAAAGTGAGCTGCTTTTTGGGGGAGAAATGGGCATAGATTCTTCATATGTAAACTCCTTATTATCAAGTGAACTCTCACAGATTGCAACAAAACTATATTCAATAACTAAATTCAATAAATAAATAAATAAATAAATAAATAATAAGCATGTAAAATTGCAAGGCAATGTTGTGCTGCATGGACAACAGCTGGAGAGATTCTGAACAGCTGTTGCAACTGAGATTCTGTTGCAGCATCTGTACTCTCCATCATAACAATAATACTTGGGAGTATCAACCCAAACTACACTTCAGTGTGATAGAAATATGTATTAGGCACCATCAGTATGCATGGAATAACACTACAAGCCAGGAAGAACTGTCCAACAAAAAAGTTTTCTCCTAAAGCTTGCTGAGAACACTCCAATACATCAAGCTACTTCAAAATTGACCTGAAGGCAGCTTGTTCTCTAGATGCTGTAACCAATAATTTGTTGTTACTATGACCACACTACCTTAACCCCTTACCTCATGATACACCTCTGAAACACAACATGAAAACTCATGTTCTACCTAATGCAGACTCTGAGCTAGGAGTCCTTACTCCAGGGGACGTAGAACACACCAGGCAAGTGTAGGACCAAAACAAATCCCAAGCTTCAGTGGAAATTTGAGGTTGGGGAGGCAACAGGCTTTATTCTTTCACCTCTGCAGCTCTAAGTTTCAGAGAAAGCTTTGAGCATACTCAGCCCCTGGGGTGAGAAACATTGATGAACTCTGAGCATCACTATTTAGAATTATGGTTTTAAAAATACAACTCACAAGAGAGTGCAAACATTAATGTGACACACACACTGTATACTTAAGAGGAGAGCACACAATTAAAAGTATTTCACTAGTATCATAGAATTATAGAGTTGGAAAGGACCCTGGGGATCATCTAGTCCAACCTTCTGTCACGCAGCTGTACCATATGGGGATTGAACCTGAAACCTTGGTGTCATCAGCACCATGCTCTAGCCAACTGAGCTATCTAGGCACACAATCTAAGGCTCCAAAACTGAAAATCAGCTTCAGCCCTCCCAACTCTGTCTCTGTTCCCTTTGCCAGTTGAACAATACTAGAGCTGGACCAACGCATCTAGGACCTCCAAGTAAAGCAAAGGTGGGAAAGCTGTTTCTAAGCCCCCATACGCAAGTGGTGGGTGGGACCAAAGGAAAACGTGGCTGGAACAAGGGAAGAAACATTTACTGACAGTAGGCTAATTTCTACACACATCCACCTCTATTTTCCATCCAGATAAGAAAGAGTTGTTATTGGAGTTCTAGGACACATTCCAACCAGACAAGAGCACTCAACAAGGGTGGGAAGCAGAGTTGGTGAGTAGGTGTGGCCCGAGGAGAGTTCCAAGGCTAGACAGAAAGGCCCATTTGGCCTCTGGACCCAAGGTTCCCGACCCTAGCAGTGAAGATACAGTATCGTAACACAAGAACACGATATAGCAGTTTGGAGTGCTATCCTGTCATAGTTACTATAAGAGACTTTCATTAATGCTTCTCATCTCTGTTGTCCACTTTCCTCACTGACACTTCGCGAATACAAAATTTCATCAGCATTTGCCTTTTCCCACACTAGCTGCTCTTCCCGATTTCCCAGGAACTGACCAAAAACAGGCACAGAGCGGATGAACCTGGCTAAATCCCAAGCCTGAGAAAGAAAGAAAGAGCCTATTGGTAAGCACATCTGGAACGAGTTATGTCAATGCGGTTCCTTTTCCCCTTATGAGGATTACATTTTAATTGAACTGGTTTGATAACTTTAATGTTTAAAGCTGGAAAAGTGAGTCCATGGCAAAATATTCACCCAGTTGCTCAGCCATGAGAACCCAGGCTGCCACCCACCTCACTTCTTATGGAAACCCACTGGTAGAAAGTTTGTACCGGAGTTATCAGATTATTGGAAAAGAGAATGGGGTTAAATGAAAAGAGCAAACACAACACACAGCACCTTGAGCAGCAGCAAAACTACAGAAATATAGTTGATACTTTACTTTAGCATGTCCTCACATACTTGCGTTCTTATATCCCCCCCTTTTTCCTTTTTGCAATTACCATATTTTTCGCTCTATAACACGCACCCGACCATAACACGCACATAGTTTTTAGAGGAGGAAAATCCGTAGGCATGCCACCCGTAGGCATTCCCTCCATAACAAGCACAGACATTACCCCTTACTTTTTAGGAGGAAAAAAGTGAGTGTTATGGTGCAAAAAATATGGTACCTCCCATAGTTTAGGAAGCTGCCTTAGGCTAAGTGACATTACTGGTGTATTTAGCTCAGCATGTACATGGACTTGGAAGCAAGGACTACCTGGAGATTTTTAGATAATGGGACTCAACCTGGGACTTTCTGCTTTGCATGTGCTCTACCACTACAACTACAGCTTGCTTGTGCGGGGCCCTGGGGTGCAGAGAACAGTAATGTTCAGAGACTGTCACTTATGATTTAGGCAGGTATATATGATATATTGATGCATTGTAAGATGTTTCTAAGGTTCATTTGACAGAGCAAGCTCTTTTCCCACAAAAGCATGTTAAAATTAATAGATATTAACCAGCAAGTCTTTCTCTGCACAGTTAGCAAATTTTGCTATTCCAGTCACTAGGATAAGTATTGTAAAAGAATTACTGTAGTTCATGGATAATTTGCAATAGATTGCATGTCAAAGGGATTCTGTGGGAAGGCTCCATGAACCCTGAGGGTGTGGCAGGTAAGGCAGTTACCCAACTCATTGTCCTTGGGAATCCATAGATCTCCCAAACTAAAGTAGTTTTTACTCTAAAGAAGTCACATATTAGCTTCATAATGACATAAAACTGAAACCATCCTAATCAGAGCTACCAAAGGACTAGTAAGAGTACACTAAATTCCAAGAGATAAAAAACAAACAAACCCAGATGCATTTCCATAGCAGAAAAATATTTAGCTAGCACAGCGATTCTATGCAACTTACTCAAAAGTAAACCCACTAGTTTATTTAGTTATTAAGTTTATACCCTGTCCTTCCTCCCAAAGTAGCCCAAGGAAGCAAACAAACAATAAAACAATGAAAATATCTTAAAAACTAGTTCAATTATATAACTCACAATGTGTTTGTAGGACTGCAGCCTTAAACACCAGTCCCATATATTAAGGATTTGGATTCATTGGTTTCTCAATGAAAAATAAAAGAAGTCAGAATTAGACAATTTTTTTTTTTTGAGGGGGGTGAGAAGAGAGTAAGGAACATTCATTGGCTCCAGAGAAATAAATATCCTATCTGAACTTGTAAATTATCATATATTAGTGATAGGAAATCCTTTATGATTCATCAAACAAGTCTCTTTCCTGAAAACACATGCCAAAAACACGGACATCAAAGGGATGAAGGAACCACACTAAATTCATGGCACATTTTTTTTATCACTACAAATATACATACATGGACATTCTTCTCAGTATACTAAGAACTCAGTGCCCAGTGATATTTAACAAGCAGCTGCAAACACATCTGTACACAATGTTCCTCCTCACATGACTGCCCCTCCCCATATTGGCAGCAGCTTGTTATCAGTTCAAGCAGTGAGTATCATGGTAGGAGGTGGCCATTAAAAAAAAAATAATCAGCAGGATTTCTTGCAAGTGGAAGAAGGCGCAGGGTTGCAACCCAATGGCATGCCCACGTTTAAAATTTGCTCAATATACTGTACTTTTCTGTGTATAAGACAAAGGTTTTTTACACTAAAATAAAGTTAAAAATGGGGGGGGGCTCTTATACATGGGTAGTGCAAAGGGGGGACGGGTGATTGGTGAATGGAGTCTGCTGCAAGGGCTGCTTTGGATTGGCTTTGGCAATTTGGTGGGTGTCACGATTGTTAGCATTCGTCAGTTGGGCGAGTGATTTTTGGCAATCTTTCCCCATTTTCTTTAATTTTAGTCCCCCAAAACAGGGAGCGTCTTATACATGGGGGCATATTATACACTGAAAAGTACAAAATAAAAAATTCCTTCCAGTAGCACCTTAAAGACCAACTAAGTTAGTTCTTGGTATGAGCTTTCGTGTGCATGCACACTTCTTCAGATACACTGAAATAGAAGTTGCCAGATCCTTCTATATAGTGAGAAGGTGGGGAGGGGTGTTACTCAGAAGGATGGTGGGAATGGGAGATAGGCAGATAGCTGGGAGAGCCTGTTGACGACTCTTAACGACTGTAATAGGTCTTACAGGAAAAGGCAAGGGGTGGGAAGGTGAGAAATGGTTTAGTTATGTATAGTGAGATAAGAATCCAATGTCTTTGTTAAGCCCAGGTCTTTTCATGGTTTTAAGTTTGGTAATGAGTTGTAATTCAGCAGCTTCTCTTTCCAGTCTATTTCTGAAATTCCTTTGTAGTAAAACAGCTACTTTGAGATCTTGTATAGAATGCCCTGGGAGATTGAAGTGTTCTCCTACTGGTTTCTCTGTTCTGTGATTCTTGATGTCAGATTTATGTCCGTTTATTCTTTGGCGTAAGGTTTGGCCTGTTTGTCCAATATAGAGAGCTGAAGGACACTGTTGGCATTTGATGGCATACACAATGTTAGACGATGAGCAATTAAATAGTCCCGAGATGGTATGTGTGATGTTGTTGGGGCCAGTAATGGTGTTGTCCGGGTGTATGTGGCAGCAAAGTTGGCATCTGGGTTTATTGCAGGCTCTGGTGCCAGTGTCTGTGTTAAGTCTGGTTGTAGTATTATTGTGGGTTAGGAGTTGTTTAAGATTGGGTGGCTGTCTGTAGGCAATGAAAGGTCTTCCTCCCAGAGCTTGAGAAAGAGAACTGTCATTGTCCAGGAGAGGTTGTAGATCTCTGATGATGCGTTGTACTGTTTGAACTTGGGAGCTGTATGTGATGACTAGAGGTGTTCTGTTATTTTCTTTTTTGGGTCTGTCTTGCAGCAAGTTCTCTCTGGGTATCAGTCTGGCTCTGTTGATCTGTTGTCTAACTTCATCTGCTGGGTATTTTAGTTCTGAGAAGGTTTGCTGTAGATCTCTTAGGTGAGAGTCTCTGTCTGTAGAATTGGAACAGAAGCCGCATTCATGGAACTTGAGAGTGGGGTGTATTTTATTTTACTAACAGTGAGACTACAGAGTTAGCAAATGCTGTGTCACCAGTTCTTAATTTTGTCACTTTTGACCTAAACGGAACAGTCTCTTCCTGAAAGGAAGGATTGCTCTTGGAGTTACACAATTTCATAGATTCATAAAAACAAAGACAGTTTTGTTGCAGAAGTATAGGTTGAGTTTTGCTGTGGGCAGGAAGAGAAAGAAATGGTATCTACTTGTCTTATAATTAAATTAAATAAAAAGGAGGCAACAATAGATTTGCAGTCTTATGACTATAAACAGCCATGAATAGACATTAAAAGACTACCTTAAATCAGTATTACTTTGAGGCTTTTGCAAATGCTTAATTTTGCTGCAATACAAATCTTTAATATCTCACACAGTTGATTTGATAGTAAGCAAACAAGAGGTAAGACTGTTTAGGATCAAAATGTCATGTGGCATCAAGAGTAAACACAAACCGAAGAAAGGAAAGTGTGTGTATACGGATGAATGTATGCAATTGGTGTCACCTAGAATACCAATGGCAATATAATATGAATATTGATAAGTGCGGGGCATTCTTTGTAACTACACAGATTTCTCAACATTCACTATAGTTCTGGGGATCATGCCTAAAGCCAAAATTGCATATGGTCATGGGTTCAATAGCAGGTGGGATTGCCAAAGTCTCCCCCCCCCCAGACACTGACCCCTTTCCACCCCTTATTTCTTTGTTTTTTGCCAAGCACATAAAGCGGAATGTGCACAAGTTAAATGTGCATACGTTGTGTGCTTATTATATTTCCTTCTAACTGAATATACATTATTTCCGTTGACAGAACAGACCACAAAGCTGCATAGATGTCCACATGGAAAATCCTTTCTACGTAATGGGCTGTAGCCAAAAGAAATCAGGCATGCTTTAGTTGGCTCCTGCAGAGCAGTGGTTCCCAAACTTCCTTTCGCCATGAACCACTTGAAAAGTGCTAAGGTTCCTGGCAGAACCTTGTTTTCTGCCTGTTGTAGCAACTGTAATGCACTTTGCTAGATGCTGTATGATCTTTAATTGTATTTTTATTGATTCTTATTTTCTTATACAGTGGTACCTCGGTTTACGAACTTAATCTGTTCCGGAAGTCCATTCTTAAACTGAAACTGTTCTTAAACCGAGACGTGCGTTCCCTAATGAGGCCTCCTGCCGTCGGTGCCCTTGCACTGTTCAGTTTCTGTTTTAGACTGAGGTAAAATACACAAACCAGGATACTATTTCCAGTTTTGCGGCGTTCTTAAACAGGGCTGTTGTTAAACTGAGGTACCACTGTAATGCATTTTTTAACAGAATTTGAATGCCATCAAATTTTATGGAATTCAAATTGTAACTGTTCTTCACAGATATGCTGTGGACCACCTGAATGAAGCTCGTGGACAACTACAGTGGCACCTCGGGTTACAGATGCTTCAGGTTACAGACTCCACTAACCCAGAAATAATACCTTGGGTTAAGCACTTTGCTTCAGGATGAGAACAGAAATTGTGTGGCAGCCACAGCAGGAGGCCCCATTAGCTAAAGTGGTACCTCAGGTTAAAAACAGTTTCAGGTTAAGAACAGACCTCCAGAACGAATTAAGTTCTTAACCAGGGGTACCACTGTAGTTGCCTGTGGAACACAGTTTGGGAGTTGCTACTCTAGAGAGTAAAACTAGCCTAGAAAACAACAAGAAGAGATCTGTGTAACAAAGAAACCAACAGAAACTAATGCAAAAATGTTTAGCCTGAATTTGCCCGTCAAGCTGAGTTGCAAATAGGGGTTTTGAAGGTTAGATTCAAAGCAATAACCATGGTCATTAATTTTCACATCAAGTATTTCCATAGAGTCCTAATCTCATGTTCCACTCATCTATGCAAAGCTTACTTCTGAATCTGCATGGAAGTACAAAAGCCAGCATTCAGATATGAGAGTGAAAATAGACCTTGTTCCACGAAAGTCATCCTAAAGGTTTTACATGATTTTTTGAAGTTTGCGGATTCAAGACTAAAGAAAATCCTTTGCTGCCATGATCTTGGAGTACTGACACTGCATGGCAAACACCTCAGCACAGACTTTCTTAATCTGGGATCTTGAATACATCACAATGCTCTAAAAACATAAATGGATATATATATGACTGCAACTTGTTGTCTTGCAATCTATACATTTATTTTACTGCACTTTTCTCCTGCCTTTTTGTCAAAGAAGCTTAAGCGGGGTGGCTTCTCAATGTCCCATTACCACATAAGAAACATTGTGTTTCTTATGTGGATACAGTTTTCTCTGTGGTGGCAGCCCAACTATGGAATGCTCTTCAAGCATCAACAGTTCACTTTTCCGTGTCAGCTGAAATACATCTCTCTTTCAATAGGCTTTTACAGATATTTGATTCCATTTGACCAGCTACAAAATAATGGGTTACCTGTCTGCTCTGGTAATAATACAGTTTGTACTTGAAATGAAATTTTAATGGATGTATCTTATAATCAACCACTATGATTTATCAATTACTTCTCCACCTCAACATAGGGCAAATTATTATCATGCTTCTGAGAACATAACATTATCAAACGAAATACAAGATTTCAGGCAACTCATTGGTAAAGGAATATTGCTCAATTGACCAGTCAAATATTATCAAAGAGTAGACAAGTATTTAAATAATCAACTTAATAGAAGTGTGCATGAGACACTGACATCACCTAAAAAACAGAACCAAGTCCATGAAATAAAATAGTTAACTATTTTAAGGGAAATTACCAATAACATTCTGTAAATACAAAGGTACATAATACTGAAGAGAATAAAGAGTTCTTAGTTTTCATCATGGATCCCCAGGAAGAGCCCAAAGAGTTATTTTAAAAAATGAAGTTAAACAAATAATATACAGAGTGCATATGAAACACACATGTTGAATGCACAGCAAAAGCCAGATTTTAAATGTGGTGAAGGTTACACTAAGCAGACATCAGGCCAACACAAGCATTTTTGCTTCATATTATCCAACTCAGATGCTTCAGTATCATCACCTTTCTCATCAGTATCCCCCACCCTCCTCTTGATTACTCCTGCTCACTGACACAAGTCTTAATCAGGCATTCTTCACAACTTAAAACTGAGATATGCCAATAGCAGTCTTACGACAATGGAAGGCTTGAAACTGATTTCTGGCTCTTGGAAAGTTGATTCTGCAAGCTGACCAATTCCATTCCACACTAGCAGCAACACAATAATTTCTGCCACTATGGCTGATCCATAAGGAAGTCTCCACCCTTTCCACTATCATGAAGGAGCAAGCTGCCATGATTGATCTGCTGGAATTTCATGTCACAGTGTTGTAGCAACCAAGAGATTCCCCCGCCCCCATTTCATTCTTTGCTACCTCCATCACAACTGTCTGATCATTTTACAAATGGTTAAGACTTAGGACCCTGGCATTCCTGAAGCTGACGGTGGCAGGGTGCAGCAAGGAGCTCTCGTTCTTGCATTTCCTATCAGGAGACATCATAATTCAAATAAAAAAAGTACATCGCCATTTCCATAAAAAGGATACATGACATATATTTGACTACTGTGAAACCAGTGCTCAGTTGACTGACATCCTACCAGTAACAAAACAACCTCTAAAGAGCTAGAGAATATATAAGGAAGTATAGTCTCTATGTACCTTTTTAGCATTTTGGCCCCACTAGGTTCGCCTCTCTGAAAAGAAAGAGCATCGCTTTGAAATCTGACCAGTTACCAACCTTTTATTTAAAAAGTTAGCCTCATAGGAGCCTAATTTCATGTAGTGTTGTGACAGATGTGTACCAGATTTGGAACAGGACAGAAGTCTGGGTTAGAGGAAGGAACCTTGTGTTTATTCATTCATCATAAAAGAATTAAAGCACATTGGACAACCCCAAAATCAAGTCATAAATATGTAATCTTTCTAGGCCAGTGTTGTTGTAGTTTTAAATTTTATTAACAGCTTTTCAATGGTCCTGTAAGGAGCAGCTTACTCAGGACCATTTAAGTGAAGCAAAATTGCTCAACGAATTAAATAAAAATAGTATTTCAGACATACAACAGGCCCAAGACAAATTCTTGATGTAAGGAAGAACTAACCTGGATTTATATTTGCACTGGCTCAATAGTTTTTCCACTGAGTTTGCTGCTCATAACATATCCTGAAGTCAAATGCTTATTAATGCAATTTTTCTTGATACCAGTGAGATTTTTTTAAAAATGCAAAACATTTTTGCTTCCATGTTCACAAAGCTACTAAAAGGTCCATTCAAATGTTGCAGCCCACATGTGGATAGCAGCGAAAAATGGTTTTGCAGAGGGCAAGAGATGCTCTACAAACAAGGCAGCACGTCGAATGGGCATGGAGAGTCTCTTACACCAGTGGTTTTAGAACTCTCTGCCTTCAGGAAACCTCTTCTGCATCAACTTATCTGCTGGGAATACATACAACTACATACTTGCTACAGAACATTAGCACATGACCAAAAAGTCCCTGTATACTTGCAAGGCTGGGGAACCTGTGACCCTCCAAATACTGCTAACCTAAAACTCCCATCAATTCCAGTCAGTTATGACCAATGGTCAGGAATAATAGGAGTTGTAGTTCAGCAATACTTGGACAGACACAGGTCCACATCTCTGTTGTAGGAGATCATGCGCTGTAATCATCAGGCACTGGCCACAAATCTTGAGTTCCACTGTTATCTTATGTGAACCCATAAACGTGCCTTAAATGCACCCAACATCTTCTGGCAAAACTGTTCAGGAAAAAAAAGATCAATAATGGAGGACTAAATGTAATGAACTTTGTCTAGCATTACAGGTCTTCTCGCTAAAGAATGCACTGATAAGTTCTCCAAAAACACCAGGATTCCCTAGAAGGGTTTTTAAGCCTACTATATAGAATGCCTCCACAAGCAAGAATTTTACATACCCTCTTCATGAGGCCCATTCATATCTAAGTAGTTCTAGTATATAACCTGTTGCCTAACTGATTGAATATTTCAACAGCCCTATGCAGTAGGCCATTAGTGTATTCTTATCCTCACACTACAAATGGGCTCAGTTAGCTCAGGTGGTTAGAGAATGGTGTTGATAATGCCAAGGTCATGAGTTTGAGCCCCATACGGGCCACCTGCCTATGAACTAGGTGACCCTCAGAGTCCTTTCCAACTGTACAATTATATGATTCTAAATTAGATGAGATTTTAAGTAGAAACTTCCCACATCACAACTTATACTCCTAACCACTATATTGAATCTATGGATGAGACTGAGATCATCATGCTGCCATTACAAGGACCTGCACTAAGATGAAACGACAAAGAAGTTTGGTAGGCATGTATCATGGATGTTTTAGGTAAGGAAAGCCTGTGTGAAAAGTCCTCCTCTGGATCCGTGCCATTACTAGAAGTCTAGGATACTGCCTTAACACAATTTAGTTATTGCAACTGTAACTCCAGTTCCCACCTAACAGGTGCACCTCAAATGTGAAAACACAGTTGTCCTCCAATAATGCAACCCTATGGATGTTTACTTGGAAGCAAGTCCCACTGTGCTCAGTTCCAAGTAAATGTTCCTAGGACTGCAACCAAAAACACTGCTGAACTATTATAAAGAGAGAGAGAAAGAGAGAGAGAGAGAGAGAATGACATTAAAGCTGAAACCCGAAAAATACTTACTAAGGAGTAAACTCCAATGAGTATGGCTTCTGAGTAAACATGTACAGGACCATTGGCGTAGCGTGGGGAGTGCAGGGGGGGCCGGCCGGACGCAACACCTGGGAGTTAGGGTTAGGGGGCGCAAATCCACGGGTTAGGGGGTGCAAATCCATGGGTTAGGGGGCACAAATTACTTGCCTTGCCCCGGGTGCTGACAACCCACGCTACGCCACTGTACAGGACTGCCACGCACAATGCCAAAAGCGAACTATTCACAACCTACATATTCCCAGGAGCCATACAGCCTATTCCTGTGCATGCTTACTCAAAAATAATCTCACCTAAAGTGAAGAGAGACTGATCATCACAAGTGTGGTGCTGGTGCTCTCAAGCAAACTAGCAATTATTTGGGGCGGGGGCGGGGGCGGGGAGGATGTTCGTTCAAAGCAGCTCCCCCCAACTTTGGCTGTCTTCAGTCCAAGTTCAGGCATCCCCGAGTAAGTATGCACGTGATCCCAGCCTCGGGATGCAACGGTGATACTAGCAAGACTTTGGAACCAGACCTGCTGCACCTGGATCTCAGCAACCAACAGCTCTTCCGCTTCCCAGGCAGAGCCAACAGAATCCTCTTGGCAGCTCTGGGTATCCAACCTTTTGCTGTTCTCCTGGAATTACTTCCATCTCTGGAGATCTGCAAGGAAACAAGCCACCCTCCCTCTACGCACACTCAGATAACCCACCCTCCTCTCTGCAGTACAAACCCCGTTTACACGAGCAACCTCCCCCCAAAACCTGCCCCCACTTCCTGCTTCTAACCCAAATATCTCCGAGAGACTGGAAGAACCGACCAAACAATGCCCTTTTGGAGAGGGGGTGGGGAGGGCTCAGTCCAGGTGGCTGGCGCATGCACAAAGCAAGCGACCCCCCCCCCCCCACTTTCCCAAAGGACTCAGCTGCTGCTATTTCAACGGGCAGCAGCATTGCTTGCTGGCTTTGCTTATGGCCATTGCAACAAAACAAGGCACAGGCACTCCAGTCAGAGCAGCCGAGATGTGAGGGGGTTGGGGAGGGCAGACGAGACGGAGCTGTAGCTGCGCCAGACAACGAGCGCGACAGACAGCCAGCCACCCTTCTCCACACACCCCTCCGGGATTCTTCCGCCGCCACCGGTCCCGAGGCGCCCGGCTTCCCTCTCTCCGTTTCTCTCAGAAGCACCCTTACCTGCCGCGCCTCTCCTCAGAGATACCAAGCCCCGGGCCAGGCGACGCCAGCTCCCGCGGAAAGGGGAGACGAGGCGGCGAACCGCTGAGGGGGCGCGGGAGCAGCGCAGCCCGCTAAGCCGTCCCGCCGGCGCGCGCGGGGCTCCCTCCACGCGCTGAATGAAACTCTCCCACGACCGAGCTGCTGCTGCTGCCACAGCTAGAGCCGCTGGCTGCGGCGGCGGCGCCGAGCTCCGTCCTTCCCACTGCCTCGCCAACGCGGAGGGGGAGTCGAGGGAAAGAAGCTGCCTTGCTCCGAGGCTGCCTTTTCTCCATGGGCGGCCTCGCAGGGTCTAGCCAAAAAGCAGCCAGAAGCCCCGGTTCGAGCTCCGGCCTTGAGCTCTCGGGAGAGCGCGGCTGGGCCAAGGGGCTGGCATGCTCCTTTCCCCGCTGCCTCTCGGGGCCCCCTCGACTTCGGGATGGTTTGGTCCAGGCTGAAATGGGGAAGGGGGCGGGGCGGGGGATGCTGCTGCCCGCACACAATAGGCTTGAATCGGCCCCCTCCGTGTAACGGAGCAGACGCTGCCGAGAAAGCGGCGCTCTCGCCATCCCCTCCCTTTTCTTTCTTTTTAAAGGCAATGCTCTGGGTTTGGACCAAGACGTGTGAGGGGAGGAAGAGAGAGAAGGCAGCCAGCCAATGCAGGCGTCCAAATAAATGAATAGTAAGCCAGGGAAAGCCCCCCCCTTTCCCTTTAAACCAGTCATAATTTGGATTGCGAGAACTGTGACGATCTATTCTTCCGCATTCGGCTTTGTTGTTTTAGCAGCATGTGCGAAGCTGCGCAAAGTGATTTGCGCGCAAGCCCTCGCCCTCCCCTAAGAACTATCAGGCTAAAAGCCTCTGCGCTTTTCCTCCGAAGTAACATCGGTTCAGCTGAAGTTTACTCTCAGGTTAAAAAAAAAAAGAGTATAGGATTAAAGCTTGAGAAAGAGGGTGTGTTCTCACACTGGTTTTGTGTGGCCTGAACCAGTTCTTGGTTTGGCCTGGTGTTGCTTTAACCTCTCTCCCCCCCCCCCCCAGGCTATGATGCCAATTTGAAACTCATTGCAGTACTGTATACAGTCAGTTTAAAGCTGGCCCTAGGAAACGGAATTCTTCACACTCTCTATGGATGGTTGGTATCCGTGATTTGTAAATAATGAGCCAATGGCCAAGGCATATGTCATTGGGGTCAGATATACTTACAGTGTACATAGACTGCAGTCTATGTCTACTTGGAAGCAGACACTATTGAATTTAATAGGACTTACTCCCTGGTAAATGGAAGTAGGATTGCAACCTAAGTCCCATTAAAATTACAGTGGTACCTCGGGTTACAGACACTTCAGGTTACAGACTCTGCTAATTCAGAAACAGTACCTCGGGTTAAGAACTTTGCTTCAGGATGAGAACAGAAATTGTGCTCTGGCGGCGCAGCGGCAGCGAGATGCCCCATTAGCTAAAGTGGTGCTTCAGGTTAAGAACAGTTTCAGGTTAAGAACAGACCTCCAGAACGAATTGAAGTTCTTAACCCGAGGTACCACTGTATATACTGACTTGTTACTACCATGCTTCATTTGGGTTCTGCCCCCCTCCTTATAAAAAAAATGTATGAAAAGGCCCTGCCAATGCAATTCCAGTAAAAATGCAATCTCTTAGCCTGCTATTTCAGGATGGAAGACCATGGTTGAAGATGTCGTTTATGACAGTCCTGTAGTGTAGTCAGTATTTCAAGTCATTGGTGGGGCTTTGGATGGAAGGGGATACAAAGCAGCCTATCAGGCTGCAGCAAAGGTCAATCTACCTAAATTGTCTTTGATTTTCCACTATGTTGTATAGAATATTAATGTGTTACATTATTCCCATCCTTTCTATGTATAGCACATAGTTCTCTCTCTATATATGTATATTTTTAAAATGTGAATTGCTGGGAGACCCTTTGGGTGACAAGTGACAATTAGGTTTGATAATAAAGATATAGTTCCTCGGAAGTCTTCGCAGCCGAAATGAAAACCTTAGCTGCATGCAGCAGTCTTAAGGAATATGTTTAAAGCTTATAGTGATTAAAATATAGCAAGGGCAGCTTGCACCAAACGAAGCGGAAGTGCAGGAAAGTATAACCTGTGCCTGCTGCTAAAGGCCAAACCACCTCAGAACAACTCCCTCATGCAAGTTATCCTGTAGGAAGCCAAACCATCTTCCCATAAAGGGAAGCCATGACCACCCCACCCTATGCTGTTCAGCGTTCCACAGGTGGCACCTGTAGATATGTTTGTAGTGAAGGAGCTCTGTATGGAGTAGGGACACTCTGTTTATTTTCTAGTCTGCTTCTATGGCTCTCTAGACTTTTCCCAGAATGGAAGTATGCTGGGGACTAGAATGACGAAGTTCCCACTGCAGTGGTTAGAATGCAGAAGTGTCTTAATAGCACATATTTAAGCATATGAGTGTTCTAATTCAACTTACACTTTTGAGAACATCATGTTTCATTCTGAAATAAATAAATAAATAAATTGTCCAGTAGCACCTTAGAGACCAACTAAGTTTGTTCTGGGTATATAGCTTATTCATCTACTTACCTGAATCATGTTTCATTGTGTATGTTGCACCACAGAATTTTTTTTTTGGGGGGGGGGTTCAAATCCCTTTCACCCATGGACTTTCTAGTTGCCTAGACTGGACTTTCCCAACCTTGGGTCCCCTCTCCAGATGTTGTTGGACTATAACTCCCATCATCCCTAGCCTGCAGAACCAGTAGGGGAGGGGGAAAGCTGGTCTAGATAAGTCACTGGCTAAGCCTCATTTTCCTGTCCATAAAATGAGACTGTTAATTATCTAATTAGGGGTGTTGTGGGTATAAAGCATTAGGTTGGGAGTCTTATAGAAGTGATAATCGCTTTCTTTATGTGTATTTATTTGTATTTCGTCTACAGCATACTGCACAGATGTCTCGCAAAGCTGCTGTTAATATGACTGATTTTGAAGAACATGGCAAAGCTTTATTGCTAATCCTCCTAACTCTATGATAAATCTTCACTGTTTTGTTCAAATACACACAATGACACAATGTGGCTGTGCTTCTTGCCACATCTTATCATGTTTCATTTTGCAAATCTCAGGACCTCTAGATTAGGATAAACACTATAAAATTTAAATGCTGTGGCTTAGCCTTACTATATATATATAAACTTTTACTCCATTTTAAATGTATGATTTATCTTGCAGGATTTAGTTGCAGGATTTCTGTATTATAATAGATTTACAAGCTTTGGGAACCAAACAGTTTTGGAATCTATAGGTGGATTCAAGAGCCAACGATGAATCCATAACCTGCTTTGGTACCAAAACCATGCTTCCAGCAGAAAAAACAAATCTAGTGAATTGCTTCCAGATTTGGGTGGTGGGATTGGGTACCACTCCTCCATGTGTCCCTTTGAGATGAATGAGGGGCTGACTATGGAAGATAGTTTAATGGCATGCTTGTTGTTGTGTGTTGATTTTATTGCTCTTTCCATTTCTGGTCCTAACTTGGCTTCTCCCAAGTTGTGTATGTTGACACAGGTAGGACAGCTTGCTGTCGTTTAGTCATGTCCGACTCTTTGTGACCCCATAGACCAGAGCACGCCAGGCACTCCTGTCTTCCACCGGCTAGGGATTCATCCAGCCCAGCCTTTCGCATGATGAATTCTGCATATAAGTTAAATAAGCAGGGAGACAATATACAGCCTTGTCGTACTCCTTTCCCAATTTTGAACCAATCAGTTGTTCCATATCCAGTTCTAACTGTAGCTTCTTGTCCCACATAGAGATTTCTCAGGAGACGGATGAGGTGATCAGGCACTCCCATTTCTTTAAGAACTTGCCATAGTTTGCTGTGGTCAACACAGTCAAAGGCTTTTGCATAGTCAATGAAGCAGAAGTAGATGCAATTTGGTCTCTGGTTCCTCTGCCTCTTCTAAATCCAGCTTGCACCTCTGGGAGTTCTCGGTCCACATACTGCTTGAGCCTGCCTTGTAGAATTTTAAGCATGACCTTGCTAGTGTGTGAAATGAGTGCAATTGTGCAATTGCAGGACAGCTAGAACAGGTCAAAAGCACAGTGCCCTACTGCTGGCCAGCAGAGGCTCACCCAACTGGGTTGTGACTTGGATGACAAAGTGAGAGGAGCTGGAGGAAAAGGGATTGACCCAAGGCCCCTATCCCAAGAACAGATCCAAAAGGATAGAGACTCATGAAAATTGAGGTTATCCTCTATACAGCACAGGGCATGTATTAGCTAGGTCTCTGTCTCTTTCCAGAAGAAAACACTAAATAGGTACTGTCTACCTGTGAAAGTATAATGGGGAGTTTAGATATTTAGGAAATTATTGTGTAAGGAATCTCCTGCACATTACTTCCTGCTGAGCCATGAAACTCCAAGTCTGCCCATTTTAGAAAATGCAAACTCCACATTATACACTTTTACAGGGGGACAGTACCTATTGAGTTAGTGTTTTCTTCTGGAAGGAGACGGAGAAGGGGGACTTGGACATGTCTTGTTCTTGTTACTACATTCCCTCAGAGGTAAAAACTGTCCATTTCTGCACTGTAGTGCAAATGGGATCCATTCACAAGAAAGTTGGCTATAAGTAGTTATGCTTTTAGCCATCATAACCTTTATATCCAAACATCAGTTCCCTTGGTATATTCTAGCAACACATTTGCCATCTGGTAATCTTGATAGTTCACTGGTTTTCATATTTCAAACTATTTCATAGCACAGGCTGAAGAAAAGCCTTCATTGTAGAACCCCTAACTTCACGCACTACTTGAAATGTAAGCTGCTAATAAGCCAATGATATAATCTTGGTGGCAATTCACTGTACTTCTGAGATCACTTTTTAAAATCTGCAAAACAGAAATCTCTTTAATTTATAATATATTCATCAGTGAAAGCTCCTGATTAGATGAGTATATTTTAGCAGCATGAATTTTAATATTTGTATTTTCCCTTTGTTATTAAGTCTCACTTGATGGAACAGAATTTGCTCATTTTAGTGTAATGAAACTACCTAAAACTAGTAAGCTTTTGTCAACTTCAAATAAGAGAAGACTTAACAATCAAAGGATGTTTAGATCTGACATCTCTTCTGTAGAGGAATGTCTCCTGTTGTAACCACAGGAAAATTGGGAAGCAGGCTCACTCCATCAGCTCTGGTGAAAGGCCAGCTCCATCCCTCAACTTTTCCCACTCTTGCTATTATAAGAGCTTTTACCTTTAATAATTGGTGCCTCCATTTGTTTGCTCTCCTCTTCACTCACTATATTTTCTTCCTTTTGTTTTGTACCTGCCCGCAGGCAGAGACTGTTTTTGTTTCTATGGAGTTTATATGTAAGCTCCTCCAAGAGTCTCTTTGGCTTAACAGTGCAGGTAAAAATGCTCTGAATGAATAAATAATGCATTCTAAAGAAAATGGGTAAGATTAGCTTGTCTTAATGCAAGGCTTGAATATTTTTTTAAAGAATATTGCTCTCTCATTTTTTTAAAAAAGAATTCCTTCCGCATCACACTGACATATCCTTGCCTGGAAGAGCCTATAGCAAACCTTTCAGCAAAGCATCAGCGTGCATGGGATTTTGGCTTTTGTCATTATTAAAAGCTGCTGACCTCATAGGACACCTTTGCAAGACAGCCATAGAAATGAAGACTTGGAATCACTGCCATAAGTTGAGTAAGCAATTGTCTGAAAAGCTCCTCAAACAAAAGGAACAAGCACATGTACATCAGAGTGGAAAGAAGAAATCCAGGTGTATTTGAGGATGCTATTCCATGTGTTTTGCAATGACCTGATTGAAGGGGATGATACAGAGTTTTAAGGTTATCATTACAGTAGCAAGTCCTGCCTCTAAGAAGCCCTTTGTTTCTTATTCAGGCACAGGCAGAGATTTGTTACTGTTGGGAGCTACATTGAAACATAGGTTGTATTATGAGTCCCAATGATACATCTTGGAGGACCTGATCAAGATGAGGGATGGGAGGAGTTGGAGGAGTTGCTGCTCAACAATCTCAGGGAGGATCCCAGTGATGTGTTACCCCATCCTCCTGTCACTCAGGCACTCCATGCCAGCATCACTGCTAGTTCCAAAATATAAATGTTATTGTTATAAATAATAATATAACAGCAAGCCAGGGGGCATGTCAACTGTTGGATCAACAGAACAGCCTGTGTAGCCATGCCTTGAACCTGCTGCACCTTTGAACTTTGCCTTGCTTATGTACCACCATACTGACTGGTGGTACATAACATTTTTGGCAGAAAATATAATCGTCCTTTGTCCAGCATGAGCCAGGACAGGTTGTGAGCCTCTTCTGGATCCCCAGTGCAGCCCTTTGCTGTTAGATAGTTCAGAAATGAACCTATAATGGACCGTGCTGACAGTAGGTCATTTGATTTATGTATTTTCTGGTGCAAAGATGCTAAATAATGGCAAGTTCAACTAGCACTGATACCGTGAAGGCACTTAAAGCAATGTTTATGAGCTTGATACAGGAAAACACTAGGACACATGTTTCATTTTGGGCATAAAGTCTGCTTCACTAAAACACGAACAAGGTGGAATTACACATTTACCTGGAAATAAGACCCAATGAACACAGTGGGGGTTATTTTTGCATAGACATCATGCTGCACAGCATAGATATAAATATCATCTAGCTTTCTAATTTGTGGGAAATGCTTAGTACATTTGGAACATTAAAAGAAAATTAAAACATGTTGAATTTTTCATGATGCCAAAGGTAATAGCCTTTTGTTTCCACAAAAGCTCTCAGGCAATCAAGATTGTTATTACCAATAAACTTTCCCTAGTGAATGTGTCCTTATTTGCAGAACAATATATATATAATTCTTAACTGGTGCTATTTTCAACTGATCTTTTTCAAAAAAATTATTTTATGCCATCATCTTACACTTCTCCTAGTAAATAAATAATGGACAAACCTTTCATTCACAAAAGGTGTGCATATTCTTTTTAAGCAATGCATAACCCATTCAATTGTTTGTTTCCTTGAATGCAAGACCCACTGACTTAACTGAGATGTATTTGAGTAAGGATACATAATATTGAAACAAGTACTTCCAAGTATACATACATTGTCATATAATTCAGGAACTCATCAACCATTTAACTGCATGGATACACCAGCTGGAAATTATTAAGGTAAAAAAAAATCAAATCAACCTGACCTCTCTTCATTTACCATTTTGTAAGCATTTTGTAATGTTTTACCCCAGAACCACCACCACTCGACCAAAACGGAAATGTATATGAATGCGGCAAATATTTATGCATTCAGTATTTTAAAATAGTAGATGAAGGATTCTGTTTCCTTACAGTTCATAATGTACTTATTTCTACTGTGGGGTTCATGGCTTAATTCAAAGCTAAAGAGAGATTGTATTGATTAGTGTTAAAGTGAGCATATAAAGAGCCACTGTCTGTGCAAATTCTAAATCACACAGTTTTGATAGGGTCTCATGTGGGCTTCCTTTGTGCTGCAGCAAAAGAAGCAAACCCTGGTAAAGGGGAGACTGCATTGCTTAATTTAAGCATGGTCTCTTTCCTGGGAGGACTTGTGACTAGGTTTACATGCTAACTCTGAGTAATCCCCCAAATAATGTGGTGTGGTCATAAGGTCAGCAGGGTTTGGATGAGATTGTTAAATTCATCCTCTCTACTGAGCTGTAATGCACATACCAAACCCCAAACACAAATGCACATACTCCTCAACCCTGAAGTAAATGAAGAAACTCTTGTTTGCACAAAGTTCTGTGTGCGCATTAGTGCCTCTGCAAATGCCCCTTGAGCAATGGCTATGGGAAACTGACTGCTTGATTGTGATTATGGTTTAATGACACAGTTAAGCATGTGGATGGGTTAATCAGTATATAAGAAGAACCCTGCTGAATCGGACCAAAAGGTTATTTCCTTGACTATTCTAGTTCCCTCAGTGGCTATACAGATGCTCTGGGAAGTCTATGTGCAGTGCATGTGGGCAATAGCCTTCTCTAGCTGTTGCCCCACAAGGCTGATACATGCAGATGCTGGACCTTCCTGAACAGCACCTCCTAAGCAGCATTGTGAGAATGTGTCAGTTGCGCATTTGCAATAAGAAGCCAAGTTAGAACTCTATGAAATGTCCTTTAAAAAGCAAAACACTCATTCACAGATGCCACTCATTGTTCCTGGCCCATTTATGATTTGCATCAAGAAAGCTTTGCCCCATCTTGACAGGTTCTGTGGGAAAGCGCTGAAACACACAACTGTCAGTCACATTTATAGTCCACAACACTTCACAGTGTGTCCCCCCAAAGTATTTCATTCCATACAATGAAAAAGCTGAAAAGTAGAAGAAAATCAATATATTTTTCATAATGAAAAAATTAAGCTAGATTAGGACACAATTAAAACCAGTAACGACTCTGGAAAAGCTGCTTGTGCATCTTTATAGCTTGGAACATAAATTTGCAACAGATCAGTATTTACAATAGTTTTGTAAAGTTCTGTTTCTATGGCCAGGATGGCCATATACCACTTTCTGGGAACCACTTAGAACCATACAGTCATAGAATGGTAGAGCTAGAAGGGGTCCCGGCGGTCATCTAGTCCAACCCCCTGCCATGCAGGAATCTTTTGCCCAACATGGGGCTCGAACCCATGACCCTAAGTTTAAGAGTCTCGTGCTTTGCCGACTGAGCTAGCCTCAGTGGGTACATCAGCCGGGCTATTCTGTCTCTCTAAAAATCACACAAGAGTAACACATAGGCCCCTGCCCTATACTGAGGAAGACCATTTGCTCACTATTGCCATGCACTGACTGGAAGTAGGTCTCCAGGATTTCAGACAGAAACAATTCCAAGCCTTACCTGGAGATGCTGGAGACTGAGCCAATAACCTTCTGCATGCAAAGTACTGTAGAAGTTATTTTTCTGCTGAGCTACAGCCCTTCCCCAAATGCATGCAATTTGCATATGGAATGCCATTAAAACCAGCTTCCAAAGCAGATGTGGGGAGAACATTTAAGTGAATTAGTATAAATGCTTTCCTATATTCTGGAAGACATAGCCTCAACAGGAATTCCATTATTTTTATTATAAACTTTGAAGTGAATTAGTGTAAATGCTTTCCACTATTTGGGGAGAAATAATGATCTCAACAGGAAATTCATTATGTGTATTGCTAAATCATTAACTGGCTACTTAAAAGTAACATTTTGCAGTGTGTGTGTTTATAGAATGGATTGAAATTATTGGCTTAATTACTGAAAGAAGGTAAATCACTGAAAGAATTTTTTTATTCCATTTGCAAGAAAGTATTGATCTACCTTGTGACAGGTGAAGGCAGCCCTGAAATTGGGCTCTGTGTAAGATCTAAACCAGCATAACCTGGATGAAGCCAGTTGAAGTCTTGGACAAAGAAGTTCCTATCTGTTCATAAGATAGGTATGGACTGCAGAGAGTCAGTACCGTGTAGTGCCTGCAGTGTTACACTAAGCCTGGGAGATCAGAGTTGAAATCCCAGTGTAGCCCTGAAACTCACTGGATGCCATGAAACCCACCCAGAGATAGTCACAGTTTCTCTCAGCCTAACCTACAGGATTGTTGTGAATAATTGGAGGGAGTGTCCTTGTATAGCAGCTTGAGCTCCTTGGCAGAAAGGTGGGATATACTGAGGTCCTCCACACTTGAGAGCCAGTGTGGTATAGTGGTTAAGAGCGGTAGTCACGTAATCTGGGGAACCAGGTTCGTGTCTCCGCTCCTCCACATGCAGCTGCTGGGTGACCTTGGGCCAGTCACACTTCTTTAAAGTCTCTCAGCCCCACTCACCTCACAGAGTTTGTTGTGGGGGAGGAAGGGAAAGGAGAATGTTAGCCGCTTTGAGACTCCTTAAAGGGAGTGAAAGGCGGGATATCAAATCCAAACTCTTCTCCTTCTCCTTCTCCTCCTCTGAAGGTCTTCTGCTGGTTCACTCACTGAAAGAAGCGAAGTTACAGGGAACCAGGCAGAGGGCCTTCTCAGTAGTGGCGCCCTCCCTGTGGAACATACTCCCTTCAGTTGTCAAGGAGATAAAGAATTACACAACTTTTAGAAGACATCTGAAGGTAGCCTTGTATCAGGAGGTTTTCCCCTCATGTTCCAATGCCTAAATTAATACCCACCTACAAAAGCAGAAATGCAAATGGAAGAAATTGACACAAAACCGAATGCTAGATGCAGACGTGGCCAAACCCTTTTTTGTTTGGCCATAGGACCTTCTAGGCAGCCCTGTGTAGGGCACATGCCACTTGTGGATGGGTTCAAAGGCTAAAGTGAGTGGAACAATGAAACTAAATTTTACTTTTGTACAATTGTCCCTAACACACATTCACCACCCCCTTTATCCTCTATTCAGGCAACTGTGAAGCATTATCAGAGGTCAAGGATACATTCCAGCCAGAAAAACCCCAAAAACATTCCAAGATGGTATGAAGCACAGCTAGTCAGAGGTGTGGCCTGAGGGGAGAAGGTATGGCCTGAGGAGGTGGTGTGGCCTGGAGAAAGTCCCAAGGGCCAGAAAGGCCTGGAAGGACACATTTGGCCTGCAGGCCTGAGGTTCCCCACCCCTGCACTAAGGGCTGCATGTCTGTGGTGAGTATGGCAAAATTGCATACTCTGCAACATTTCTCTAATGAAAATAGGGGCGTTCTATTTCATCACCACCATCACCATCATCATTTTTTTATTTATACCCCGCACATCTAACTGGGTTGCCCCAACCACTATGGGTGGCTTTCAACATATATAAAAAAACATAATAAAACATTAAACATCTGTCTTTAGATGTCTTCTAAAGCTAGGATACTAAATTATCTGCTTGGCTCAGGGGTCGCATAACTCTGTACCCTCCACCATTTATCTGATGAAAATAGGGATGTCCTAAGGAAAAACGGGGCATTTCAGGATCAAATCAAAACCTGGGACGATCTTGATCAAATCAAAATCCAGAACTTAGGGACACTTAGAGGGTCTGAAATTGGCCAGCACAAACTCCCTCTGTTTTACACACACACACACACGCACACACACACACACACACACTTGCTAATTCAGAGAGAGAATGTTCATACACATTCAGACAAACATGTCCATGGACACACACATATTCAGTAACTAGAGCCTTTGCCCCTGAGCTCTTTTTTTCCAGAAGGCTAGTTTGAGGAGGGATGGAAAGTTGGTCCCATTCCACAAAGAGAATTAATAGATAGAGTCACCTTGCCACAGCCCGTCCTCCTACATATTCTTCTTAACTCTGAGTGGGCACTGGGAACTATGCCCCCAAGGAAGCCACATTTGATTCTGGCCTTCCTAATCCTTAAAATTGTCCTCCTCATACATTAACACTTAATATAAACCTTCGCACACAATGAAGGTTTGCAACCTTCACTTCCTTTGTGATCTGTGGCCACAACCAGTCTAAATATAATGCAGCTTTTCATAATTTAAATGATGTAACATAACATGTAATTTCATCAGAAATTGGAGTTAATACAGTGTGAATTAATAGGCTACATCTATTTCCTGTTTATTTAAGACGTTCTAGGAGAGAACCACAGCGGACCCATTTGAACGAAAGCTCTGTGGCATTGGTTTACACAGTTATACGCAAAGCGGCAATAGAAAATTAGATTACATAGCACAGCCTTGATAAAATGTTTAGTTAAAGCATGTTTAATTTGACCTGTTGGTTTGAGGCCAAATTTTGCAGTCAGCCATGAAGCAGTTGGGCAGCATGTGTGAAATTGAGGTTAGAACTGCTGCTGCTATACTTAAGTCTGCTGCAAGCTCATTAAATCACTGCTCTGTCCAAAACCCAAAAAAGGTCAATTAAAAGAAGAGGGGGGAAGTGCCACTTTTGGTGCACCCAGTGGATTTAGCAGGACCAGTGCTATGTTGTGACTTGTTTCCTTTTTTAGATTTTATAGTCTCTTATCTATCTATCTATCTATCTATCTATCTATCTATCTATCTATTTAAAAAAAGCTTGTTGTGTGGCACAAGGAGAAGCTGTTTGAGACACATGAGACCAAATTCCCCTAAGACATGGCTTATCTAGTTGCACAGTTTTGGTTTTGGTTTGTTTTTTACTCCAAGCTGTTATATTTATCTGGCCTGCCTATTTTTGCTCCAGATTTGGACTTTAAACATAGCAATGTGGCACAATTCTATACTACTTAGAATTCAGTCCCACTGAATTTAAGGAGGCTCATAGGTGGGCATAATATTGCAGTCTTGTGTGCTAAGCAGCAAATTTACACTCACTTGCCATAAACTAAGTCCCCTTGAACGCAATGGGATTCATTTGTGAGAACAACTACATTACACATTCAGTAGGGATGAGCGAATCTGTCAGTTGCAGCTTCTCATTTTTCAAGACTTCAGTTATCCCATTTCAACATCAGTTTGCTTTAACTTATGAAAACTCACCAGGATTTTAGTGCAAAATTCCCCAATATTTCTGTATGCAATTTTACCTAATACACACATTTTTCAAAGCAATTTTGCATAGTATAATGCATTTTTATATCTTATTTTCACTATGATATGCATTTGATGCAAATTTTATCCTGGCATATGCATTCTGTACACATAGGGTCCATATCATATGGTTTAACATGCAGCGTGGTAGCTGCCAACAAATGGACCTCAGTCAGCAAGACTGCACTATATGGAAACCTGCCTGCATGAAGCAGCTCCTGCTGGCATCTTCCAACAGCTCACCACTTTCTCCTCATTCAAATTTTCCCCAGGATTGTACAGGTCAAAATTACTTGGTCTTGTTTCTGAAGTAGAACTGATGAATTTGAATCCATCATGATTTGATTGATTTTTATTTTTCAGCTTTGCTCAGAGCACTGTGAATGCACAGCTATCGATTCCTTCAATTCATTTGTGACTCTTCTCCACCCCACTCTGTATTACCAAATGTGTGTGTGTATTTCTAAAGCACTGCCAAAAAGCTGCACTCTCAGTGCGATTATTATATGATTGCATCCAGATTTTTGTTAATGCGTAAGTGCATATGTGTATATTAATAAAAAGCTGCACAAAAGGAATTGTTGTTGTTGTTGTTGTAATATTTTATTACCCACCCTTCAGCCTAAGATTTCATACTCATATTATTATCACACGAAGACTTCACTTATTTTGGCAGTGTGCTAGCTGTACACACATGCACATTTGATTATGTACAGATTTTAAAATATGGAAATTTTCTGAAGAAACTGAACTCCATTGCAAACTAGACAAGTTCCTATTCCATAAATAGTTTCAAAAATTGTCCTATTTTAGCAGCTAGAGAGACATGTTATTTATTGGCCTGTCAGTTACAATTTAATCCATATGCTCACATTAAATTAACCATATGGGGTAATGCAGATCTGAAGACAGAGAAATAGTCTTGGGAGAAATGGTTAGAATGTGGAATATATACATTATACCAGCTGAGAGGCTCAGACTGAGATTTGCCAATCAGAAGGTGGGCAGTTCAAATCGCCGTGAAGGCGTGAGCTCCCGTTGCTCGGTCGCTGCTCCTGCCCACCTAGCAGTTTGAAAGCACATTAAGTGCAAGTAGATAAATAGGTACCACTCTGGCGGGAAGGTAAACAATGTTTCTGTGCGCTGTTCTGGTTTGCCAGAATCGGCTTAGTCATGCTGGCCACATGACTCGGAAGCTGTCTGCAGACAACCCTGGCTCCCTCGGCCTATAGAGCGAGATGAGCACACAACCCCAGAGTCATCCGCAACTGGACCTAATGGTCAGGGGTACCTTTACCTTAAACTGTTTGGTATTTACAGAAAACTAAGCCCATGTTTAAGCCAAGTTAAATGGATTTTGGTAAGGTAGAAGTTTATAAATTTAGAGAAGAGTTTGGATTTGATATCCCGCTTTATCACTACCCGAAGGAGTCTCAAAGCAGCTAACATTCTCCTTTCCCTTCCTCCCCCACAACAAACACTCTGTGAGGTGAGTGGGGCTGAGAGACTTCAAAGAAGTGTGACTAGCCCAAGGTCACCCAGCAGCTGCATATGGAGGAGCGGAGACGCGAACCCGGTTCCCCAGATTACAAGTCTACCGCTCTTAACCACTACACCACACTGGCTCTCTGTGGAGAAGGGTGGAGCAGGGAATTAGAAGGTATTATACAATGTAAACAATGGAAAATTGGTATAGAGTCTATACAAACTGTTTCTTTAGACCTCAAACTGAGATTGGTGCAGGAAAAGGCAGTCTTTTGAGCATACTACAACATTTGCATAGGAAAGCATTTATAATACAGATGTGGAAGATGTAATGCTGAGAATGCCTCTTATGACGTCAGCTTCTCCAGTTATATCTACCCTTTGGTCTTAATTTGTTACAGCACTTTTGTATTGGTGAAATCCTTGATATTTACAGATTTTCATGTACTTTTAAACTATATTCCTGTAGTATGGGGATTAATGGATGGACAGTGAAAGTTGAGTTTTTGATTCCTTATGGTGGCTAGGACACTTATACTTCAAGTCTGGAAAGAAAAATACCCAGTGGCATTTATAGTGGTCTTAGGACCTCACTGCCCTAGCTACTTTTCATATAGGCATCCATTTCATATGCATGTTGTCTGTTAAATTAATATACTTTCTGATTTGCTGAGAGTAGGGTTGGAAGGATCTGCCAGTTTAGGTTCTCTCTTGTTTCTCATTTTTACAAATCAAATTAAGTTCTCCACATCTTACAGCAATTTGCAACAAAAATCCTCATTAAAATTCATTACCATTTTAATGCAAATTTTTCCTAGTAAACACACTTTATATGCAGTTTTCACTAATGTGTGTAAGTCCCCCTAATATATTGCATTTTTGTATGTTCCTTTCATGAATATAATTGTTTTTATGCACACTTCCCCACAATATATGCATCTTTGTAAACATTGCTTAGTTGGAGAACTGTGTCACAATGTGTATTCCAGTTCATATGTTGTTTTGGAAAGTGTGGGTTCAACAGTGTTAAATGAATCAAATTTCTCCTCCATTCCCCAGTTACAGTGGTACTTCAGGTTAAGTACTTAATTCATTCCGGAGGTCCGTACTTAACCTGAAGCTGTTCTTAACCTGAAGCACCACTTTAGCTAATGGGGCCTCCTGCTGTTGCTGTGCTGCCGGAGCACGATTTCTGTTCTCAACCTGAAGCAAAGTTCTTAACCTGAAGCACTATTTCTGGGTTAGCGGAGTCTGTAACCTGAAGCGTATGTAACCTGAAGCGTATGTAATCTGAGGTCCCACTGTAGTGGAAAGGTTAGATAATGTTGTATCCAAGCAAGTGTTGCCCACCCTTTCCAGTGCAGTTCCCTGTCACTTTCCTTGTTGCCAAACGTTCGATACTTTGAAGAAGCAGGTCTGTTACGCAAGACCTTCCAATCAAGTATAATTGTGCAACCTGCTGGTTTGTGATTGACTCTCACTAGTAAATAGCAACAGTGTAGAAGCATCCCATGTCCATTTTCTCTAAACTATATATAACTCTATACACTTTGATCATGTCACCACTTAATATATGGCACCATGCTTGTGTATTTTGTGACTGGCACATTATAAACTGCAGCTTCAGATATCTGGAAGGAGGCAGGTTATCTAACCACAAAAAAAGAATAGCAAAACATAACTCTCCTTCACTTTTATAATTAACAGTGAATAAAATTTTTTGCACAAATGTGTAGCCATCTTTTGTGACCTAGTGCCACTTGAAGAGAATGGGAAAGAAATCAGTTTAAAAGAGCCATTGGAGTCTGACCTTGGGGTAGACAACAGGAATGAATAAACAACTTGGATCAGATATAATAACAGTAATAGAAACTTGCCGTCATAGAAATGAAATGCCATTCTGCATACAAGCAGGACTCGGCTTTTTGAATCCATCACAGTGATTCAGGCAAATATTCACAAGGCTATGAATGTGATTGAAAAGAAGGATGCCAAGGTTACCCTCTGCCTACGCAGTGTGATAAA
Source organism: Podarcis liolepis (assembly GCF_965112155.1). Classification (NCBI taxonomy): domain Eukaryota; kingdom Metazoa; phylum Chordata; class Lepidosauria; order Squamata; family Lacertidae; genus Podarcis; species Podarcis liolepis. Next base: position 37,636,359 of record NC_139560.1, read on the forward strand.
TACACTGACACATCTCCTGAAATGACAAACTTACATGTGAAAATGGAACTTAACTCATTGGCATAGGTGATGATGCAGCCACAGGGGTTGGGTGACGGATGGAGCTGACATTTGGAGGTTATTCTGAGTATGAGCTCACGCCTGAGCATTTCATATAGCTAAATGTGTGGCAAAATGAGGTTCTGATGTGCTATACTAGTATTCTATGAGACGTGTTTCCTCAAGATTCCATGCTAGTTATCAACAGATGTGTTAAATCTTTCTGTATGGCATTCCAGGATGATTTGCAAAGGGAGGGGATTGCTACGTTAGGGGAACATAATATAACAATATTTAAACAGGACAAGGTCTTCAACTTTGGTTGCTAACATGGTGACCTCCAGATGTTCATAGAATCATAGAATCATAGAGTTGGAATAGACCACAAGGGCCATCGAGTCCAACCCCCTGCCAAGCAGGAAACACCATCAGAGCACTCCTGACATATGGTTGTCAAGCCTCTGCTTAAAGACCTCCAAAGAAGGAGATTCCACCACACTCCTTGGCAGCAAATTCCACTGTCAAACAGCTCTTACTGTCAGGAAGTCAGGACTACAACTCATTATTTAGGATTAGATTTTATTTGGCTACCCTTAACTTACTTAGTATAGATTATAAGAAGATGTACGCCTGGAGCAGAGTCATCATGACCACGAGAGTCTTAGGAAGATAAGAATTCTGACTGGGGTAGGAGTTTGGGAATGGGAGATAAGCTGTTAAATACATCTGCCTGCCCATTCCTTAGCTACCCTGCTGACCTGGGCTCTTTCTTTGTCTTGGTTGATCTTGGAGGGAGGGCACTGAAACCAGCTGTGGGTAATGTGAAAGACCTGGCCCATAGACTTATTTAAAGGGTGCTGCTGTTTGAAGGGTCATAGCTCAGTGGCAGGGTGTCTGCCTTGCAAGCAGAAGTTTCCTGGTTCAATCCCTAACATCTCCAGTTAGGGTTGGGAGAGACTCCTCCCTGAAATCAAATCCTGGCAAGCTGCCGACAGTCTGTGTTGACAATACTGAGCTAGTTGGACTAATGGTCTGACCTGGTATAAGGCCGCTTCCTAAGTTCCTAACTCTCAGTAGTAGATTATTATTATTTTTAAACTTCTCTTTCTCTTTCCTTCCCCTTTCTATTTTGGGTTCCCACCCTTTCTTCTTCCTTTCTTCTCTTCTTCCTTGCTCAGTTTTCTGTTTGTTTTGGAAGGTATGAAGGTTATAGTAGTTGGTCGGGTGGGTGATTGAGAGTGGGAGTTTATAACTCAGGGAAAGAGCCTGAGCAGCTGGAATATTGGTGAGATAAAGTTGCTCATTGATGTTTGGAGCAAGAATTTTATCGACACAGAGCTGCCTTTGGGGATGAGGCAAGGAGACGACATTATTGATTTATCTTTACTTTAATTCCAAGGCTGTATGAGTTGTTATCTGGTCAGCTGTCTTTGCTTGACAAAGTGATTAGGATTTTCCAAGCATTACTGGTTTAAAAATTGTTTATTTGATTATTCATATTTCATACTCTTTGATTTTTCTTTTGTATTCTGTTTTGAGATGTATTTGTTTATTGTCTTTGAGTTCTGCTTGGTATATTGTTTGATTTTTTGGTATTGTATTTTGACCTACACTTTGCATGCAGTTTTCAGATTCTTTTATATATACTATATTTGATTTTCATATTCTGCATCAACTAGAGCTTTTGTTTATTCCATATTTTATCTATATTTTGTCCATGGCTTTGAGGTTCTTTCATATACTACAAGATCTCTACTTTGTATTATGCTTTGAAACACTGGTTTATTGTATTTGATTTTGATTTTCTGTACATCACTTTGAGATTCTAAAGCAATTGGGACATTTTCTAAATAGCTAGATAGAGCTATCCTATAAGGGGGTCATAACTGTTGGACAATGAGGCCACACAAGAATATCGATATACAATTTCTTTATTGTCATTGTCCCATACAGAACAATGAAATTGAAAATCTACATAAAACATTAAAAAACCCCTAACAACTCTGAAACCCCATTTTAAAATATAATATACTATAGAGACTCCTTATGCTGCATTTAGAACCAGAATTGCATTTGCGGAATATCACCAACTTTGTTGGTTGTTTTATATTGCTACTGTTTGTGGGGCCTGGAAGATGATTCATTTCAGTGAGAGTGAAGTCCCAGAGGAAGAGGTGTAGAGTTTATCCCAGTCTCTAGATGAGAGCTTGAGTTTAAGGGACAGCAGCTTGCCTGGGAGTAGGGCTGCTGCCCACGCCCACGCATCTATATGATTTGGATGCTTGTTACACTACAGATCTCTTTGTAGGCATTTCTGTTGGATCATAGTCCTCTTGTATGCTGGCCATGTATTTTTATGAAGTGAGTGGAGAGAATAATTATTGGACTATTCTTGGTGGTAGTGGTGAGTATAATAATGCTTAGCTCACTTTTTAGATGCTGTATTTTTAAAATAGGTTAGAATTATTTATAGTTGTCTTATTAATGACCTGCTAATTATATAAGCTGTGCTGTAACTATGGTGTTTTTTGCTTTGTTGTTGTTGTTTATTGCTTGCAGGCCCCTTCGGCTTATTTTGAATGGAAAGTGGCATAGAAATGCAATTAATCAAATCAATAAGCAAGAGGTTCAAATCAGGGAAAGCAGAATATCCAATTATGAAGACTGAATCCTGGCAGCAGAAGTGGCATGCTATAGGGAGAAATGTGCCAACACTGGTGGTTCAAAAGCTGCATGAAGAAACAGAGGAATGAGAAATGCAAATAATGCAGCGGCCCAACTCTGTATTAAAGGGATGTTCTCCCCAACACTGTTCTGATACTGGAAGCAACCCAGGCTGGGGAGGAGGTGAAATGCATGAAACAAGGAGGAAGGAAAGTAAAAATGGGGGTGGCTTCAGCTCACTTACGGCATGCATCCATTTGCAAATTGTTGTTGTTTAGTCGTGTCCAACTCTTCGTGACCCCATGGACCAGAGCATGCCAGGCACTCCTGTCTTCCAAATATTATTTATTTAATAATATTAGTTTTATAGGTGCAGAACAAAAGGAAAAACAAATCCCCAACTCTTCCTCCTAGCCCTCTCCTTGGTTGCACCAGTGAGCATTATGTAATCCATCCCATCCCCACATGCTTTTCCACATGTGTCTGTGCATACCTGGTGGATGCAATCCATGATCTTTTGCTGTAGGATATGTCATAAAACTTGAAGGAGCTTGGTATAGAACTTGTGAAATATACTCAGAGTCGCAAAGTGATTTCATGCTCTTTATTCAGCTCATAGTGGTGAGGAGGAATGAATGAATGTCCCCTCAAAGTATCTGCTTTATATACATTATTTACACAATGGGCTGCACATGATTGGTTAATTCTGGAATTCTACTGTAAGCCAATCAGGTTGTGGATTCACTTATATCTGGAGCATGATTGGGTAGTTCCTGCCAACCAATCATACTGCTGCATTGTTCTTGGACCAATCAGACTGCTGCATTCTGAATCCTATTGTTCTAGGACCAATCAGACTGCTGCAATTTGGATCCTATTGTTCTAGGACCAATCAGACTGCTGCAGTTTGGATCCTATTCAACTCAGTACATAACAACTTGTCAGTTGAATGTTCATTTCTCATGAGTCAAGTTTCTCATTAATGCCCAGGTCCATATTTAGATAGTTTATTCTAACAAGTCTCAGGCCACAGTTCTCCAGTGCTTAGCAATTGTTAGTCCAGTTGCTACAATAAGATACTGTATATCACTAAGTCTTTACAGAACAATGTTTCAAAGACGGGATCAAAAAGAGAATGGAGAGTGGACTTAGGGTCAGGCAAAATTTTCTTCTTAGTTATGTGTTTGATTTCCTGAAACCTTTTCAGAAAAAATAAAACAACTTTAGGGTAAGATCACCACATGAAGTAAAAGGAGTTGGAGGCCCCTGCGCCCTCTTTGGTTCCTAGTATATTGATTCTAATCACCCAACGTCCACAGAGTGGTTTACATAAAAAAAAAGATAAACCACATCATTACAACTAACAGAACACAATTAAAATAACAATAATAAAACCATGCATGCAAAACAATTGCTATAAAACCAAAGATGCTCAAGGTTCAAACACAGTCTAACTGTAGACACCGAAAGCTAGGGAAAAAACAACAACTAAATTTCCGTCAAACAGTGAAAGCCCAACAATGACTAATGTTTGATGTTTTATCGTCTTTTTAATATTTTGTTGGGAGCCACCTAGAGTGGCTGGGGAAACCCAGCCAGATGGGCAGGGTATAAATAATAAAATTGATAACAACAACAACAACAACAACAACAACAACAACAACATGTCTTTTAAGCGCTCTTCAGGTGTTCTCTAAATGTATTAACTAAGCATACAAGGGGGTTAGTAGAGATGAGTGTGACACCCACTGTTATCATTTTCCCTGGCAAAGTTCTAAAAAGTGCTGGTTAGCTACATAAGTTCAGGGGTCTCCCGACTTCAGACTCCAACTTGTGAATAATGATGTGGGGCTGGAGCTAGTATGCTCCTCCCAACTACCCCCCTTGCATGTTCAGTTAACACATTTAGATGATGCTTGGAGAGGGCTACATATGCATCTGGAACCAGAGTAGGAGCCTAACTTCTGTGGGAAAGCGTGTGGTGTCCTTGCCATTTTGAAAACTCATAAATCACAATTTGCATAGTTTGCTACTCCCTAAACGCTGGTGATTGAGTTATAAAAAATTCTGTTGGACAAGGCAGTAGTGAGCACATTAGAAAGATCTGTAATGACTGCATTGCTGCAAAAGAAGTGTTAGAGATAATCCACTGCCATCTGTCTTTATTTTGCAAAGCCACTCAACTAGAGACCATATTTACAAAGGAAAAACAACAACACTTATTACAAGAAAGACTAGTGCAAAATTATCTTCACAGAGATACAGCTGCATTCCAAACAGGACTATGTTCATTCAGTTACCCAATTTTAATTTGAAGCCTCACAAGCAAAGCTTTTATTAAAAAACAAATAAATGTAAAAATGCAGATTTTTGTGTAATCAGAATACACAGGATACATGGGTGTGCACTGAGTGTTACTTCTGGGCATAATTTTCTTTTCTGTTCAGTGTGTCGCGTAGCGGTAAATTAATCACGCAGAGTCTTCTTCATAAACAGAATAAAACTTTACTGAAGAAAATAAACTTGTTCATAAACAGGATAGTTAAAGAGCATACACAGAGTGCTCATAGCTGCTATCTGACTCTTCACAGAGGCATAGTCTTAGTTAGTGATTTACTAGAGTCCTGGAGACACTCTGTCTGCCTAGCTTTACATAGCAACACCACCACCACCATTCCACAGACTACTCCATACAGCTCTCTGACTGAGGCACATAGCGAGACTGGCTACTTTTATAGGGAGAATGAGTCACGAGTCACAGTGACTTAGCAGTCTGCAGGCTTAGGCTTGAATGATTTTGTAGGCCTTGTAGGCCTTATTGCTTCTTCTGCTCTCAAGAACCTTTGTCTCATGACACAGTGGCCACAACATTATCACACAGGGTTGCTTTACTGAATATGAAATATGAATAGCATACAATCAAAAAGAAAAATTGTTGAACATCCTACAAGGTGGAGCTAGATTGCCTAATGTGCAGAAATATAGTATATAATTTGCAAGAAAAGAAAAGGATTAACAGTGCTGAGAGTGCCATTCTAAATGCACCTACAAGCCCCATAATTCCAAGTATAGGATTACCATTGCAAATGAGTGACTTGTGGGGAAAACAGGCAGCGATCATTTTAGGCGCATCCAATTGACACATGACTGGCAACACGTGGGTGCTTTTGGACCTGGTAGAAGGCAGAATGGGGGGCTGCAGGGAATAGAACGGAGCATAGCAGGGCTGAAATACAATGCTTGGAGTACAATGTTTACTTTTTCTTTGGTTTTGATCTGAAACAGCAATATTGACATTTTTGTGTTTTGTTTACTTCTTAATACAAGGAATTTAATATCAGTGTAGAATAGGTGATTATGCCTATTTTGCAAGACAGGTGAGATGTTATGATTTGTTTATTCGTTCATGGAAGATCCTTACATCCCACCATTCCTCCCATCTGGAGCATAGAGCATCTAACATCCAATAGATAAACAATTATACAAAATAACACATAACTAAAACCACAAAATTGTACTCTGTCTCAAGTGGCAGCTGAGATTTCAGTGTGTAGCACTTAATAATCCAACAGCAATTCAACTAATAAGTGAGGCAATAAAAATATAACCATCAGCTAATAGTGGAACAGTAAAATAAATCCCAAATAATCAACTAATAACAGAAATAAAAGCACACATTATAATTTACCCTCTGCCTTTCCCTTCCTCAGTAGCAGCAACAATTTACACACACACACACACACACACACACACAGAGGGGGGGGGGCTTGTACAGGATTTAGCAGCTCAACCACTAGCATTTCCACAACTGATTTCAGTACTGGTGACTACAATCTTCTACCCAGTATCACATTTTTTCTCTTCCACTGACGTCAGGGGTTCTTCTCCCTACCTCCCCATTGGAAGCAGTCTACACCCCAATCTCCCATCCTGGGGTGCCTTTTCTTGACTCTCACTCAATGATCCCTTCAACCCACCAGTCATTTTTAGAGGGGTGCTCCATCCTTGTTGCTTCTGAAGCAGTCACTTCCCTACTTCCCAAAAGCAGTTCATGGGATGCAGCAGAGTCGCTACACTAGCTTCACAGCAGGTGAGTCACTGCTGCTTACCAGGAGAGACGAGGCAGCACAACACAAACACATCAACAGAGCCAATCTGCACCTCTGCCAATGTGTGTGCACCACACTGACCTCCCTGTCCCCTCCCACTCTCCCTCTTGTTCTCTCTGTCTCCTGGAGACAAATGGAACCATCCACCCTCACATTCTAGTGTAGCCGTGATGTGCTATTTTGCTTCCGTTAGAACAGATTAGAATTTTATTGTGCATTCCCTCTGTCCACACTTCATACTAAATATGCCTTCAGTCTCACACTGGTGCAGGCGCAGCAGCAGATACAGTCATAAACATTCTGTCAACGTATCAATGCTAGCATAGTAAGCAAATTATTCTTTTCATGCCCAGAGATGGCGTCATCCATTTAAAATGACTAAAACCCTTCTGCATTTGCCAGCTGTGCAGCATATGGTACTTATTCTTTGACCTGAAGCTTTGAGCATCTCAAGAGAAATTCTGCCAGGTACTATTAACACTGATCTCTTGTGCTGACTCCCCAAGCCATACCTTCATCCTTACACAAGGTTTATACCTAGAGCTATAATCGCATAATGAGCATAACCTACTAATTGGAGTGAAGAAGAGAGGAGAGAGAGGGAATAAATTTCCATATTTCTTTATGTAACTTTGTTGGGATAAACTACACAATTTTTATAACTTCTTCTTTTGAATTTTTGAACTCATTTGTTCACCCAGGGTTTCCCCGATGGATAAGCCAGCTATGTTGAATGTCCTAAGCTGATCTACTGATTTGTGACGAATTTTGTTGATTTTATGCTGTTTTATGCACTTTGGTATTTTTGCTTAATACTGATGGCATAGGAAAATCTGCAAATAAAATAAATAAATTATAGGTAACCTCCTCTCTACAGATACTGAGTTCCCAGTGCTAGGCCTAGCTATGCTAGGATTTGCATGTGCACTTTGTTACCTTATCCCCAAATTCCTGTGTCAAAGCAGCAACAGCCATCAACCAGTCTTCATAGATGAGGCCCTGCTTCCAGCTTAGAAGTAAGCTTTGCAGAGGTGTGGGCTAAGATACTTTGATCTACATTTTTGGGGTGCCTTCTGAAAGAAGTTCACCTGGCAGTACGCCTTTATGAGTTAAGGAGAATGAGAAAGCCACACTTTTGCTGCCGGGTGTTTTGCCAGTAATTGGTAGCTGGTGCCGGTTGGCTCTATAATCTTTTTTGATATAATTAGTAGCAGCTGCTTTAAACATTATTTTTTTAAAAAACTATGTCGGCTGTGATTATGGGTGTTGCAAGCATTTGATCAGAGTGCTTGTAAATGCAAACACCCCTGACTGAAAACTTGAGAGTCAGGGCCAGTCATACTATTAGGCAGAGTGAGGCAACAGATACTGGAGAGCAGCAGCTGTACTTTCTGAGCCCCAGTTCATTCCCTTCTGTTGACACACAGACTATTATGCCCCCCAATCTGTCCCACTGCTTTAGATTTGGTGTGGGATCCGATCCCATCACCATGGCCAAGGTAAGATGTAACTGCCAGGCCAGTTGGCTTCTGTACATGGGATAGGGAAGGGGTGCCACCCCAGAGGGTGGAAAGATCATTTTAAAAAGGAAATAGTTCTAGTACAACATGTCCAAACTAATTCCAGTTCACATTTGACCACTTACAAAACAAACTAATTTGGGTCACATTCAAATCAGAGTTCTAGTTCATCCAAATGATCCTCAGCAAACATTTTTTAAAATTAAGTATTTTAACAGTATTTTAGTATTTTAGAATGAAAAGTGAATATTGTCTCCTTTATATTTATTTCCTCTTCAGCCAAGCAACTTCTTGCTATATATTCCAAGGAAAAAATATGTTACTTCCTATCACTCATGCAACTACTTTCAAGAAGGAATAAATGCCACATGCCAATTATTTATTATTACTATTATTATTATTACTACTACTATTTATTATTTAGTTTAAAATGAAGCTCTTCAGCAAGCAATATGTCTATCATATTTTGGAATAATGTGGAAGGGAAAGCGGCATTTTGGTTCTATAAGTATTGCACTGATTTCCAATTTGATATTATTCATGAGGATAATGGGTTTTGATGGTTCAGCTTTTTAAATACAACTGAAGGTTTCACAGAATGAAGAATGGATCTATTGTGTGCTCTGACACTACTAGTCAAAATACATAATAAAACAAAAAAACTTTTAGTAGGGAGAAGCAATACTTTCAGTCTGTGTTCCTTTTTTTAAATGCACTCCTTCCTTTATGAATGATTATTATTTGAACTTACTAGTTATTTTCTACACAGCAAAGGTCTCCAAATGACTTACAAAAATACAGCAATGAAAACATCAATAAAATAGTGATTTTATGTTGTGGTTTTTCCTACTTGAGGAAGGGGCTGAAATGAAACAATAATCTATACCAATCATGAAAGTAGTTAAGATGTGTGTGCTAATTCTAAAGTGATGTTCTTAAATGAAGAATTTGAAATTGTGCATCCTGTGTGGTTAGAAAATTTCAATGATCTGTCTACAAAGCTAGTTCAAATGAGCTTTATTTATCCCCCCCCCATCATTTTTAATGGACCCATTGTGCATTGGCTTCATGCCTACAAACACAACTGCCATGAGCAATCTAAGGTGCGATTCATCTTTAAGATGGAGAATCCATATTGCAGGCTGACAGTGTTGAATTATGAAAGGCCAGGATGGTATTTGTTCTAGATGTCACAGTTCCCCTGGTGTTTGAGGTGCCAATGAGTTATTCCTTCCACTTTTTCCTGAATGGCCTGGGAAGTAGGGATGAGTCCAAAGAAAAATTGGCATGCAGGAATATCCTAGGGAAAATATATGCAGTCAAGCCCAAGATGTCTACTTTGAAGACAGTACAATTAACCTGTATCCGTTCAGGAGAGGCAGTTGAGGTGCTATCCTGGTTCTTGGAGGTGGTAATGGCTGGTTGTGTGCCAATAAACTGAATCCTAAAAAAAAGAGGCAATATGTGTTCCAAATTCTCCAGTATGAGAGGTGGGGAAGGCATTTGTTATGGGTGTCATTTGGGCCTTGTCCTTGAAAGCTACTGATATTTCAATATGATCGTACCAGAGAAAGAAAATATAGTAAATTGCTTTGGTTCTGCAGGTATTGATTGAAGGTTCTGAACTTCTGAGTACTACTGTTTATGCCTGAAGCAACAAGATGCAGTGGTGGACTTTAAAATTTCAGCAGCACCCTGTGCAATGCCCAAATTCAGAGTCCCCCACCTCTCACCTTCTGTTCTACATCATTGTTGTGGTGCCCCTCAGCACCCAGTATGGGCAAACTGGTTGCACTCCCCATAATCTACCTCTGCAGTCACAGAGAGAAAATTTACTTAATGTTGCCAGGCTGTGCAGAGTAAATGGGAAGCCATTTTACCTGATGGGTTTTTCCAGCTCATATTGCAATGGTAAGAAAATTTTGGTACCTACTGATGCGTCAAGTGTTTACATATGCGTTTTGCTGTATTATCAATAGTGCCATACCTTTTCAGGTGATCTTTGGGAGCTCTCCTTTATCTAGTTTGTAAGAGTGTATCATTGTGTGTTTGATAAAACTGGCTGATGTGCATGTTATTGTAATTTACAAGATGCAGAGCACTGCACATTCTATATTTGAGGGTTCAGTTAATCCCTTAGCACAGCAGAATTCTCTCAGTACAGCAAGGGATTTGATAATTGGACAGATGAAGCATGAAGGAATAAGGCGAAAGTGCAGGAGCCAGATATTCTCCTTTAAAGCAACCAATCCCAGCACAAAGTTTTTTAAAACTTTAGGCCTAGGCTATGTATTGGTGGAGAGGGAGGTCTTCCTTGCCACCAGTACATTCTTCAAGGTTGCATTCTTAAAATAACAATCACCCCACAGAGCAGAAACTAGTAATGTAGCTACACAATGTTGAAAATATTAATGTGTCATGTACATATAATTTTAAATAATATATTCCAACCTAAATCTGTTCAAATTCCACATGAAACTTGCTAAAAATCTTATAAACTTTTTTAAAAAGTAAGAAGAATTGATTCATTAAGTGCTATGTGATGAATTAAATCAGAATGCAGAAATTGTCATGGCCCATGATCCGGAGACTAGCGTGTGGTGGACTCTAAAGAGGATGCTTTTCAGGCTATTTCCTTGGGTGCAGAACTATCAGGACTGTATTTGGTGCCCCCTGTGACGGCGCGACAGCACTTTTTCACCCTTGTGCCGTTGGGCCAGCCCTCACTTAAATATAGTGCCACCACCTCACAGTATACCAATTACCTGAATTTCTACAAATTACCCCAGATTATCTAGTGGGGGACTTGTGTGAGGGAAAACGTAATGATTTGGAGTCTCAGGTAGGATTTGATCAAATAAACGAGAAAGATTGTATTAAACAAAGGACACTTCATGTTATAATGTTATTTCAGGTAACCATTCACCTAATAATATTTATACTAAATCTAACTGTTGTTATGGACTTCTAATCAAGCACAGCTTCTTTTAAACTTCAGTTGCTTATGTTCAGTTACTTAGCTTCAGGTAGATGTTACAGGTTTATAGACTAAAGGGTAAATGCTCAGCTTATTTCCAGTTATTTCACCTCAGTTCTTTCTCAGTTGTTGCCGCTTTGATTCTTAACAAGGTGGTATTTTCTGACAGTTACACACCCCTTTGACAACCTTACTCCTGAGGTCCTCCAAGTAACAGACCCAAGGGATCACCACACCCCTCTTAACTGATTTGGGAGTCTTCTCTTTTTGTAGTAGAATCTCTCCCCTCCTGACTGGAATGAGACCTAAGTAGACTGTATCTTTCCAGCTTCTACTTCTCCTGGCTCAGCCTCAGTCTCCCAGTTAATTCCTGGCCTATTACTCTCACTGGACACCACACACTGTCCTTCACACTAAGCTCAGAGACTCCTTTCTGTAGCTTTTGTTACACTCCTCAGAGTGGATGTTTCTACCCAGAACCAACTCTCTCTCCTCTCCCAACATGTCTCCCAACCTCTCCTTTTCAACTCCCTCTCCTGGAACCCCAGCCAATCAGAAGCTGAATTTCATTAACCGTTTGCTGGCAGGGGAAAAGAAAAAGAAAACACTTGGTGACCCAACCCACCCAGCACACCCCGTCACACCCCCTGGCCTGAAAACACAGCCTTCCACTATCCTCTGACCCATAGGATAATATCCCCACTATATCCCCAGCCATGCAGAAGCTCCAGATTGCAAAATAAGGTGAGGGCTTTTTAGCCTCTTAGCCAGTTCCTCCGGAGAGGTGGAGCGTCCTACACTGCAGGTCTAGACAGTTTCAGATGGCTCTAGGTCCCTGCAGAGATAACATCTTCTGTAGCTGTCTTAGGGGGGAAGAAAGTTTCTGAGCAGAGACCCTCTTAGAGCTGTCCAAGGTGCTGTTCTCATCTGACTTAATTCCTTCTTAAAATTTCTTTTTCAATTTAATGAAAAACATACAACAAACAATCCCCATCTCACTCCCACCCCACAAGAATCTTTCCATGCATATACAAAGTAAATGATACAGTCATGCAGGTTTGATTATAGCAGTTAAAGGTCTTCTACACTTTCTTCTTAACAGATTGTCCCAGAGTGAGCCATGGGTAGCTGGTGGTAAGGGGACAACATTGCCATTTTAGATGTACTGAATAAACACGGACAATACATTTTCAAAGTATACTTTTGTCTTTGTGTTTGTCTGACTTCTTAACTGGACTCTGCCTCCTTTCTCCGTGAGCTTCAAGTCCAATGGAAATGAACAGAAAGATGAGAAAATACCCACTCCACATTGGACTTTTGAAGACTAACTTTATTTAATGGTGTGAAAGATATCATTTGTGCTCTATTTGTGTTCTATTTGTCCACATACTCACCATACTGGGTTGAATAGGTGGAACATGTCTAGCTAAAACACCCCTTCCCCTGGTCAAACCTGGCCTTCCTAGTTATTCATTTACACCACCCATCCCCTTCTAATGAGAGGGTAACATGTGCTCTGGTCCCCTTTGGTCCCCTATAAACCTATTTGTTAACCCCTGTCCTTGACACTAGAAATAGCATCAAGTCTGGAATCATATTAGTGATAGCCTTGCCCTCAGTGGAAAGGTCAGGCTCCTTTATTTTCCTCTGTTATCCTTATTTCTATTCAGCCCATGTCTACAGTGGCCCCGTGGCAATAAGAAAAAATAGTCAAGATAACTGATTTAAACCAAGCCCAAACCACAACAGACAGATTCACTAACCATCAACTCTAGGAGATCACTATCAACAAAATAAAAATACATCTACCGAGTTAGGCTTCATGATAGACAAGATAGTATCAGTATAAGAGAATTATAAAACAAATCAATAAATCTGCCAGAAAATAAAAACATTCCTTCCCATAATACAAAGTAAGAAGCTAAGCCAATGAGGGCATGGATCCATAAGGATGTGTGTGTCTTGAGCTGGGATTCCTGGCAATCTAATGACTAAAACTCTACTACCTCCACATATAAGGGTGCCATCTAACCTACAGTACCTCTGCAAGCCGGTGGTGCAAGGGTGTCATCTAGGCTGTGCTGGACTAGATGAGCCTTTGGTCTGATCAAGCAGGCTCTTTTTAATGTTCTTATTTTTGCAGTACTGCTAGCAGATGCTATGCTCTAAATGAATACTTTTAGAGGTGTTCCTGGACACTCCAGGGTGTTTTTTTCTTTCTGTAACATAAAAGACTGCTCTGACTGCAAACTCTCAAACATGAAAGATGCCCAGGAAAGCTAGTCTCTGACGATCTTAGTTTCTAGTAATGGGATTTGAGAAGTTTCTGAAAGCAGACTTTCTTTCATTTATCACCAATGGGCCAAGAGGGGAAAAGAAACTGAGTTTTTATGAAATGTCTTGTGAATTACTGACCTAGAAAGACAGTCCTGAAAATCTTTTCTGTGAAAAACATGTCCAGAAAGTGATTGCATTCATCGCCTTCCATCTCTCTGCTGGATTATTGGATTGGACAAGAAAGGCAGTGTCCAATTAAAGAACAGGGCATTCAAAGAAAGACTCCACATTGCAAGGACTAAACCCAGAATATTTTGCAGAAGACACAATAAAAAAGAGAAAACAAATTCACATGGAAAAATTGTCTGTTAATATTACTGAGCTCTAAATTCCTGTTCAAGAAGAAAATATGTTATTATTTATTTTATTTTATCTATTTTGTATTGAACAAGTAACCAGTTCAATAAAGATAAAAATCAGTTAAAACTATAAAATTAGAATTCAATGCCTGCTGGAAAGGAAAAGTCCTCAGTAGGTGCCACACATTCAGCAGGAAGGGGGCCTATCTAACCTCAACTGGAAGGGAATTCCATAAAATGGGGCTCATAGTACTAGATGCTGGTGGATACAAACCATGCATCTAAGCCAAAGGAGATGATTAACAGTGATTCCCCGAAAGACCTCAGTTATCTTGGGCAGGGAATTGAGGAATCGTGGTCCTTGAGGAATCCTGGACCCAAGTTCTTAAGGACCTTGTAAATTAACACAATAACCTCGAACCTCACCTGCTAGCATATGGTTGAAACAAATGACTGATCTGGATGTTAGGAATAAAATAATTACATCTGAAAACTTAGTTCTTTGAATCTTTATCAGTGTGTGTAGATCTGGTTATTCTGGAGCCATTGTTTAGTATACTGTTTGAAGTAACTAACAGAATTTACTGAATTTGAGTGAATTGTGTTCTCTTTAGAACTAGGGATGTTGGAGGAATTCATTCTTTGTGTATTCTGATATTGGTCTCGCGGGCACTTCCCACCAGTACCTGGTTGTCTGATGCTGCCAGAGGTGGTTGGCTCCAGCTGACTGTCCCCTCCTCCAGCTGCACTGAAGATGGTGGCCTCACCAGACCCACCACAGTCACGGCAAAGACTGCCCACCCAGAGCTCCAGGTGAGTGGATATTCTCTTTGTATTCTGATATGAACCAACATTTATTTATTTATTTTTTAATGAATACTGATACAATAAAAGTGGTTTACAGCAATTGTACATTCCTGAATGTTCCAACACCTTTCTTGGGTCAAAAACATATACAGTGGTACCTCGGGTTAAGAACTTAATTCGTTAGATCTGTTCTTAACCTGAAACTGTTCTTAACCTGAGGTACCACTTTAGCTAATTGAGCCTCCTCCTCCTCCTGCTGCTGCTGCTGCACTGCCACCCAATTTCTGTTCTCATCCTGAAGCAAAGTTCTTAACCCAAGGTACTATTTCTGGGTTAGCAGAGTCTGTAACCTGAAGCATCTGTAATCTGAAGCGTCTGTAACCCAAGGTACCACTCTACAAATGTCTTTTAAGATGTGCTTTTTGAGGCGGGGGGATGTATTTTAAATGCAGAAATGGGGTGGATTGGACTTAGGAATGAAAAATGTGAAAATGCTGTACCCTGGTCATCCATGCCTTTGTAATAGAAACACAGGAAGCTGGTTTATACCTGGTCAAACTATGTGCATCTAGTCAAGTTGTGTCTCCTCTGCCTGACAGCACCTCTCCAGCCCTGAAGGGAAGAGGAACAGATGGAGTTAAGTGGCAGTGAGGCCAAGCAAGGCCTGTCAGGCCTCATAGCAGCCCTACTGTCTCCACCTGAGCCCGAGCTCAGAGACAGAGATGGAATCCCCACCCTGCCCATTGGGCCAGTCACTATATCTCAATGTAACCTTCCTCACAAGGTTGCTGTGAGGATAAGCTAGGGAAGAACCACGTCTACCTCCTTGAGCTCCTTGGAGGAAAGACAGGATATTTACATGTGTGTAGGAGGACCCCAATTAATTTCAGCATCACTAAAAATATTCTCAAAAAGCATTATAATTATGGTATAACACCCCACAACAATGTTTCAGCAATGATATGTTAGAAACAGTGCATTATCCTATCTCCCCATATTTCTTTTTAATTAGGGTGCGGAGGGTGGTGGGATCACTTTGCAATTCTTTGCCACTTTAAAAAAATAAATAGTGGCATGTATGAAATGGGCAGCACAATTCCAAACTATCTAACCTCCCCTGCATGCACTAAAAAACTTTCATAAAATCTTTTAGAATGGCATGACATCACACAGTTTCCAAACAATTAAGACTGTAATCCTATCCCCATTTACCCAGGAGAAAAATTCAGAGGGACTTCAAAATAAACAAGCATCGCATTGCACTATATGTCTCAGTGAACACTGTGGAACACTTTTGGGTAAACAAGCATAGGATTGTACTGGACAAAGTCTAAAAACAAAACAAAAAAACCCCATAATTTACAATGGATTAAAAATAGATCAGTATGCTCGAGCTACTAATGTAATATTGTTGAAGGGGAGAGATTCTGTCACTGGACACTAATTACAGAATAGGTGACATTCAGGCAACCGCATTCCATACCGCAATGGCAATGGGTACACAATGTGAAGGAAGTATTGTGCTTTTCTAGGTAAAATATGCTTTGACTGCCTGGAAATTGCATTCACCTTGAGACAGAAATATCTATAGATTCTTTGAAGCCCATGGGGATCTCTTGATTTGGGATTTGCAGGCTCATGGGGAGTGCAATCCTTAGGCCCATCCCCTATGCCAGGACAGCTTCTAGCTCAAAGCTTGTTTTCATTGTACAGTGGTGCCTCGCAAGACGAAATTAATTCGTTCCGCAAGTTTTTTCTTCTTACGAGTTTTTCGTCTTGCGAAGCACGGTTTCCCATAGGAATGCATTGAAAATCAATCAATGCGTTCCTATGGAGACCGTCCGGGGACAGAGGAGAAGCGCCGCACGCCTTCCCCTCTGTCCCCGGACCTGTTTTAAAGCAAGGGAAGGGGCAGCGGGGAGAACCGCTTCTCCCCGTTGCCGCCCCTTGGTTCAAAAGGGGTCCGGGGAGAGAGGGGAAGGCGCGCATGCCTTCCCCTCTGTCCCCTCTTTTGAAGCAAGGGGCGGAGGGGAGAAGATCACTTCTCCCCGTTGCCGCCCCTTGGTTCAAAAGGGGTCCGGGGAGAGGAGATTGCGGGGCTGGCAACGGGGAGAAGCGATCTTCTCCCCGCCGCCCCTTGCTTCTAAAGAGACGCGCTGCGCTTCCCCGCTATCCACGGAGCTTGCGGGGCAAGCTTCGTTTTGCAAAGCAAGCCCATAGGGAAATGCGTCTTGCGAAGTGGCTAAGAAAATGAAAAACTCCTTCGTCTAGTGAGTTTTTTGTCTTCCGAGGCGTTCGTCTTGCGGGGCACCACTGTAGTTTTGACTGCTATCAACTGCTATCGTGCCAGGGTCGGGTGTTTTTTAATCATTGTCAACCCCCTTAGAGGCTCTTATTGGGGCTGAAAGGCACTATATAGCTGTTTCTACAAATACATCAAGCGACAGTGGAGCTGTGCTATTCCCCATGTTGCCTATGTCTTGGGAAAAGATCTGCTTCCTTGGTCTGGGGTTTGGAAAGCAGACAAACTGAATGACTCAACTCCCCCATACAAGCTTTTACAATGTGACAGCGTTAAGACTCAACACATCCTATTTGCCCTTTCCTCAAGAGTTCTCTTAGGATTACTTGAAGTAGACTTGCATTTGGGAATAAGCAGCAGGGCTGTTCTATCATCAGCCCCCCCCCCCCACTTTGGGAGACCCTGCCTTTATCCCCGCCAAACACACACACACGAAACAGGAAGCCAGATTCACACACAGAGAGAGACTGTGCAAAAGTCCAATAACCATTTCCTGTTCTTTTGTTGTGTAGAATTACTGTGTAATTCTAGATTAAAAATAAATAAATTCTGCCACCGGCAAGGCAGATATGATGAATGCTGTGTTTTATGAACATCTAGCTTGCTGCTCAAAGTATTAAGGTCACATTCCATACATTCTGGAAATAGCCTGATTCCACAAAACTTAAGTGAGATTCCAAAGCAGAAGGGAACTGGGACAAGGTATGTGCTGACAGTGTCCTAGAGATTTTCATTAGAATGAAATTGGCTTTCAGGGCAAACATACCTGTGATCCATCCTTGGCTCCCAGAGCCTTTGGCCTCCATGAAAGACAATTGCCTGGGACTTTGTTTTCAGTAATGTGAAGTCTGTCCTGTGCTAGCAATAGGGTCAAAGAATTGCAGTTTGCAAGAGTTTCCATCTAAGATATACCAGCTTTGTTTTCAAGTGGACCAGGAAAAGATGGCTATATGAGGAGCAACAACATTTTGTACAAAGCAACAGTGGTTGAGGTATACCTAAGTAAGTAGTATCCCTACCTATAGCTTGACTTGCAGTAAGTATGGTATATCTGAAATGTCTTATTTATTGGCCTGCTAATTGTGGGCAAATAATCTTAAATTTAGATGGATGAATTTCATCTGTTCTATGTGTATATTGAAAATAGAGACAGATTCACTTTCCCACTTCTGGATCCACGAAGATGCTTGCCATTATTAGAAGTATTTTCACTATAATGTGTCAAATTGGCAAAGCAAAAAGAATGCCCCATAGTGACAGAAACAGGAGCAAAATTTGCCTGTGTTGGTTTCTTCATCCCATGATCAAAACAGAAATCAATCCAATGAATATGGCTGGCATCCACTGTTTTTGTTGCTTTCAGCCTTCAAACCATGCATAATTGATCATACTTCCCCATTAGGTGGAATAACACAATGACAGCATAATTTATGTAATTTATATAATTAATTACATAAATGACACAAGTTGCACAATTTTTCCACAGAGGACAGTGAGATGAATAAAGTCAATTTTGGTGGAAGGCAAACTGCAGCAGAACAGAAATGCCAATAAAAATAAACAGACACTTATTTTCCCTTCAAATCTTCATTGTAATTTTGAAGGCTTCCTTAAAACAAACAAACAAACAGCAACAATGTGCCAAAATTCTTGAGTCATTCTGTGTGATGGGCCCATAATCCTTGTACCACTAGCAGGGTGAGAGCTTCCTGTACGTACATTTCATAACACTTAGGAAGTGTGCAGTAGCATTTGAAGAAGTGAACTCTTACTTAAAGAGCTTACTATTGCTCATGCAGAGTTTGGAAATCTGAAGCACGTCATGGAAGCTGCAGAATCATTGTCCCTGCCAGATATGCAGAGGGAGTATCAAGGTTGTTATTTCTCTAGGGTCCATTCAGCAGAGGCCTGTTAATTTATTTGGGAGTTAATCCGAAAAACCTCAGAGACAGGGTGGAACAAAGGAGGATTGATTTCCAAAAACCAAAAACAGACAGAGCAGTCATTTTCTTACTGAAGCAGCCTGAATTAAAGAATAGTAATGGGTTATTCCAACAAGCCTTGCTTTATTGTTTTACCAATAACAGGATTTCTCTTGTCATTTCAAAGGGGACGCATGGCAAGGGTTCAGCAAAGTTTCTTGCCCTGTAGCGATAGCTTTCACTATGTTCCTCCAGGCAAGAGTGTGCTGCTGACTAGTTAGAGAAGCATAATCCTGCTGCATGGACTCTTTCATTGTGAGTCAGATGTTTTCTTTCCCTTTTGTTTAGGAAAGGAAAATACGTTGTGGGCAGGGAATTATTACTTTTTCCTGACGACATACATAATTATGCCTCATGACTGTTCAGAAGAACGTCAAGATGAGGAATCAGTTCGTTCCTGTGCGTCAGCTCTTCTGAAAACAACCAGCCATCTCAGAGTCGAGAAATGCTTTCTCTTTACAGCAGGAGTGGGTGGGCAGATGTCAGGCTTGCAAGATTTGCTATGCTTTCTGCTAGGACCCCCAGGATCCACTAACCGCAGCCTGGCACAAAAGGTATGCACATAGAATTAAAGAATTCTTAGTCCAGGAATTTGTTTTGAGTTCCAGAATGAACAGAGCTCATCGTCTTTCCATAGAAAAACCCACTGCTGGTTGTCCTACTTTAATTCTAGCAGTATACCTTAGGCTAAAACATTCAATGACATAAACATTCAACACCAGGGAAGCAGTCATTTTGTTGTTGCTTTTATTTAACAACTGGGAATAAGAAACACTTGCTGATCTATTGCAAATCAACCTTCTGCTCATTTGAGGTTAAGAGCACAATGCAACAAGAAACTACCCTGCACACCTTCCATTGACATGAATGGGAGAAGTAGAAGGGATCAGAATGTGAGTTCTTGGACAGCCTCCCTTCATTTCACTGGTGCAGGTGTGTTGCCTATAGAGACTTCTAAAAAGAAATAACCTGGAAGATTGTGTTTACCATTGTTATCTTACAGAAGAAGACAGCTGTCACCAAAGGAAGTAATTCTTGAGTTATCCTTTGGGCAGTCCTAGTCAGAATCTCAGAAACTGCTGGAGAAAGCAGGAGGAGAAAAAGAGAAGTCATGTTAGTAGTGTCTTGTTATTTCTGTTGTTTTCATTACAATCTACTTTCAGTATTATTTTGATAGAAAAGTGGGTTTAAATATTAACTTCTAATCTAGTAAGCAACATGATGGTGCAGTGCATTGGATTTGTAGCATTTAAACATTTTGTAAGCTTTCTAACTCTGACAATTCATCATCCAAAAAAGGTAGTCCAAGCAACATTCGAACAATTTCTTATGTTTCCAAGCACAATTCAAAGTGTTGGTGCTGACCATTAAAGCTCTAAACGGCCTTGGCCCAGTATACCTGAAGGAGCGTCTCCACCCTCATCATTCAGCCCAGTCACTGAGGTCCAACACCGAGGGCCTTCTGGCGGTTCCCTCACTGCGAGATGTGAAGTTACAGGGAACCAGGCAGAGGGCCTTCTCGGTTGTGGTGTCCGCCCTGTGGAAGGCCCTCCCATCAGATGTCAAGGAAATAAACAACTGACTTTTAGAAGACAACTGAAGGCAGCTCTGTTTAAGGAATTTTTTAATGTTTTATGTTTTATCGTGCTTTTAATAGTCTGTTGGAAGCTGCCCAGAATGGCTGGGAAAATCTAGACAGACGGGCGGGGTATAAATAATAAATTATTGTTATTGCTATTATCTCTGGACTACTCTTTAGCTGCCTGACTATTCTGTGTTGAAAACAAGGATCATAGTATTTTAACAAAGTCCTGCCTCTTACAGTGTCGTTAGCTGGGCTGGATTGGAAGAAGGACTTTAGTTTCTATAAGCCATAAAAATGAAGCAAATGAGGCCAATAACTTCACAAGGGTAGAGCAATGCTCATCATCTTGCATTTAGGTTTCAAAGCACTCAAGTTATGATTGTTTCTCTCACAATACATGCCACAGAACTGTCAGGCACAGGAGGGGCACTAGTGCAAGGCCCAAGCGCCACTTAAGGAAGGTCAGCAGTCCTTGATGTTGTGGCTGCATCAGCACACTGCAGTGATCAGGTGAGTCATAGAATCATAGAACTGGAAGGGACAGGAGAGTCATCTAGTCCAACCCCCTGCAATGCAGGAATCTCAACTAAATACAATCACCAGAGTTTCATGGAAAGAAGGGATGATTGATAAACCACTCTGGGAAGTGTAGCTTTGTGAGGGGAATAGTTCACAACACAAAATGTGGAAGTGAGCAAACATATGGATTCACTTTAAGGGAAATGTTCAAATGTCAGTTGTGACACAATGCTATTGAAGACATGCATTTTGGATAAATTATTTTTATTTGCTACTTTAAAAAGAGTATACTAACACATTTAACATGCAGAAGTGCCATTATTTGACAGTTGGTTGTCCAAATTTATTTGGATGTGGATAGCTCATACTAGTTTTAGATGCCCACAATGCCATTTACATGAGATTATAGTGTATCTTTGTGACTTTTGAAGGCCTCATGCAAAACACTGTTGTATTTTTTCATGGTGAGGTGTTTTGAGAAAAGGTTTCTTAAGTATTTTTCTTTGGTGTGGTACCCCCCCCCCCACACACATGGAGGCTATTCTCAAGAATACCTCACCATGTGAAAATAATGTGGTAAGTCATTGTATGAAGGTTTTGCTATGTCAACAAATAATGTGGGAACTGAGCTTCATTGCTTAGAGAGTTTAAAAAGAACTATCAGGGAAACCTGGTTGAAGGCTATGCACAAACACTCTTTCTCTTTATACATCCCTTCTGAATCTCACTGCAGCTGGAAAGTATCATAGCACAGATGTGTTCTCAGGAAGCTATTCATTAAAATTCAAGAGTGGTATAAATCAAAATGCATTTTTCACGTTTTTGAAAAGAAAAACAAAACTGTCTGCATAAATTTCCTCTTGTTTTCCTTCCTCAGGTTTCTCTTCCGTCCTCACAACTCAGGGATGAGATAAAATAAACAAAAGAACATCTGAAGATCACCTTGTAAAATTAATTTCACTTACAGTTATTACAGGTGATTCATTCTCACACATATTAAAAGTGGGAGGCAAGGCTGACAAATCAATGTGACTTCTAGAGGAATCCGGACCATTTTCTTAAGATCTTTCTATGTTCGCTTTTGACCTTGCTCTGACTACTTCCATCACCAGTCTTAATAATTCTTACATTAATAGCCTGCCACCATCTATTCTAGAAGACAATTAGAAGATCATCAGATTCACCGTGGCAACAAACATCCGGAGTCTCTTAAATGTTGTGCTGCCTGGAAAGAGAACAAATGCCTGGGTCGCTCATAACCTTTTCAAATGTTTGTTCCATGTTCAGTAGTGAAAGTGGACAGGGACAGGAAGGGGCAGGGATAGAGTTGAAATAAAACATTGCCGATCTTCTGCTGGCACAGTCGTGCTGTCATTGCTGCCTACACTGGTGTCTTGTTTCTTTTAAGAAAATGATACTCGCTGTTCTCAGAGTACCTGGGTTAGAAGAGCGAATCAGAGACTGATTCTCTGCATCTTCACCTCACAGTCAACTAATGGAAGAAGAAGAAGAAGAAGAAGAAGAAGAAGAAGAAGAAGAAGAAGAAGAAGAAGAAATATAAAGTTTAGAGCTGTGTAGAAATGAAATGGCCTCTCAAAATTCTCCAGCATATTTGTTGGCAAAGAAATTTGGGGAATTTCCATAGGAAGCGGAGAAATTCTTTAACTGTTTCCGGGAGGGGGGTGTCCATTACTAGCAGTGACATTACCTTAGCTTCCTTCTTTTAAATTCCTTCCTTTCTTCCTTTGAGCCAATGGGGGGACACAGGACGGGGAAGAAGAGGGAGGAACACTCCCCTCAAAGTGAAAGTCCTTACATGGTCTTCTGCTAGCAGGAACAGTTTGTTGAACCTGGCTCTAAGCTTCCAGTTATCCATTCTCCTCTGGGTGGCAGATAAAATGCTCTCATCCTCTGCTCTGCTCGTGCAAGACCCTCTGCCAACATTGGATAATTCCTCATCCTTGCTGAAGCCCTGTAAGGCAAATCCCACAATGCCCCCTCAACTCTCTAGAGAGATTTTTTAGGGAATAGATGGGGTTGCAGGGAAGAGGAGGGGAAGGGAAATATTTGTTGGCTCAGTGGCACTCTTCTTGCATAGTATTGCGTACAACCCATACACCATAGTGGACCTAGAAGGAATATTAAACCAGAAATGATAGCAGAGAAGGAGGAGTTTTCTTGGCTCTGATAGAAGGAGAAGGCAATGCAATGATAACATGGTTCCTGACTACACTAAAGACATGAGGCTCTGTCTACCCATTGGATTGGTTAAACTCAGAGTAGACACATTCAAATCAAGTGGCTTAACTTATTCATTTTGCAACTAGTGTACACTGAATTTATACAATTCTGGAAGTGTTACTGCATGGTGACCTTTTCTTGTTTCTGCTTCATGGTGCATTTTTCTTTCCCCCCACCATCAATCAGATTTATATAAAACTAACGTCAGAAAAGCTAAAAATTTCTTTGGTCTTAGGACATAGTTATATATAAATTTGACTGCCTCACAGGAGTGCATTATTCATAAGAAAACATCATCAAAGAAGACCATTTTAAAATCTCAGTAACTTTCTATGATCTTTTATGACAGGATAACTTTCAGTGGGTACAACCAGACATTTATATAAAGTTCACAAAATATTTGGCAGCACCAGTTTAAAAGTTTTGCTACTTGTGCTTCAAAATCCTTTGGATAGCCTACAGTGCTAAAGGTCTCATAATTTTGCTTTTATATTTTACTTTTGATATGTGTGCATATGAACATGTTGATCTTTTGGGAATCAGACATTTTACTTCTGAAAACTGAGGACAAATAACCCCTTTGATTTGGTTCAGAATTTATTTGCAGACTGCTTGTGTTTATTGAGTTTTCAAAAACAACAACGTACAAGCAAGACAATAGAAAAGAACCGTGCCGATCACATTATTGCAGTTAGAATAAAATATGCAGAAGGCTTATTTTTTGCAGACGTTCAAGTATCATATGAGGTCAAGTGATTTTGTTCTCAGAGTACCTAGCAGACTTGTAGCAGGCCTTGGATGATTCTAACACCCCATTACCTGGGGCAGGGGACAGCACCTTCTTTATCACACAAAAGAGCTCTGCTGAGTAGCTTCTTAAGCATGTAATGGAGGCAGCAATACCGATATTTTTTCCTGCCTTTATTGCCATATGATAGAAACAATTATACACTCTGATATTCAGTCAGCTTCACACTGGATCTTGCACCACTTCTGCTATATAACCTTTAGAAGACAACAACTTTTCTGTCTGGATTTTCACTGTTTGAAATATGGCAACCCTATGTATAGAAAAGCTTTTTAATATGTAATGTTTTATTATGCTTTTATATACATTGGAAGGCGCAAAGAGTGGCTGGGGCAGCCCAGTCAGATGGTGGGGTATTTCTTCTCCTCCCCCCCCCCAAAAAAACCTCCACAGTTACAGTTTACAGTTCCCAATTTGGAACAAATTACTCTTAGTTTGTCAATTTAATTTATTAAAAAAGTTTACACTCCAACCTTCTTCAGTTGAACTTAAGGTGACCAACAAGGGTGACTTAAAACAATTATAACAATTATAAAATAAGAGTAAATCACTTGAAAGCAGCAATAGGAAAATTGCCTCAATACGAAGAATGGTTTCTTGGAGGCTTTTGCATTAATATTTATTTATGAAGAGAGTTTTCTGTCACCTTTTGATCTCTAATAGGATCTACTTACTGATATTTTTAAGGGAATTCAGAATTCAGTTTGATTTCAGCTGAACTCAACAGACAGGCAAGAATGCTGAGGAATGAGACCAGGGGAAAATGAAAGCTCATATCACTCACCAGAGAAATTTTAAAATGCCTTTGCCTATGGTGGTAGCAATGTGTGCTTTGGGACCACAGTGTTGTGTGTCATGAACTTCAAGCTTGTTTTAATGTCAGCCAACGAGCCACCATTTCATCTCTAGGTAAGTGTTCAGATGGTGCCCAGCTGTAACTCAATCTGATCACAATCTGCCCAGGATTTCTTATTTGTACAACTAACCATATGAAGGCAAGCCAAGCTGAGCTGGGGGTGTAGCTGGCATAGACATTTTAGAGTACTGAAGGCAAAGGGAGAAGTTGGCCATTGGGTCATGTTTCCTTCCTGTCTTTTAGGGAAAGAAGAATGTTTTTTGTAAGGAATTAATTTTGCTTTTCTACCTCAGTATCCCTCTTTCAGGGCATTGAATGGCTTGCGATTTGGCACCAGCTGAGGCCAGAGAAGTCCATTTGACAATCTGACGTTTATTGTGCTGTAATCCATTTTGAAGGAACAGTGAAGGAAAATGGACATAACCAGACAACGGGGCCTATTAAACAAAATGAAAGGTAGAGCAGCCTGCCAAGCTGGCTGGAGAGTTGCCTTTATCCAGTGCTGTGATGTTTACACAATAGATGTGATGTAATGTTCAGCTGCATTTTACAAGGATGCTGACACTTAGAGAGGGTCCTGAACTTCTACAATTACTTTTCCTGTCCTTTGAAGACCACCTGGTTTTGTTTAACAGATTTTAAAAGGGCACTAGTAGGATTTGGCTGAAATAAACCACGTCTCATGTTTATGAGAGCCAAATGGAAGGGTAGTACTGTGGACAAACAGTGCACTTAGAGATATTTTCCCAAGATTGGTGCAAATGCTCTTTTGTTTTTCTTGGCGGAAGTAGGTAAAAAGGGCTTATGGTAAGTTGGGGGAGGGGTAGTCCCTGTGGTGAAGGACACGTCATGCTCCTTCTGGGGTAATTTGTACACCTTTGGTCTCCACCCTGCACTCACCTATCACCTGTGGCTCCTAGAAGCTGTCACCATGTGACAGCAGGCACAGCTCAGGAATGGCTTTGACTGGCTGGCTAAACCAGATGACAGTGGCTGATGAGTCTCAAACCCTTGGTGAGTTAGGGATTTCTCCTGCATGCGGATGAAACCAATAGTGGGTCCAACAATCAAGAAGGTGGTTTCTGAACGTGCTATAGAGGGAAGTGAAGGGCAGATGGGGCTCATCAACCTGGAAAGGAGAAGAAAAGCTCTTATCCTAAACTACCACTGCCTTGTGCGATAACTTCGAGAGAAGAAACAGTTGATGAGGAAACCCTATACAAATCTGGAGTGGAGTTCCTAAGACAATTGGATGGCACCTTGCAGCCAAACGGGTGCCAAATGTATTGCTATGCTTTCCTTTGGACCACATCAGCAAGGCTGAGAGGGGGGCTCTTGTTGTCTGGGCACCCCAGAATCTCTATACTGCCCAGGCTTGCACCCTGGGGAGGTCTCTTTGGTGCTGTTAATGCAGTGGTTTGATTTCACTCCCAGAGGTGCACTGCATTGTCTCTTGAGATGGATGGTTGCCAACAACAACTTGCTAAAAGTGATCAACCAGCATTACAAATTACATCACAGAATCTTGGTACAACCATGAACAAATGAAACTGGAGGGCTAAAGTTGGAATTATTGTAAAAGGTAATTGAGAATAATAATAGTAATAATAAAGATTTTTTGCTCCTGTGATGTAAAAGATACACCAGTATCCAATTGTTATTTTAATTCTACCACCTTATATTTAAACTTGTTTCCTGAGCGAATCTTCTTTATAGACACTTTCCTAGGCTGCTCTATTTTTTTTTGTAATTTTTCTAAGTTTGCCTTCTGTGTGTATTTCAAGAAAAAAATGCACACGAACAAATGCAGTTCTGCTATATGAAAATATAAACCTTTTTTCTCCTCCTATGGGAATCAAAGCATTTGTAATATTCAAAAATGTGTTTATCTCATTTCTTCCCCACCTTTTCTTCAAGGAGCTCATGGGGCAGAATCTATGGGCTTTATTCTTTCAACATTTTAGCCTTTCAACAACTCTCTGCAGTGGAGAAAGAGTGACTTGCCAAAGGATATGCAGTGCACTTAGTGGCTGAGTTGGAAACTGAATCAAGATCTCTGTGGTCCAAATCCAACATTCTGACCACTATGCAGTAGTGGCTGAACTCTGTTTTGGCAGGACAATGATCCACTGAGTGGGATTTCCCCCCACAGAAATCAGTTGCCTTTAAATTTTAGGTCAGGCTCCCAAACAGCCAGAACAGCCAACCATTTTGTTTCATTGTTGTTGTTGTTGTTGTTGTTGTTTAGTCATTTAGTCGTGTCCGACTCTTCGTGACCCCATGGACCAGAACATGCCAGGCACTCCTGTCTTCCACTGCCTCCCGCAGTTTGGTCAAACTCATGTTAGTAGCTTTGAGAACACTGTCCAACCATCTCGTCCTCTGTCGTCCCCTTCTCATTGTGCCCTGAATCTTTCCCAACATCAGGGTCTTTTCCAGGGAGTCTTCTCTTCTCATGAGGTGGCCATTGGAGCCTCAGCTTCAGTATTGGAGCCTCAGCTTCAGGATCTGTCCTTCCAGTGAGCACTCAGGGCTGATTTCGTTAAGAATGGATAGGTTTGATCTTCTTGCAGTCCATGGGACTCTCAAGAGTCTCCTCCAGCAATCAGCCTTCTTTATGGTCCAGCTCTCACTTCCATACATCACTACTGGGAAAACCATAGCTTTTACTATACGGACCTTTGTTGGCAAGGTGATGTCTCTGCTTTATAAGATGCTGTCTAGGTTTGTCATCGTTTTTCTCCCAAGAAGCAGGCGTCTTTTAATTTCATGGCTGCTGTCACCATCTGCAGTGATCATGAAACCCAAGAAATCCCCTTCTATTTGCCAGGAGGTGATGGGACCAGTGGAAAATACAGTGGAAAAAATTGAAATTTAAAATCCTTCCTAATTGTCCTTGTTTCATTCTTTCCCTCTGTCTTTTCCGTATTAATCTTTTCTTCCATGAGTATATTTTCAATTATAAATAGCCCTTCTTATAACAACACACTGAACTGAAGCTTCTGCAATTTCTAAACACACGTTCTTCTAACTAAGGGAGAATTCTTTATCTCGAAATGTACAGGAAATTGGTTCAGCTGGTATTTATTTGAGTTGGGGAAGATGAAAAAACATCCTCTTTCACAGCTTTTACACGATATGATTTTTATCTGCACTATACAAGTGTAAGTCTAGAGAACCAATTAAACTACCTCTTTTGGGTTATGGAGAAACTGAGAGGAGACAGGGTGGGGAAAACCCTGATAGTCTTGGGGAAATCAGTTAAATGTCAGAGGACACATTTATTTTGTATTTATTTGTTAAAACTATTAGAATTTTTGGTCTAAAAAGCCATGGATGTGGCCATGGATGTGAACTCCCAGGGATGATGAGAGTTGCAGTCCAAAACCACATGGAAAGCCACGGATCCCTGATCCCTGTACTAAGCTGTGTATTCTTCTGAGTTTGTTTTTACACTGAGAACCTGTTGCAGTGATGCAGGAATGAAGAAGCTGTGCATCCCCATCTGTTGCTGTCCTCCAATTTCCATGGCTCTGCTGGCTGGGACTGATGGGAGTAGGAGTCTAACAACATTCAGAGGAGCACAGGTTCCCCATTCAAGCAGCAATGGGTAGTCAGCACAACCGCAGAGTGCTACCTTTCCAAAAAGGCCATGCTCCATGGTCTGAAATAGTAGCATGACACAAGCTTCTTGCCCTCTCCCATTCTTCCTCAGTAAACACAAGCAGCAGACCAGATGCTCCTTGAAGGGTTCAACTCCATGGGTATTTAGATACAGATTGCAATAATACAAAAAGAAAGAAATTAATCCTGTCCATATGAAATGGTAAATTACTACTTTCTTTTTAAACTGTAAGAAATAAATTAAACCTAAATACCAGCTGTCAGAATTAGGACTTCTCTTCAAAAGAATGCCTAATGTTAGAAAATGCTAAAACTGTTTCTACTGATGAAGTTGCTGCTTGAAAGCTAGATGGTTTTTGCCGACTTCTGAAGTGGTGGTGAGCAGTGCTGGCAGTTCCGTAACTTTCTTGACAATGTGATCGTTCGTTTGCCTCTGCAGAATATGGGTCATTTCCTCTAAGCATGGAGATGTCACCAGGCGCCCAGCTGCTGCTGCGGTCCTGAACACCCTTCCTGCTATCTCCTGGCCCAGCCTCTTCTGCTTTCAGTCAAATGCTGCCACGCTTCAGCTCTGGCCCAGGTCTTTTAATGAGGTCAGCCAGGTGGATCATGTACAGTGGTTGCTAAGCAACGTTCATTTTGACTGAAAGCTACAAAATTTAAGACGCAGCTCTTTTTCTTTTTAACCTAAGAGATTTGTATCTTATTCATTATTAAAGTTGTTAGGTGCTCTGGTTTCTTCAGAGAGAGAAAGGGTGACTTAGGTTACAGTCCTGTGCAGTTGCTTGTGTCAGGTTCCTGCAGTCTAAGCATCCTTGCTGTATTCAAACATTACCAAATAGGAGGCCTTGCTGCTTTGATCGTATCTGTGCTTTTGCACCCTTCATTGTTAATATACACCTCTTAATGTAAATGTTAGGATGTAAAACTGGGTATACTGCTGGAGGAAATGGATCGTGTCTGTTAGCTCCTCCCTTCTCCATGTGTTTGGATTGGCACAACTTCTGGAAGTTTCTGTATGTGTATGTGGGCCCTGGTGATTGCAGGGCTCCCATACACACAGGATATACATTCAGTCTGTGCTCATGTTGGCTTTTTCAGAAGTTATGAAAAGCAGCTCCCTGAGTGGGGCAGAGCAGCTGGCAGCTGGGCTGCTTTTGCTTCCTGGGCTGGAGAGGTTTAGGTGGTAGGGAGGTTGGTGCAGTGTGAATGCACTGGCGGGCCAATTCCAGGGATGAGTGTTTTTGTTTGTCAGGTTAGGAAAGGCTGTCCCATGCTGTACTGTTTCTTACTAGCCATAGCAGCCAACCTTTCTACCTGCTTGTCACCCACTTCACTATCAGCCCTCATTCATTTTGTTCGTCTCACCTGACTCCTTTATTGCTCCGTTTTATGCTGTCATGATGCCCTTGTTTTCCTTCTTCTTTTCCTCCACTACCTACATGGCAGAGCACTGGTGATGGTTTTTAGAGACTCTGATATCCAAGGGAATTGATAATGGGATGAGATTATCTTCCTTTCTCATCACAGTCTCTTTCATCCTCCATTATCCCTAATTGAGAAGGAAGCTGTAGAATCAGCAGAAAATTAATCTGCTTCTAGATCAATAAGAGAAGATTCTACTTCTAAGGTTTCCTCAATACATATTCTTTCTGCAATCCAATCATTAAATGAGATCTGACACACTTGAATCAGAGATAGATTAGCTTCTGATTCAAATGGCTAATCCTAAATGATGTAATATGTTCATTCAACAATCTACACAAATCCGGGTAATAAGTAGACCAAGATCTATGTGAAAGAATGTATCACATGAAAGAATGTGCGCCAAATCACACATTATGTGGCCATCAACTCTCTATCTTGCCAACTCCCAGTTCCTTTATTTCACCTTGTAATATAAGGCTAGATGATCAGGGGATATAAGTAGGGCAGCAGTTTCCAGAATAATTGCAGGGCAGAATATTTAAACATGCAAAGTAGGAACATACCGTATCTACCAGAAGCCTTGTGCAGGCATTTGGTACTCATGGATTCTCAATCCTTGAAGGGGCTACTGAGAATGTGCTAGTGCCACACTTTAGATGGCAACATGCACAACAGCCACATTCTCCGGTTGATTCATAATTGGCATGATTGGTGGCTGAAGTTATGAATGGAATTGTGGTAGCTACCAGGGATGAGGGAGAAATGTGATTCTGTTCTCATTTAAAAGAGAGCTTACCTAATTCAAACTTCTCTAAACAAATTGAACCAAAACACAGCCAACTTTTGAAGTTCACACATCTCTGATAGTGTGCAATTGAGTTCTCCCACCAGGTAGTGGTACAAAAACCCACATGCTATGGTAAAGAATGTCTATAATGAATATTAGTGAAAATGATTTGTAAATCTGCACTATATTAGGAGAAATTGTTTTGCAAAAAGTGGGCATTAGATATACAAAATGCATACAAAAATGTGTGTTAGGAAAAATTTGCACTGAAATCCTGATGAATTTCCACAAGGACTTTCTTTTCTTTTTCTTGAAAAAACAAACCCTCAAACTGATGTGAAATGTAGAGAACTGAATTCAAGATTAGAAAAAAATAAAAAAATAAAAATGGGGAGATACAGAAATGGACAGATTAACTCATTTCTAGTCCCAGTTCCTGTCAATTATACTCTCCAACAATACCTAAGTGTTCTCCTGCCACTTTCTGTTTTTGTCTCAACACACATTTAGAATCATAGAATCATAGAATCTTAGAGTTGGAAGGGACCACAAGGTCCCTATTTCAACCCCCTGCAATGCGGGATTTTTTTTGCCCAACGTGGGGGTTGAACGCACAACCCTAGAATTGAGAGTCTCATCCTCTACCTACTGAACTATCCATCTCTACAAGGCACTCTGTAGATAAAATTTCCCTAACCACTTATATAATCCCAGTGGCTCCTTGAGAATGTTTGTATAGTGTAACAGTATGCACATTTCCTAGGTAAATGGGTTTCGGATTGTAGCTTTAATTAAATTCACGCATTTACTTTGTCTGTTCTGACAAAGAATAAGGATCACTGACAAATATTCCAGGTGCCTGTAAGACATAAAATAACCCATTTCAGGCATCTGTTTCCAGCTTCATCCCATCATTTCTTTTTCAGATCCCTTCCCAGTGTTGTACACCCCTAAGCATCCATGCCACCTTGAATTTAACCCTTGCCAAGACAGCTGTATAAAAATATAGTGGCTGATGTAGCTCTCTGGAAACTCATCTCCTCATCCTTGATCTTGAAGTGAAGTCCTAGTGCTACATACAATTGTGGCATCCCATCCATTTCCATGGCAACAGATTGCAATTTCACAGACACAGGATTATCACAGACACTGCAGGATAAAAACAGCGAGGCAGTGTTACGGAGGAAAGAGTTTGCATTCAAATAAAAAAGAGCTTTAAAATGTTGCAAGATATAATTATTAGCAAATAAATAAAATAGAATTTCACGATGATCTCTATTTTTATATCACTTTCTTTTTACAATTGTATGAAAGTTTCTAATTTAAAATTGCAGCTGTGGTGATGGAAACTGGGGAAGGGCAGTAGATCAGTGGCAAAATATCTATGGGTATCCTCAGGATTTTTTCTTGTGTGGGGGACAAAGTAAAACACTAGAAGAGGGAGCAGAGTAGTTTCTCTCACACAAAAAAAATGAGAGAAGAATATTTTACCTCATAACAGATTCTACTAATGCTAGAAAATAACCCTTAAAAAGAAAGAAAAAAATCAGAGATATGGTTGAGTATTATGGTTCGTGGGGGTGGGAGACCTCTTCTCCCGTTTAGTAGAATCCCATGAGAACATCTGCTTTGCATGCAGAAGGTCCACGGTTTAGCTGTCCAATGTTCCTTGGCAGCTGTCTCTGATGTGTGGTGAAAGTCTCCTTACCATTTGGCAAGAAGATATAGCACAAAATAACACTACGGTATTCACACAGTGCACAGTTAAGCTCTGGAATTTGCTCCTACAAGAAGCAGTGATGGCCATAATCTTGGATCCTAAATAGGATTAGATAAATTCATGGAGGATAAAAGGCTCTCCGTGGCTATTGGCCAAGATGGCTGTGTTCTCCCTTCTTCTGTCAGAGGCAGTATGCCTCTGATTGCCAGCTGCTGGGAATCACAAGAGGCAAGAGTGTTGCTGCATTCAGGTCTTGATTCTGGGCTTCCAATAAGCATCTGGTAGGTCACTGTGAAAACAGGATACTGGGCTAGATGTGCCAACAATGTCTTCTTATGATACCGATGACCCAGGTATCCTAGAGTGAGAGAGAATCTGTTACCTGTGTGGACTCCAGATGCATGTCAGTCCAATGATGGACCATCCTTATGGTGAACCAATAATACACTGATTATTATTTTGTGGTCTTTTGTTCAAGTGTCCACAGTGTTGGTTAATCACAGGTGGTATTCAGCATTGATCATGAACTGGCTATGAATAGGAATCCTTTTTGTATACACTTCTCTACCATAGTTTGGTTCCCCACCCCCGCCAGTAGTAAATCCTGCCACGCTTTTCTTTACCGTGAATGTAAAATGGGGCAATATAAGTTTAAGAATCAGAGTTGTTGTTTTAAATAACATGTGTAGTAAAATGCACTTTGATTTCCACAGGTAGCAGTTTTCACTGTTAGTAAGAAACAGAGTGAAATACTAAGCCATGGGCAAAAAGACAAACAAATCTAAGAGTGCTTCTTTGTAAATCCCTGGCATATGCATGTAACACATCTTTGTACTTACAGTTTGTAGTACTGGGTTGTTGTTATGTTGTCATCCAGCCTCTAAGAGATGCTTTGACACCATTTTGTACTTTTGGCAGCTGATCAATGGAGGCCTTCTGGCATCGTAGGTATGGACCAATTTTCCATCAGTGGGAATGGAGCAGGAGTTTGTTTATATAATGTGGTTGTCCAGGGGATGAACGAAACCAAAAAGGCAGGGGATGTTTTGCGGGATTAATGACACAGCAACAAAGCTACAGTGAGTCTGAATCCAGAGCAGCTTAATTTCTTCCACATAAGGGTCATTGTTACTGGATACACTGAGTGTTTATGGGGATTAAAAATAGTCAGTAAAGTGTACTACTTCCTATAAAATAAAACCTTTAAGCTTCAGTGTTACCAGCTACATTCATATTCAGTTAGTACCTTCAAACTTTCTTTTCTGGAGCCCCAGCCATGTGGGGAGGGGATACAGATTATTTATTTCACTTATTGCTCATATATGTGTGAGACATAATTTAGCTATTGAGCTAAATTGGTGTTACAGCGGAGATAAGCATATGTAAGTCCTTACACTTTAAAGTTTGCATACATGTATATAGGCACACATCAGAAGGGGTCATTTCAGTAACATGCTTGCAGCACCATATTGAAAAGTAATCATTAAGTTTAGGCAGACACACAGAAATTCACACTGCGAGGTTTCACACAGTGTGTTCCTGCACTACGTATTATGTCTACAACATGGAAAAGTTGCCATGCATAACTTATTTTAGCCATCTTATAAAGCCTATTCAGGTGTTTGAGTGAACATGAGTGGGATTAAGGGCGCACTCAGATGTGGGGAGTATTGTGTTAGTTTTCCTGATTATAATGATAATGCTTCCACCCTATTTTCTAATGGTCCTTTTCCACTGCAGTACCTGTTGCCTGATGGAGTTGTGGCTTGTTGACCACTATACCAACATGTCACACTAAATTTGTGGCACATGATGCAGCACAACGACAAATGTCATTGGACAACATCACTACTCCCCCATGCTTTCTTCACATGCATGTTTCCGTTCCCCCACAATTCACCCACGGAAATTGCAGAAAAGAAATATATTCTTGTATACTGCCTCAAATTTCATCATTTTTCTCCCAGAGTTTTCTGTGGGATTGCAAACAGACACTTTCTGGAAACAATGAACATGGAAATGAGTCCTAAACATCTACTATATTCTGCTAGATTCTAGAAGTGGCTTTTACATCACATGACATAAACAATTAGGGAAGCAGAATCAACTGTCATGTGAATGCACCTTTACGTGGGGGTGTATAATCTCACAGGTCTCATTTGTAGGGACTCTTCCAAGCATGTTTGGTCACTAAATGAGTAATGGTATGAAGTGGAGCAGCAGCACATGGGGCATTGGGGTGGGGCTCTCTGTTAGCCCTTCCCCTTCCCAGTTTAATCCCATGTGTTTTTGCTGAAATGTCTGAGTATGGCTTAAGTGGGCAATGCATAATGTAGACCAGTCTTTCCTAATTTGATGCCCTCCAGGTGCATTGGATTACAACTCCTATCATTCCTTCACCATTGACCATGCTGCCTGTGGTCTATGGGAGCTGCAGCCAAAAACATACAGAAGGCACCAGGTCTGGGAGAACTGGTATAGATTAATACATTTAAAGCAGTATCATGCCACTTTAAATAGCTGTGACCCCCAAAATACTGAGGACTGTAGTTTGTTATGGATGCTGAGAGTTGTTAGGAGTAAAGCACAGATGGGATATTATAATTCTTTATGTAAGGAGTTTATTTCTGGTCTTTGTGCAGTAAGAATTCTTATAAATGAGATAAGCTCACTGGGTTGCCAAATGTGATAAACACTAGAAATAGATTCATCTCATGCTTCCTCCTATCCATTACTGTCCATTTTCTGATGCAAGTTGATGACCTAGTTAAATTCTGGTCAGAGGAGTTGTTATGGCAGCCGATTGAGACATTCCCCCACTTCCCCCCAAAAAGGGGGGAGGGCGAGAAAGGTGTCCTCTTCCATCCAAGCTCACACAATTCCATATCTGCTCACCAAAACTTTCTCACCCTAACTACCACCTCAAGAGGTTGTTGTTTTTATTCCACAGAATAATGTTAAGGAAAGTTTCCCTATGATGTCAGTGAAACATCATACAGTCTTTTTAACATGAAGATGCTACTTAGATGATATTGCAGCCTACTAAACACTAGACACTTGCTTGAATCCCCTCCCACATTCCTCTTGCTGTTCACATAACCAGATGTTCGACATAAGTTAGGGAGAGATACATTGTATCATTTAATAAATAATTACTACTTTCTAATTCAGATGAAGGAATTATGATCCAGAAATGAGATATCAATTGAGAATTGAAAGAGATTACTGGGATCTGCTTTCCTGAGATAACAATGGGAAATTACTTTGGTGTGAATGAATCTTCGTTTATTTTTGCAAAGACTGTAAAAAACTTCAACATTTCAAATAGCAATTTTTCTGTGGCTGCTAGCTTCCTCTTTAAAGGTTCAGTGTTCTACTGAACTGGAATCAGCACAGTGCAAAATGTGTACATCACAGTTGCCTTTTAATTAACCCCATAATTATATGCATGGCTGCAGAAGCGTAATTAATATAAGCATGCCCCATCTGTCCCCAGCACACTTGCAGTTTTAAGGAAATTAGATTATTTGAATGCTTTTTGCACTTTCTCTGCTACTGCTATTAGCATTCCAAATACACTGATACAAATTTAAATGGAAATAATGTGTTTCCATCCTTCTGCTGTTTGAATGACAGTCTGTAGGAAGGGAGGAGGGAGAAAGCACCATGTTGAATATTACAAAGATGGGGCTGAAAGTATTTAATTTTTTAATCACTTACTGTAATTAGAATGCTCCATTACAATGATATATGCAATTTGTTTCATTTCTTTATGAGGCAAAGTACATACAGAGCTGTTGCAGAGATTAAAATTCTTTTGTATTGGATTGGAAGATAGTTTTAAGCATGATTTTACAATCACAGTCCCATTAACCTGGCAACCTTATATCCGAGGCCCTCAAGTCTCTTCCATGTCCCTTCCGCGGCTCTTCTTCATATTTGTAACTTTATTTTCCCTTGTCTCCTGCTCATGGTAGCTCCAGCTTGACAATGTTTTTAACCCTTCTCAACAGATCAGCCCCTTTTCCATGTTCAACACTGAGTTCCATGTAGTATTTAAAAGCATGTTTCAAAGACCCTCCAAAATTAAGAGCCCCCACAGTCCCAAACATCTCACGGCCCATTGCCATATTTGAAAAGTCCAAACATCCCATCATAGGGGGGTCACTCCAGCCCCCCATTTCCAAGCCAAACCAAACTTTTCCTTTCCAAATCTGGCTTTTTCCAAGTTCATTTGTCAAACCCGAAAAATCATATTCCTGTTGGGCCTATTCTGTCAAGACACACTCCTGATTTAATTCCTGAGTGGGCTCCACATATTTTCCCACTGTCTGTTCAAAATTTCCCACTGCCTGTTCAAAATTTCTAGTCGAAGTCGCCATCCAATTCACCTTCTCATGTAATTGTTCCAGTAGGGCATTTGTTTTATAGAGAGCACACAACAAAGCTTCTGAATACATTGTCCTGCAAGGTCAGATGCTTGTTACCACGGTTGTAATCTGTAACAGCTGCCGGCTCCCTGGAGTTAGTTACAGTTTCACAGACTCCCTCTAGGGGGAAAACTTCTATTTGTTCTTGCAACAAAGTTTCCCTTTTTAAGATACTTTGTCCATATATATTCCTTTAAAATGCGAAAGGGAACAGTGGAATCCCTATGTTTCTCTTCTTTTAGCTATCTGTCAAAAACACTTGTCTTTGGTCAATGAACTTGAAACGTCAGTCCTGACACCCCGCTCCAGGATCAGGACGGAGGAAAGATACTTTACTTTAAAGTCACTTTAAACAGTCCAAAAAGATCCCCCCCCCCCTTCTCCTGCTGTCGAAGGGGGGTTCCACAATTTTAAATGGTGAAATCCAATCTTTTTAAAGTGATTTTCTGAGCTCTAGTTTAAATTGTCTTTGCTTTATTCTGTTTACAAATGAACGGAAGGCTGACTTCCTGTTTAGACCTTCCCGTTCCGTACCAAATTAGAGTAGGTTTTTAAAATCCAATTCTTTCCTGCTCACTAGTCCTTATTTGATGTCCAATTATTCAAAGTCTAAGTACTCACGGGTGCTTATTTTAAAGTCCAAATTGTCCCAGGAAAAAGGCAGCGCTCTCCGGCAATGGCTATGCGGCTTCGCTCCACGGAAATAGCAGTTGACTCACAGCACCGTGCCACTTCCCCCTCTTCACTTCTGAGCCCATTAGTGGGTTCCTTTGTGGGTTGGGGGGGCGCTAAAGGTGCCCGCCGAGTCCCATGGTCACAGGCTTCATCCGCCTGTGATTTTTAAAAGGGTACCCGCTTCGCTGTAGCGGAGAAGACCCGTTTCCCGCGGAGCTAGTCCCTCCAGTTCAGAGGGAGTCCGCCATTGCCGGTGGCGCCACCCCGGAAGTCCTAAATTCTGTTATACTGCCTCTGTTGTAAGGGAGGTTTATTTGGTGCATTTTATTGCTGTTTTTAATTGGTGCTAATTTTGGGCGAGATTGCATCAATTTCCAGGAAGATCTCGCCGAAATCACACGAGGTCTTGCGGAGCATGTGACAGCCCATGTGGTTTCAGTGCAATCTTGCTATAAATCAGTTCATTCTCACCTGAAACCAGCACTGGCTTCTCTCCCAGTGGCAGAGGTGGCGGGTCGGGCAGTACAGTTGGCGGTGGCAGGTCAAGTGGAGAAATGGGATGTGCTGCCTCTAGTAGATGCCGTCATGCTAGTCCCTGTGTTGTGTGCAACAGACTGCCTGATGAAATGGCATCTGCAGGGTGTTCCCCTGCTACGCAGCACAGTGAACACTTGAGTATATAAGAAATTTGAGATGGAAGAATCTGTTAATTTCAGTTCTCTCACTTTCTCATTTCCCCAATCTTTAAATGCAGATCTTCACGTTTTGCAGGAAAGTTGCTTTATTTTAGATAATTCTGTCCTTATACACAGGAATTCCAGCTCATGTGAAAAACCTGGAGGGGACACAGAGCCAGATTTCAAAACTGCCTTACTCTTATTTAGCCAGTTAGCTGAAAACATGGCCAAAAATTGCACAAAGGAGCAGATGGTGAATGAGCACTTTTGAATGTCAGTTCCTGTCCCCCCACTACTTCTTCTCATGACTGACTGCTTCTGAAAGTGTAAGAATTAGAACTTGGAGACAAAAATGGGGCTTAGTCGACAGTGCTGAGTTTGCCATAATCACTGGCACACATCAGATTCGACAATAGGATACTGGGCTCTGCTTTTGGCATTTGTTAATGTAAAGTGTTTAGTGAGCTCGACTGTTCTCTCTGGTCTGCAAAACTGAACAAGTGGTGATAGGTAATATCCTATCAATGGGATACTCTGTTTTACACAGGCTATGGAATGAGGTGGTGGAATGCTTTAGATCAGGCATCCCCAAACTCGACCCTCTGTGGGAAAATGATTGCTTGTACATAAGAGCATGAGCAGAGTTCTTATTATTGCAGAGTGATTTTACAGCACGAGATATTGCTAAGAGCATGATGAGCAAGTGAACACCTCATGCTAGACTAATGATTGGCTCACGTAGCATAACACTCTCTTTGTCTGTGGGCAAAAGCAAGGTTACATTCCTTTGATTTGTTACTTTTGAGTACCAGGCAGAGCAAGCGCAGTGCTGGAGGAGGGAGGATGATCTATTTCTTACTACACACAATAAACATGGCACGGCTGAAGCCAAAGCTTCTTCTTCAAGTCATCTTGGTGTGAGACTGATTTCTTACTGATTTTCTTACTGATGTCGAGCTGGATTCTCGACAATTGGTGCCCCGTGTGACTACCTTCGGACTCCACGTTGTTTCTCATCGTTCAGCGCTCACCACACGTCTTTCATCCGCTATGGATCCCGGTGAGTGCTCCCTTGGTGTCCTCGTGTGATTTATTTCGGACTTCATGCTGTTTTACAACGTTCAGCCTCACCTCGCCTGGCAAAGGTTGCAGACGCGTCGTTCATCCACCTAGTGGATCCCTGGTGAGTGCTCCCAACCCCCCCTTTCTTTTGCCATTATGGGGCAGTCTCTCTCTCCACCACAGAAAAAGTTTTTTGAAGACCTTAAATCTCTTTTGGCCAGCAACAGCCTTCTCGTCTCAGATGCTGACCTTCAGTCGCTTATAGAAGCCTTGGATACTCACTGTCCCTGGTTTCCTCAGCATGGGAATTATAGTTTAAAAGACTGGGAAAAGATAGGACAATTTTTCCAAAACCATCCTCAGATTGATGTCAGAGTTTTGCATGCCTGGTCTGAAGTTTATACAGCAATGTCCAGTTTGACTCCAGCCAATCTCCTTTTGGCTGCTGCATCTGTTTCTTTGCCTGCCGACTTTCCATTGCTATATCCAGCATTGCCTTCTTCTGCTGTATATGCCCCACCAAAGGCTCCTGTCCTCCCTCCCCTGCATTCTTCGCATTCCACACCCCCCATTTCCACTGCCCTCCAAGAGACTCCTCCTGCTGCTCCTCCGTCGCTTGCCTTTGATTCAGACAGTCCAACTCTCCCAGCCCCCGTCATGCTGACCCAAACCGATGTTCTCGATGGGCTGACGGGAGGAGGCAATTTTCTTCCTATTGCCCAACAGTTGGCCTTTGATCCTATGTATTGGGCAGCCACCACAGCCTCAGCCCAAGAGGCTCTGGCCTCTGTCCCTGATGACAGGAATGAGCGCGATGGCCGATGTGGAAGCATCAGACAGGGCCCTGCAAAGCCCTATGCACAATTTGTTGATCGCTTGTATAATACCTTCAAGCGGCAAGTTCGGGACCTGGCAGCACAAGAACTGATTGTACGCCAGCTTGCGTTTGCTGATGCAAATGAGGACTATAAGCAAGTGCTGCTCCTTCTAATGGCAACATCAAATATAGCCATTGCAGACATGCTTAAAGCCTGCCAGTCAGTGGGCACTGCTAGCCACGGCCTGCTAGCCACGGCCTTGTCCTCCACCGTGTCCCAAAATCCTGCAAAGGATAAAACCTCTTGGATTGACAGTGGCTAAGGAAAAAATCCAGCGGACCTTACCCATTGCGTACCTGGGACACAAGCTGACAGCATCTGCAGCCATTCCAGTCACGCCTCAACTACAGTTCCCTGATCTCTTAAACTGGTGGATTTATAACAAATTCTTGGACAGCTGAATTGGATAAAGAGTTATTTGGACCTGCCCACCTCCACTTTGTCTCCACTATTTTCTGTCCTTAAAAGACATAAGGATCCAGCAGACAAGATCACAGTCACCTCTGCAATGGAAGAGGCTCTAACCACTGTGAACAACCATCTCCGCAGATGTATGGTGGACAGGATTCCTTCTCTTTCCATGGCACAATTATCACTTGCAGTATTTGCCAGCCCGCTCCTTTCAACAGCTATATTGTACACCACAGGCCAGAAGCCTGGGACTGTGTCTATTGTGGAGTGGCTTCACCTGCCTCATTCTCCCAGGAAGAATTTAAGCATCTGATGATGACAGCCGTTTCTACTCAAATAGGTTTTGCTGATTTTTTGGGAAATATCATTCACAATCCTCCTAGAGACCCTCGTTTGTCTTTCCTTACAGGGCTACGTTATGTCTTGCGAAATGCTTTGTCCCTCCTACCCTTACCCTCCGCCCTTACTGTGTTCACTGATGGTACCAAATCCAGAGGGGTGGTGGTGTGGGAAGAGGAGGGGGAATGGAAAAGTTTGTATACTACTGAGCAGTCCTCAGCACAACGTGCTGAATTGGCAGCTGTAATTTTGGCATTTCAACAGTTTGCTAATATCCCTTTCAATCTCATTGTGGATTCTCAGTATGTATATAATCTTTTGAATGTCTTACCATTGTCTTATATCATTCCTGCTATTGATCAAAATTTGTTTACATTATTTTCCACTTTGCAGAACTTGGTACAAGCTAGAACTTGTCAGTTTTATGTTGCCCATCTCAGATCTCACACTGGCCACCCTGGGTATTTAGCAGAAAGTAATGCCAGGGCAGACCATGCTTTGAAGAATGGTATTTTTTCATTGTTTTCAGACCCATTTGAAAGTCATTCTGTATTTCATCAAAATGCTAAAGTTCTGGCGAAATTTTTTTCGTTGCCCATTTCTCAAGCTCGAGACATTGGGTCACAGTATGCGCTAAATCCCCCACAGTCATTCCTTTTGATGCAGTCAACCCTAGAGGCCTGCACCCCCTGGCAATTTGGCAAATGGATGTCACCCACACGCCTTCTTTGGCTCCATTTTCTAAGGTACATCTCACTGTGGACACTGCCTCTGGCTTTATCTCGACATTCGGAAATAGCCATTGGAATAATTTACCATTCTCATCCTTATTGACATCGCTTGGATTTTACCCCCCAGATCTCTTCTTTTTTTTCCTCCTCCCTCAGGAGTCCTGCCCTATGATGTGTTCCCCTGAGCATGTACAGAGGGCTGTTTTGGAACTATTGTGGACTCTTGGCAAGGGAGGGGGTGAGAGGATTTTAGTGTGTTCCAGTTGTTTCATTTTTGTGCTTTGGCATGGTTCCCGGACAGAAAGCAAGTTGCAATATGGTTCTTTAACACGGCCTGCGAAGACAATGGGCTCTGTTCTCGACCTTGTTGCAATCTTTTTAGTTACAGCAAGTGGAATATGCTTGAAGCGAAATATGCTTGGCTAGTGCCTTTTTAGCTGTTGAGAAAAATGATTTTAAAAAAAAGTTTTGAGAAGTTTTGAGCTTTTTTTGGTGATGGTATTCTAGTATTCCAGTAAATGCTTCATTTAAGATTAGCAATAATATAAAGGACAATCGTATAAGTTTATCGCCTGTGTTTTGTTGCTTACAGAAATAGTGTCTTATTGTTTTTGTTTCAATCATACAAAATTTTAGGTTATTATCCATATTGTAATTGGACCTATGAGTATTTTGATGGATCTTCTTGTTTTTTTTAGTTACCACTATGAGTGGTAGGCCAAAAGTCTCAGTTAATAATGTCACAACTTACATGACTTATGACCAACAGGCTGCGTGTAGAGATTTTTATGTTTGGTTGGACTGGAAGAGAAAGAGCAGTAAATCTGCACATTTGCTTCAATCTGATTTATGGTTGTTCTGTGGCAAATTGGACCGAAGCTTTGTTTTTAATTCTATCATCTTTGTTTTAAAAGTAATTAACAAACAAAAAACAAACAAAAAAGTCAGAAATGAGAGAAGTTGCTTTATAAACTTTTTATGCTTTAAATGTAATCCTTGCCTCTAAAGGTGGAATTTATGCCTTAATTCATTCTCATTATTGTATGTATATAACTGATCAATCAACCAATATCTCTGCTACTATTGATTATATGGAACAAATGATAATCCATAATACTTTGAATCCGCCTGAAGGTTTTGATCCATGGGATTGGTTATTTTTTTGGTTACTTAATGGAGTATGGTTAAGAAATTTATTATTGATTGTAATTGCATGTATTGCTGGTTTCATTATGGTGTTGTTGTATTCAATGCTTGCTTTTTTTTTATTTCCCAAAGCATTGCATGGTGGTTTTGACCACGGCCCACCACAGGGGTTACAAGGGGAATTTATGTTGCAAAATATAAACGCTTAGGTAATGAGATATATGATTCTGATTAAGATTTCCTCTTATAATATAAACAAGAAAAGAGGGCATGTGGGAAAATGATTGCTTGTACATAAGAGCATGAGCAGAGTTCTTATTATTGCAGAGTGATTTTACAGCACGAGATATTGCTAAGAGCATGATGAGCAAGTGAACACCTCATGCTAGACTAATGATTGGCTCACGTAGCATAACACTCTCTTTGTCTGTGGGCAAAAGCAAGGTTACATTCCTTTGATTTGTTACTTTTGAGTACCAGGCAGAGCAAGCGCAGTGCTGGAGGAGGGAGGATGATCTATTTCTTACTACACACAATAAACATGGCACGGCTGAAGCCAAAGCTTCT
This sequence comes from Podarcis liolepis, assembly GCF_965112155.1. Taxonomy (NCBI): domain Eukaryota; kingdom Metazoa; phylum Chordata; class Lepidosauria; order Squamata; family Lacertidae; genus Podarcis; species Podarcis liolepis. The sequence goes on from NC_139560.1 coordinate 37,679,879, forward strand.
TCTTCAAGTCATCTTGGTGTGAGACTGATTTCTTACTGATTTTCTTACTGATGTCGAGCTGGATTCTCGACAACCCTCCAGCTGTTTTGGGACTACAACTCCCATCATCCCTTGCTAACAGGAGTAGTGGTCACGGATGATGGGAATCAGCTGGATGGCCGAGTTTGGGGATGCCTGCTTTAGATGGCCTGAATCATTTAAGAGTATTTGTAGAGGGGACACACACACACACACACACACACACACACACACACACACAAATAGAAACCTCTCTGCAATCAAAAAAAGAAAAACTAAATTAACCCTGCCACATCAGGAAAAGAGCCTACCTTCTTGATAGGCTAGATTTCAACTTGCAGAGAGTTGTGAGGGTTGGTTTTTTGTTGTTTTTTTAACACGTTTTAGGATGTGAATCAATCTGAAATTTGAGCACCACATCCCCCCTTCATTCTCCTATGTGTCCAGAGCAAGTCAGCGTTGCAAAAACTGTACATTGGCAAGTACCACTTCCATACCCGTTTAATTCCAATCCGTATGCTTCATACCAGCGCATCTTAACGTCATTTTCACTTTCTATCTCTTTAATTCTATCTGGATAATTAGGAGAGGGTTTTCTTGTGAAAATATAAATGATTTTTTTTCTTTTTTCTTTTGCGCTGTAGCCAACACAACTGATGCTCATACAACTCTGATTGAGCATGTTAAGCAGTTTCTGTTTTGTTTTTTTGTAATGAACAGATGATATTCTTGACAGCAATAATGGTTTAAGGGAAACAACATCTTTTAAGAGCTGCTTTGCACATTATACAGCAGCAAATCTAGATTTGCCATAGAGGGAATATTCCCTTTCTGGCTTCCTGATTAGCGTATCTGTACCATGCATTTAAGCTGTATGTCCACAGCATTCATGTATTGCACTATAAGTTTACATTTAAAGCATCTTAGGTGATATACATCAAAATACAGTGTTCAGTTGGCCTAAGGTAACTTGAGTACTTTGATATTTGTAACTATTAGGTATTAGAGGTAGGTAAATCTGCCCTGCTACAGTTTTTAAAGCCCAGAAGAAAATATACCCAAACAAAAGAACGATGCTACTATTTATAATTCAGTTCACTGATCACTTACCAGCAGGAGCTCAAGGTCAGGATGGGCATATTTGCCAATTTCAGTTTCAGTTTCTCATCTTTTCAATCTTAAATCCAGTTCTCTGCTTTTATGCAGAAATTTGCTTTGCATTTTCATGTGAATTTTCTTCCAGTAAAGTCATTTTTTCAAAGAAATGTTCTCTAATGCCCTGCATTTGTATATGTTGTTTGTATATGTTGTACATGTACATTTTAATGCATCTTTTCCCCTAACCATCCCTACTCGTCCATGAAGCTCACTGGGTGACCTTGGACCAATCACATACCTCACAGGATTGTTGTGAGAATAAAATGGATAAGGGGACAGCCGCTTATCCCATATTGAGCTCTGTGGAGAAAAGGTAGGATATAAATGCATAGGTAGATGGATAAATTATGCATTTTTGTCCTTGTTGTTTCATTGGGCAACGGAATCACAAAATTCAGAGGCATGCGAATTTGAAAGGATGGCAGTGCTACAGTTTGCATATTGATTTGGGAAGTGTGAATTCTCATTAAAATTTCTCTCCTAGCTGTAGCTCATAGCAGAGCCCATGCTTTGCACACAAGACATCCCAACTTCGTCCCCTGGTGTCCCTAAGCAGGGATGAGAGAAATCCTGTCTGAAAGACAGGAGAGCCATTTCAATAATACCAAACTAGATGGACCCTTGGTATAGGGCAGCTTTCTATTTACTTCAGTGGCCTGCACTACTCAATTATCCATTCAACTGTTTACCCACTTGATACTTGGGCGTAAGATGTCAGCCTCAATTATTATGGCATGCACTGCACCTCTCTGTGTAGATGGGCTGTTCAGTTCCAAGTGGCATTCTATCTTCAGTGTATTGTGTGACTGTTTGACATTGGATGCACATCTTCTGAGATTCAGCCTTCTAGGATTCTGAAAGGAAACACTTTATTCTCTCTGTGGCAGCTGTACAGCCTGGCATAGGCTAGCGGGAGCTGGGAAAATGTTAGAAACCAAACAGTAGCTTCTAATATTTTGCCTCGCCACAACTGACTTTGAGAAATGTACTTCGGAAAAACTCCCAGCTGGATTTGTAATTAAGTCCATCTTCTATAAACACTGGCTGACACTCTCTAACTAATGGCAAATGCTGGAATCGGTGGCAAGAGTATGAGCCAAACATTATTTTGAGCAAGTGGAAAATGTAGACTGTCTCCGTGTTACAGTGATAGCCTGAAGGATTATTATTATTATTATTTTGCATACAGTTGTTTCCCTCCTATTTGGAGGTGGAAGACAAATCCCATTGGGGGAATATGCCTGAATTACCTAAAAGTAATGTTGCATTTCTGTAACCATTTAATTGAGATTCATTTGGCAAGACCTCATATTTCTATGAATTGATTATACTCCCCCAAAACCCTTCAGAATGCATTGAAATGTTACTTAGCAATTTAATAGATACAACATCTGCTGAGAATATTTATATTGATGTACTAAAGGGAATTGTCAGTGGAGCTATGTTAGGCATATGGACAAACACCATCATCTGCATGCCTACTTGTACACCAGTCTAATTGAGTTCAGTGGGATTTACTCTTCGGAAGGTTTGAATATAATTGCATCAGAAATTTACTTGTTTTGGTTTGACCAGATCATCTAGCCAGATCAACAAGAGCCACCATAGTAGACCTTGACACCTAGATGATGAGAAAAGCGTTGTGCTTGATCAGAAGCAGTAAGGAATATTATCAGGCAGCACAGCAGATAGAGACACTACAACATGCTCAATTATGTTTTGATATCTGTAGGGCCACACCTTCTTCATCCTTGTACTAAGGCTCATGCCCTCATTAATCTGAAGATGAAGTCTAATGGCATCTGGAGGGTCATAAGTTCTCTATCCCTGCCTTAGTTTGTGGATACTTTTTTATTGCATCCCTTTGCAATTTTCCTCCAGCAACACAGCTTGCTAAAAGAAATAATCACACACTGAGCATACAGCACATTGGTAGTTCTAAATGATTTTTATTTGAATGCAAATGAGTTGTGCAAAGATCAGGAGGAAGAGGATGTTATTTTCTTCATTCCACATTTAATTTATACTTCTAACACATGATTTTGAAGTTTTTTCTTAGTGGAATGTTAAAATGAATAGATCATGTCAAGAGCCCTGGTGGAGACATCCAATGTTTTCCTTATGCTTGTATCACTTCAAACGAAATGCTAACCTCAGGATCTACAGTCAAGCTTATTTTCCATTATATTCCATTACACTCACATAATTCTCACTGGTGCCAGTAAAAATAACTGCACTGATATATGCAAAGATCACAGATGTGAATAATAATTACCGGTACTCGTTACTGAAATTGTTGCAGAATCCCTATGGAGAATAAGAAATAACATTTGTGTGTTCATGTCTGCATACATGCAGACGTCATTTATATTTTTTTAAAAAACATGTTTTTGGAAGATATCAGTGTGCAAAATTTAGAATATATTTTCAAATAGTTATGGCTTCCATATATTCAATAATTGTGCCTGTGACAGTTTGGTGTACATCCTGGAGTGCACACAAAGCTCTAGAGTAAAGGCAGTGTGTATTGTAAAAAGAATGATGTTCTAAAGTAATATTTACACACTAGGGACCAGTGACAATCTGTTCATAGGATGTGAAGAATTTAATCTAGTCACCTGCTCCTGTCTCCATCAGTAATGTCATCTACTGGTAAAACTCAAGACTAACCTTTGGCTTCTACTTAGACCTCATTTCAGTATTACCTAAATGCTATGCATCTCCTTTGGAGTCTGCGCATCATTTTTCTCATCACTGCTGCTCTTCAGCATAATTTAGCTCAGGTCCTGCCAACACCTTCTCATAGCTTCTTCAGAAGCTTAGAGAAGCCTAAGGTTGACTGCTTGCCTGCCTTCATTCCTTGCAAACAAGTACTTTCATTAAGGCACAGCAAATACTTTTTGTTGTGGTTGTTGTTCTTCCTAAATTGAATATTCTTTTCTGCAGCATTGATTGCTGTGGTAGTATATGTGCTGCCGAAGCGAGCACGATTGCTGTGGTAATCAAGCCAGTAAAGTTTGATCATATCAAACTATGCAGAACAATGTGGTATTGTCTATATGACCGTTCCCTACAATAACACAGAAACTATTATAAACATAACTGCAGAGAACACTATAATTAGATCTGATGGCACACATAGCCAACAACCCCCCCCCAGATGATAAGCACCCTTGAAACAATTTGTATGTTCATTTAAGGCTATATTGGTTTTATTCTATCACTAGCTCAATCTGAGGAAGGTTGGACATATGGCATTACCAAATTATTTTAGTAACTTGGGTTTGATTCAGCCAAAAATAATTACTTTTCAGCCATATTATTTTCCTTAGGAGAGGGAGGGAAGCATGTGCTAATCACTATTTCCAACTGAAAGCAGTTGTTCAGAAGCCCTTTAAAAGTTGTTTAGATGATACCTTTATATTTTTAAACATTTGGTTTTTAATTGTAAAAAATACACATTTTCTTTTAAGAATTCAGTCGTTCAATTGAATCAGACCAAAGGCCTATCTAGTCCAGAATCCTGTTCCCACAGTTGCCAGCCAGGTACCTATGAGAAGCCTGAAAGCAGGAAATAAGCACAGCAGCGCTCTTCTATTTGTGCTCCACACCAACTGGTTTTCAGAGGAATGCAACTTTATACTTCATGAATTTGTCAAGTTCTCTCTTAAAGCTGTCTGTGGTGCCGGTTATCACTCCAGCTCCCCCCATAAAGGCTCAGCATTTAAATTAATAAAGAAATGGTTCCATGTGTATTAAGTAAATTCAGGCATGGACTTTACTTCAGTGTAGTGGTCTGGATTCCTTTCCCTAGTAATAATTATACAAGAATGGTTAACTTAGCACTGAAAAAATGTATAGCAGGTTTACTCCTGATCAATGAAGAGTTTACATTATACTAGATAATATTTGCAGTGGTTGCTCTTAAAACTGATATTTTCAGAATGCCATCACTGTACTTTAAAGAAATATGCCGGCAAAATCTGGAGGATCCACAACAGAGTTTCAAACATCCTAAGGAAAGATCCTATTTCAACCCACCCGCATAAAGAAAGCCCACTTTCCCCAGGAATTCATCACTCTAAGAAACCGCTATGACCTTCACAGCAGAGACACAAAGCAGAGGTCAGCAAAAGTAGTCAAATCATCACTGAAGTGGTGATGCAGTCCATAAAGGTGTGAAGTGCTTTACTGTAAAGCTAATGTAGAAATGAGCTGCAAACATACCCTAAATATAGCAAGTCAGTGACACAGAAGGTACTTGAGAGGTGAACTAGAAGGAGGTCATATGTGTGAATACAGCCCAAGCAGCGAATGGATGGCTTTTCAGGTAAGCTTGATCAGCTATAAAACACATACCTGCCATCCCCAGGTGATTTTTCAGGGAGTTCTGGAAAAGGGACTGAAATAATTCTTTCATCTCCATACGTGAAAGCTATGCAAAAAGGAACAGAGTCTGACAAATTTCAAAACATTTGGCACGTTTCTTAACAAAGGAAGAAAATCTTCTCTATCCCACGTGAAGAGCAGCTAAAGAATTATGCCAACTGTAGTGTTAGACAATAGCTCTCATTTCTGTCATAATAAAAAACTATTTGTAGTGGGACTGATAGCATACATTGATGCTGGTAGTCGTACATAACATTTCTACATCCGTTTGTCCCAGTCCTGCAAATGGGATATGTACCTGATATGCTTCACTGCTGTTTGTCCCCACTGTATGGAATGCAGCATCTGCCGCCTCTGAGCATGGTTCTTCAAAGAATCTGGTGCCATCGTTTAGTCGTTTAGTCGTTTAGTCGTTTAGAAACTTTTCTTGCTCCTCTGGTGTTCTGATTCTTATCTTCCTCTCTTTCAGGGTAAAAGATAGTCCTTGAGGGAATTCCCACCTATAAGGGATTTTGTTGTTTCTCAGTAGGCTTGCTAAATCCTTATATGTAATTCTTAAATCCAAAAGCTGTTTTGGTATATCTCTAAAGATTTCTTTCTAAACGACCACGGGGAGGATCTTCGGAAAGGAGTAGCAGGACCCTGGCCACCTCCTTCGTTTGGCTTTAATCCGGTTCCACCTCCAGGTGAAGAAGATAAAAAAGAGCCCCCTGCGGACAAATAAATTGACCCAGGATGTCTCTGCAGCTTCTTAGTTGGAATATTAATGGTGCAAATTCTCCTGAAAGGAGGAAGAAGATTTTTCATATATTAAGAAAAGAACAATTGGATGTCATCTGCCTTCAAGAAACACATGTGATCAGGCTCCACAGGAGAGTACTAATTAACAAGAGATTAGGCCAAGAGTTTATTTCATCAGACAAGGTGAAAAAAAGAGGAGTAGTGATCTATGCAAAGGAGAGCCTGTCACCAAAATTGGTTTTTAAAGATGAACAAGGAAGAATTTTGGCGATCGAAATACAATCACAAGGAGAAAAATTTCTGATAGTTGGAATATATGCACCAAATGATGGGAAGTCGGAATTTTTCAAGAGGCTGCATGAGACAATGCTGGACTATATTGACTATACAAATATCATTTTGATGGGAGACATGAACGGGGTAGTCTCTACCCATATGGATAAGTCACAGAACCAAAATTTGAACAAGGATGGCAGACTGCCAAAGACTTTTTTTGAACTCACAGACAACATGGACTTGATAGACATCTGGAGAACAAAGAACCCTCTAGGCATGGAGGGAACCTTCTTTTCTGAGGCCCACCTATCATGGACAAGAATAGACCAAATTTGGATATCAAGAGGACTGGCACCCAAGACAAAAAAAGCTGAGATCTGCCCTAAAACCTGCTCCGACCATAATGCTTTAAAAATGGACTTGAGACTTACACCAGCTGGATCCTTCAGATGGAGAATGAATGACCATCTGCTCAGAGATCAGGAGATTGTGAAGAAGGCCCAAAAAACGTTGAAGGACTATTTTGAAATAAACTTGAACACCTCAGTGGAAAAGAAAATAGTCTGGGACGCGAGCAAAGCTGTCATGAGAGGGTTTCTGATACAACAGAACACTATTAAGAAGAAACTCTGGAATGGTAAAAAGGACAAGATTTTGGATAAAATAAGAGATGGAGAAAAAAGACTGAGACTAAATCCAAAATCAAAAGAAGTCTTAAGAGAAATAAAATTTTACCAAGTACAATATACAAAATTGATAAATCAAGAAATTGAATGGAAAATTAAACAGATGAAGCAAAGATCATTTGAATCGGCAAATAAATGTGGGAAGCTGCTGGCATGGCAGCTGAAGAAGAGGCAAAAATTGAACTTTGTTACCAATCTGGAAGTTGAAGGAGAATGTATTCAGAAACCAGAAGAAATCAGAAAGTGTTTCCAGAGATATTTTAAAAAGCTATATACTCAAGGACCACAAGCAGAGATGGAAATAAATAACTTTTTAAAGAGCTATGGCCTGCAAAAGTTAACACAAGACACACGAACAGCCCTGAACTGTAGAATAACACAACAGGAAATTGAAAGAGCCATTCAGAACATGCAGATAGGCAAATCCCCAGGCCCAGACGGGCTTACCTCCAAATACTATAAGACATTGATGGATTATTTGATACAGCCATTAATGGAGGTCTGCAACCAGATTTTGGAAGGGAAGGGGGCACCAGAATCGTGGAAAGAAGCATTCATCACCCTGATACCAAAATTGGAATCTGAAAAGACCCAACTTAAAAATTATCGTCCCATCTCACTCCTAAACGTGGATTATAAAATTTTTGCTGACATTTTAGCAAATAGACTGAAAAAAGTTTTGAATGAAGTAATTCATAAGGACCAAGCAGGTTTTCTCCCTGGTAGGCATTTGTCTGACAACACCAGGAACATCATAGATGTTTTGGAGTTACTACAGACAAATATGAATACGAAAGCAGTTTTGATCTTTATAGATGCGGAGAAGGCCTTTGATAATATATCTTGGAAATTTATGAAGAAAAACCTGGAAGGGATGGGAGTGGGAGGGGCGTTTCAAAACGGTATTGAAGCAATCTATTCAGAACAGAAGGCCAAATTGATAGTAAACAGTGTGGTGACAGAGGAGTTTAAAATTGAAAAAGGGACACGACAGGGGTGTCCCTTATCACCCTTGTTATTTATCTCTGTCCTGGAGGTGTTGCTGAACTTGATTAGGAGGGATCAGCAGGTGGAAGGAATACAGGTCGGAGAAAAGCAATACAAACTTAAGGCTTTTGCAGACGATTTGGTTTTGACATTACAGGAGCCAGAAACCAGTACAAAAAGAGCTCTAGAATTAATCTCTGAGTTTGGTCGGGTGGCGGGATTTAAGTTGAACAAACAAAAAACTAAGGTTTTAGCAAAAAATCTGACATCGTCAGAAATAGATGGGTTTCAGAAGGAAACAGAATTAAATGTGGTTACAAAAGTGAAATACCTGGGGGTTAACTTGACTGGGAGAAATCTGAATTTATTTAAGGATAATTATGAAAAATGCTGGTCAGAAATTAAAAAGGATTTGGAAGTTTGGTCAAGATTGAAACTTACCTTGTCAGGAAGAATTGCCGCAGTTAAAATGAATGTTTTGCCAAGAATGCTGTTTTTGTTTCAAACCCTTCAGATTGTGGACAGGGTGGAATGTTTTGGAAAGTGGCAGAGAGACATTACGAAGTTTGTCTGGCAGGGCAAAAAGCCCCGAATAAAATTTAAGATTTTAACAGATGCAAAAGAAAGAGGGGGGTTTGCCCTGCCGGATTTAAGACTGTATTATGAAGCTGCGTCTCTCTGCTGGATGAAAGATTGGTTCTTGTTAGAAAACACTGATGTCCTAGATCTGGAAGGGTTTAGTAATGCTTTTGGGTGGCACGCATACCTTTGGTATGACAAGGCAAAGTCTCATAAACTGTTTAAAAACCATATTGTCAGGAAAGCTCTACTCATTGTCTGGACTAAATACAAGGACTTATTTGAAAGTAAGACCCCGAGGTGGTTATCACCGGTTGAGGCTAAGGCCATAAAACTACGTAACATGGAGAGTGGCTGGTTGAAATATTGCGAGATAATTGAAAGAGATGGTGAGAACTGGAGGTTGCAGAGTTTTGAAAAATTGAAAGGAAAGGTGCGAGACTGGTTTCACTATGCCCAAATCTTAGAGACTTTTAAAAAAGATAAAAGAATTGGTTTCCAGGTGGAAAAATCAAAATTAGAAACAGAATTACTTGAACCTAAGACGAAAGTGCTTTCAAGAATGTATAATCTGCTGCTTAAATGGAATACCCAAGATGAGATTGTTAAATCAGCAATGATAAAATGGGCACAGGACATAGGGTACAACATTATGTCTGAAGACTGGGAAAGGTTGTGGACCACCAGTATGAAATTTACGGCATGTAGTGCCTTAAAGGAAAACATTATGAAAATGGTATACAGGTGGTACATGACCCCAGTCAAACTTGCAAAGATATATCATCTGTCTGACAATAAATGTTGGAAATGTAAGGAGGTTGAAGGAACTTTCTTTCACCTCTGGTGGACATGCCCGAGGGTGAAGGCTTTTTGGGAAATGATTTATAACGAATTGAAAAAGGTGTTGAAATACACCTTTCACAAGAAACCAGAGGCCTTCCTCCTGGGCATTGTGGGCCAGAGAGTGCCAAAGAAAGACAGAACTTTCTTTTTATATGCAACCACAGCAGCAAGAATCCTTATAGCTAAATACTGGAAGGCACAGGAGCTACCCACTCTGGAAGAATGGCATTCGCAGCTGATTGACTACATGGAACTGGCTGAAATGACGGGCAGAATTCGAGATCTGGGAGAAGAGGCAGTGGAAGAGGACTGGAAAAAATTTAAGGACTATTTACAAAAACATTATAAGTTATATGAATGTTGACAATTTGCTAAGTATTTTGGAAAAATATGCCTCAGTATTGAAATTGGTAAATGAGAGAATTTAAGTTTAAGACTTAGAAATGTATAAATTATGGATAATATAACTAAATGAAAACACAAAAACAACTGAAATAAGGTATTAATTTGCTGTTTATTTTATTGTAAAGAAAGCAGGGGATGGGGGATGTGGGGAAGTCTGGTTGATTATGAAAATTGATTTGGAAAAGTGAATCTTTTTTCTCTCCTTTTTTTCTTCTTTCTTATTTCTTTGTATAATTCTTTTTCTTTTCTGTAAAAACTGCATTTGTAGTGTTAACGATGTTGTATTTTTACCCTGGAAAAAAGCAAATAAAAAAACTATCATAAAAAAAACAAAAAAAAAAAAAACAAAGAATCTGGTGCCATCTTCATGTGTGCACTGTGACATGCTCTCATCCGTCTTGCAGTGTGGTTACAGAGGCATGTTGCTGCCTGCTGTCTCAAGCTGCCAGTCACACCCAACACTGTATGCTATTATCTCCAGATTGGGACCTCGCTTAATCCAGTATCAATGTGTTGCATATCATTAGCTAGATGTTCTCCATATTGGCTTAATTCAACTGTAATCTTCCTTCCATTAGCCAGCATTGCAATTCAAAGGCGATGAATAGAAATAGTTTGCTAATAATTAATGGGATATTTTTTAAAAGAACTTCATGACTATATGTGGATGTGTAAGGAGTTAATGGGAAATATGCCAAATCCTTTTGCTTGACGAGACTTTAGAGCCTCATACAGCTACTCAGATAATCATTTTTCAAACAAGGCAATTTGAAAGATTATCCAAGCTTCTTGGTTTTGTGTAACTTTCTGATTGCTTGCAGGGGAGCTCTTTTATCTTAGGGAAAGACTGCATTTAATTTAAAAAAACCTTCATAGCTCACATTTTCACTGTAACTCTTCTGCTTTGGTGGCAAGGGTAGGCAATATATTTCCGCAAAAATGCTACTGTGAAAAGGATAAGTGGTAGGTTTCCAGTATGAATTATTACAGCATCATGTCTAACAGCGCATTGTCCTTAGTACTGAAGATTGAGTTCCTGTTCTCTGGATTGCTTAAGATTATATATATATATATATATATATATATATATGGCATACTGCCAGCTCCAAAGCATTCCCAGCTGATAAATTAGAATCCAGAAAAGTTATTAGAAAGTAGTTTCTCTGAAGACTGTGCAAAAAAAGGAGAACACCCACTGCAGCGATTTAAGTTCAGTACCCAAATTATAATACCAGGGTCTGCAGAAGTTGTTATGGCTTGCTAATATGGTAAATTGTGGCTATTAAGTGTATAAGGCTGACTGTTAACACAAGCAGAAAATCAGCTCTGGGAAACTCTGAGCAGATTTGGGACTAAGTTCATGACATGAGAAAAAGCAGCCTGAGAGAAGAGATTGCCATTTATTTATTTATTTATCCTCCCTCCACTACAAAGTTTCCAAGGCATCTATCATTTCAACAGCACTGTTGAAAGTCAGAAAGACTGACATGGTAGTAGCACGGATTCCCTCCCTACCACCACCTCCAATTCTGCGTCCACCTCTTTGTCTCCATCAAAATGGAGCTAATCAAAGCTATTCTGCTGACTGAACAGTGTTGATGGAACTTAGAATCTTAGTGCTCTGCTGCCTAGGCTATTGCTGTGATAGAGCAACGAAGCTAGTTCTATCCAGAAGATCAGAGGAACTCTACCCATCTGGACCTATTATGGGGCAATATTGAGCTCTCAGTGCTTATCACTACTTAAAACAAGCATACAAAAATCGGCTCAACTTTTCTGTGATTGTTAAATGCATCCACTGAAACAACTGAGTACAAATTGATAATTTACCAGAAGAGATCTATTTGAAGAAGAAGAAAATCAATTGAGCTGTCTTCTGGGTATTGATTACTTGACTAGCATTCATATTACTACAATATAAAATGTATTTTAAACAAATGGGTCAATAGCAATGTTTACATCAGGGTGGCATGGGAAATTTGTTTCTTGTGCAGCTAAACATTCCTCTGTCTCCCCCTGCTGCCTTGACCAGCTCTCTATTACAACATGGCAAAGAACTATGCAATGGTAGTGTACCCCTGGGAAAGGCAGAAGGACATAGCCGCAAGCAGACTGGAGTGGGATTAAGATAGTTAGATCAGGACAATCAGCCAAAGCAAAGGGATGGGAGGCGGGGAGCAGGAATACTGCACACACCTTTTTCATGTTATTGCCCTCAAATCTTGAATGAAGATTTGACTGACACCATCCTTTGTTAAGGATACTGGGAATTGTAGCTCTGAGGGGGAAACTCCAGTTCCCAGGATTCTTGGGGGGCAAGCCACAGGCTTTAAATGTATGTGCTTACACAGCTTAAGAAAGAAAATGCACTTTATGTCTGATGTCATTGACTGTTGCGTGAATCTGAAGTGGGGAGATCACTGTTGATTTCAGGTTCTTCTTGAAGACTTCATGGAGACATCTGCTTGGTCACTGTGAGAACAGAATGCTGAATTAGATAGGCCTTCTTACTGATCTCCTGTTTCCCAGCTCCAAACATGTCTGCTGTTGCCAAAGCACCATGATCTGCTAGTTTCTCTAAATCCCAATACCCTTTTCAAGTGCTAAAAAAAATTTTTTGAAACTAAATTGCTTTTCTTGCTTAACTCAGATTGGATGGTTATGTATTATTCCAGTTCTGGAAATGGTTCAAGGCATATCTAGATGATTGTCCTGTTGGTGTTAGCTAACATGTGCCCCTTCTCACAACCACCCATGTAGTTAACCAGTGGCAGTGTTCTTAGACTAGATCAGGGCTTCCCAAACTTAGGATTCCAGCTGTTTTGGACTACAACTCCCATCATCCCTAGCTAGCAAGACCAGTGGCCAGGGATGATGGGAGCTATAGTCCAAAAACAGCTGGAGACCCAAGTTTGGAAAACCTTTGTCTAGAGCCATTGCACTTTATGTTCTGTGTTTCATTGATAATTACGTACTTTATGGCAACTTGCTTTTTAACAGATTTATGGATTTTAGTGGTGTTTTATTGATTATTTTATCGGTCACAAGACTTGGAGAGTTTTATGATTAAGAAGCATATAAACCTTTCTAAATAATCCAAATAAATAAAATTGAAGGGAAAGGGGGAGAACCTGCCATTTAGTCTGTTTTACAGCCAAAACACATTTCACCACGCTCAGTCTCTCATGTGAAGCAGAACAATGGTCCACAAAATAGCCTTGCTCAGTCTCTCTCCATGTGATCTCAAGAGCATGGGGAGAAATGCCTGAACAGAGCTAATTTATCATCTTCTTCCTGTGAAAAATATGATGAAGTCACTGAAGCTCCACTTGAAGCTGCACAGTCTCCAGAGGAGCCATTCTATGGTTGTCATGGGGCACTAATATGAAGATCAAGATAGAGAGAAACAGTGATACAAGATGCCAAAGAAAGTGCTTGTGTTTTGTGGTTTTTTTTTAAAGAAGTTCTTACACCTTGGTGGATTGCAAGCTCCTGAGACTGAATTAGCTCATGTGACCTTTTGAAAGAAACAAAGGGAAAACTCCAGCAAGGCAGAGTTCATTTGATAAAAAGGTCCACACGTAATGTAAGCACAGCAAGAACTGTCATTATCCATCCAAGGAGATGATTATGATGTGTGGGCTGTATTTTGCCTTTTCTCTGCAAACCATAAATTCTGCGAAGTTTTAAAAGGACAGAAAATGCAAGCCACAGTGCCCTTAATACTATGGTCTAACCTTACTTGATTCTACCTACCTACCTACCTACCTGCTGTACCTACGTACCACCCATCCTTACTAAAAATAATATATCCACCATGCACAAATAATTATTAGTGTTAATAATTATCTGAGGCCCTTCTCTATGTACCCCGTCCTAAAGAGTTGTGCAGGGTGTTGTCAGAAGAATGGACTTTCTCAGTGGCACCTCCATGTATATGGAATCTTCTCCCCAGGGAGGGATGCCTGACAGTGTAACTATTTGTTTTTAGGCACCATGCAAAACATTCTTGCTCTTCCAGGCATTTGGATCTTAATTTCCTGCTTATCTTTTAGTGTGGCGGGGTTCAGTTGGCTTTGTCCCTCATCAATTTGTCCCTTGGCACCGGGATACTCCCAGGGGAACTGAAGGAGGCAGTGGTGCGTCCGCTCTTAAAGAAAACATCATTAGATCCCTTAGATATATCCAATTACCGCCCGGTTTCGAATCTTCCATTCCTGGGTAAGGTGATTGAGAGAGCGGTTGCCGAACAGCTTGGTAGGTTTCTGGATGGAACATTGGCTCTCGATCCATTCCAGTCCGGCTTCCACGCTGGTCATGGGACTGAGACGGCTCTGGTCGCCCTAACAGATGATCTCCGCAGGCAGCTGGATTGAGGTGGGTCGGGGCTGCTGATTCTTCTAGACCTGTCAGCAGCCTTTGACATGGTCGATCACAAACTCCTGGACCACCGCCTTGCCGATGTGGGAATCCAGGGCACAGTCCTTCAATGGCTGTGCTCGTTTCTCTCTGGTTGGGGACAGAGGGTGGCGCTTGGGGGGGGGAATTGTCATCGCGCCACTCCTTGGTGTGTGGAGTGCCTCAGGGTGCAATTCTCTCCCCGATGCTTTTTAACATCTTTTTGCGCCACCTCGCCCAGCTTGTCCGGAGTTTGGGGCTGGGTTGCCATCAGTATGCCGATGACACCCAACTCTATCTGTTGATGGGTGGCCATCCTGACTCGGCCCCAGACACACTGACCAGATGTCTGGAAGCTGTGGCTGGATGGTTACGTGGGAGCCGGTTGAAGTTAAATCCTTCGAAGACAGAGGTCCTCTGGCTGGGACGGGGCGATATGGGATTGAGGGGGCAACTCCCATCTCTTGTGGGGGTGCAATTAGTGCCAGCATCATCCGTTAAGAGTTTGGGTGTAATCTACGATACCTCCCTCTCTATGGAGGCGCAGATTACAGCTATAACAAAGGCGGCATTTTTTCATCTCCGCCAAGCTAAGCAGTTGGCTCCTTATCTCTCTCGCCCTGACCTAGCCACTGTGATCCACGCGATGGTCACCTCCAGACTGGATTATTGTAACTCGCTCTACGTGGGGCTGCCCTTGAGACTGACCCAGAAACTCCAGCGGGTGCAGAATGCCGCGGCGAGACTCCTTATGGGGTCTTCGCTGTGAGATCATATTCATCCGGTACTATACCAGCTGCACTGGCTCCCGGTGGAGTACAAGATCAGGTTTAAGGTCTGGTTTTAACCTTTAAAGCCCTATACTGCCTAGGACCCTCGTACCTACGGGACCGCCTCTCCTGGTATGTCCCACAGAGAAATTTACGGTCTGCAAATAAAAACTACCTGAAGATCCCAGGCCACAGAGAGGTTAGGCTGGCCTCAACTAGAGCCAGGGCTTTCTCGGCTGCGGCTCCAATCTGGTGGAACGCTCTGTCACAAGAGACTAGGGCCCTGCGGGACCTGACATCTTTCTGCAGGGCCTGCAAGACAGAGCTGTTCCACCAGGCCTTTGGTCGGGGCACAGCCTGACCCCCTCCTCTGGCAATCTGCACAGAATCTTGCTTAATGGTTGCCATCAATTAGATTTTAATTAATTTTATAATGAATGTTTTTAGCATGTTGGATTATTTTGATTGTTGTCAGCTGCCCTGAGCCCACCTTTGGCTGGGGAGGGCAGGATATAAATAAAAATTATTATTATTATTATTATTATTATTATTATTATTATTATTATTATTTCCTCATGTGTCTATGTGTATAACTGGTTTTTTAGGTTGCTTTATTCTTGTTTTAATTTTTTTGTAAGTCACTTAGTGTTCATTTTTTTTTGGGGGGGAGCAAATAATAATAATAGTAATAGTTAAATACAGCTTGCATTCTGAAAGTATAGGGTTACTATTGACTATCCCTTCAAATAGCCAGTGGGTGGACCAGAGGGATGAAGTCTGTCCTCTGGTCCACTCCTGAAGCCATGCCCCATGGCTCACCTGAGACTGGTTAGAACCATGGCTGGGCCCCAGCATTTAGCACAATTGGCAGAAGAGGAAGTGATATTCTTCCCCAGTTGTGCTAGGAGATGGCCCTGATCCACTGCAGCTGTGCCCTTCCGCAACCTCACCCACTGCCTAAAGTTGACAGTAAGTAATATTTAATAATATTTAATTTATTTTATGTTTCTGAAGTTTGTGGGGTCAACATTTGCCCTAATGTCAGAACCATTTTTGACATTTAGCCCCATCCAAGCATTTCCTAAATGGAGACACATCAGTTTTCAGTGCAGAAATGCTGTTTACCTTGCTGTCATTTTCTTGCTAACCAAAGGGGGCGGGGAACTGGCCACAGTTTGTATTCTCTAGAGTTAAGATAATAACAGACTGGAGAGTTTTCCCCGTTGTTTGGTTTGCTTTGCAGTATGCTTGTTACACCACCATATAATCAGAGATTGTAGATATATACTGAGCAGAATCTCTTAAACTGCACAGAGCATTGCTGCCTAAGCAACTTATTAAGAAATGTATGTACACAGTCCCCCGCCCCCGGGATTTATTTGTGCTTTCTGATTGGGTAAAGTATAAAAATCTCTGCTCACTCAACACCAGAGTGGTTTGGTTTTCAAACAAGTATTTATGGATGCACTGGCACATTATTAGGCAAATAGTTCCATTGCTCACTCCCCTCACCACCATTAATATTCAAGAAGCCACAATACTATCTCGTGTTCTTTTAAAAAATATATCTTTTTTCTTTTAATCCATTTTTAATAATGATAAAATACAAGTATTAATATAATAGCTATGGTTTACAACAGCAGGTCACCATTTATTTGGGGGCAAATGGGCACGTTTGAAATTTTGAAAAGCCACAAAATGGCCGTGTGGGGAACAGTATAACACAAAATGGCTTAATAGCTTCCATATCTAAAATAGCAGAAAAGGAGACAGGAACACAAAATTCAGAAAAGATGGGAGGATGAATATCAAATGAAATGTTTCAGTGGGTATATTTATTGCAGAGGGAGAGACTGAAGTAGTGCAAACAGGAACTAAGCTGGAAGACGTAACAGTCTTTCATGCACTGGCTCCAGCCTCCTCAGTATTTTGAATCAGGGTGTCCAGGCTCCCCCAATATTGAGGGGGCCTACATCCACCACTGGGTGCCCTCCCTGCACCCCAGCCCCCACCTGGGAGCTGGGAGGGAGCTGGAATGAGCAAGGCTGACAATCGCCTTCCACGCTTTCCGCCTCTGCCAAGAGCATGTTGTGGGGAGAAGGAGGTGGAGCACAGCGCTGGGCCCTGTGTCCGGCCTTCTTCTCCTTGCTTAATGTTGTGTGGGGAGAAGGAGGTCAAGAACGGAGCCCAGCAACATGCTCTGCCAGCTCCTCCCTGCTCAACGCCGCATCACAGCGGTGGGGGTGAGACACTTACTGGTATGTGGCATAGCCTGGTGTGCAAGTGCTCACGTGCTGGGCAGGGGTGGGACCATAGGCGCCGACTCCATGGGGCTTGAGGGGGCCCGAGCCCCCTCAAAAATTCGTTTGGGGGGGCTCAGCCCCCCCAAAAATCTCGGGCGGCGGTGGGCGCGTCCGCGGCTTTTATAGGGCGCCCGGCGCGCACCAGCTCGATAACGGGCACCAGCGCGGCGGGGGGCGCCGGGCCGGGGGAGGGGGGCGGCCGGCCTGTCTCCTTGGCAACCCCATTGAGCAGCGCCGGCTCCCCCGGGAGGGCCATCCCCCCGCGCCGCCGATCCCCAACACCGCCGACGCTGTGGCTGCCCGAGCCTGAGCCTGAGCCTGAGCCCGACCCGGAGCCCGAGCCCGACCCGGAGCCGGAGCCCGAGCCCGAGCCTGAGCCCGAGCCCAAGCCCGTCAGTCAGTCAGGAAGGAAGGAGAAATGGGGAGGGAGACGAGGGAGGAAAATTGCGCGCAGGGTGAAGAAAGGAGAAGGGCGAACGAGACGAGCTTCCAACCCAAAAAAGGGCTGGAAGACTGGGAGGATGAAGGATCGGGAAAGAAAGCGACGCCTTCCCCGCCCGCGACGTCGCCCGCTTGTCATTGGCAGCGCAGCGGGCGCCCAGAGGGGCTGGGCACCAGCGCAGGGCCGCTCCGCAGCCGCGGAGGACAGCTGCGCGGCTAGCAAGGTGCGCCGCGTAGAGTGCGGCCCTTGTGTGGCCCGGTGGTCAGGCAAGCTCGGGCGGGGACCCCCATGCAAATCCACGACAGGAGAAGAGGGCAGAGCAAAGGGGGTCCCCCAACCTCCGGCTCTGAGACTTCCCTGAGCCCCAGAAAAGCGAAAGGATTTTCTCTTCTTCTTTTTTTATAAATATTTTATTAAGTTTTCAAATACAAAGTTAGAAACATACACTGAAGAAAAAAGTAAAAGAACAAGAAAAAGAAAAAAAGAAAAAGAAGAAAAGAAAACCAACCATTCAACACATTTTTTATATAACTAACTGGACTTCCTCGCATCTCCCTTACCCTGCATTCTTTATAATAAAGATATCAGCAAATTATTACCTTGTTTCGTACCTTATTTTGTACTTTTCAAATACTATACCTCTAAATTTAACATACTTTTCATCAGTTACTTATATCTTAAATTAAACATAGTATTACCTTAGATTTTGACCTTTTCTTACTTAAAATATAATTTCCTGTTTCCCAAATCTAATTGCTGAAGCTATAGTTTCCGAATCGTGTAAATTTTTAACATTCATACAACTTACATTGTTTTTGTAAATAGTCCTTAAATTTTTTCCAGTCCTCTTCTGTTGTTTCTTCTCCCAAATCTCGGATTCTGCCAGTCATTTCAGCCAGTTCCATGTAGTCCATCAATTGCGTCTGCCACTCTTCCAGTGTGGGCAAATCTTGTGTCTTCCAATATTTTGCGATAAGTATTCTTGCTGCTGTAGTTGCATACATAAAGAAAGTTCTATCCTTCTTTAACACTTTCTGGCCAACAATGCCCAAGAGGAAGGCCTCTGGTTTCTTGGGAAAGGTATACTTAAATACCTTTTTTAACTCATTATAGATCATTTCCCAGAAGGCCTTCACTTTTGGACAAGTCCACCAGAGGTGAAAGAATGTCCCTTCAGCCTCCTTACATTTCCAACATTTATTATCAGACAGGTGATATATTTTTGCAAGCTTGACTGGGGTCATGTACCACCTATAAATCATTTTCATAATATTTTCCTTCAAGGCATTACATGCCGTGAATTTCATTCCGGTGGTCCATAACCTTTCCCAGTCCTCAAACATGATGTTATACCCAATATCCTGAGCCCATTTTATCATGGCTGATTTGACTGTCTCACCCTGAGTGATTTTCTCTTCAACCTGCCCTCCATCCTCTTGCAGAAAACTCTTTGCCTGCCCTGCCCGTATCTCGTTTTTGCTTTTTAATTCCACACACGCACCCTTCGGACTTCGTGGCAATCAGGCGCGCGGGTGCGTTTCCTAAGAGAGTGAGGACCCCCGCCTCCTCCCCACCTGCTCCCTTGCCAGCCAGCCAGCCGCGCGCCCTAGCCGGAGAGCCCCGGCTGTCCCCGTCGCGCAATCGGCTGGATCTCCCTTCAGCAGGCTGTGCTCACAACTCGGCCCAGGGACCCCCAGCAGCGGATCTCCGGCTCAGCTGAAGAATCCGGCAACAAGCCCCCTCCTCCCCAATCGCTCCGCCGAAATACGCTCCAAAACCCCCCAGATAGGCCGCCGGCCGCCAAGTCTAGTGGCGCCCTGAGCGAGGGTCTCTCCCCAACACCGCCACCTCGAACTGCGTTCTCCCGGCTACCCGAGCGAACCAGCGGCAGGACCCCGGTATGGGCCCCCCCAATATTTTTTATAAGTCGGCGCCCCTGGGTGGGACACATCACGTGACGCATCATATGATGCACCCCCAATATTGGGGGGGGGGTCAAGTTGATGGCCCTGCTTTCATGCACTGTAGATTTTAAGGGGATATTTAAAGAGGAGGGAGAAAGGTTGTTTTCTGCTGCTTCAGAGAAGCGGACACGGAGCAATGGATCCAAACTACAAGAAAGAAGATTCCACCTAAACATTAGGAAGAACTTCCTGACAGTAAGAGCTGTTCGACAGTGGAATTTGCTGCCAAGGAGTGTGGTGGAGTCTCCTTCTTTGGAGGTCTTTAAGCAGAGGCTTGACAACCATATGTCAGGAGTGCTCTGATGGTGTTTCCTGCTTGGCAGGGGGTTGGACTCGATGGCCCTTGTGGTCTCTTCCAACTCTATGATTCTATGATTCTATGATTTACTGAGACCTTTTCAGATGCCATATGTCGGTATACTGGCATCTGTAGATGACACATTGGCAACCCCAGTGCACAGTGATATAGCACTTCAAATAGGTTGGATTTTTGCAATCCATTGCTAGTGGTGAATTATTTCATGTTATTGTGCTGAAATGACAGTCTTGACTACAGCAAAACCATTTTAATGGAAACACAGTGTAGTGCGAAAGAAGATTTCTGTATGGCTTTGGAGACAATCAGTATATTTCAACCTAAGAAGCCCCACATAATTGTTGTGAACCTAAAATGTTTCTCTGAGCTTCAACGTGGAATTGTGATAAGTTGTATTCAGCTGCAATTGTATGCCATCTCAACCTGGTCCACAGGATCTTTTCTCTTCCCTTAGATTATGTAAAACTCTGCATCAGCCTGCAGAAAAATGAAGCCATAATCTGGATTCCTGTTAAAAGAATATTACAATTACTTTAGGAAGCAGCAGCAGCAGCTACTGGCCATTCCAGAGCATCCATTCGTAACCTGGAATTAAAGCATCCTACTGAGCTGGCCATGCTGCTTCTATAATTGTACTGGGTAGGCTTTTGTAGCTGACTGTCAGTCATATGTGGAGAACTATTGCTTTGGCAGTCCCAACAGGCTTAGTGATTGGTAGTAAGTACTCAAAGCAACAATCTCTGTGAGTCCAAGCTGTATGGTTGCAATATAGGCTGAGACCTGAGGAATCAAATGACTGCATGGAGCCAAGGAAGTGAGGCCAGAAGCAGAGTGAGTCTAGAAACAATGCCTGAAAGCCAGTTCATGCAGCTAGGCTGGCAAAAGCAGGTCAAAGAGCATGGTGTCAAGTCTGAGACTGAAGTAGCAAGGAAGGAGAAAAGATTATTGTGGATCAGGAGCTAGATTCAGAGACAGGCAGTGAACAAGGTAGAAAGTATCATTGTAGAGACGTGTTATGACTGTTATGGCTATGGGCAGAAGCTCTACATAGGGGCCAAAACAGAAGACATTTATTGACATTGTTTTACAGAGGATCTAGAGTTTCCAGATCTGCACTGTCATGGAAGGTCTTCTGGTGAGTGGCATTCAAATATAAATCCCATAGGTAGCTGCTGAGTTAAAGCTAAATTTCCAGAAACCTTCTGCATATAGGACACTGTTTCACATAATTGTCTGGAATTATAATGTTGTTTTTGGAATACTATCACTCCCTCTTGTTGTCTCATGACCTTCCTTCCTTCCTTTTTCTTTACCTTTCCTTTCTTGCTTTGATGTTTTCCCTTATTCTCTATTGTTATTATTGCTTTTTTGTGTATTAGAAAGTAAAAAAAAATACAAAAGAAAAGACTGTCTCACAGAGTCATGTGTGATCAAAGCTTTAATTTTAGAGATATAGTTAGGGGGAGAGTTCCTATAGGCCAGCCAGCATGACAGTTCTTCCGGATCTGATATAGGGTCACTCGGGTGACCTACACATGTTTGGAGGCTGGGTTGTATGCCATGTTAAGCTCGAATCCCAAGGCAGTTTTTAATTATAGCTTTTGGTTATAGTGTAATTGCAAGACAAGCTGAACTGATTAGCTTTTGAAAAGGTCTCTTAGATAAGCATTCATAGATAGAAAAAATAACAACATACTGACGTGTCCTATTCCTTCTAACACTGCTGTGTGGCTCAGATTTCCATCTTTCCAGCAAAGCCAGGGAGCTGTCCATTAGGTCAGAGTTCAAGGCTTTCAAGATAGAATGGAGCTGTCCAGCTAAGAAGGGCCTGAGGGCTGAGCAAGAGACATTCCATCAGCAACTTCTAGATCTCAAATGAGCAGCTTGATAGCTGTCCTGCAGTTCTCATAGTGTTGGCAGGTATTTTGACATTGTGCTGGATCTGGCTTTCTCCTCCTGAATAAGAGGAGGTGGGAGGCTTTGTGCTGCCAGAAGGACACTGCTTCATTGTTTCTGGACTTTCGCTTATACAGTGGTACCTTGGGTTACATACGCTTCAGGTTACATGCACTTCAGGTTACAGACTCGCTAACCCAGAAATAGTACCTTGGGTTAAGAACTTTGCTTCAGGATGAGAACAGAAATCATGCTCCGGCGGCGCAGCAGTAGCAGGAGGCCCCATTAGCTAAAGTGGTGCTTCAGGTTAAGAACAGTTTCAGGTTACGTACGGACCTCCAAAACGAATTAAGTACGTAACCCGAGGTACCACTGTATTCCCAGGGTTGTCAGGGATGACACTGGAGAGTATGCAGCTGGGTGTTGCCTTAGGGTATCTGAGTGGTGGCTGGCACTGTCAATGTTCGCTCGCACTCACCTGAACTCAGTTCCAGCACCTCTCAGGTGGGTGCCATTGCCATTCTAAGAGAACAAAGGGGGTGTTCGTGGTGAGATCTGGCACCCCTTTCCCTAGAAAAATAGCCCTGGTGATAGGATGTGTCAGGGTCAACCAGCTTCCCCCACGTCTTTACTGGAAATCAAGAAGAACTCAAACCCAAACCTCTAATAGAGTTTGGCAAATGGAGGATTGGGAGGAAGCAACATTTGGCTTTGCTGGAGATGAATCACAGCAGCTAGTGGGAAGTGGGAGAATGCTCTCCATTGCCAAGAAACGTGGCAGGCATGGCAGCAAAAGGGCAGGGTTGCACAATTCACCATCTGTGCTAAATTATTCAAAGGCCAAGGATCAAGGAGCACAAATAGAGAATATATTTCCTCTATAGAAGTGCAATGGCAGATCACTGGAAAAATTCAAAAGAACAGTTTTAGTGCTCAGCTCCCAGCTTGAAATTGCCACTCTGATGGGGTGCCTGGGGGCCTGATTACACAGTTGACAATCTTAGGAGCACCACGCATGAGGCAGGGGGTTATGGAGGCTCCTGTTTATTGGCTCATAAAGAAGGAGTTCTCAAGGGGGTGGAATAGCAGCTTCTCATTTCAGAAAAAGAAATCTACGAGGCACATGCCCAACAGGTATTATTAACTATGGAAGTAACAAGATATGCCACAGTGTAATGGCTCAAATGGTCAGATCATAATGCTAATTATTTAGTCTTTTAGTTGAAGTCCCCACAGGATATTAAACACTGCCAACCACTTACTGTTGCAACAGCTAATTTCTAGTTCAGTTCCTCTGCCAGAATATCTCATTGCGAATGGCCTTCATGGAGCCAAACTACAGAATGCCCTAGGCTACATATGAATTAATCTACCCTAACCTGAAATTGGCAGCAGTGTCAAATCTGAACAGAGCAGGGGGCGGGAGAAGGCTAATTTAGGCATCCTTCACTGCAACCTTTTCAGTTTTAAATAGGGTTACCTTTGTCTCTCCACAGCTGTGGATGTCTTTTAAGGGATTCCTTACTTCAAGCCACTAGTAGACATTCAAGCCACTAGTAGACATTGTTTCCTGCTTGGCAGGGGGTTGGACTCGATGGCCCTTGTGGTCTCTTCCAACTCTATGATTCTATGATTCTACCCTTTGATTGTTTCTTAGACAAAAAGCCCTCTGGATAAGAACTATACAATGTTGGTGTTATGCCACTACCTAGCACACCTCAAGCATCAGGTAAATGTTAAGCAAAGCAGCAGCATGGATAGGACTGGCAGGACTAGAAATGACATAAGAGCCTGCTGGATTAGGCCAGTGGCCCATCTAGCTGAGCGTCCTGTTCTCACAGCAGCCAACCAGATGCCTGTCAGAAACCCACAAGTAGGATTCAGGCACAAGAGCACCCTCTTGTATTCGAAACTGGTATTTGGACGCATTCCTGCCTTCAATTGTGAAGTTGTGAAGACAGATCATAGTCATAATTATAGTCACCAATGGCCTTCTCTTCTATGAATTCATTTAATTTTCTTTTAAGATCATCAAAGTTGGTGGACGTCACTGCTTCCTGTGGGAGTGAGTTCCATTGTTTATACACCCACATTGTGTGCTGGGCAGGAGGAAAAGTACCATCCCAAGAGGCAGGTAGTCATGGGAGTTAAAAGGCCTATGCAGAAGCCCCTTATGCTTAACTTTAAATCTGCTGATTCCATGCCATTCAATACTTAACATATGGAAACTTGGAGCAGGTGAGGGTCACATGCCTCATCAAGCCCAGGTGCTGCAATCAGCATGCAAAGTACAAAAGGGAAGCAGAGCTGAGGGGCTGTGTCATCTCAACTGCCCATGCTGATGGACCTTGGCTTGGATGCTCCTGGGCCTCTGTGGGACTGGGCTTTGGGTTTGAATCTGGACTGCATCCTGACTGCTGGCCTTCAGACTTGACTACTTGGATTGACCCTGGACCATGTTTCCTGACCTTTGGACTTGACATACCGACTTGCTGCCAGGTAGGCCAGGGGTTCAGGACACTTTTAAATCAAAAAGCCCAACAGAGGGTCCTCAAACCAAACCAACAATTGTTCTCCAATCCCAAAGAACCTTTTACTTGACATTAGATATTGCACTTCACTCAACTTATACAGGACTTTACACACAGGACAATTTCCACAAATTGTATAACAGCACTCCCAGTTTTTTTAACTTCAATGTACCCTTGACACTTAATGTTCATGTTGCCTTACAAAACTATAAACTAACTAAAATATTGAAGCATGTCACAATACATCGGTAAAATGAAGTGTAATGGTGGTAAACAGGTATACCACAGTCACAATATAGCATCATGTGTAGGATGGCACATGGATAAAAGTATGGAGGTTCCTTCTTCCGTAAGGCAACAAGGCTGCCAGCAGGTAGAGATTTTCTCATTTGTGTTCGCTTGTGAGACACATCTCTTCACTGGTAATGCTTCTCCCCAGTTGTTAAAATGTTTAAAGGATTTGATACATACCTAGAGGGGCTAAAATTTATTAAAGGACTCAGGAGTCAATGTATATAACATGTAAAACAAATGATCACTCTGGGTAGGAATGTGTGAATTCAGAGGGTGATTATCTGGTTTAAAAGCATAATGTACAAGCCCATAGATAAAGCAAACTAGACCCACATAAATATCTGCATGCTCATGCACATGCTATGTCACCTTTTGAAGCAATGTTCCTGAACAAGGAATAATCCTAGGTACTGACTTTATACTTGATTATTTATTCTACCAGTTCTCTTGTCTGTTCAGATCCTTATAACATTATGCTAGTTAATGAGCAATTCTTACTTAAAGGGGAAAAAATTGATTATGTGAATCTTTTAGAGACCATTCCTATTCCCTTTATTTGGATGAATGAAGTTGTCCGTTAATGGAACACAGGATTGTGAGAATAAACTCTTTCCTATTGTTTATACTAGCAGCTGGGTAAATTGGTCATGTTGATGAGCATAACATATACCATCTTCCAAAATGATGCTTCTGCAAAACTCACCCTGTCACTAAACTTATTTAGTACCATGCTGACTCTCTGTGACACCGAGGAAATCTGTTAGCAGCTTTCCAGTGAAGCCATTGCCTCTTAAACAGAGCAAAGCAAACTTGATTTCTACTGTCTGTCTAGACATGGGTACTAAATGGTTTCTTGAGAGAGCATTGATTAGAAAAATGACTCTGTGCCCTTGAGTCATTGCCAGATCCAGAGGCTCTCAGTATCGCTGTTGATGGATAACACTGATGCAAGTGGAATAAATAAGCTCCTGGAATAAGGTTGCAAGGCAAACAAGTTTTCTCCAGGGATATCATTTGGTCTAGGATTGCTTAGAGAGTGCTTTGTAAGGTTAGAGTTTTTATAGGTATCCTTTACATTACAACTTAAAGAAGCAGAAGGTGTTTATCCAATATACTCCTCCAGACATCTGAAGAATAAAAATTAATCTGTAATGCAGAGGCAAATTGGTAAAAAGGTGTTCAGATCACACATTTTTTCTGCTTAGGTTTCTGTTGCTGTCCAAGAAAAGAGCACTGATAAGGAAAGATTTTGGGACTGGTTCTTATGTATCCTAATATAACCGTCAATATAAGGACATATAATTGATGCCATTTTAATATTTGTTGCCTGTTGATATATGGACTTTTGGGAAGTTTTGAACATCTGGGATTATATTGTTTCTGAGATTATGGAGATGAACAAAAAGTCTGATCTGGTTTAAGGCAGCTTCCTTTTAAGGCTCATTCCCAGTGTCTGAATCCCTTTTTAATTCTTTGATATTTTGTAATTCCTCATTTATGGTATTCCAATTGATACCCAGTTATTTACTGTGTTCTTCTCACTTCTACTTATTGAAAACAAGATTCTAAATATCATACTGTAATTATTTAATTCTAGGAAATGGCACATTTCAACTACTGAGTAGTGTCATGTTCATCCCTTCCCAATAGGGATATCAGAACTGGAAAATGTATTTTAAAAATTAACTATAAAGATCAAGGGACTCCATGGCTTTCCTTACAGGAAGAAACTACAACACTTTGGGCTTCTTTTAGGCCCAAGCTTCATGGGAAATAGGAGATTGCACACCGTCTACCTAATTCCTGGATCTGAAAGCCACCAACCCAGCTTATTTCTGTCTGCTTTAGTTCATTACCACCTCTAGGCAAGGATAGATGGAATAAATAAGAAAACAAACCACTATTTGTTGCCATGTGTAATGGGCCTGATATTGCAATGAAAATCTTTCAGAAGCAATTGACTTTCCAGTTAACAGGCCACAATGAATCTACTTCAGAAAATTAAGCTGGTGTCAAATAATGGCACATTAAATTTAGAGATAGAGATGGAACAATCTTGAAAATTGTTTTATAATATTATTCTAACTAAACTCATAGACATTCCACAGCACACAGGGCTGAACGATATATTCCTGTTCCGTTCACTCTTACATTAACACACCACAGTTGAGCAAGTTTTATAGTTTCCACCCTTACAATTTCAAGCTGATACATTAATACTAATACAAAAATCTATCAACATTAACAGACCACTGGAGCAACATGAAGCATCATGAACTATCGTTAGTAATTTAAAACTTGCAAGAAACAGGACAGCTTGTGGGTATGACTAGATGCTTATACCATTGCCTGTAAACATGGGTGGTAACTCTGAGGGTATCTAATGTGAGATTTGTTATGGCACCTATTTGTTTCCTCTGGTGCAGTAGTGTCTGGAGTTTTGTGTACAGCAAAAATGGGTCACAAGATGAAGCGAGAAATGGGGCATCCTTGAAAAGAGGTGAACAGAATCTGAAAAGTATGTGTTGTGGCCAAGAGGAAGATGTGATTGGCCAGAAATGTTTGCCCATCGGTGGCTCATCAATCATATATCTAATTTTCCCACTAGGATATCAACATCCCAGGTTACTAGACATGGTTCTTCTGTAGCCCTGGGACCTGTTCTTTAAAGTTAAATATTAGGGATCATAATATTTCATATGGAGCAGGAGATGTAGGTCTGCTTTTTATCAAATATTTGTTGGACAGTCATTCAGCACTGACTCTCTTTGTATACATCACCATGGTTCCATAAGGCAATAAGAGCACCAATGTTCACACTTGAAACCAGGGTATGCAGGAGGGCTAAAAAAAAAAAAAAAAACTGGCACAAAAAGTATTATTGTTATATCTTGCCTTTCTGCAACGTATTTGCGTTGGCTCATAATTATGAAATTGCGTACATTGTAGTGTGCATAAACATAAAGTTATAATAAATATATTTGAACAGATGTAAAGCAAACTAAAACAGCAGTGTAAAATATATCCAAAATCAAAACAGCAGCAGTTTTTAATCCTGGTAAAATACTTGGATCAAAAAAGCTCATTGACGTAAAAATGTCTTTGCTGCCTATCTAAAACCATTTGTACTCCAATTCTTGTTCTGCTCTATTATAATAATAATATTCATAATTTATTATTTATTATTTATACCCCACTCATCTGGCTGGGCTTCCCCAGCCACTCTGGGGGGCTTCCAATCAAATATTAAAATACAGTAAAAATCAAACATTAAAAGCTTCCCTAAACAGGGTTGCCTTCAGATGTCTTCTAAAAGTCTGGTAATTGTTGTTCTCTTTGACATCCAAAGGGCGGGCGCTACTACCGAGAAGGCCCTCTGCCTGGTTCCCTGTAACTTGGCTTCTCACAGTGAAGGAACCACCAGAAGGCCCTGGGCACTGGACCTCAGTGTCTGGGTAGAACGATGGGGGTGGAGACGCTCCTTCAGATATACTGTACCGAGGCCATTTAGGGCTTTAAAGGTCAGCACCAACATTTTGAATTGTGCTCAGAAATGTACTGGGAGCCAATGTTGGTCTTTCAAGACTGGTGTTATGTGGTCTCGGCGGCCGCTTCCAGTCACCAGTCTAGCTGCCACTTTCTGGATTAGTTGTAGTTTCCAGGTCACCTTCAAAGGTAGCCCCACATAGAGCGCACTGCAGTAGTCCAAGTGGGAGATAACCAGAGCATGCACTACTCTGACGAGGCAGTGTACGGGCAGATAGGGTCCCAGCCTGCATACCAGATGGAGCTGGTAAACAGCTGCCCTGGACACAGAATTGACCTGTGCCTCCATGGACAGCTGTGAGTCCAAAATGACTCCCAGGCTGTGCACCTGGTCCTTCAGGGGCACAGTTACCCCATTCAAGACCAGGGAGTTCTCCACACCCGCCCGCATCCTGTCCCCCCAAAACAGTACTTCTGTCTTGTCAGGATTCAACCTCAATCTCTTTTAATTGATTCCAAGTTCTCAGTGAAATAAGGAGCTGAGTTAGCTGTGCAAGGCAACATGGTGGATAACTCATGGAAGATGTAGACACAGAAGTGTAGCAGCTGTGAAAAAGGCAAACTCTGTGTTAGGGATCATTATAAAAGGAACTGAAAATGAAACTGCCAATATCATAATGCAATACAAATATACTGGTGGGGCCACATTTGGAGTACTGTGTACAGTTCTGGTCACTTCAACCAAAAAAGGATATTTTAGAAGTGGGAAAGCACATTTACCTACTGAAGGAAGCATATCAGTGTTTTGAATAAACACAGAAAATGTGCTGCAGAAATCTTTCATCTTTGATAGATGGAACTGAAGTAATGGCTCTGTAGTCAAGACAAAATGCATCAATGAAAGAATGCCATGAAATGTCTTCATTCATTCCTTCTAGATTGATCACTAAGTGGCAGCTCTTCTTTTCAGGCCTTCATTCCATTTGTTTGTGAAGATTTAACTCTGAAACATAATAAGCATATTCATGTGTATTTCAATATCTATGAGAAAACATAGCTGGGCCTGCTGAGAGTAGTTGGGGTTTGAATAGCTCTTTTGAAATGGCTTAATATTTACTAGTATTGTCTCTACCGTCTTGAATATTTCATGTCACAGTCAATCAGCAGTCCAGTAAACAAAGCCAAGAGAAAACAAATATATGGATAAAGCAGTAAATCCACTACTAATAAAATAAATGTCACAGTTGCAAGGGCTTTATAGCAACTCTCACTGATTTTAATTTTTTAAACATTTTTAAGACAGTCATTCTAAGATTATGAATAACTAAAGCCAAATAAGGATGCATGTACGCGGACATTTAAGAGTGAATTTAGAATGCAATCTGCACATCAAACTGCCCATTTGTGGGTGTTCACATAATCCCACTGGTAGTTCCATAAAACCAGCTAAGACATATCAGTATCAGTACTAATCCTTAACCAGGTTGCACATCATCACAATGAGAGTGGGCAGGCAGGGCCTTGTCTCATCCCTTCGTAGAACACTTCTGTAGACCTTTCTGGTCTTTAGGACAGGTGATCCAATAGCACGACAGCCAAATATGAGAGGCTAGTGGAAGCCAGTGTGTAGGCATGTGTAGGTCACTACTTCTAGGTGTCAGTCAGGGGGAGAAGGACTCTCCATGGTCAAGGAGCAGCTGAGGGATGGAAGGGGGCAACCACACTGCACCTCTGCAGAGTCTTCTAGCAGATTGTCTGGGACAAGGATGCCACGACTGATTTGTGCCACTATAGAGCAATGTGAGTGAAGATGCACTATGTGAGCAACATTCTTCCTTTTCTCTGCCTAACTTTTTTTTTCCACCTTCCATCAGTGCTTCAGTACGTGTGAACAGACTCTCTCCCCTTACACAACTGAGATGGTTGCCATACATTCGCAGCCCATTTTCTAACACTGGCATGTGGCCACTGCCAAAGCTATCCTGGGAAGCCTCTTGGTCCCAACCTTCTTTATTCCAGTGCAGGGTGGGGAACCTCTAGCTCTCCAGATTTTGCTGCTCTACAACTCCCATCTTCCTTGATCACTGGTCATGCTGACTGATGATGGTTGCAGTCTACAGCTTTCCTACCCCTGCTCTGTTTGAATAACAATTCAGATGTAATGAAGCAACCCTCAGTTTGCCCTAATGGAACTTAAGCTAATCTTTCATATATCAGGCCACCCAACTTATTATCATCTACCAGAAGCAAATCTTCACAATTGCTATGAGTATTTTTCTCTTAGCCTAAACACTTTCAGAGAAAAATGAACATATAAAAACTCAATTAAATAATTTCAAACTTCATGTCCTATGGATCTTGAGATATATTTTCCCCTCACATCTGTGCTCATTTATGGTGTGGCGGGTATCCCCCCCCTTTAAAATATGTACTGAACCAGGTGGAGGGGCTTCTTGGTAGTGGTGCCCACCTTGTGGAATGCCCTCCCATCAGATGTTAAGAAGATGAGTAATTATATAACATTTAGGAAACATCTGAAGGCAGCTCGGTATAGGGAAGCTTTTTTAGGTTTAATGTTTTACTGTATGTTTATATATGCTGGAAGCCGCCCAGAGTGGCTGGGGAAACCCAACCAGATTGTCAGGGTATAAATAATAAATTCTTATTATTAGTAAATTATTACAGAAATTGAGGTTACATTCCTGTATACACGTATATGGGAATAAGTCCCAAAGTACTCAGTGGAGCTTACTTCTGAGTTAATATGCATTGGCTTGTGCTGTAAGATGTCCTAGTGCATGAAGGTGTGAGTCATTTCTTACTCATGGTGGTGAGTCACACTTTCCCACTTACCAATTTGAATAACATTGGTAGTCATCACTTGCTTTCTACCGACACAAAATGAGTAAGATAAAGTACCGTAGATCAGCGGGATACCTGTGGACAGGTGCACATCGAAAAGAGAAAGCCAGGAGGGATGCTGAATTTCTTAAGTTAAATGTCCGTTTTTTCCTTCAGTTTGATCTGAAGAAAACACTTAAACTTCCACCTGAAAACAGGCCAGCAACTGATTTCAAAAACTGTAAATGTCAAATACGAAGCTCTCCAAACAACCCACTCAGTGCAGTTAGTGTCATACCACCCACTCTGAGCACCGAGACAGTAATTTATGTAAGTTGTACAGCAGCAAAAGCAAATGTAACTGATGCTGCAGACTAGTTCCAGAGGAAAACGAAAAATGCTGAAACACATAGCCTTTATTGCAGTTACTTTGCATTCCTCTTCTAAAACTAAAACTGCCATGTAGCCTCAGCTAAGGATTGGAGTACATGTGGCTAGTGGGCAGCTGGGCCAAAAATGCCTCTGCACTGCCTGTGAAGTGGAGAGGCACTTTTTCCATTTTTGAGGGATAGGCTAGCAAAATGATGACAGCCTAATACTAGAACCCAGCTCCATCAATTGAAGCTGAATGTCGAAAAGATCCAGGACAGACAAAGAAGTGCATCTTCACACAGCACATAGATAAACTAGGATGTAGTGATGCCCACCAACTTGGATGGTTTTAAAAAGCAATTTAGATAAATTCATGGAAGATAAGGCTTTACTAGACATGGTAACCAGGTTAAGGCCTCTGGTGTCAGAAGCAGTATGCCTTTGAATACTATTTGCTGAGAATCGCCAATGGGGGAAGTGCTGCTGCTGTGTTCATGCTCTGCTTGCAGGCTGCCTAGGGGCACTGTATGAACAGGATGTTGAACTGGGGGGGGGGTCTTTCCTCTAATCAATCAGGGTTCTTCTTGTGTTCCAGCTTTGGGAGTCAGGGCTTTCTTTCATCATGGCCAACAGCAGAAGCTTCTTCTTGTTCTTGCAATACCTTCTTCTTGCTGCCACAAAGAAGATAGTTGTAGTGTTCTGAGTGATTCCTGGACCCTTTTGCCCCTCCTAGAATCCTTTAAGGGTCATTATGGGGCATTGTTTATAACACTGCAGCTGCCACCACTTTCCCATGCTAGCAAAAAGGGGCTCCCCCCCCCCAATGGATAAATCAGTGCTCTTTTACATTACCAGTGCAAGAGTGTGGCTTGCAAGTTTATTTGCCATTCCATTTTCATTCCATTTTCTATTTTTCATTCCCCTCTACATGTGCCAGATTCTGCCCAACTGGGGAGGGGCAGGCTAGCATGACATGTGAGTGACATGTGACGGGGTGAAGCCTGGTGAGGCCTGGCGCAGATGTGGGAAGGCCCGCCAGGGCCCACTGTAGGCCACAGAATATTGAGGGGTCCCACCCCGTCCTTGAAAATTTTAGAGGGCTTGCCCCTGTCTCCCTACTACAATACACACTTGAGAAGCTCTGTTCAGAATTAGAACACAGCACCAGTGATGTGTGAAAGCTTCTCCTAACATTCTGTTTTGGGGAATTGGGGATTAAAATCTGCCTCCAAGAAGAATTTGGATCAAGGCTACAGATGGTGTGGGGGAGGTCAGAAACCCCACCTACTACTCCTTATCCACTGTCCCACACTCCCCAGCCTGCTTCTGCCTTTTTCTGACTGCTCCTCTATCTCCCTCATCTATCTATGAGGTTTATAAGTCATTGGAAGGAGGTCAGAAGTTTGTGACTTCTCATCAGCCCCTGCTTACCACCCTGCACCGAGATGCATGCCAATCCTTGTGAGCGAGTAGCCAATCTAGAAGCTGCTTCTTCACAGTGTGAACAAAACTGGATAAATGTAGAGATGCATACGGTACTTCTTAGCAATTGACATAAAGAGTTGTTGCCAAAATTTAATCTGAGTAAGCTTGTGAGGTCCTTCAGAAACAAGATATCTGGGGATGTTTTTTATGGAAGGAAAAATATCTTTGATTAAATGTAAAATGTTCACTTCTGACCTTCACAGACCACTCAGAAGGCATGAAAGGGCAAGGCAAGCTCCAAATGAACAGCTTCCTAGAATGAAATCTTAAGAGTGGACTCAAGGCTCTTTTTGGCAGGGTCCTTGAGGAATGGAATAGGGGTGCGGGTGGCGCTGTGGTCTAAACCACAGAGCCTAGGGCTTGCTGATCAGAAGGTTGGCAGTTCGAATCCCTGTGACGGGGTGAGCTCCTGTTGCTCAGTCCCTGCTCCTGCCAACCTAGCAGTTCAAAAGCACGTCAAAGTGCAAGTAGATAAATAGGTACCGCTCCGGCAGGAAGGTAAACGGCGTTTCCGTGCGCTGCTCTGGTTCACCAGAAGTGGCTTAGTCGTGCTGGCCACATGACCCGGAAGCTGTACGCCGGCTCCCTTGGCCAATAAAGCGAGATGAGCGCTGCAACCCCAGAGCTGGTCACGACTGGACCTAATGGTCAGGGGTCCCTTTACCTTTACTTTTGAGGAATGGAAGGCTTTAAAGCAGTCAGAGGGAAACCTTTGGGGCTCCATGTATCAGATCCTTATCAGGATTAGCCTTGTTTGCCAAATCTGACATGTGGAGGGGGTCATTTCCTCAGGGGATACAGGCACCAACGTGAGAGAACCCGACCGTTGTGGAGACTAGATAGTGTGGGACAAGAACTTATCTCAGGTTTACAATTCTCTAGCCTGGACTAACATGTCAAAGAGACTCAGTAAAAGTAAAACTACTGTTTGTAATTTCTAGAAGTTTTCAAAGTATCTAATATTTTCTGTTTTATTTGTTACTTGTGAAAAATAATGTAAGGGGGATATTGATATTAGCTCAATGCCTATATCGCCACTGCCTTCAAGTATTTAGAGGGTTATTGCATAAAAATTCTACTGCAGCATATTTTAATCCAAATACCAATTTGCTTCTTCCAAGGAATAAAGTGCCTTCATGCAGATATTTCTCAGATAGTTAAAAGTGTTAAAATTGTGTTTCATTCTGAACTGCTCTCAATGCGTCAGTGTTTGACTTGAAGGATGTTTAAGATCTGAGGATGAATAACATTTGATAAGGAACAAATTGTAATTGCTTACTTCATTATACAATTTTGCACCAGCTTCCAATTTATTAGGTCTAAACGTTGTTGTCAAGAGCCAGAGAGAGTGAGAACACAAAATTGACACGCAAGTATTGTTATCTCAAAGGGGATGAGACTGGTATGTGTCAGATGTGGGATTTGTTATTGTTGAAAAAGTAACAATGCAATTTACAATCTGACTTTTAAAAAGATGGCACTGTGCTCCATCAATATGGCATTCAGATCTTATATTGGCATTTTGTATTATTTACTATGTATGCTATCCGGCTATTCGCTAGAGTTGCTTCTGAATTATTCCAACCTTTGTTGACATTTATGTTTTCTTCAACTCACAGAAGGGTTATGAAAATAGGCATTTCTTCACTGTCAAGTAAACGCAGTCTGACTATTTATACAGAATGATGAGTTGAACAAGTCCCGGGAGGACACAAGTGTAGTTTCATTCCTTTCACAAGCCATCTGCTACCCTTCCTGCAAAAGGAAGGGTTACAAACAGCCTTCATATCATGGCTACTTCAAAAAGAACTAAGACTATCATTATGTAATGAGTAAGTACTGAAAGAAAGGTAATGTTTCACACAATAATTTGGATCACAGTCAGTATGATCTTAGAAAAGAAGTCTATCATTTCATCAGACTTCCCCACATTCATGAAGTTCTGCCCTGGGATTCCCCTCATTCTGTGAGGATTACATGCTCACCAACTTCTAAATAATAGCACACAATCTGCCTTCAGTTGACTTTTTTACACCATTCAAGATTCATCTCAGGCTATGCTAATAACAATACTGCCATGTTTCTCTTTTTAGGAACATAGGAAGCTGCTTTATACTGAGTCAGACAACTAGTCCGCCTAGTTCAGTATTGCCTGCAATGACTGCTGTGGTTCTCCAGGGTTTCAGATACGAGTTTTTCCCTGGAGGTGCTACCTGGAGATGCTGATCTTATGCATAGAAGACAGATGCTTTACCACTGAGCTAGATCTGGGTAACAGCTGGGCTTAATGCTTAAAACTATGCATCAGACACTGCTTCTTCATCTCAGAAGACTAGGAGTAACCTGATATCTCCATTTACCCAAAAGAATCTATTCCACTTTGCCTTCTAAATGCCAATAAGATTCAAGCCTTTGGTCCATAATCCGAGGACTGCGTCTAGGTTTGACCACTAGTTGCTGCCATTTACCAGTATACCTGGTAAATTTACCTTCAGTATACCTGAAGGAGCGTCTCCACCTCCATCGTTCTGCCCGGACACTGAGGTCCAGCGCCGAGGGCCTTCCCTCACTGCGAAGTTACAGGGAACCAGGCAGAGGGCCTTCTTAGTAGTGGCACCCGCCATGTGGAATGCCCTCCCACCAAATGTCAAAGAGAAAAATAAATACCAAACTTTTAGAAGACATCTGAAGGCAGCCCTGTTTAGGGAAGCTTTTAATGTTTAATAGGTTATTGTATTTTAGTGTTTTATTGGAAGCCGCCCAGAGTGGCTGGGGAAGCCCAGCCAGATGAGGGAGAAATTTTAAAACCATCACGGCATAAAATGGTAAATAATAATAATAATAATAATAATAATAATAATAATAATAATAATAAATAATTTATTATTTATACCCTGCCCATCTGGCTGGGTTTCCATTTATATTCCATAATATTCTCTTACAATGCAACCCATCCATGAGGCAAGGTGAGACAACTGCTTCAGGCAGTAGGACCCACAGGGGCAGCAGATCCCAATGTCAATCTTTCCCATCATCCCCTGTTTTTAATGTAGATATTCCCTCGCCTCTTTTTCATTGGCAGGGAGGGGAACAGCATATGGAGTCTGGCGCAAGTGCCGAAATGTCTCAGGGTGGCTCTGGTGCAACCTATAACCTCCTTATTCAGAAGTAGATGTAAGGTCAGGCATAGGCAAATTCAGCCCTTCAGCTGTTTTGGGACTACAACTCCCATCATCCCTAGCTAACAGGACCAGTGATCAGGGATGATGGGAGTTGTAGTCCCAAAACGTTTGGAGGGCCGAGTTTGCCTATGCCTGTGTAAGGTCATTGGGACTTACTCTTGGATAAGTGTGTATAGGATCGAAATCCAAATTATGGGCTTCTGTATGACTTTTCTTGCCAGTTCTGATACTCAGGCAATTCCTCACATTTCACCTTCCGCACTGATAACTTTTGGCAACAAATTTGTCTTTTGAAGCTGGAGGAACAGTGGACATGCTATTTCACCTTTGTAAAGACCTACATTTTGTACAATAGATCAAAGTATTAACCATACAATTCCTTCCCTTCTGCTACTCAGTATCTGTTCAGCGTGAGTAAACTGAATGCACATCAGGGGTAGGAAATGAGGATAGCAGCAGCAAGCTCTACTAGCAGGATACTCTCTGCATGCAAACTCATTCAGCGCAGAGGCGAAGGAAGGTCAGGTGGTACCCAGTGTGGAAAATTTCTTGTCACCCCCCCCCACATTGATATTCCCCCCCCCCTGCAAAAATGGTTTTACGTTATTTCATATTTTATTACAAAGGAATGTGGATTCTGGGCCTCTGATAACAGGCAGGTGACTGTGGACAGATACATAAATCTACAGGATGGATTGTGTTTTGGCTTTTGTTATTTTATTTATTTATATTTATTGTTTATTTAATAAAATTTATTTTTAAAAAACCAGCAAAGTGGTTTACCAAAAAACACACACAAAAACCACCACAGCAGTAAAATCAAGAAAAATTAACAATCCTACCTTAAAACATACAAAAGCTAAAATATTAAAATTAAAATTACTTCAACTTCCTAAGCATCTAAGTATGCCTGCCTAAAGAAGAATGCTTTTAGCAGGTGCTCGAAAAGAGTCTAGCAAAGGCACGTGCTTCGTTGCAATAGGCGGGGAGTTCCAAAGTGCAAGTGCTGTCACAGTAAACAATGCCGTACAGATATTATGTGGAACCTGTAGGAGTGCTTGAAACTACTGAAGGGGAGGTTTTATTTATTGTGATTTCACCATAATCTGTATTATCTGAAAAGGAAAACGTTTATTTAAAAAACAGGACTGCACAGCAGCAATCTAGTCTCATCATGATCAGTGGGACTTATTCCCGAGCCGACGGTGCAGAAGATGGGCTGCAATCCTATGCACCCCTTGCATCCAACTTGTACCTAAAACTGTGCTCAAGCCTGTACCAGAGAATTGTAGAGTTGGAAGGGACCCCTGAGGGTCATCTAGCCAAACCCCTGGGGCAATGCAGGAATCTCAACTAGACCATCCCTGACTGATGGCCACCCATCTTCTGTTTTCCTCCTCAGCCAGGACACAAAACAACAGAGACTGGAGGTGGGGGGAAAGACAAATTTTGACAATGGGGCAGATTTGTCAGGCGCGCGCAGGAACAGCTTGAAGACTTTAAACAAAGAGAAACCCCACACGGGTTTCCCAACATGTAACGTAACAGGGAGGGAGCCATCTCAGATAGAGAGAAAGACATTGGGGGAGGGGAGGACAAAAGAGTACCAAAGTCCGCCCATTTTATCCTCTTTGGGATGGTGGCGCTAGGGCTCTGGGACCACCCTCCTCAAAATATTTACCACTGTTTGTTACCACGGTTATTCTATAGTACAGATCCTTTTAAAATTAAATACTTTCTCTAAAATTAAAATGGCAGAAGTAATCAATAGCATTGTTATCAAAGGAAAGGCGAGAGAATAGTCCCTAATAGATATAAGGGAGACACAGATACACAAGCACACAGAAGTACATAATCAAGCCTTGGGGAGAGGGGTGGGAATGTACAGTTTCCTTTACTTAGTCTTGAGATGCGAGATTGAAGGGGCTTAAAAAATAAAAGTCTTGTGTCTAGGAATATTTTTCTGCAAAAGCATCAGACTGGTTGCTCCACTGAATTGAAATTTCAGCCTTCACGACATAAGAAAACGGCAGTAAACAGCTATTTTCATGGAGGAGGGTCAAGATATTAACTAATATGCATAAAATTTCACATATAGCTATATATGTGTAGTAAGTGTAGTAAGATAAGACCTTTGGAGCAGGCATTTTTTTAAAAAAGATTTTTATGAACCGTGCTAGTAGGGCAGTACCGTATTTTTCGCTCTATAGAACGCACTTTCCCCCCTCCAAAAATGAAGGGGAAATGTTTGTGCATCCTATGGAGCGAATGCAAGCTCCCTCTGTGCTCCGGAGGCTATGCGTTGCTTTCGCTGAAGCCTGAAGAGCGAGAGGGGTCGGTGCCTTACACCAAATCTGCCCATTGATCCATCTAGTTCAGGTCTATACAGAGTGACAACAGCCTTTCCAGTTTTCAAACAGTGTTCTTTCTCAGCTCTGCATGGAGATACTAGGGAGTAAACTTGGGACCTTTTGAATGCAACGCTTATGCTCTGCCATTGAGCTGTGACCCATCTCCAGAGGTACATTTCTTACATTCAGAAGCAAGTCTTAGTTTCCCTTGTGTGATAGGTAAGGGGAACTTGTGGTTCTCCATGTTATTGAACTTCATCTCCCTCCAACCCCAACCAGCATGGCCAATGGTCAGGGATGATTAGAGTTGCATCCACAATGTCTGGAGAACCACAGTTTCCCAACCCCATGGTCTTGGGGAGGATGCTAAGCATGTTTTCACTTTACTATATTTACACAATCTTTCTGCCAATAGCCATGATGACAACAAAGGTCATCTTTTAACCAACAAGTCCTCTCCGCTAAACCTGGAAACTAGGTAATAAGTAGGTGTCATGAAAGGCAATTCTTTCTCATTTGAAGAACACCAGAACACAGGCTATGTGCAAATACTCTACATGCTGATGCCCTTTGTGGACTAACTCTATATGTGATGATTCTATCATTTATTCTAATAGGTAAGCTGTAGTAACTGAGCCATGAGCTGGTAAGTTTTCAAGTAAGACACTGACTAATCTCTGTGCCCAACAGGCTTCTTCTATAGCGAGTTTCTCTATTTTTCAGGAATCAATCCCCCTCTGAGTGCCAATTTATGAAATAGTAAGTAACAGTACAACAGTTCATTATTTTGCATTGCAGAAAATCAATGCTAACACAAAAAGCTGTAAGATGTGCTTCTGATTATTTATGCTTAACCAATCCAATTAAAATCAGTCACATTGATATTGGTTTGCCTTTACCTAACTGCAGTTGACTAATGTGATATTCCTAGCTACTTTTAACAAAATTAATAACAAAGTCCTGAGCTTAACTGTCAGTAACAAAGACACCCCCCCCACACACCCATATCCACACACCCCTACCCCTAGTCTAGAGAACAGGATTCATTCCAGTACAACTTTAAACAGCTCAGTCAAGAAGGATTTAATCAAACACTTAATCAACTGGTCTCAATATGTTGCAAAGCACTGAAGTGTTTTCCACCCCTCATTCCTCAGTCTTTCAGTTAAAAACAATAGCGGGCTGGGAAGCCCATTAAATTACCGTACTATTGCAACTGCAGGTTACAGCTAGAAGCAGGAACTCCATCTGGTATTATATTGATCTGCAGATCTAGGCCTTTACAGAAGCCAGAAGTTTGGTTTACAAAGATCAGGCTGTAAAGCAGGAAGTGGGAATCTGTAGCTCCCCAGATGTTGTTGGGCTCACCTCTTAATATTGGCCATGCTGTTTTGGACTGATGGGAGGAATAAAAGAGCACCTGGAGGTACCTATAGGTACCTCACCTCTTCTATAAGGTTGTCATGTTGTGTCCAGCAAATGCTATTTGTCCACACAACGTGGCAAAATGCCTTGTTCATTGGATCAGGGCTTGCATGGGGAGGGACAAACCCCAGCTGATGTGATGAGATATAGACAACCATGGATGACATTAGCAGTGGGTCACTTGACATGAGCATGAAAAGAGAGAGCCCAAGCAACACAGTCAATGAGGTTACAGGTTACAGGTTGCAAACAGGATATCCTATTATAACATTATTACTTGGAATCCCCTTCAAAGCACAGAAAGTTTGTCAGCGTTGGAAGCCATGATTCTAGGATGTACTTGCAGTGACTGCATTGTTGGATAAAACTGGGACACTCATTTTTCCTTCTGTGGTCTGCATTTCTGTTCTCGAGCACGTGGTCCATTCATCCAATACACTGTCCTGTGTCAATGCTTTCAAGTGTATGATGCTAATTATAAGTGGGACAAGTAGAAGGGATATGATTGACTTCATTTCCCCCTCCTTTTTTGGAAGACCAGTCACAGAGCACACTAAATATAGCTGGGACAAAACTGGTGGTTGCAAGTGCCTGCAAGTTTTAGTGACTTGAAAGGACTTCCAAGTGATAATGCTATCATGGAACATCCTGTTTGCAGCCTGCAGAATGAGGTTGAATTCATTATTAGTGACAGAGTATAAGGAGTAAAGGAGTGGTAGCAACAAAAACACATATTGGATTAAATGATAATTCATTTGTTTGGTTCAAGAGTAAATGAATAGATGGAAGGTTGCTATTGTAGTTACAAAGCTGTTGTTGCACCAGGACTGAGTTCAGCTCTTTATGTTACTGATTTACTCTAGATGCTGCTTCTATTTTGAGCCTTAGTGTTGCTTGTTTGTTCTGATTGTTTCTCCCTATGTTTCCCGTTAGAGTAGTTCACCATGTAGCCTCTCTTCATTTAGTCAGTCTCAAGTGATTTATCAGCCATAGTCTGTCTTACAAACTTGTTGAATTCTTAGTTCCTTGCTGTGGCTGTGTTACATACAAACACAGAGTCTGTTTCTGTACTATAGTGCTGTTGTGTGCACAAAAGCATTCAGTGTTGTAAACACCAAAGCATCACATAATACACACTTCCCATCATCATCCCACAGTTGCACCCCTGTTGACAATCCATTATTGTGTCGGATGATCATGAGTCACTTACATGATGCAGAGATGAATTGTTCGCAGTTGTTACAGGATTGTTCAAGGTCATTAAAACAGAAAGAGATTGCAAAGAGCTCCAAAAAGAACTCCCCAAACTGAATGAATATGTGGTTAAAAGGCAATTGCAGTTCAGTGTAACCAAATGTTAAGTGATGTGAAATGTTAATTTCACATATACACTCATGGGGTCTAAGCTGGTGGTGAATGATCAGAAAAGAAACCTTGGAGTCATAGCAGATAGCTTGGTGGAAATATTGACTCCGTATGTGGCAGCTGTTGAAAAGGAAAATTCCATACCGGGAAAATTCCACTGGGAAAGCAGGTAAAAATAAAGCTTCCAATATCATAATGCTATCATACAAACCTATGGTGAGCAACATTTGGAATATGGTGTACAGTTATGATAATCTCACCTCGAAAGGATATTATAGAGTTGGAGAAGGTTCAGAAAAGGGCAGCCAGAATTATTATGGGGGTGGAGCGACACTCCTTTGAGGGAAGGTTATCGTATTT
The DNA here is from genome assembly GCF_965112155.1 of Podarcis liolepis. Taxonomy (NCBI): domain Eukaryota; kingdom Metazoa; phylum Chordata; class Lepidosauria; order Squamata; family Lacertidae; genus Podarcis; species Podarcis liolepis. Next base: position 37,721,742 of record NC_139560.1, read on the forward strand.
GTGACTTTTTTTCATTTAGAAGGTGATTAAGAGGTTAGGTAATAGAAGTTTATAAAATTATGCAAAGCATGGAGGAAGTAGATCAGGAGTCAGCAACCTTTTTCAGCCGTGGGCCGGTCCACTGTCCCTCAGACCATGTGGTGGGCTGGACTATATTTTGAAGGGGGGGGGAATGAATGAATTCCTATGCCCCACAAATAACCCAGAGATGCAGTTTAAATAAAAGCACGCATTCTACTCATGTAAAAACATGCTGATTCCCGGACCATCCGCAGGCTGGATTGATAAGGCGATTGGGCCACATCTGGCCCCTGGGCCTTAGGTTGCCTACCCCTGAAGTAGATAGAAAATATAGACAGAAAAAAGCTGTTCTCCCTCTCTCATAGAACTAGAACTTATGGACCTCCAGTGAAGCTGAATGTGAGATTTGGGACAGATACTTGTTCACTCAGCACTTAGATAAATGATGGAACTTGCTTCCACAGGAGGCAGTGGTGGCCACCAACTAAGATGGCTTTAAATTCCCAGAGAATAAGATTATCTAGGGCTAGAGGCAGCATACTTCTGAATACCTGAATACCTTGATGTGGATCACAGGAGAGGATAGTGCTCCTGTGATTGGGTTCTGGCTTGTGGGTTTCCCACAGGCATCTGTGTTGTCACTATGTTGGGCCAGCAGAAGTCTGCTCATGTGACATTGGACATTTCTCAGTATACAGACAGAGTAGGATAACAATTACCACCCAGGTTTCATTCAGTATTGGTTTCATTCAGTGATTTAACATGATTCCTCGCTATCACAGAACTAGTGAATGTTCACCTGGATGTCATGTATTTTGTGTCACGAGTTGTTAATAAGAATATGTTTCTGATACTAGCTATGTGAGTGCAGTTAACATCTAGCTAGTAGTCCAAGCAAAGGTTTGTTGGTTCTGATTTATTACATGATGAATGGGGCAAATATTATGGATTGGGGAAAATAAACAGGAATCCGGCCCATGGGTCAGGACAAGCACATGTGCTTGCCAAAGAATGTACATAGACAACATTAGGGACTCCTGATGTAGCTGGAGCCCTAAGCATAATGTTCAATCTAAGCCGTTCACTGAAGTCTTTCCTTGGAGGAAGGGAATTAAATATGGTCCTTTAACAGACATTGCAGATGGGGAAGTAATTAGAAAGGCTATGCAGCATCTGTGCTTTTGAGCTTTAGCAGTTAAAGTGAGCAGCTTCTCTTCAGAGACTGACAACAGCATATAATGTTGTAGTGCCAATTGTAATTTGCAGATGTATTGCCAGGATGAAAAATGAGTGAACCTGGGAAGCCTCAGGAATGGTGATGTAGGCTGATAATCTCTATTGTACTGAGAATTAATAGTGGAATAGCAATTTATTAGCAAACTCCCCAATTCACTGTTCAGTAAGAGCACATAAAGGCATAAAAGTGTGATTCAGTCATGTTCTGTTATAGCTCACAGCAGGCAACCTGCATCTTCCTTAGAGGGCTTCACAGTCTTTGAAATCATAAAGCCAGTGCAGATGTCAGTGTGTGGTAAAGAAGTTTTTAACTGCTTGTTGCTTCTGCAGAACCACACCCTTGTTCCAAGGCTGCTGGATAACCTGTTTGCCAATGAGCATCACTATGTCTGATATGTAGGCACAGATGTACAAGATAGGTGTTGTCTTCTAATTTGGTGGCCAATATTCAAGGTACAAAGTAGAGGTCCTGGTACACAAGAAATCATGGAAATCAGAGAACAAACTCACATTGAGCAAACTTGACTTGGAAAACATGATGAAAGAGATACCCAGATGCTAACAGACAATCAAAATCTGTCAGGAGCGAGGAACCTGTGGCCTTATAGCTCCCATCAGCCCCAGTCAGCAGAGGCAATGGTCAGTGATGATCGGAGGGCCACAGATCCCCTCTGCCTGGTCATAATGTAGGAGGCCGCACCTGAAAATAGGTACGTTATGAAGCTGCAAAATACAAATAAATGCTGCCACATTACAGTAAGAAAACATATTGTGATGAGGTTGGAGACTGAGACTGCTCACCTGTGCCAGTTGCATGGAATCACACCCAGGTGTACCATGGGAGGGTGGTGTTGGATGAGCAGGAGAAGAATTGTTTCTTTTCTATAAGCCACAGAGAAAGATGGAGAATGGGAGGGGGGCAGAGTGAAGCAGAAGCGGAAGATTTTGAGCATGCTTAATTGTTTGTTACAGGGAGAGGTTGTCCTCCATCCCACCCTATGTTGACCTGGGATACCTAGGTCAAAGACCAGGGACTAAGAGTGGTTCTAAGCCCTGTAAGCAGGGGCTCCAAATACTCTGAAGCTTGGGGGTTTGGGGAACGTACCACAGCAAAATTGAAATGGCTGACTATTACAGAATGAACTTAGCTGTTGTAGCTGCAGCAAGCATGTTTAGACTCTAAAAAACAATTATAAGCAAATGACTGTGCTGTACGACATTCTACCTCAGAGCCATTTCTAACATGCCTGTTCAATATTCACATTCTGAAAAAAGTGGATAAGGAGAAGCTGTCAAAAAATGTTCTCAGATGAGCATCTTTGCCATCTGGAGACGATCATGCCCCAGGCGCAGATTTGGCAAAGTTCCTAGACCTCGCACCACCATTCATGCATCTCAGGCTCATGTTGAAGAATTCCCATATTGCACAGAAAATTCTGATAATACCGTAGTACAGAAACAGCAGATGGAACTTCAGCACAGCCCTGCAGCATGCAGTGCTTCAGATACATGTCCCACATTACCTGAATTGGAAGGTTCAGAAAAGGGAGACAGTCAAACAACACTTTCGTTCATAAGACATGAGGCCTATCCAGCAGTTGCACAAATTTGGGCTTGATGTCTGTGTTCACACCAGCTTTCATTTTATATACATCATTACTAATTCCCAGAGGGCTCTCCAAATATATTCTAGTATTATGAAAAGGAGGAATATAGGAAGCTGACCAATGGTCCATCTAGCTCAATATTGCCTATAGTACACTGGTTAGAAGTGGCTCTCCAGGGTTTTAGACACGAGTAATTTCACCTGAATATGCTAAGTGTCAGAGCAGTGAAACTAGCCTACAAAGATTTTTTTTTTAAAAAAAATATCCTTTTATATTTTCCATTGTACTTGATCTTGCTTCCCAACTTCAAGTGCCGTAATGAGCTCATGAATCTGTAGCAGACGATATACTTTGATTCACAGACATTTCCAAGATTATCTTGTGTGGGAGAGTAGGTGGGTGGGATCCAAACACTATAGATATTTGTCATAGCATTTGCTGTGTGTCTCTGTAGGCTTCTTGCTCACAAGCTTTTGAAAATCTTTCCTCTTCTCTGATTAAAGGTCTGAAGCCTCTTACATTTGAATAGTCTGAAGAGCTTATTGGTTTACACCTAGCCAAAGCTGTTCATATTTTATTTATACCTCAAAATGCCCTGATTGATACTAAACTGCAGGGAATATGAACTGAAAGCATAGAGTATAGATTGTTTCTGGGTGATAAACAGCTCATAGATAGATAAAAGAAAAAATAATAGGGACAGTGTTGAAGAGACCTGCTTAATCCCAGATTATTTATTTAAAAGATGTTTAGGCTGCCATCCATGAAAAATATGCTTGATGTTTTTATTTTTTTATTATTATTTATACCCAGCCAGATGGGCAGGATATAAATACTGTATTATTATTATTATTATTATTATTATTATTATTATTATTATTAGCAAGCAATAAGGTTGATAAAGCAGCAGCATAGAATATAGTCCCATATAACCAAGAAATAGGACATAAAAACAATTTAGCATTAAACTTCAGCAAGGTAAATAAAAATACCGTACTATAATTTGACAATACCTGCTAATACTCTGGTGCTATAATGACATCCAAGATGGTGGAACCACGTGGTCTTCTCAGCAGAGATGTTTCATAGTCAGGGCTGCCACAAATGGAAGTTTGGTGGACTCCTTGCACCTGTATCAGTCTGCTTGCACACTGATATCTACAGTGGAGACTCTCCCTTCACCTTGTGTGCCCACTAGGGATGAAATTTTCTGACAATCTTAAATGTGAGCTTATTGGCACAGATCCCCCCCCCCCAATTTCCATCTTGCTCCTTCAACTGGTTCTGCTAAAAGTATAAACAATGTTTAATAATAATAATAATAATAAATTTTATTTATATCCCGCCCTCCCCAGCCGAAGCTGGGCTCAGGGCGGCTAACAACAATCAAAATAGTCCAACATTCTAAAACATTCATTATAAAATTAATTAAATCAAATTAAAATCAAATTAATGGCAACCATCAAGCAAAATTTTGTGCAGATTGCCAGAGGAGGGGGTCAGGCTGCGCCCTGACAAAAGGCCTGGTGGAATAGCTCTGTCTTGCAGGCCCTGCGGAAGGATGTCAGGTCCTGCAGGGCTCTAGTCTCTTGTGACAGAGCGTTCCACCAGATTGGAGCCACGGCCGAGAAAGCCCTGGCTCTAGTTGAGGCCAACCTAACCTCTCTGTGGCCTGGGATCTTTAGGGTGTTTTTACATATTATACTCATTGAATATGTATAATATTATATGCATATATCCTCCAGGTTTCCTAAAACAACCACCACATAAATCCATACAACCAGTGCTTTTTTCGGGGAGGGGGTATGCATACCTCTAAACATTTTGTGAATCTTTGTCCATTTGTCCATTTACTGTATTTATTTTTCCTGACTTGAGCTATAAAATGGTGATTTTCCTGAGTCAAAATGAGAGTACCCCTAAACATTTTTTAAGAAAAAAAGCACTGTATGCAACAATGCATAGAACTGGATAAAAATACTCAAGATGTAAGGTAAGGACAGCAAAAGGCTGCATCTGACCCATTAAACTGACACTTTCTCTCCCCATTGATGATTTATTTTCTCCTCACCTGGTGGATAATGGTAGGGGGGATGCGGGGCAAGCACAGGATAAAATTTCAGAACAGCACTAGCTCTAGACCACTATCTGAGAGCAGCATTGTGGCTCTACTACAACTGTGTAAAAGCACATCCAGTGTGATAAGCAGTCTGGTACTGTCTGCTGCTACCAAAAAAAAAAAAAAAAGACTTTTAAGAGAACTGAAAACTTCAATGTGGTACTAAATTTTGAAGCTAGACAACATAAAACTCTGCAATACAGGACTCTCTTGTTTTTCCCGAGCAGCTCAATAGGACTGTAAATTGTGGCGGTTTCTCAGTGTGCAACACACATTTCAATTTCCCTGAGTTTTTCAATAGCCGAAAATAGATTGCCTTTTACCTTCTGGAGAGCATGGTGTAACTGTAGCTCATACCAAGAGAACTCATTGGCTTCTAGTAAGAGAGCTCTCTCCCTTGAGAGTTGTTTTCCAGACAGCAAAGGAGGCCGCCACCATTCACCTTACCCTAACCTTTTCATGTAATTCTATTACACTGAAAATGGTTTCATTGCTTTCGTTTCTAGCATGTACAGACAAGCAGTTGGTGGGTGTAAAGGACAGTGGAGGTCATACAGTGCTGTGATTCTGAAGGGGAAGAAAAAGAGATGAGCATAAAGCAATCCTAACCCCAGCCAGGGAGCATTTACTCCCTGCTGCAATAGCTGAGTGGTCTGAGGAACAAGCCTCTTTGGGGAGCCACAGGGCTTTGGAATCCAGTTTGAGATTGAGATGGACCTCTGCCAAGGCCCAGCCCACCTATCCCAATCTGTGGCACGTCTCTCCATCAAGGATGTTCCATCCTGCTCCCTTTTTCAGTCATCAACATGGGGAGACAGGGGTCAAACTGTGATTTGGGTATATATTTATATACACACATGGACATACTAGGGGCTGTGCCCCTGCTCGCCAGCCCCCCACCCATCCTCACATTAACCCCCAGAGCTTTCCCTTCCCACCCTATACAATTACTAAGCTTGGTTATTGTTATAGTTATAAATTTAATGTAAATAAAATGCTGTGTTTGAATACGGTGTATTCTAAATGTTGCAATAGGAAGTTTACCTTAGGCAAAAAGGTTCCACTCTGGCAAAAGCGTCAGAGAAGGTTGGTATTCTTTCCATTAGAGTGTGATAAGCTGTGTGATGACTCATCTCCAGAAAAATGAGCTGCAGAGCTCGCAGAGCAGGAAGCTGAAACGTGTGTGTGCTTGCTTAGAGATTGCTAGTAGCAGCTGTGGCAGTGGTTGCAGAGAAGTTCTCCAGTGATGAAGAAGCTTAGGATCTCTTTCCAGGACCAGTGAGAGGATGTTTACTGAACTGCATGCAGGACTGAACTTCATTGCTTGTTTGCAATGTCCTACATTGTTATTTTGTGACATTTATCTTATTATATCTACTTTTCAAAGACTGCTCTGCAGTAAAGCTTTGAAGCCCATTGTTGTGGTGGAGAGAATTCTTTTCTACACAAGGTCCAGATCAGGGATTCCACGGAACAGCTCTAGCACTTTTCACCTTCCCAACCCTATTTATGAAGTCACTTTAATCTTTTCTTCTGCAGCCTTGCTTGGCACACATTTTCACATTCAAAATGAATTCAATGAACCTGTCTTTCAAGTACACATGTCAAATGTTCTTTAGGGACTTAGGAAAGGGCATTAAAGTGGTCAGAGTCTTTGCCACTGCCATCTTCCTGGACCACTTCCTCCTACCCTTGCTTTGCCTTCTCTCTTATATTATTTACACACTGACTCCACCCCTTATTTTGGCTGGTTTTCGCTTTGAAATCTTGCCTATTCTATACTGGCCCCCCATAGCCCTGCTTGGCACTTTTTCCTCCAGCCTGGATATCCTTTGCATTCCTTTCATCATAGATTCTCTTCTCTGGCTGGCTGTTCCACAAATGACTATAGGCAGTGCTTAAATCTTGTGAGTATAGTTTTATAACAGCAAATGATGAATTAAAATGTAATTGAGATATGCAAATATAATTAGATGGGAAATATTTTTAATAGGCCTGCTTCCACACATCCATAGTCATCTTGGATATATTTTCAATTCCCATCATTCTAACAAGATGCAAATAAAAATTACTGTAATAATGTCCTTCCAAGTGATATACGTATATGAATCCCAAAATGAATTTGCTGCTACTTCTACTAGTGATTGTGGAGGCATATGGGAGCAGCATTTACTGTCAAACTTTGAACAAAATGTCTCAAAAGATTCTAGAAACTGACAAAACAACAAAGACTTTAGATGCAATTGAAAATGTCAAAAGGAAACATTTTGACCATTTTATTCCAAACTGAAACATACAGAAGAACTATCTAGAAGCATGCTGAATCCTTTTCCAAATGTCAGAATATTAGAGAATCCATTCTCAAAACTGTTAGCAGGTGGTATATTAAGCCAGCAAAACCGAAGATAAAGTAGGAGAAAGTCTCCTCTGTTTAATGGGGAGAAAGTCACATTTCAATATAGCTGTCCAAAGATCTAGGGTTGGTGGCAAATATAAGCTATTCCCCCCGCCCCTGCCCAAACCAAGTGTTCAGCTGATTTTCCCCAGAATTCCAAATTAATTCTGCTTAATTTTGCTTGCATATTTTGAGTCCATATGCTCTAGAAAGAAAAAATGTGACTTCCTATTTAATTCATAATTTTTTTATAGCTGCATAGAATTTTATGCAATTGAATACAATATTTATTCAGTATTTATTTAAGTGGTAAATATATTTTTTAAAATATAATTCATCTGCAGCCAATAACAATGAATAAGCACAACCAATGATATTGGGATGGTTTACTTGAAGTCTTAGGGCTATACCAAATTGTAATTAACATGATAATTCTGCACAGCATTTTGCTTGTAACACCCTCCCCCTCAAAAAAAATCCAAAAGTAAAAGGAGATTGTCAGGGTGTGCTTTAACCTGGCTTTGTATGGGATGCCCTGGCCAAGTGGATAAGCTCTGTAGATGAAGTCTTCATAGTTAAGTGGTACCAGAATCACCATCCCACTTATGAAGGGTTTGAGATTCACTGGAAAATACCCACCTGGCTCCTAGACCTCTCATGAGGCAGTTGCTAAGAATTCAGGTTGCTCCCTGCCCCCCTTAGTACAGAGAAACTATTTTCCATGCTATCTTCCTTATTGCATTTGCATATGCATAAACACAATTTTTCATCTTTACTACAAAGAACACCATGCAGCTGTCAGAATCAAACTGTTTACCACATAAAGAGGCTATAAATATAGCAAAATTGTCATGGGCATTCGAAGAGTGGCAGTTAAATGAAATCTCTCTGGGAAGTAGCTGCCGACACTGGTCTTCATTCTATCAGTTTTCGTCAGACATGTGTTGAGCCCTAAATTTCTTTCCAAATAGGACACTGAAGCTCATGGCCAGAATTCGATTGAACTCCTTTCATGCAAATAGGCTAACAGTACAAAGCCATTTTGCCACTGCTGGTTTGTTGTAAGAAGTGATTTTTAGGCTGACTCTGAAACAGGATGTATTAAATCACTGAATTTAAGTGAGCCCCTGAGTCAGCAGTGCACTACAGATTTATGAGCAAACAGCTATATAATATAGAGGGATGAATCGTGGAAGGAGACACATTCTATAGGAAATATAAACAATGGGACTGGATAAAAATGAGTGCCCCCAGGCGATGTAGATTTATGAACATTCCTTTAATAAATTAATATACAGTTACGGTAGTTTTCTTGTTGATCAATGCTCCGGCATTTATCAGTAAAATTTAAATGCAACATTTAAAATAGAAGCATGAGTTTTATCTGCTAAGGAGCACTTTAGTGACACTGTTTTGTGAAGAAACAGCCATGCATGTTATGAAAACATTGTTAGGGCTGCTGTATTTCACTTCCCTAAATCGGGATGGCCTAATTTGCATATTATATTAATAGTTTGGTAATTAAGCACATTTTACTCATTTGGCATAAAATGCTTTTTTCAATTTAGGTTTTAAACATCTAAATGTACAATGTCTCTAAACAATGGAGCACAAGGTTTTTACATATAATTCCCTGGATTCAAGCTAGAAAGGGGTTGGAGGAGACAACTGAGTTGGTCTGATCTTTGCTGCAGACTGAGTGGTGTGCATTATAGGGCACTGGCCTGCCTTGGTATTGACACTGCCAGGGAAATGTTGAAGCATTTAAAGAGAGACGGGGAAATCATATAAAATAATACCTGAGTAAAAGAGGATTAGCTCCTGTCTTTGCTGCATGGGTGAAGGTCTAAGGAGGCAGGGGGCTGTTAGGATTGTCCTACTCTCATGTAGGACCCATGCCCAACTGGCATGTTCTCTCCCTCCTGGTTGATCGTTTGGGAGCTTCAAAAGCTTTCTTCAGCCCGAACATCACAGTGACTGACACCAAGAAGCATCAGCACACTTAGGGATCCGCAGAGTATTTGCAGTTTGCATAACAGAACTCAGTAGCATAGCATTTTGGCTAATCTACTTTATTTAAATATAATACACTAGGAGCTTCTTAGCTCCTTCTCTTTCTCATCAGATAGCAAAGAGAAAAAAGTACAAAGGACAATAGTCCCACTTCACGGAGCACAGTAACACAAACATCCTGTTCCCATTACTTCCCACACTGTGGAATGAAAACATACACCGTCATGTGATAGACAACAATCTCATGACTGCAAACACGGAGCAGAAATCTCAACAGGGGCAAGCGCCTCCCAAACAAAGAGTTTGACCCCTCCCCCAGTTGCCCCCCACCAATCCTAGACTTTTGTCATCAGCATATACTGTTATTTTTCTTTCGGTAATCTTAATGTGTGCACCCTTCTGGAAATATACTTTGACCCTTCTGTGTACACCCATCTTTTTTGTGGTGCCACGACTGCTTTGCTGTGATCCTTCATTTGCTGATGGGCACACCATTGCCCTATCAAAAGTTGGCTATCCCACCTGATTTTCTCTATTATTTTATAGGGACAGCTCTCACTTTCATCTCAGAGAAGGGGGGGGGGGTTGTCAAAGCCAACTTCTGTGTCTAGATCATTCTGTTCCTATCACTGTGGCAATTTTCCTTTCCCTTCAATGTCAATCTTAACTGTAACTTCCCACATTTGCTACAACATGTGAAAAGGGTTCATTTCTTACAAAACTGGCATACTGCCTGCACCTTCTGTCCCTTATACTGACGAAGAGGCTAGAGAGTGCAATATCCCTACACAGACATCTTATTCACTGCTATTCTTATTATTGGCTCCTATCCTGGTCCCAGTGAGTTTGTAAGTGCAATGTTCAGAATGATATAGCAAACGACAAATGCCTGGTCTATAACCTATATTGTGGAGAAATCTCCACTGAACAAACTTGAGTCTGGTTCTGGTGAATTTCTCTTATTGTTTTTTTTTTAAAAAACAACAACAACCCAACCCTACAATAACCTATGTATACTAAGTCTCTGGTTGTGAATCCCAAAATGCTGTCACATACACACACAAGGGAACAACCAGGGGACTCGAGGGAATACTGAGGGTTGCAAAAGTACAAAGTAACTTTGTGGGATGGGAGCGGGGAACACAGCAGTCTAACTAGTACTGAGCATGCTCAGTGCCCACAGAATGCCAAATGTTCAGAACTGGAGGCTGGTGGTGTGTGGAACAGAAACAAGGGCAAGTGGGAATGGAATGGAGTATCATGGGAAAGGACAGGGCTGGCTGGAACTACAAACATGAATGTTTGACACAGAAACACTTGGTTGCAAGTCCCTCTTTTTTCTTCCTTCAGGAGAAAGAGTGGGATAGAAATTTAATAAATAAGAACAGCAGAACAACACAACCCTAACCTCCATTTATGAGTCAGATTTTATTCAGATGGTATGAATTCCACTCTTAGTAAACAGCTCATTTTCAGAGGAAAACTAAATTAGATCCCCCCCCACACACCTCCTTTAATTAAAAATGAAGTATGGCACTTAGCACCAGGAAGAATACAATGCTATGCTGATCCATACCCTACTTGGTCTTTGAATAGGTCCTTAACAAGCTGTGAAAGGATGGCTGTGAAAGACAGGCAATTTCAAATGCAGTAACTACCCAGCTGTATTGTGCTATGTGATGTTATGCAATGGTGCCCAGCATATTAAGGGTCTTTATTACAGAGGATTTAATACCACATTCAAAGCTGCTTTTAAAGCTGCTTTTATGTACCATGTTAGAGTCCTGTAAAACAGGAGAGCTGGCAAAATGGATTTTTTTTTAATATACAAAAAGCTCAATGAATTACAAGCAGTGTTCAAACACTTAAAATATGATTGACCTGCACGACTGCTAACAAACTGGAATAGCAAATTAGTTTGTAACACGTAATAGAAATAAGACGAAATTAGAGGATGCAAACAAGGGGGAAATAAGAAATATTTATTTGCAAACTTTAATTATTTTTAAATGAAAGTGTCTGCAATCATTTTTTAAATCTATGCTTTAATAAACTTCCTATATAAAACTACCAGAAATTGCCATTATAATCTGCATTATAATGTCTTTGAATTATTAGTGTCAAATATATAAACTAATAAAAATATCGCCTAGAGATAAAGCAAATTTATTTTTCCATATTATCACCACAGCATATATCTTGTATGCTAAAAATGGGAAATGAAAAATAGTTCCTTAAATGAAGGAAAATTAGGTTAAATTATGGGGGTTAGGAGTCTGGGGCAAAGTTCCATAGGTCCTTTGGGTAAAACAAGGAAGATATAAATTAAACAATGTGAAGAAGAATGGTGGTACTTTCAGGATTGGGGAATGCAAGGTGAAACACACACACACACACACACGTTATTCTTTTGTTTTAAGTTAAAATAAAGGATAATGATTTATGTTTTTGTCCAAGTCAATGATTTTTGTGTTTAAGAATATATAGGATTCACAACTTTAGGACTGGGAAAATGAATTTGATAATTTGAGATTTATAATTATGTTAAAATTATACACGTTAACTTAAAAATACATTATTATAGGTGGCATCAAAATGTTTGATATTGTATTAAATCTTAGCATTTAAGCTTTGTACTATTTTTAAAATTTTAATATTGGTAATCCTGATGTGATTCTTCTTGCATGTCTTTGTTTCCTGTATTTATTTTATTTCCACTTCCCCCAAAAGAACAGGGTTTTGTTTTTGGTTTTTTTTTACGTTTAAGAAGCTTCTACTTATTATAGTATTATTACCTAAACAAATAAAAAATAACTTCTCTGCTATGCTGACAGTCTGAAAGGTGTTCAGATGATCTTCATATATTCAAAGAAGCATTAAAGGGGCTAAACTAGCCCCACTACCCACCAATGTGCCTGGGACCTACATACCCAATGGCCCACACATGTAAAAGGGTGATGCCTGAAAAGGCTCCTGCCTGCAGGCGCACCACATTAGCTCTGCCATCATGTCTGCACTGCATCAACTTCCATGCTCCCTTGCCCCTCCCCTTCTCCAGCAGTGACTCAGCCAGAAGGAGGTTGTCAGGCTCCATCATGCCATCCGTGACTGCTTTGTGCACATGCCAAAATACCTATGCAGAGCTCCTGCATGTGACTGACATCCCATCCTTGTATGAAGGATGTCTAAGCATGAATCTTAGTGTCTGCATAGAGACTTTTGTCATGCGCATTGAATGAGCAGAATATGAAAACAAAGCACAATGTTAATGCATTTTTTAAAAAATATATTAAGTTTCAACATTTAAAACATATACAGTCAGAACACAATGTTGCCTTTTGACTTATTTTTGTCGACTTCCCACCTCTTTTTCCATGGTGTTGTTTCTCCCCTTTTGCTGTGCCCTACCTTCTTTCTAGGGACACGGGTGGCACTGTGGGTTAAACAACAGAGACTAGGACTTGCTGATCAGAAGGTCAGCGGTTTGAATCCCCACAACAGGGTGAGCTCCCGTTGCTCGGTCCCTGCTCCTGCCAACCTAGCAGTTCGAAAGCACGTCAAAGTGCAAGTAGATAAATAGGTACCGCTCCGGCGGGAAGGTAAACGGTGTTTCTGTGAGCTGCTCTGGTTCGCCAGAAGCGGCTTAGTCATGCTGGCCACATGACCCGGAAGCTGTACGCCGGCTCCCTCGGCCAATAAAGCGAGATGAGCACTGCAACCCCAGAGTCGGTCACGACTGGATCTAATGGTCAGGGGTCCCTTTACCTTCTTTCTATCAAATCATAACCACAATATTATAATCTAATTACTTCTGTTGCTCATAGCTCAAATCCTGCTCGCAAGTTCATCATATGATAATACTATTTCTTTAAATAGTCCGAAAAAGGCATCCATTCTTCCATAAAACTATCATCGTTAGACAAAGTACAATGTTAATGTAAAAATATGTGCCTTTGCACTAACTGGCCAGTCCGTTGGAAAGTGGGGGAAGCTGTTTTGTAGGGCACTGTATGCATGTTTTGGCTTGGAATATTTTCTTCAATAAAAAGGGATATTCAGGGAAAGGGTTTGGAATGAATTTAAAGGGGCTAAACTCCCGCACAGTACTACAATGTATTATTATTATTATTATTATTATTATTATTATTATTATTATTATGTTTAGGCATTTCTACACCATACAATCAGCTGTCAGCTCACAGTAAATGTAAATACAGGCAAAAGTATTTGAAAACAGTAAATATATCATAGGGAAAGCAATCTCTAAAAGCAACCTGTAAAGGACAATCTTACTGGAGTAAAGGAATGTCAAGGTAGAATGTTTGTTTTCCTTCACAACTATCCCCTTCTTCCTCAGTAAGGTTGTTCTGTCACTTTGAGAATCCTGATAATATAACATTATATAAAGTACCATAAAACAGAGAGTTCCTTTTCTGCCAACCCGGGCTTCTAATTTTCACCCCAGTACCTCTATTAACTCCAGTTTTACAGCACATATTTTTTCCTTCAGAGGGAACATTTCTGACAGCAAAGGATAGGGAAGCACATATACATCAAAAGTCTCAAACTGTCAGGTATTTAATGTGGAATTCTGTGGGCACATAAAGAGAAAGCACTCAAGGCAGGGGCTTCAAATAAGTGCCAATAAGGCAACTGGGGAGAAATATCATTGATTTGATGAGGACTGCATCAGATCGTTAACACCGCAAAGAGGTAAATCTTTCTGCCACTCATACATTGCCAACATAGGAAGTGGTGTGGCTGAAAAAAGCCACAACGGAGCTATTAAAAAATATATATATAGAAAGTTTCATGTGCCAAAAGTAGCACAGGACACTTATAAAACTCAGCTCTTCCATGAGAGTGATGTGGTCTTTCCACCTGTTTATGCCATGTGGATGCAGCAGGCTTCAGAACCAAAAAAAAAAAAAAAAGTACAGGCGTTTCAGACATGACCTTTAAGAGGCAGCACAGTTTCTGCTAAGTAATACTTATAAACCCCCTCCAACATTCCTTAGATGAAAATGGGGACATTTCTCACTCCCCTCCAACTGACCCTCCTCAACCCTCCATTCCTTTGCCCTCTGCAGAGCATTTCCAAGCAGAAGAAGGGCGTGTGCAGCCATCACTACACCAATGGGACACAGCTCATATGCCCTCCACTGCCCTAATCCTGATGGTATTTTATTTTTCTTTGGTAGATTTACCAAAAGAAAAGCACACACCAATAAATAAATTTTTGAAAAGGGCAAGATTGGACACAGATGCACCAAGCTTTTTATTATTATTATTAAATCAAGACTCCTTGCACTCCACTCTGCTCTGCCTTTGTTTCCAACCCAGGGTGGCCCTGCCTTCTGCCTGCTCCTCAGAGCCAGCACATCACACAGGGCTGGGCCTCAGCAATGGCAGCCTCTCCTCCTCTCCTCATTCTCCTGCGACTGCTAAGAGCTGCCCAAGGAAGGAGGCCAGCAGCAGCGGCCATGGATGCTCCCTCACTGCTGCCAATCAGGACAAATGCCAGCTCAACCTCCGTACCAAGCTCTGCAGTCGCACTGGTGGGGGAAGTAGGAGTTGGGATATTGATGTTCCGTTCCACCCTAAGAGGAACAGATATGTGTATTGTTGTATGTCACATGTCTGTTTACATTCTAGCACAGCTTGCTGGAAACTTCCATTTGTGTACTCTGACATTCTGAGATCAAATCAGAAGCCGGTATTCTGTGACTGTCCCTGGAAAATCGGGATGCTTGGAGGGTATGCTTCAATTCTTCTAACCAAAGCCTATTACATGACTTTCCCAAAGGAACATTTGGGTACTACTCCCTAGATTTCTACAGACGCATTGTACCTTTTGCTCTGTCACCTGAAAGCTTTATATTTGTTTTTTAAAAGTAGTTATAAATCCCCATTTGTGTGTGCATGGGGAGGGGGGCTCTCAAAAGGAATCCCAGGGATTGTGATTTTATAAAGACTCATGCGAGTTACTTTCTTAAGGTTTGCCGGTGAAACCTGGTAAATAGCATGTTGTTCTACCCTTTGGCTGGCTTTCAGCAAGTCATTATCTTTTACCTCCAGTTCCCCACCTGTAACATCAATATTACAACCAGCCAACATCAAAAGGTTGTCACAAGGATGGATGAGATCAGGCAACATGTTTTGCTCTTGGCCAGAAGGATAAAATGAACTATAAGGCCACAGTAAGTAAATAATCATTTTAGAATTTCCACTGTTTTCAGAACCTTGTGGCATTTGCTTCCTTCGTTCTGTCCCTTCAGCAGCCTGTACATTTTTAGCTTGACTTTGCAATAGCCAACCGAACATGACCCACAGCAAACAGTGTTAGCTTGAGGTTTGGGGAGGATCTTAGGCCCTCAGTCAAGTTGTTCTGTGAGGTGTGCCAGTGGTAAAGCATTTGCCTTGCATGCAGAACATCCCTAGGCTCAATCTCTGGTGCCTCCAGGTAGGGCTGGAAAAAGCTCCTGCCTGAAACCTCAGACAGTCACTGCCTCAGTGGTGCCAGTAGGAGAGGACTTGGATGGGGTCAAGGTCCAGAACCCTGCTCACCAGGAGAACCTCCAAATGCAACAGGGCTTACACATTTTAAAACATGGAATGGTAACCAAGGCCCAAATGCGGCTCTCCAGGATTCTCCGCCTGGCCCTGGAGACCCTCCCCAGACCACAAAACCTGCCAAGCAACACTCTCACCAGCCCTAGTCTTTATCCTCCTTGAGTTCATTTGCCTGTCTGAAATGTGCCCCTGAACTCTGATAATGTCTTTTGATTGCATTGGATGGAGGATAGAGAGTAAGGAAAGCTGATGTCATGTTTTGGGATGGGAGCCTGACATCTGGTACCACCTAGCACTGGAATATGGAATAATAATAATAATAATAATAATAATAATAATAATAATAATAATAATAATTATTTATTTATACCCTGCCCATCTGGCTGGGCTTCCTCAGCCACTCTGGGCAGCTACCAACAGAATATTAAAAACACAATAAAACCTCAAACATTAAAAACTTCCCTAAACAGGGCTGCCTTCAAATGTCTTCTAAAAGTCAGATAGTTGTTCATTTCCTTGACATCTGATAGGAGGGTGCCAGTACCGAGAAGACCCTCTGCCTGGTTCCCTGTAACCTCACTTATTGCAGTGAGGGAACCACCAGAAGGCCCTCAGTGCTGGACCTCAGTGTCTGGACTGAATGATGGCGGTGGAGACGCTCCTTCATGTATACTGGGTCGAGACCGTTTATATAAGGTTCCCCACCCCTGTTTTGAAGAGTCCATTCTCATAATAAGACCATTTAAAACGGGCCCCTCGGGCTGAAAATGGTTCCCCACCCCTGTTTTGAAGAGTCCACTTCCATAATAAGACCATTTAAAATTGTCCAGCACCATTGCTGCTCCTGTTAGGGCCTCAGCAAATGCCCAGTGATACCGGTTCCTAACCAGGCACTTGAGGGCAAATATATCACTATGTAGTATGACCACTGCATCTTCTTTTTAATGAAACAGAAACAAATATTTTTGAGCAACTCTGGGTCTGAAAGAAAAATTAGCTCATTATAACACATCAGAAGGAAAGGCAGAAGCTCTTAATCTTTGGCTTGGCATGCCTGACAAATAGTCAGAGCACATGATGCTATTTGCATGGTTATAACATTCTGTAGTGTTGTCCACAATATTTTGAGCTATTCTACTAAAATGAGGTTTCAGCTGGCTGGCATGGAACCACCAAATCCTCTCAAAATTAGGTAGCAACTCCAGAAAGTTCCTTCTATTTAATTGTGTAGAGCATGCTGAATGATTTGCAGTTTCCTATTGTCTTGGTACATTTCCCCAAAGTGTATTTCCTGTGTGTCAAGTATACCAGTAGCTCTGTTGTTTGACTTCCCAGATACTATTTCCACAAAAATAAAGGTTGTATGCACCCCCTGCCCTTCACAGAAAAAACTGGTAAATTCATCAATTTTTCACTCTGGTACATCTTGGAAGGCAATCCATCTGCAGAGAACAGCAAATGATCCACATTTTAGTTCTCTGTCCAGATTTTGAGACTATGTTTTTTTCATCCTGGATTCATTATTTAAATTTCAAACCTTAACATTTTTGGCAACTTAAAACACTAGGATAATGCCCAGACAGTATTTCCATAAAATTCACAGGCCACCTTGCTGCAAATCTCTAGCAAACACACATTGTGGATTGGATTTCACGCCACTGTTCAATTTTGCTTTGCTCAATTTTGCTTTGGTCAATTTTGCTTTGCCCATCTTCAAATTTCCTGTTGTCCCACTCCTAGAGAGTGCCTCTTGATGTTCTTCTGCAAGGAGATCCATGAAAAAAGAAGAAAGGGAAGGATGGGATAAAACAAAAACACTGCCTCTTAGCTTTCAGGGCTTGGAAAGACAATTCCAAACTCCATTCAGCTTATTTTTCTTTCTTTCCAAGCTAGCAAACAAAGCTGGAGTCACCCCCTTTCTGTCAAGGAAACAACAGCAAACTCTTCTAAATTTCTGAGGAGGAAAGGGGAAAGCCCAAGGGTCCACCAATACCAAGCTGCTGCCAACCCAACGCTTTTGGAGAACAATTTGCATTATATCAGAGTATTTTTGTTTCTGTGGAGGTCACTAGGCCTAGCATTAGACCTAGAAAAGTTCCAGGAAAACAGTTTTTACCGTTTCCAGGTAAGCACATTTATTGGAAAGGGCAAAGAGAGCTGGTTTAAGGAAATTGATATTGTAGTACCATCTGCCAGTTGCACTGCATAAAAGTGAAGTTTGTTCTTTTACTCAGTAAATTTGGTTTTTTATTGCAGGAGTTTTACATTATATAGCAATAACATTGTCCTAAGTGTTTAAGGAAAGGACATAGCAGGTAATTAAGTTACTTCAATTATAGCTGTAATTTTCAAAGTAGAATTATTTCAACAAGATTAATTAAATTAAACTGGAACAGTTTTAGAAAGGCAGTTCCTCCACTGCAGAAATGACAGCCATCTCCAGTCCACAGAAAGTAGAGTGTGAAGAGCTCTTCATGGGATGTCTTGTGTTACTTGTTTCCTTCTGTTGGATACTCTACAATCCATTCAGTCATTTCTGGTAGGCTGAGTTCCACTTGTACTACTTCGCTTATGTGTATCTAAGCAAGCACAATGCTTTCTAGACTTCTAGGGCTCAGGCTACTACCAGGGAGAGGAAAAGGTTGTGGTTCTAGTGGGAACATGGGACCTGAAGGCTTAGCACACCAGGGAAAGGCAAGAAGGAAAGTTTGTTACAAAGGCAAAACTAACAGGGAAGCAGAGTTGGCCCAAGACAGTTTGTCACCTGAGGTTAAACACAAAATGGTGCCCATCCCCTGCCAGGGAAGAAGGCGTGAGTGAAGATCTACATCAGGTACAAGAGGGGAATAAATATCTACCTCAGGAACAAGGGAGTGAAAGAAGATCTACATCAGCAACAAAGAGGGGGAATCAAATCAACTTTACCCAAATCAAAGGCCGTTGCAGGGCTGGGGGGGGGAGGGGGGAGAGAAAGTGGCTTAATCTGAATCACGATGCAGGTGAAGAAACCCTAAGGGTGGGAGGAGGCCAGCGAAAACCACTAACATGGGGGGGGGGAGCGACAGCGATAACTCTGTCTTTCTGTTTTTGCAATCATGCAAAAATGAAAGATACCACCGGGGGGGGATACATTGATTCTGCAGCACTTCCGCAAAAGAGAACGGAAAGGACCCATCAACCGCAATCACCCGGAGATCGCGGTTAAGAGCTTCAGCAGCTTCAGCGGCCGGTGCCCCCCAGAATTAGGTTCCCCGGTGCATCACACCCCTTGCAACCCCAGGTAAAGACGGCCCTGGGGAGGTTAACAAGGAAGAGGCAGATCCGGTCTCCAAGGAGTGCACTACAGCTGCAGAAAGAACATCTTTATACAGTATGTTGTTGTTTAGTCGTTTAGTCGTGTCCGACTCTTCGTGACCCCATGGACCAGAGCACGCCAGGCACTCCTGTCTTCCACTGCCTCCTGCAGTTTGGTCAGACTCATGTTTGTAGCTTCGAGAACACTGTCCAACCATCTCATCGTCTGTCGTCCCCTTCTCCTTGTGCCCTCCATCTTTCCCAACATCAGGGTCTTTTCCAGGGAGTCTTCTCTTCTCATGAGCTGCAGAAAGGACATCTTTATATAGGGGCAGTATTAACACATGTTGAAGATGGGATTGATTTTGCAAGACAAAGACACAGAAAAGCTACTGAATTCCAAAATATTTGTGAAGATGCTCAGTTTCAGGCTTTAGGGAGTCTCACGGCAGAGATGTTCCATTCACTGTTTTCATATTTGTGCCTGCATGCTGCATCATTAGATTCCTTTACTTTCAGAACGAAACACAACAATACCAAATGGTTTTTCATACACTGAGAAAGGCTGCAATCCTAGACACATTTACCTGGGTACCCCTGATGTCAATGAGGCTTATGTCTGAGTAGGCATGGATTGCATTGCACTTTTAAGATCCTAAGACCAGATTTGACGGAATGGACAAAATACCTACCGGTATGCCTTCATTCTGTTTCCAACAATGGTCACCTGGACATTCCTGGGAAGCTTACAAGCAGGTCATGAGTGTACCAGCTCTCTCCTTTTGCTTGTCCCCAATACCTGCTGTTCAGAACATCTGGCCTATTCTTGTCCTAAAGGTATAATCTGGTTTGTAACTTGAGCATTATAATAAATATAATAAAAATAACTAACTAACTGGCACAGAAATAATAGACAAGTACACTTTAAGGATCTGTACCTAATGGAAAATTGCTTGGGAAATAATCTAAATGTTCTGAGGTCTGAAAAAATGTTTTACCTAAAAGCAGTATGTATTCCAGCTGAGGCTATATCAAATCATATAGTCACTGAATCAGAGTAAGTTTAATTTATTCCACAACAAGGTGCAACCAGAACGCCGGTTCCCAGAACTCTAATATTTCTATTCTGCTTCTTCATAGTTCAAAGGAAACAGCAGCTCAAAAGAACTGTTATGGTGCCCAAAGGGACTCACTGAAAAGGAAACTAGGAGAAAGCTGGCAGTAATCTGCTCTGAAAAAAGGAGTCTATACCATTTGGCAGGAAATGTCCGGAAAATGTGAAGTAAGGAAAAAATGAATGAGAGTCACTGCTAAGCCTGTGTTTATGAAGTCAAGCTTAATTTAGAGTTATTTCAACGTTCTTCCAGACAAAAATGAACTAACAGCTGAAGGGGAAAAAATGGCTCTAAATAAGTTTGCTTTTCCTCTCCAGCCTCGGTAACCACCCTGAGCTACTAAGTCGCCCACTCTGTTAAATATACAAGTTGACAATATAATTTAGTTTTTATGGCTACCTTCTCACTCTCGAATTTATTGTAGTCCACCACAAAAAGGGACTGAAATTAAAATATTTATAAATATGTGAAGATGACATAGAGTTTTGTGGTTGATGAAAGAGCATGAAAAATTACACGGTAGACTTAATTGCTATCCCAAGGTGTATGCAATATATATAAATACATATAAATATACACTATCCCAGGTGTATGCAATATAAACTAAAAGCTATAATTAAGCATGAAGCCAAAGTAGAAGTATAGCCAGCCCTGAAGGATACTATTTATTTTTCCAGTTCAATAAAGCTATTTAGAACAGCACACTGGTGCGTGTGGAGAGGCCATAGCTCCTGCAGAGCAGATCTTCTGCATGAGGAAGGTCTTGCTGGACAAGAGCCAGACTTCCATCTAGTCCAACATTCTTTTTTTCAGCAGTGAATAGCCAAATGCCTCCACGGAGCACCCAAGTCACATGCAAGCATATATCATCTCTGAGCTATTTACAGGACTCTTCTTCATGAATTTGTCCATTCTCACTTTGAGAAAACAAAACAAAATCTTTTTTAAGATAGTTAACATTAGGGATCATCTCTCAATTTCCTTTCTCTTGGTTTTTCAAATCTAGAAACTGAGAAACAGAGAAAGGAAACTGAGAGTTGATCCCTAATGTCAAGTTCAGCTCTCCATATTTCTGCATCACTTTACAATGCCTTTCTTTTAAGTCCTCATGAAAAATTGTCAGTGTTTTAGTACAAATTTATCCTAATATACACATTTTTTTGTATGCAGCTTCACATTTTTATTATAATATACACAGTACATTTGCCAACGCGTCCTTTGGAACTACACCACAAAATTCAGAGTACAGCAAGTTTTGAAGGATAGCTCAGTTATGGTTTCAGAAATAGAAAATTATGTAGGTTCACATTAAAATCCTAACCAAACCTAACTAGTGCACATCCTATTTCATGATGGAAATTTTCATTGATTATGAACTGTGTAAAGAGCTATGATGTGCCCTGAATCTACCGCTGACCATTTTCAGGTTATCCTGTATTTCATTACTGATACAATGTATCTCCCTATACTATATTTACGCTAGATTTCCATCACACTGTTTTCTGGGGTTCTAAAACTGGAGAGGTTTGCATGCTCTGAATGGTTTCACTTTGATTGGTGCGTGCGCATGTTTCCCGGCTGCTTCATGGCCCTTCTGAAAGCCTAGAGAGCTTTCCAGGACAGCTTCCACTATCCTTTCATGGCTGCAGGCTTTTGAAAGGCACTTGGGCAGAGAGACAGAGGCAGAGAAGGGTGTCAATAGGGACAGATTCTCTCCAGTAAAATGAGAAGCATCCATGGGATGGGATAGAGAAAGAGATGCTCTTGGGTAGAGACAGACAGAGGAAGAAAGCACGGTCTGTACACGTGGGAGTGGCGGGTAAGAGAGGCAGAGAGATACATATCTGTCCAGTTTGTTATGTGTGTGTGGAAAGTGTGTGTGTGTGTGTGTGTGTGTGTGTGTGTTGCGTAGTTCAAGACAGAATGTGGAGTAGGAAGGCAGGTGGTGAGGGGAGTGACCAGGGGCACAGCTCCCCTACTATATCAATATTTATAAATTTCCACTTTTGCCATAGCATTCACATTCACATTATTTACATTTACAGTGTTATCTCATAGATCTCAAGCAGAGGACCTCCCAAATCCAAAACTCAGCCGGGTTAGTGGTACCAGGTGGTGCAGAGTGGTGCTTTTTCTCTCTGCATTTCCGCCCCCCCCCCATTAGTTTTCACTCCACATTCCTGAAAACAACTGCCTCACATCTCCCATGCTCTGACATATTTTCTCTTTCAGAATAATCAATCAGAATGATCAATAAATATATTATAAACATGTGTTTTACAATAATGTTGTTAATGATAGAGCCAATTAACATTGCTGCAGATCTCCTAGATGCAAGATTAAAGCATGGCAAAAATTAGTAAAAACAGCATCGCTACTGCATTTGACTGTACTATGAAAATCATAAAAGGCGGGGAAAGTACTTACAGATGTTGTAAAATATAGAACATTTTCAGATGTAGAGTTTGGGAATCTGCTGAGCACATTGCTCCTGCAATATGATGACAAGACCCTTTATGCAATATAGGCCCTGGAACCTCTTACATCTCACTTGCCCCATATTTACCCAACTCCTGCATCTAGCAAAAGAAACTGACACATGTTTAATCTTAAAACACTCCATATGTTGAGAATATTTTATTTTTAATCCATATTCTGAAGTCTGTGTCAGGGACACTTCCATATATGAAGAACACCTTTTGAACATTGCCAGATTAAACCTTGTGGGGACTCCTAGGCAGTCAAAATTTCGGGGGGGGGGGCGTCTCCTCATACATTTTTGTAATTTCCTTTCAAGATCAAATCAATATTAGTTTGATACCTTGTCAGGGCCCCTAAAAAGCATGGGACCCATAGGCCGGTGCCTACTCTGCCTATATGCTAAACCAGCACTGCTTTTGAAGTGCCTTGCCCTCCATCAGTGGGCATCCCTGGCAGTCATCCCTAGCAGCAGGACTCCAAGTAAAACCAGCTTGCAGGGTCTAGCTGCCATTTAATTTTTCCACAATGGTTCCAGTGTAGTGTCACTCTGGGCATTGTGGGAAATTTAAATGGCAGCAACATTCAGCTGCTGGGCTAGCCCACCCAGGAGGCAAGGTGAGGTGACCACCTCATGTGGCAGGATCCACACGAGCAGCAGATCCAGCCTCCAAAGAATCCATCGCTCGCTGTTGCTGCAGTGATCTCCTGGGAGGCCGGATTGCCGCCTCCTTAGTATCCCCCAATGACACCTCTACAGAAGCCTCTTATTGAACAGGAGGCACTGTTGTTCTCCACCCCTAGGAAGGAAATGGCAAGGGCTGCCCTCTGGGGTCTCCTGGGCTCTGCGCACTACTGGAATTATTCGAAGCAGGCCCCTTCCCCTACACACAACAGCCTTTGATTCCCACTTCAGTCATCATGTAAGGTGGATGTAAGGTGACCCTCTCTCTTGTTCCTAATGCAGATCTTCACTCACCCGTTCTTCCCTAGTGGGAGATGGGGTGCCATTTTGTGGTTTGTCTCAAAAAATTTCCCAGGCCAGTCCTGGCCAGCTGCTTTGTGCTATTTGAGGCGGCAGGCTGGAATGCTTTGCATTTTTTAAAATTAGTTGCTAAGGGCAAACAGTGGGCCTTGACAGGGTGCTGTGGCCCAGGCAGCTGTCAAAGATTCCAGGAGCTGGCACTATCCCTGTTGGTCCATGTAGTTGTTCTTCTGAAGCACATCCAGCAAGTGTGTCAGAGTTTGTTGTCTTACCACCTAGGATATAGTGTAGTAGATGAATATAGTAGCATAGAGCAAAGTCCCAACTTACTAAGGCAGCGGTAGGCAACATGGTGGTCTCCAGAGGTTGGACTGCAACTCCCATCAGACCAGGCTAGCATGGGCAGGAGTCAGGGACAATGTGAGTTGTAGTCCAACAGTATTTGGAAGGCACAGCATTGCGTCTCCTGTATTAAGAATTGGGGGGGGGTGGATTCAACTTGACTCACCCATCTACCCTCTGAGAAGGTCTAGCATGAGTAAAATTATTCATGTTTATGGAACACATAGTGATCTTACAGAAGATGCAACAGGAATCCCTTCAGTTCTTAGAGGGGCCTCTTTTTCTCATCTCTTCTTT
Source organism: Podarcis liolepis (assembly GCF_965112155.1). Lineage (NCBI taxonomy): Eukaryota > Metazoa > Chordata > Lepidosauria > Squamata > Lacertidae > Podarcis > Podarcis liolepis. The sequence goes on from NC_139560.1 coordinate 37,746,217, forward strand.
TCCCATTAGCAGCCAGGTTTCAAATCAAATCTCACATTTTCATTTGTGCATGTGGAAAGAATAATTGGTCTATGCTTTGTTTGAATCCATAGTGTCCCCGCCCCATACAACTTTATTTTGTTTTAGGAAATAATTAGTAATATGAGGAAGTATTTATACAGAAGCTCCTGTGCTAAACAGGTGCCTTGCTTCCAGCTCTCTCAGCAAACTCAGTTGCAGAGAGCAGATGGCAATGTTTGGCTTCTTTCCTCACCTTCAGCAAAAGTGAATAATCCTGATCATCGTCAATTGCTTGTGACTTTGTGCAGAACAGATTAGTTTCATCAGTAGGCTGATTCAGATGAAACGCCTCATGCATTAAAAGCAGAGATGAGAGAACTGTGGGGCCATGGGGCCATGTTTGATCACCAGGCAATAGGAATCCCTGGGATACCAAAGAGCTGCTGTTTTCCCCATCCCCTTTCGTGCTCTCTTCCTGCTTCTATTGCATTTCCTAGTCCTTCGGATATCCCTAATGTTGTTCTTCCTTCTTCCTCATGCATCTTTCCTGTGCTGAGTTTGTCTGAGATCAGGTACTTCCTACAAGTATTTTTTTCTGCAAATGCTCCTACACAATAAGTGCTTGTGGATATAAAAAAACATCCACCACATGGCAAATAAATAAAGGAAAAGGCTTAGACATCTTTCCTGCTGTGCAAGAGCTAAAGACCGGGCATTCATTAATAACTGACTGTATTGTTAACTTATACTTTGATGGTATGCATATCTACTCACAAGTAAATCTCCTTGTGTTTACTGTTAGGTAATTTGACATAGGATTGCAATCTAGACTTTGAGTTTTGTTTATTTTGTTTAGGGTTGGCCTTGGGGTGAGTGAGGAAGCATGGTTAGTGTGCCTTTAACAACAGTGTGGTAGGCAGAAATTCAACCGGCCAAGCCTCTTCTAAATATAGAAAGAGAATTATGGGGAATCACCTGATCACATTCTGCCTGTCAGACATTTCATTACATGTGTGGCTTGTGACTTATTTTGGGGTCCTCCTCTCAACGTACAAATGAGGACATAAATTTGCATATGATACAAACATAGGCAAATTTGTGCAAATCTTTGCCCTCTTTTGTGAGTGGGTTGCAGGTCAAAATCCACATACAGTGTACTGAGTCCAGAAAATCCTGTTTACACCTCAGTGTATAGGGACACTTTACATGAACAGACATCCAGAAACAGCCTTGGTGACAAAGTGAAGCTGCCCCCTGTCACCCCACACCAGGTTATTAAATCCATGTTTCAGCCTTGGAATATATTTTTGCTCAACAATATTTCATCATGTGAAAATTTCACACTTCCATTGTTGCAGTTGCTCGACAAGGAGAATTGATGGCAAGAAACAGCAATCTATATATGCACCAATCCATCAATTTAAAAAAATAGTGAATACGGTATGTTTGCAAAACCAATAATGTATAGCGGTGGGCACATTATTTTCTTCTTGGTTGCAACTTGTTTTCTGTGATTAAAGTTACAATCCTATGTGCACACTTACCTGGGATTCAATAGGACTTACTTTTTAGTAGACATGAATAGGATCACATTGTGAGATTGCTTTCCTGTGCACACTTACTTGGGATTAAAGTCCACTAACCTCTGAGAAAACATGCTTAGAATAATTTCAAAACCTTATTTGGAACCAAAAAGGGTTTTTATACTTTACTATGGCAAGAAGTATCTCTTTCCCCCCCCACCCGCCCAATTTTGTTGGCACTTAATTTTCTTTGCTCAAATTCAAATCAAGTATGTTTTGCCATTGAGTATTTAGATTTGTTAAAAAAAAATCAGCTGTATTTAAAAAAAAATGGGAGAATCTTAGAATATTCTCATTTTCTCAAACATTCTGCAGTTGGGCAGCAACTCCAAGGTTTTGAATTGGAGCCAAAGCTTAGGAAATATCTCCCTTCATTCACAACTACAAAATTCTGGGGGAAATACTGTTGAGCGTATGCCCAGCTTTGGCACAACTTCGGGGGTGGGTGGGGACCTGCTGGTGTTAGGTTAAAAAAAAAGTGGTTCATATGTATTCTGTTAGTTTCAGTGTATTTTGATCTGTAAGAGTGGTTTTCAATAGATTGGCATCCAAAAGTTCTCAGTTTTTATGCTGAAGGTGGAACTTGCTCCCAATAGGTGTGTTCTGGAATGTTGGAACCTGTATTCTGTTCCCAATCATATTTGATTTCAATATTTGATATCAAGCAGTCGATAGTATTGAAGAGTTTACATGCTTTCAAAAAACATCTTCAAGGAACACTTTCTGTATCAGCATCTACCAAAGAACATCGGTATCATCTCTCACAGCCAGGATTTAAGCAGTTCACAAAGGATTCTGGGGGCATATTCTAGGCTTTACACTCAGTTCACCCAGTGACTCTCACCGTACACTTTAGGAGTGAAATTATTTTTCCAGGCGTTGAAAGAAAACCAATCCTTTTGGAAGTAGTAAAACCTCAGAGTGAAGGCGTGCCTCCAAAGGATGCTAATTTAAACACAGGGACCTAGTTTTGTTACCGCTCTGTGCTGGGAAATCCATTTTCCACTAGCTATCCATATGCCCTGCCGGAGTAATGAAAAAAGACTTTAACCCTGTATACATCTTTAATCTATACTCAGACATGTATGCCATCAAACAGCTGCTGAGCTGAAATGAGCCCTTCTCTTGGTTTCGTTATACCATACACAAAGCTTGTATGTGAGTTCTGTAGACAAGCCAGTTTGCCTCTCCATGAAGCATATGTAAGAAAGGCAAACATTGCAGAATAGCCTAAAACTCAGGATATCTTCCTTTTCTAACTGAAATGAACACTGAACTACTAATAATATATGATAGCACAAAACACACAAACATGGTCTGGAGATATGAAGCACACACACACATACACACCACTTGGCATTTAATGTTAGGTACAAAACCAACAAGAGTGAGGAAATTAAAAATTAAGAGTTGCTGTCAGGACTTCAGGGTGCATTATATGATCCCACTCTTTTCAAAAATAGTGATTAGGGAAATGACCGCCGAGGAAGAAAAACAGTACCTTAAAATGAAGACCCATGCTGGTGAGTAAGCCTACATCTCACTTCATATGGCAGAAACCTGTAGTAATTATCATAGCCAGGGTTTAGAAGGGCGATATCGAGACTTTAAGTCTGAGGCTGGAGCCAATTAAAATAGAAATAATTATGGCAAGGAAAGTTTGGCATGTGATAAAAATCCATGCGGCTGTGACACGTGTTTGTGATCCAAAGCCTTGCCATTTGCCTTTATGAAACTGCTAAACTGCAGATAATAAACACACTGAGATGTGTCTGGCTTTCAGTACCAAGAAGGATTTTTCTTTTGTTGTTTTTTTTAAAGCAGCATTAGAGCTCTGTGCAGTGTAGATTTATGGGGTGTTACAAGTTCAGGAAGCCATGAGAGAGTGAAAGTGCCAGGCCCGTGGCTCAAAAAAACAGAAAGCCCGGGAATGAAATGTCAAAGCGTTAATGTAATCCTTGCTCAATCTGGTAGTTCTACTATCTCCATATCAGCATTTAGTGTCAGCGTTTCGCATTAAATAGGAGAGTTTATAGCATATAATTATTGATAGTTTGAGAGAGAGGGTTTTTTGTGCTATAGCCTATACTGTAAGCACAGGTCATGCAGGAAGCATTTCGCTTGTCTGTTGCCACATCCCTGGGGTTTTGAACTCCCAAACAGTCATTAGAAATGTGAAGCACAATTTGCATGGAGCTACTGTTCCTTAATCCCACCACCATCCATCAGAACTCATCACTTTTCACTATCCCTGCGAGAACAGCCAGCTGCAGTTTGCCTGGGAAAATGGATGACTAAGCAATCCCAACCAAGTGTTCACCAAGGCTGGGGAACAGCTCTACCATTCTCCATTTCAGAAAGGTTGTAGAGATGTTTCTGTTGCCATTGTGAATTGATGTGGTCATTGATCAGCATATATGAAGCATGGCTGTTCATGCATCAAGCATAACTGCCTTAATGCCATGACACTACGTCCACCCCGAATGCTCTTAAAGAGAAGTACTGTTGTCACAGAAGGCTCATCTACATGCTAGAGTCACTTCAAGGAACGTGTTTTATTTTACAAGGCTGCCAAAGTAAAGATCTCTTCAAACCAGGGATGTAGCAAGCTTGTATGATTATTTCTATGATGTTCATCTTCACACATGCATGTGCATGCACATATTATGCATTAGGTGACAGGCTCAGTGAAATCATGCAATTGCCAACCACACTGGTGCTATCAACTCTGCTCCTTGAAAAAATTGTGCCACATAATGGCAATGACACAACACACCCAATCCCGGAACTGGTCCTTTCCAAAGCATACTGTGTTCTACCAACTTTAGAAGCTGTTTATTCTTACTTCAAACCAAGGCAAAATATTTTTTTCAAGAAAACCTTTCTGAAGAAAATTCAAAGCAAGAAAAGAAATGGCAACCAATGAGCCAAAGAACTGCTGAGGACAAGCTTGGTATGAAATTGAGGATCTGGTGTGCAGCAGCCCATGACCCAGCCTGAGGGTAACTACAGGGGTGTTTTTTTGTACTCCATCCTACCACCTACGGCCAACATGAAATCTCTGAAGCACCAAACTGTTTTTATTCTGTCAAAATGATGGATCTGGCTATATAATAAATTACAGGGAGCAATCTGTCCTAGTCAAATAAAACAAATAAAACTCTGCAGGATTGCTGAAAGGATAGGTAGTGGGTGGAGAGAGTAGAGCTGGGGTGGGAAGGGTTAGTGGCTTTAAAAAAAACAACTATGCTGTGATAGTGGTAAGAACAGAAAATGCTCTCCATGCTTCTAGATGAATCTGAAGGTTTCCCCTCCTGCTGCTATTTTTTGTAGCATGTCACTGTTCTCTTATGGCACTTACATGTCTGAAATCAGAATAGTGAGTGCTAAATATGAACAACTGATATTTTAGCGTGTGAACAAGAGTCTTATATATAAACACTGTTGTTGATTTGCCTGAGGATAATAACAAAAAGCAACCCTATGCCATCCTTAGAGGTCGTGCATATGTCAAAGACCTTCTCTGCTTTCACAGGCACATCATGACAAGACGAAACCCCATGTGGTATTCTGGAGGCATCACCTACATATTTAAAATAGCTGTTCAGTTGGTACTTTTCAGCTGATAGAATTGCTGCCATGCAGCTGCCCATTTGATTTTGTGCAATTGCCCATTGGTTGTCAGGTTGTCAGGCAGTGCCCTTTGTTTTTAAGACAAGAAAGGGGGACTCGGACATATAGAAAGCAATATGGAATATGGGTTCCTGGTGGTGCAGTGTGAAAGAAGAACAAATCACAAGGACAACGTAATCCATCACGAAACTGGCACAGTTTAAGAGCTCTTAAAACCATATGTTATGCCTGGCATAAGTAGGAGTTGTGGCACAGGAATGTTTGGGAGTTGTCTGGTTGCTCTAGACAAACCAGGAGCCAACATTGCCACCCATTCACTATTTAATCACTCAATGTTGCCTCAATTTCTGTTGCATCTGAACATGAAATTATTCTTAGACCCGTGTCTGAGTTTGTGATGTGCGAAGGAACGCTAATGGCTGTCCACTGGGCCAAACCCATGGGAAAAACGCATGGCCAAACATGAGTGACAGGGATGTCAACAAGGACCACACATAATGTGTTCATGTTTTAGCCACTCTCAATACTTGTTTCATTGTGGGGAAAACCATACACACCCAACACACACAAATGCTTGTGAAATCTAATTGTTCCTGAGTGACAGACAAGGTCTCTCTTCTGTAATGTCCCTTGCTTCACATGGAAGGCTGGGAAAGTTGTGTATACTTCAGAGGTGGAGAAGGCATTGTATTTCAAATAAATATAGGGACCTTTACAAAAGTAAATGCAGGCTGTTTGGAAATGCGTTGTGTGAGGGAGAGAACTGTGTACTAGTCTCAAAGTGTCGGGGGGGGGAAGCAATCACAAACAACCACTCAGCAACATTTTAGGACTACTATAGTCTTTCCAGGTGGCGCTGTGGGTAAAACCACAGTGCCTAGGGCTTGCCGATCGTATGGTCGGCGGTTCGAATCCCTGCGGCGGGGTGAGCTCCCGTCTTTCGGTCCCAGCTCCTGCCCACCTAGCAGTTCGAAAGCACCCCTAAGTGCAAGTAGATAAATAGGTACCGCTTTATAGCAGGAAGGTAAGCGGCGTTTCCGTGTGCTGTGCTGGTGCTGGCTCACCAGAGCAGCTTCGTCACACTGGCCACGTGACCCGGAAGTGTCTCCGGACAGCGCTGGCCCTCGGCCTCTTAAGTCAGATGGGCACACAACCCTAGAGTCGGACACGACTGGCCCGTATGGGCAGGGGTACCTTTACCTTTATAGCCTTTCCAAGACATCTTTATATTTTTGCTTAGGCTCTTGGGTCTGCATGGCTTCAGTCCAGCTGTTGTCATGTAAGTATTCCTCCCCCCCCCCCCGGTGGGTGGCTTCTCTTGTCTCAGGTGACTGGAGAAGAGGATTCCTGCTGATCCATTCATTCTTGCCAAACCATGCAGTCTAGGTGGCTGACAGAAGAGTAAAGCCACGGGGGGAGCCATGAGAGAGGGTGGAAGATGGATCACTGATCTGATTCTCCTGGCATTACATATACTGAATCAAACCAAGAGTTGTGTGGTTTCCAAGGCAACATACTGCCTTCCCCATTCCCATACAACAATTTCCAAGCAGAAGTGCAAAAATGTATATGCACAAAATAATACCAAGCAAATTAAAGCCTTGAAACAAATGAGGTTTTTTTTAAAGGAGCTACAAAGTCGATTGCAATTTTCAATCTACTTATGAGATTAATAATGCTAGGAATGTTCGTTTGTAATAAGAATGTATAGATAGTGCTGATTGCCAACAACACAATAGGAAAGGATCTTCTGGAACAGCCTTCATCAACCTCTCCAGATGTTGTTAGACTACAGGGTGCTGGCTGGGGTTGATGGGAGCAATCATTCAACATCTGGAGGGTATCAGGTTGGTGAAGGCTTATTTCACAGCACCCCAAGTCTAGTCCTCTCACTTCGTATTGGAAGTAGAAAGCAGGTTTCTAATATATTATGGAAGAAAAGGCTGGACATTATTTAATGTAGGTAATAATAATAATAATAATAATAATAATAATAATAATAATAATAATAATAATTTATACCCCGCCCATCTGGCTGAGTTTCCCCAGCTACTCTGGGCAGCTCCCAATCAAGTGTTAAAAACAATACAGCATTAAATATTAAAAACTTCCCTAACAGGGCTGCCTTCAGATGTCTTTTAAAGATAGGATAGCTGCTTATTTCCTTCACATCTGAAGGGAGGGTGTTCCACAGGGTGGGCGCCACTACTGAGAAGGCCCTCTGTCTGGTTCCCTGTAGCCTCACTTCTCGCAATGAGGGAACTGCCAGAAGGCCCTCGGCGCTGGATCTCAGTGTCCGGGCTGAACGATGGGGGCAGAGATGCTCCTTCAGGTATACAGGTTTAAATAAAAAGATGTTTTCTATTTCACTGATAATAATTTATGTATTAAGCATATTACAGTTTCACATAACTTCTACACACATTACAGGTGTGAAGGGGAGTCACGTGATTAAAGGGGCTGTGGTGCCACACTGCTGGTTCTGCCTCCAAATATCATGTGGCTTCCCGTGCCCCATAATATTCATGGATTATACATGGACAACTGAGCTAGGGAAGCCTACCTGCATAGACCTGTACGTTTCCCCTAGGAAATGGATCGCTGCATAGTCTGGGTTCCAGCACATAGTCTGTGCACATAGTACATGCATAAAATTTCTGCCTGCAGACATTCATGCTTGATGTATGGATATCAGGGGCAGAATGAGGATGCTGTGCAATCTCAGGGGAGAAGCAAACAGTAGGAAAAGGCAGTGCCACACACCTGGCCTGCTGGCAGCAGCATCACTGCCATATGGAAGGAAGGGAAGGGAGATGACAAGGAGGTTGGTGCTGTGTGCAAAGAGATTTTCACACCTGAGGCAAACACTAAAATGGTATGCCCCTCACTGCCAGGGTACAAGGAACACCAGTTGCGTCTCGAGGCCCCAAGACCCACCCCCAAAATAAATACACACAGACACTTACATTAGTTTAAGTTTTGGGGCAAATTTTGGCCACAACTTTATTGAAATACAATCATGTGAGTGGTATTGGCTTAGGCATTGACTCCCCACTATAACTGACTCCAGGGTGATCGTTCAATGGGGTAAACCAAATGAGGGAGCAAGGCCGCACCTCCCCTCCCCACAATCCAACTGAGCCAATGCCTAACCGCCACCTTACAAGTTGTGACGATTTGCTAAAGGGTGGGTGAAAACCAAATGGCTAAAAGCCAATCTGCCAAATGGAAAAAATTCCTACCCAGCCCCTGTTCCAAAACAGGCGACCCAAACCAAAGCAAGGCCGAGCGACTCTACCTAAACTAGGGAGGGTGGGCGGGTGTTCAGCCATGCAAATGCAAGTGCCCCACTTGCATCACACTGCTGCTTTTAAAGCCCATGGGATCACGCCACCTACTGGCTATTGGCTAAAACAGCCTCGCATGATCCCAGGGGAATGGCCAGGACTTCCTGCTCCTTCCCCTCCCACCATTTTAACCGTCAGGTGAGCTCTTGGGTCCCGAGTGCAACCAGGACCCTCTGTTATGAAGATCCCATGAACAAGGAGGGAAGAAAGATCTGTATTGAGATTTGCTGCCCCCGTGGATCTTGCCGCCTGAAGCAGTCACCTCACCTTGCCTCATAGGTGGGCCCGCCCTGGCTGTGTGGGCACACCAGCAGAGCCAATCTGGCTTTTCCAGCGGTGCAGCTGCGCAGTGCCAACGTCCCTTCCAGTCAGTGGCAGTGATTCAGAGGGTGGGGCACATTTTTGTAGTGCTGGAATGACTTACCACACGGGAACTAATGCATCCTCTCCTTCAACCACCTGCATGAAATGAAGACACTCCGAGCACCTAACAGTATGCAAGGTTTGCTTTGCTCTCCAGCCTTATCAATATCAGACACTGCTTATAAATCTGCTCCAGAGGAATGCTGTCCACTAGAGACAGCATAAATTGATTTAACCTTCCAGAGCATTCTTTACAAATGTCATACAAAAATGTTTTACTCAGTATTCCGCAAGGATCTTAGAGGGGCCTTTTATTCATTCATTCATTCAGGATATTGACATGATGTGCAAAAATGAAGCATGTGGAAAAAAGGGGGAAAGCAGCAAACATATAAATCTGCTTAAAACAGCCTTTACCAACCTGGTGCTCTCCAGATGTTTTGGACTACAGCTCCCATCAGCTCCAGCCAGAAGAGTTCCAATGGGTGGGGCTGATGGGAATTGTAGTTAGTTCCCATTTTAAAGTGATCTTACCAAATTTGCACTTCCTGAAAGAATAGGAGAACCAATCGCAACTATCCTTTGAAATTATTATTATTATTATTATTATTATTATTATTATTATTATTATTATTAATATTTATTGAATTTTCACAAATTATAAAAGACACACAAAATACACAACACAAAAAACACACACACAAAAACAAACATGCATAATTTCAAATCCTTTTTTTCTTAAAACTTACTTCACCGACTTCCCCATACCTCCCCCTTTCTGCATCCCAATTTTCAAATTATTTCAGCAAATCCTCCCCCTTAATTTTATCTACTTTTTCCTCATTCTTTTCTTTTACATAATCTTTTACTTCTGTAATCCCCTATTTTCTATAACCACAACATTTTAGCAATCATTAATTTTGCAATATTTCTTAAGATAGATTTTAAATTTCCTCCAATCTTCTTCCGCTGTCTCTTTCCCCTGGTCCCGAATTCTGCCAGTCATTTTGGCCAGTCCCATATAGTCTATCACCTTCGTCTGCCATTCTTCCAGGGTGGGTAGATCTTGCGTCTTCCAATACTTTGCGATGAGTATTCTTGCAGCTGTTGTCGCATACATAAAAAAAGTTCTGTCTTTCCTTGGCACCAATTGGCCGACAATGCCCAGGAGAAAAGCCTCTGGTTTCTTAGGGAAGGTACATTTAAGTACCTTTTTCATTTCATTATATATCATCTCCCAGAAGGCCTTAATCCTTGGGCACGTCCACCAAAGGTGAAAGAATGTACCTTCAATTTCTTTACATTTCCAACATTTATTATCAGGCAAATGATAAATTTTTGCTAGCTTGACTGGGGTCATGTACCACCTATAAATCATTTTCATAATATTCTCTCTTAAGGCATTACATGCCGTGAACTTTATATCCTTTGAAATTATTAGTTCTCAGAACTTTGTGATGCAGTTACTCCAGTGAAACAATGTGCAGAAACGTGTGTGTATTAGGAGAAAATGTGCATAAAAATGTGTGTATCAGCAAAAATAATAAGCAAAAAAAACCATTTTATTAGGAGGAAGTATTTGTCAAAATGTGTGTTCTAGAGAAAATTGCTTACAAAACTGTTTATATTAGGAGAAATGCACACTAAAATGCTGATGAATTTTCATGAGGGATTTTTTTTTTTAAAAAAGCTTCAAAGTCATGTGGAAATGTGCAGAACTGAACTAAAGATTGGGAAAATGAGAGCGAGAAACTGACAGTTTCATCCTGGCTGAGAATAAGACCCATTCAGCAATATAACTTATATACACACAGGGCTGGCCTTAGATTTCTAGTGTGCATATTATTTCACTACTATAACTATTTTGGAAAAAGCTACTTGGAGCTGCTATGTTCCTCAACAGCATATCACAATTTTAGTAAACCGAAGAACAGGAAAATAAGCATATTCAGCCAGCAAAGTGAATCATGATCTGCAGAAGAAGAAAATCTATTTATTTGCTCCTCACCAAGAAACTGACTCTCACCCAACCCTCAAAGAATCCTGTGGTTATGTGAAAGATGACTGATCTTTTTTGGAACATTCTTTTCATACAGCTAGAAACTCTCTTCACAGTTTTGCTACAACAGCTCTGCTTCTGTCTCCTTCGTTGGCCTTCTGCTGTCAATCAGTCTTGTTTCTGTCGTCTCCTAGTTTGGATGGGACTAATCAGTAACCACACAATTCCCAGTCATATAGCTGTTGTAGTCACCATCATTGTCAAACAATTATAGCTGTGTTCATTGGTTATAGTAAACAGGAAATAGAATAAAGGAGTGGGAGAGGGGGAAAGAGCACATTCGCTCTGCTTTCCTGCTACCATCCATGTCTCCCTCCGTGAACTCCAGTTGCTGCCTGCTTTGGAGACAGTAGTGACTAGTGAGGTAGCACAGGTGAAGCACTATTGCCCTCCCAGATTTCCAACACGGTGGGTTGCTGGCTCAAAATCCACCAGCTCAAAAATCCAGGTGTGCCCACGAGCCTTAAAACACTGGCAACCCCTGCTATAACCTAAGAATCTCCATGGTAAATGTCCCTTTGTTGTCTTCTCCCACCTGAGAAACACTAGTCATGAGCTAGGGGAACTGTGCATTTTGGAGTATGGACTATGTCACTGGAGAAAGCAGTTTTTGAGTTGGAGTGATTAAACAAACACGAAAGAAACAGACTGTGCACTTGTTGGAAATATAGTTCATCGTTTCCATGGAGACTGAAATTTAAGGGCATGAAGCTGCCCATTTTGCGGGCAGCAGTACTATAACCAAGCGCAGCACACATATAAACATATACACATAAAAGCAGCCACATGTGCCAGAACATTTTGGCACTGGGAAAGAAGAGTTCAGTTTCATTAAATATCACGTTTAGCTATAGTCTAGCTAAAAGCATCTCTCCAACTGTGTGTGACAATCTCTTAAAAGCACAGCACCATGACAGCTTTTCCTAAACCGTGTAAGCAAAGTGCAGCAAAGAGGACAAGTTGCTGGTTCTTTGAACATCCTTGCCGCAAGATAATTGAAACAGACTTTTTCTTTCCTATATCTCTGGCCTGCACTACAAAACATGTGTTCCATCAAGTTGAGCAAATCGTGGCACCTTACAAATTGGGACACCAGACATAGATCTTAAGATTCAGCAGAAGAAATAGCAACCATGTATCGGCTTCCTTTCTGGTGCTGTGGTCTCTCCCCCCCCCCCCGGCCGCCTTCACTGGACGTGCAAGATTAGGAGATCTTCTCAACCCAGCAGGTGGTAGAGTAGTAGTACAAAATTGTACAGAGCAGTATAGAACTGTCAGAGGAATATTTGGGAGGCACTACAATTCTCTTGTCTCATGGGAACACAGAAAGCTGCTTTACAAAGATCTCAGGATTTAGGGGTCACCTCTCACCTGACCTCTGGTCGGTGGCAAACACATTGGCAAAGCCAATCCAGTGGTCCTGCCAATGTGTTTGAATAATGCCAACCTTGCAGCTTCCTTCCTCCTCCCTTTCTACCTCCCGGTAAGCAGCAGTGATGCAACCAACCAGATGTGAGGAGAGCAGTGGTCCTCCACTATGTCTTCTGTTACTGAAGGCATGTGCTCTACCACTGAGCTGTCTCAACTAACCATGACAGGTCTGTGTCTCATCTTGGTGGAATTCTTCATCCAGTCTCTGACAGACTGATAGTTCATTGATTCATTAATGACTAATGAGCAGAAGTCGAATGTTCACTTTTGGACCTTTCAGTGCCTGACCTTTGGTAACTATTTTGATCTCCCTCTCCTGTATAATGTCCTCTTTGATATCCAGAGGAATGGTGTAAATGTAACCCTCTCAGGTGTTACCTACTTTGTTCTCCATAGCAGCATTATCACAGCTCTGCTGCTTCTTGGCAGGCTGCCAGGTGAAGGCTGCCAGGTAGGCTGGAGGCAAACAACCAGCCTTCTTACTTTACATTTTAACTATTTCCATACCAAATGACTCTATATTATAGGAAACACTCTATTTAAACATTTATATAACCTTCTGATTCTCTGCAAGACCAGTCATGAACACTAATACTGAAAAAGGGAGCATCACCATTACCGTAATGTTTCCTTATTTAAGGTGCTGGTTTTGACCTTTAAAGCCTTCCATGGTTTGGGATCAGGGTACCCAAAAGACCACCTCTTCCACACATGCCCACCTAAATCCTGAAATCTTATTTGGGGATCAAGGAGCAGGTTTTTATCTATGTTTGAATACAATTGAACACCATTCTGAATCAATATGGCAGACTGAACTATTCAAAACTGCACTGATTTTAACCACAGATATTTGGGTTTGTTGGAATTCCAAGCAATGCTAGACATGAGACTGCTGGTGTCAAATAAGAGCTGCAGAAGATATTATGGAGCAATTCGTACTTTCTTCTCTGGGCTTTGGAGGAAAGAGGCTGAGCAAAATGTCAGTGGAACTATTATCTGTATGACCTGAAACATCCAGTATTAGATAGATGCAGATGAAGATCAGACCTCCTGCCTACAATAACATCATCTGATACACACAGGAAACATTCCAGAGGCTAAGTCAAATCATTGTTATATCACCAGCAGCTGCCAATAACTTCTGAGAACTTTTAACACATTGATTGTAAATCCCTTCTTCAGTTTCTCACAAGATGGATCAAGCTCACAGGACTGCAGTTGGTTCTCAACAATTACCTTTCTGTGGACGTAATATCAACATCTGTCACAAAATGTGAGAAATACTCAACAATTGCTAGCATTTTAAAATGCCTTGCAGTGTTCTGGGAGGTAGTTTCTTGGCACGCATAAAATAGCTCTTTTTGAACAGGCTTCAAAAAAGATTAGAAAGACAGAGTTAGATAATATTGCTGTAAATTGTTTTGGAGACTCAGGTTTAATCTGGTGGGTTTAGCTGATGATACTTCTGCTTTTCTTTTATATTATCTCTGTTTGTTTTGCCATTACTTGTGTGTATTTAGGTACATTATAATGTAATTGTCATGGCCTTTTGCTAGCATGTTAAACTTATTGAATGAAGTTTCTTGGCACAGAAATTCAATTCCCAGCAACTATTAAATCCTGGTGTTAAAATTTTTCCGTACTTAGCCTTCAGGTCTTTAAAAGATTAAAAAATGGTATTTCTTTGGGATTAGACTTTTGATTCACATCAAAAGTTACTTGGCATTTCAGTTTATCAGTAAAAATTGATTTGAGGCTTCAGTTCAGACCTCACAAACATGTAAGAAGGGATATATAACAGAAGGAATAAGGGAATAACACCACAATCCTGTACATATATTCAAAGGAAGAGCCCACTGAATTCAATGGGACCCACATATGCGCATAGGATTTCCCTGTAAGGCAACAGGACAATTGCAGAACTGTGTGTTGTGATTGGGCAGCTGTCAAATTCTCATAAAGGGGGAGAATGGCATATTTAAAGTACAGGATGGGGGCTCCCCCATGGATGATTTCCTCTCTGAAACAGCCACACACCTCTGTATATTTTGTGTCCTGGGGAGAGTCTGGCTAGGACTCCTCTGCTGGAAGAAGAACACGTGAGTAAATTAAATTTTGTTGTGTGTAACACAGACATCCAACACTTCCTTCCTGCCTCCCGATTCTGGACTTTCATTCATCCTAATCTGTTTTATAGCAATCTGTACATTGTAAGACAAGTAATGCCAGCATGATCTGTAGTCAGGTTATTTGGCCAAAAGTGGATTTGATGGCAGCAGGCCTATGGTCTTTTTGAATGAAGAGGGCTCCTCGTCTCCTTCCTGGTATGCAAAAGTAACCCATTTGCTGGGAAGCTAGAATTGTGGCTCACCACCTTCACCACTGACTCTCTGCTTCTGATAGAAAATGTAGTGTAGTGCTGGTGGTCGAAAAGTGCAAAGGTGTTCATGGCTGAAGTATGCTTCCAGTGCTGGCTGCTTGGCCCCTGGTGTTTCATCTGAGAAAGGCTCACTTTTTATACAGAAGGTGAACTGAGGGGAAGGTGATGCCATGGGAAAGACTTCACGGTCATCTGCAGATGGGCCCCGTTTGCTCCTCCGATTGATTTTTGCTATATTTTAAAAGATGCACAAACTGTCCACATTATAAAATATCAAAGTGTTATATAACCAAAGATAAATACAAAATATATACTAGAATAGTACAGTTAAACTAACACTACAGTAGCACCACAAGATGATCAGAGGACAATAATTAGCGATCTGGCAAATGAAGTCTTAAGCATGCACCTGAAAGAGCTGATTCTGGGACCACAGCATATCTCAGATGGTGATAAGTTCCACATTAACAGTACGGAAAGCACTACTAATGATGGATGCAAGGGAAATCGGAGGAGCTCATGGCACAACTAGGAGGTATCTTGCCATAGAACGCCAGGCAGGGTGTACGGGAAGAGGCAGTCTCCCAATGGCCCAGCAGCTTATTTGCAGAAGTAGACCCACTCAGGAGCAGACCTGCATATGATCTGGCACTGACATCTGTAAATGTGGCCTCATTTTCTGAAAAATCAGATAGAAAGGAAAAAGATACTATTTTCTGCCCCCAGATCTAGCACCTTATTTGGTCTCAAGCAGACCTCACAAGCACAACAGCGGCTAATTCAATTGTGATAAATGAGGGAGTTCCGACAAGCAGGATTTCCCCCTCCTCTCACTCTCTCTGTGTATCTGTGTGTATTCTGTCTAGTAGAGTTATCATTTGGATATTACCCAGTGAAGCAGAAAAGCAAACAAAAAAAGCCAACCTTGTGTGAAGATGCAGTTTCTTCTCCCCAGCGTAATGTTGAACAAAATGAGCTGCCTGAGGAATGTGTAAGGAAGAAAAAGCAATCTTTTGTGACTTCGTTTATCTAGGTGCAGAGAGTTCAAGACCTCTGTGTTTTTGTTCATACGATGTGGAAAATGAAAACCTGTTTTTGATCTCCTCCTGTGTCCAGAACAAATATAATCCTTTACAGCACAGAATGTAGCCCAACTTCCTGTCAGTCTGTCTATTACAGGGAAAACTTCCATCAGTGCAACACAGTCTATTCCCAAATACTACAAACATGGTATGGATGCTACATCAGGGTGAAATATTTTCAAGAGAGTTGTCAGAAAATAACGCATCATTTCTTGTTCCATGTGTGTAAGACATCAACTGTTGTCAGTGTATCAGCCAATGGATGATGGCATGCATGATACAGAGCAACTCAGAGCATATCTAACTGATTTTAGTGAATTTTATTTAGTAATATTGCTCAATAATACATGGTGTATGGACTGAAGCCAATGAGACCCATAAAACACCAAATTAGCGTTGTTTGAAAACTGCCATTGGATCCAATCATAATGTCTTATCTAGGGAGAACTCTCAGACATGTCAATTTTTATGCAATATTTTACACCCAAATAAAATTCCACATTCTCCTTCATTTTTAGTTAATTCAAGCCATTGTGCTAGAGGGACATATTCCAAATGATAATGTAACGTACTTTCCCTTGTCACTTCAAAGTAACATACTTTATTTGATGACCTTCTTAAGGCCATGTGGTTGGAAATACAGACAGACAGACAGACAGACAGACAGACAGACAGAGGTGCAGTGGTTCATCAGAGGTAGTCTACATATACTACTCCCATCTGGAGCTGATCACAGTAATAGGGCTGCCAAGTTTTGAACTGGCCCCTGACGCTGTGCTCTTTAACCACAGCTTGAACTGCTGCAATTAGCAGGATGTTTTGCTCCATGCCATATGCAGCTTCAGCTGCTGATTTCTGCATATCAGGCTGTTGAAAAAAGAGCAGGAGCAGGCTCAGCTGCTTTTTCTCCCTTCCCTTTCCTGGCCAGTGGGCAATCCTGCTCAGCACTTCTCTAAGCAAATAGCCATTTTCATTATGCCTGCAAGGTCTTGGGTCTCAATTTTGCACTGTTTCCACCCTCAACCAGTAATCAAGAAGTAAAAAACTTTCATCCAAATAATGCCAGCTCCCTTGGCCTGAAAGCGAGATGAGCGCTGCAACCCCATAGTCGCCTTTGACTGGACTTAACCAGCCAGGGGTCCTTTATCTTTTACCTTTATATACACCATACATTTAAAGTGCAACCCCCCCCCCAAAAAAAGAGAACTGTAGTTTGTAGCTCTGCATAGGGGTAAACCATAGTTCCCAAGATTCTCTGGGGGCCAAATGTGCTTCAAATATGTGATGTGTATACACAGCCTCTGTCACTTATGGTACATAGAAAATATGCCTCGGGGCATGCTAACAGTGCCTCCAGGCTTCCCCACAACAGATTTAAGGTCCAGTATTAATTTATGGGTTCTCTTACCTTCCCCTCTGTATTTGAACAACAGTGGGGTCTTTTTGTTTGTTTTTTAATATCACTCACCTCTTTCCCACCTTACTATCTTAACTCAACAAACACTGAATACATTGTGGGGAAGGTACTGGGAATTGTTATGCCATTCTTACACTACAGTCTGTCTTTGCCAGCAAACATACACACAAGCTTCCCCCCACCTGCACACAGACACTTTTTCAATGTAAGGAAGAGTCTGAAATATTTCCCTTGCTTCATGGTGCAAGTCATCCATCAGATCTCTACATCAGAATATTTTACTATGCTGCATTGTTAATGAAAGAGCACTGCTTTGACCTTAAAATGTTGGATAAGAATTGATGGTCTATAGCTTTTGAAAGAGAGGAAGAGAAAAACCCAGACACAGGGAACAAAATAACCTGAACTCTGGCATCAGCAAAGCAGAGATTAAATGCTGGAAAAAGACAAAAGACCTGTGTTGGCAGTTCAAAGTGAACAAGCTGGACACCAATCAATTTCTAAACCCAGCCAGACCTGAAGAAGCATTACTGTACTCAAGTACGATAAAGTCTATCAGAGGGCAGCAATTTTTTATTTCAGAAAAAAGTTTTTTAAAATTGGAAATCATTCTTCCAAGAAGCCAGTGATGTATGATCACATTTCCCCCCATACAGGTGGGAAAGTGGCACGATAGTAAAGAAATGTTTAACAATTGATTGATGCTTCACCTGTGAGTTTAAGGCAATTTCATATTCCAAAAATAACCTAGACTGCAAAGAAAAAAAAGGTGTGCGTGTGGGGGGAGCTGGCCAACAACTCTAGACACAACTATTCCCAGAAACTCAAAAGGGTTGTCAATTATTTCAGTAGGGTGCTTTCCTTTTTGCCCATTAGCTCAGCTCATCATCTGACACACCACCTCCACCTTGATGTTTGGTCCTCTGTGACCCTTTTTAGTTATGTACAGTATCCCATTCAACTCCTGATGCTGGTTCACTGCACACTCATTTAGCTAGTCAAGCTCACCCGCTTGCCCTTGCAATTGAGGGGGCTGGAACAGCACAATGTGTGCACATGGCTGCCGCAGAATTTTAAGGAGGCCCGGCCCCCTCCTTGCAAATTTGTGGAGCCCTTGCACCCCCACCCCCAGATGCCACCCCTGTGGTTATCCTGGGTCCTCAATATTTAACCTTTTTCTTGTGTTAGGTGAATAGGAACTAATAGAAATCAGTTAATATTGTACATAGGTGCATGAATGTTTAGGGCTGAAGCTCATTTGTGTACAGGAATTCTCCACTCATGAAGCCAGCTTAAAGTTATGGAGCAGAAGGCCTTATAATGTACAAGTTATGTCAAGCTTAAGAAACGGCATCCTAAGCTGCATTGGGACCCATGCCAAGTGCCACATTGCATTTACAGTGTGTGAAATTCTCTTCCAAATGACAAATAAATAAGGTCTAACATACAGGACAGAGCCACGTATTGATCCAATATATAGTTCATTAGTGGTGAAACAGGGCTTGCATCCATTGCATTGTTCCATTCAAGCAAATCTATCCTCTTGAAGAGATAAAACCCAGCCTTTCTCTAATTCCAATCACTTTCCCTAACACTATTTATTTGTGAAAACGTCCTTTAACTTCAGTCGAACTACTTGAAAGTGAATAGGGCAAGCTGGGGATGGGGAAGAAGAGGTTGGTGTAGGAAGTACTCATAGGCTGGTGGAGGATGATGAGGGGATGGAGGTCAACGCACAGGAACCAGAGCAGCAGGACCCATCAGCAGAGCCAGAAGGGTCCCATCTCCATGAACATGGCAGGTTCTGAGGCAGGGGGAGCTGCAGGAGGGATGCTCCAGAAGGCTGAGGCAGGCAAGGGCCCACAACCCATCTCCCTAGCTGGCCTGGTGGGGCTCGCCAGCTCTGGGAGGAGGGGTGTGATTCCTCAGCTGGGGTAGGCTTTGAACAGGTGAGGGTCACATAACCTTGTCAAGCCCAGATGCTGCAATCAGCATGCAAATTATGAATGGACAGCAGAGCTGAGGTGCTATGTCTGCTCATCTACCCATGTTGATGGACCTTGACTTGGCTGCTCCTGGACCTCCATGGGACTGTGCTTTGGGTTGACTCTGGACTGTAACCTGACTGTTGGACTTTGGACTTAGCTACTTGAATTGGCCCAGAATCTTGTTTCCTGGTCTTTGGATCCTGGTCTTTGATCTACTTGTGTGGATCAGCTCTCAGACTTTGGACTTGGCATACTGACTTGCTGCCAGGTAGACCAGGGGTTCAGGACCTTCTGACATCTATGCTCTGATAACCTCTAGGATAGTTCACTGCAATGTATTATACATGGATCTGCCTCTGAAGATGGTTTGGAAACTTTAGCTGGTGCAGAATTCAGCAGCAAGCTTGCTCACCGGAACAATATGGCTTGAGCATATCACTCCAGTCTTGGCCTGACTGCACTGGCTGCCAGTTAGTTTCTGGGCCCAATTCAAAGTGATACTTTAGATCTCTGAAGCCATAAATGGCTTTGGACCTCAATACCTCAAGGACTGCCTCTCTTGGATGTTCCAGAGGTCAGCCTGGGCTTTGACAGGAGTGCCAATCATGTCAGGCAGGAAATCCCCCAGAGCTACCCATTGTGACGTTACCATATATGAGAGAGTGCTGGAGTGGAAATAGTTAAATAGGTTGCACCGACAGGACCCAGGGGGGTGGAGTCAGTGGGTCTATAAAGGAGTTCTGAGAGGAGTTCTGGGAGTTAGTTCGTTGGCAGTTGTGGGTGGGAAGTTGGTTGGTTTGAGTGGGTTGGCTGGTTGGGAAAGGCAGTTGGTAATAGAGAGACAGTTAGGGCAGTTGGTCCTTGAGTGTGGGCTGGTAGCAGAGATAGAGAGAGGAACATAAGACCAAGAAAGTAAAGAGGAACACTGTTTGGAATGCTGTAATAGTTTGTTTTAAGTCTGAAATAAAATACACTCTTCTTTATGAATTGAAAAGCTGACTGAGACTGAAGTGATTTTACCAGGGAGGACCTGGTTGGTGGCAGCGGATTAGTGGTGTACGGGTCAATAGTTAATGAGACGACCGAGGCCTCCGTACTAACGCCACACCCATCACCTGGTTTAGCTGGCCATTCCTGGGGTGTGGTTGCTGTTGCACACTGACAGCTTCTAGGAGCCACAGGTGAGAGCTGAGTGCAGGGTGGGGACCAAAGGTGGACAAACTACCCCAGAAGGAGCACAACTGTGGCAAGGCTATCTCTGAATAGGAATGGCTACACTTGAAAGATTCCATCAACGGTGCCTCCGAAAAATTTTACACACCACTTGGGAAGACAGGCGAACTAATACCAGTGTACTGGAAGAAACAAAGATCACCAGTGTTGAAGCAATGATTCTTCAACATCAACTTCGTTGGATTGGTCATGCTGTGTGGATGCCTGATTATCGTCTTCCAAAGCAACTACTCTATTCCAAACTTAAAAATGGAAAGCGTAATGCTGGTGGTCAACAAAAGAGATTTAAAGACTGTCTTAAGGCAAGTTTTAAAAAATGTAGTATAGACACCAACAATTGGGAAAAACTTGCCTGCGTGTGTTCCAGTTGGAGAACAGCCTTTACCAAAGGTGTCATGGGCTTTGAAGACACTCGAACTCAGGACGCAAGGGAGAAACATGCTAAGAGGAAGGCACGCTTGGCAAATCCACAGCGTAATCAACTCCCACCCAGAAACCAATGTCCCCACTGTGGAAGGACATGTGGATCCAGAATTGGCCCTCACAGTCACTTACAGACTCATTGTTAAAACCATGTTTATGGGACACAATCATACTCAGCTAGGAGTGATTGCCAAAGAAGAAGAAGACACTTTTTATATTTTGATGAATCTCAGTTTAGAATGGTATTTTATATTTTTCAGTTTAGAATGGGTTTAGAGCCTATTACTTTCTATATGATGATATATTAAGTCGCCAGATGACTAACAATGGTTTAAGTTTTGTGAAACTTACATGAGCTGTGAATTAGATCAAGGATTTCTTTTTCTTTTTTTAAGAATATGGTTAGTGCTCAAAAGTACTCACATTTTGTAAAAGATGGAGCAGGACCTCTGCTGGTTGCAAAAGATTACTGTAATTCAGCAAGGTAATTTTTACTGCAGCATTCTTCTATTTAATATTGAAGGCAGGTAAATACTTTTAAATAAGCTTTGCCCAAAATACCAATATTTTATGAAGCTAAGTGTTTCTTAACCTATTTTCTTCAGTTATAAACACTCAACACCAGGATATGTTCCAGATACAAATTAAAATGTTCAATTATGTAATAATATTATGAGAAAAAGCAGCTACAATCTCTGAATTTTGGTGAAAATGCAATTAAAATGGAACTGTTTAAACTGACATCTTAAAGAACAAGACTTTTACAGTGCTCTTTTAAAATGCCATTTCGCTTAATTCTGGGCTTGCAGAATGTCCCACTGGATTATGGCAAATCAAGTGACACATAATTATCTGGCTGAAGTAAATCCTTTGGTTTAATTTGATTGTTTGACATTATCATTGCAAATTGGTTTGTAATGCTATACTACTGTACCTATAGAACGTTGATATATTGGACTGATATAAATTTTAATACCACCTCAACGCCTATGTTTATTTTTAAAGGGAGGAAAATATTTTAAAAGAAAATATAGGTGAGACTGAGGCCAAGTTCTCACTGAGGTGGTAATGGAGTCTTGACTGAATACTTCAGATTTAAGGTGACATCTCATACAATTGTAGACATCAGAAGTAAAGATTATAGTATAACCTCTCCCTGATAGCTAGGTTGTATTCACAATCCAGGCACTGGTTTACATGAAACTTTGAAATGAAAGTTGTTGTTGTGCATTAAAATAAAAATGGTTACCTTACGGTCAGCTAAAAGAATATACTGAAGCCTAGCAAAGGAAAATGAAAAGAGATCTGTGAAGGGAAAATATTGGAATGATTGGAATATTGGAATGAAAGAGCAAGACTCTACCTCACAACACATTCCAGGTTGTCTATGAAAGAAGACCTGCAGACCTGGGTGGCCAGCTGCCAAGTCTATACTTAGCACTGACTAGTCCCAGTAGAGCTCTCTATTACAACAGACCATGCATGACAAATATCATCTACCATTCCTGTTACTTGGATAGTACAATAATATACAAAGAATTAGTGAACACTGGGCTAGAATATATTTGTTCACCATGGCATACCTTCCAATATGAGGACAGATAATGGGTTACTGTTCTCTGGCATTGCTTTTTAAAGCTTTAGTTCACACTTTCTTTGTAGTAACAGGGAAGCAGGATGTGCTGTCCAGACAGTGAAGAACAATTGCACCCAAAAATAAAAAGGACATAGACCGAATAAAAGGTAAAAAGGTAAAGGACCCCTGGACGGTTAAGTCCAGTCAAAGGCAACTCTGGGTTGCAGCGCTCATCTCGCTTTCAGGCCAAGGGAGCCATCATTTGTCCACAGACAGCTTTCCAGGTCATGTGGCTAGCATGACTAAACCGCTTCTGGCACAATGGAACACCGCGACAGAAACCAGAGCGCAAGGAAACGCCATTGACTTTCCCATCGCAGCAGTACCTATTTATCTATTTGCACTGGTGTGCGTTCGAACTGCTAGGTTGGCAGGAGCTGGGACTGAGCAATGGGAGTTCACCCCATCGCGGGGATTTGAACTGCCAACCTTCTGATTGGCAAGCCCAAGAGGCTCAGTGGTTTAGACCACAGTGCCACCCACCTCCCTACATAGACAAAATATATGCATATTCAAGGACCTATTTTGTGCTCCATGTATGAAGCCTGGCTTGGCCTATGTATGTCTCAAATACTGAAATCTGCATTCTAAGTGAAAAGACATCTTGATCTCACACCCACTTGACAAGAGGGCAAGGAATATTGTCAAACACAATGAAATATAATATCCATCTTGAAGTCTGAGATGCCGGGATTGGGAAAACTTGAGCAGCTGCCATGAACCAAACACTCTAGCAATGCTCTCTGCAAGCACCTGTCAAAATTGGCCCATGTTGAGGAATAAAGATTGCTCCCCGTGGCAAAAATGTTTCCCTACCCCTGAAGTCCCAAGAGACTTCAGTTTGACTTTCTAAGGATACTCTTACTTCCTATGAAACACTGCTGATGCAGTCATACTAATCTCCTCTCCACCTCACACTTTGATCACAACTGGCAAAGTTCACTTCTTCTCCTGATAGACAGGAGAATGACATAAAGCTGTCAGATTAATGTCATTTAGTTGAATGAATGAATAATGGTAACCTAAAATAGCATAAATACTTGTGTGTCAGAATAATGTTTGGGATTTTAGAAATTTACAGGGATGGCTTGCCTTTGCTCCCTGACTTTATTGCATAATTTCCATTTCATAACTGTAGACTTTTGAATCATAGTGGATTTAGATTATTTCCAACTACATGTCTGTGATGATAATGCTTTCATTAGGAAGCTATAATTTCTGTGATGACCACAGTCATTTGACTTAGTCATCTACATTATTAACAGCATAATTCTATATATATCTACTCAGGCCCATTAAGTTCAAGGGACTTACTCCTAAATAAATGTGCATAGGGTTGCAGACTAAGTACAGAAACATGCAAGGTGGTCCTTACATGTTTACTTAGAAGCAGCATTATGTTGCTGTTGTTGTTTAGTCGTTTAGTCGTGTCAGACTCTTCGTGACCCCATGGACCAGAGCACGCCAGGCACTCCTGTCTTCCACTACCTCCCGCTGTTTGGTCAAACTCATGCTGGTAGCTTCGAGAACACTGTCCAACCATCTCGTCCTCTGTCATCCCCTTCTCCTTGTGCCCTCCATCTTTCCCAACATCAGGGTCTTTTCCAGGGAGTCTTCTCTTCTCATGAGGTGGCCAAAGTATTGGAGCCTCAGCTTCAGGATCTGTCCTTCCAGTGAGCACTCAGGGCTGATTTCCTTAAGAATGGATACGTTTGATCTTCTTGCAGTCCATGGGACTCTCAAGAGTCTCCTCCAGCACCATAATTCAAAAGCATCAATTCTTCGGCGATCAGCCTTCTTTATGGTCCAGAAGCAGCATTATAGAAATCTATGAAATTATGCATGGCATGGAGAAAGAAGCAGGGACAGTTCCTCCCCTCTCTCATAGCATTGAAACTCATGGACATCCAATGAAGTGCATTGTTAAACTATGGAACTCACTTCCACAGGAGGCAGGGAGGGCTACCAAGTTGAATAACTTTAAAAGAGGATTGAACAAATTTGTGGAGAAAAGGCTATCATTGGCTACTAACCATGACAGCGATGCTTTTGAATACCAGCTGCTGGAAACTTACACAATTCAACTTACTCCTTTCTATGTATTATCCTGGCCTTGCAGCCCAATTCAGTGTATGTCTACTATGAAGCAAGCTCTGTTGAACTCAATGAGAATTATTCCCAAATAATGTATGTGCATTGCTGCTTTAATGTTTAAATGTGACATTCTTGCATATCTCAAGGTTGCAGGTGGAAATACTCACTGAACCATGCCAGTTACATTTTGCGACTTGCACTTACTCAAAACAATTACCATTGTTTACTGCAGAGTTCCTGCCTCCCTTTGCAGCAGATACCACAGCCACTTTCCTTTTAATTTCTATTACGATGAGGCAAAGCCTCGTTTTAATAAGATGGCAGAGTGTATTATTAAATGTCAATAAATTAGCACACCCTTATGCACACACAAGAGGTTGAGCTAAATTGAAATGCTGGTTTGCTTGTGTGGTATAAAAATAACAGTGGGTTTTTTGAATGGGTGGGATCTGTCTCTAATTCATCTGCTTGAATCCAAGGCTGCAGCTATGGGGGAAACAAGACTCTGCCGGGGTGTTAATGCTGCGATTCCCTCCCATGAAATCACATGCCTTTAATCACTGCTCTGCTAAAGTCTACCAGACTGTACTGTGTGCCAGGAGATGCATCAGGCAGAGTCCTCTCATTTTACTCTCCTCTCTCCACTCCTGCTTTACTTTCACCTCTGGGCATGGAAAAGCTAGATACTAACTTTGATGTCCTCAGAGAGTAGTTTGGTCACATCAACCAGTAGCTTGTGAGGAAGGAGAGAGAGAGGACGTTTGTTTCAAGTGTTCTATTAAAAAGGGAGGATGGAAGTAAGGAGCAGATTGCAGTCCTTACGCTACTGATATTTACCTCTTCTTTTTTTCAGTAAGGCAGCCTCTTTCAAGCAGAGTAGGCCTTCCCTATCCCAGCTGCTGAGTTAAAGAATGGCTCTGAAACTGAAAGAAATGTAATTCCCAATTAGGTTAAAACAGAAATTTATCATTTCAGCATTTCCTCGGCTTACTGTGATGAATTCTGAATTCTATTGGGTTTATTTTAATTACACCAAACTAATTTTTTTTTGGGTCTGTGGAATTCGTCCTAATGCCATTAACAAATAAAGCGGTATAGAGATAAAAGCCATTTCTTTTTCATCTGCATGAATCCACTCCTCCTCCCCAAACAAGTGTTATTTATTACTGATCTCTGACACGTAAAAGGCATCTTCATACTTACTCCTGAGCAATGGTCATGTTGCAAGATCCTACTGGAATCATGGGGCTGGAAAGACTCTTGTGGGTAATCTGATCACAGTCTCTGCAACATCAAGATTCTCTAGATTTCAGCCAAATCTGATACTGTGCAGTTTACTTTCAGTACAGTGAGCCTTGCTAGGCATAGCATCTATTGCCTTTGGTGGCCAGACAATCGTGTCATAATTTGGATGTGGGGGGCGGGGGTGGAGAGAAGCTCAATTATTTTTGTATTTTAATGAGAAACTGCCTATGAGGCACATCTGATTAAGGATACTGAGTCAGAGGTTCAGAGTTGTTTAAAGGTTAAAAATAATGACTGCTTTGCAGGGGAATATTTTAAAGCCTTAAGACCTGGTTTTAAAAAATACACTAGAAACCACTTTAAATTCGTAACTTGGTTTGTGACAAATCTTTTATTCCAATATTCCCATCAGCACTTTGATCCATCTGGCTTTAAGGAGTCTTAAATTCAATTGTTTTCTCAGTGGAATACCAGTGGCTAATCTTTAAATCTCATTTCTAACCTAATCTTCCCAAAGCATGACAGAGTAGTTTATTGGGGAGGGGGGTGGACTTTGGGGAAAAGAAGTAATCACTATTACATTCAGAAAGTAGACAGGAAAACACTTTAATTTCTGATTATAGGCAATACATATTGTTATGAGGGGTTTTTTTTGGGGGGGAGGAATTAGGCTATATATGAGATCCTTCTAACCCCTGGACCCAGAATGTGTTAAAATATAAGCCAAGCTAGCTTCCTGTGTTGAGGTGATCACCTGGGTGATGGGACATTTAGAGAACAAAAGAAAGGAGGTCTAAATGACAAATTTCACCCAGAGTGGACCCACTGAAGTTAATAGACATTACTAACTTAGGTTCATTAATTTCAATGGATCTACCCTGAGTAGGACTAGTCGGACCTGGTTGAATACAACCAAAAGTGTTTTAGTTTTTCTATTGATATTTGTAATGAAAGGCATCTATGCTTGGGGGTATATACATTTGGCTGATGACTGTGGTCTGAAGTTTTGTTCCTTAATTTTTTTTAATGTAGCTAAGAATCTGGCTATGTGATGCAGAAAACAAAAGCCACAGTTGGTTATTATAGCTGTAAAACAAGATATATTTACTTGTCAAGGGGGGGGAGGAATGGAATCCATGCGTTGCATGCTGTTGTTTAAATTTGATATTTGGAAGGCCACAGCTTCCCCATCCCTGATGTAAGCAAAAAATAAAAAAAATGGGTGCATGGAAGTGTGTCTGCTGAGGAAGTAATCCCAGAGATGTTGAATCAACAAGATTTGCTGTACCTGTTTTTTTGTAGTGGAAAAGCTGAGGCTCAGAACATTGGGCGCTTTCTGGTCTAACTTGTTAACAGTATGACCCAACCTGATAATATGAAAGATTACTTCAAATCACTCTGATTCACCTCAATATCTGATCTGACGTTCACCCCCACATGTATAATTAGCATGGAAAAGGAATGTACAGCTTTCTGTAATACTTGGCAATTCTCCTTTTGTCCACTAGAGGGCTTCATCTTCCCAATAATGTAACAAGCAGCCAGAATTCAACACACAGCAAAGAGCTCTGCAACTTCTAAATTAGCAAATGAATACTTGATTGATTGAATGAATCGATTTATTTTGGTCACTGACCAGAGTGCAAACATATACAACAACAGAGAGCATACAGATATAAATAGATTAAAATTAAGCTCTATGAGATGATACACGATAAATAATGCAGATATAAAACAGCTAAAATATACAGTATACTATAAGTTAAAACCTTAACCGTTAATTTAAAACATATTAAGACATTGGCCATTAGATTCATTCAAAACCAGTCTACTTAATTTTATAGCAGCAGCACAGAATCTAGCCACTTCTAAGGTAATCTCTGGTTCCCTGTCCTTTATTAAGTTTTTTATGTAGTAAATCATCAGTTCTACTTCGGGTTTGCTGCATGATTGGAGTTATAAATATAGAATGTATAGCCTTGTAATAATGACAATTTATTAGGGCATGAGTAGCAGTTTCGACTTCCTTCAAACCACACAGGCATGGTTTGCCTTTGAATCTGTCCTGCAGTAATGCAGATGGAAGGACATTGAATTTGGCAAGAATAAAAACTCATCTAAACTCCCCCCCCCCATTATCTTTAATTTCTGGATACCTGGTCATTTCACTCATGTGGCATTGCAACTCAGCATCTCATATCCGTTGCTTAATTGTGGATTTGACTTTCTCATGTCCATAGGTTATTGGAGCCTGCACTGTGAACCCTAGGCTTCTCAGTTCCTCTGACAGTGAGGATTTCCATTTTGATTGACATGTATCTATTAAAGCTAAGGGTGCCAGACCTTCTGCGAAGACTATTAGTTTTAGCCAATAATGCATCTTTAGAATTCTTATCTGGGACCTAACTGGGATTTGTCTGACCTCCAAGTAAACTGTTACATTGGGCACACAGGAAGGAATCCCTAGCAGAAAGCAAAATAATTTTGTTTATAGAATTTCAAAAGGGACAGTTTTAATAAGTGCACACCTGGGAACCGTATGTCAGTTGTGTTATAACTTTCGAAATGAATACATGTGTGGTTGAGGGAATAGACTGACCTCCTTTCCCATAAAAGAACCTTGGGAATACTTGTTTAAGTAAATGTATTAACTATCTATGGATCAGGCCTAAAAGATGTGTTGGAGGTGAAAATCTGAACAGCAAGGATGTGAATCAAAAGAACAAGCGACCAGAATGGCCTAGATCATCTAATCCGGTACAGTGGTACCTCAGGTTACATACTCTTCAGGTTACAGACTCTGCTAACCCAGAAATATTACCTCGGGTTAAGAACTTTGCTTCAGGAAGAGAACAGAAATCATGCTCCAGCGGCGTGGTGACAGCGGAAGGCCCCATTAGCTAAAGTGGTGCTTCAGGTTAAGAACATTTTCAGGTTAAGAACGGACCTCTGGAATGAAATAAGTACTTAACCCGAGGTACCACTGTATTTCATTGTGGATGTGTGTTGTTTTCATGAGGGATATTCAGGAATTTCTTTATGAATTGATGAGCTCAGTTGACTCGGCTCTAATCTTGAAATGGGTTTTTCCTGATTATACAGTGTAACAAATTTGACTTCAAAATTCATATGCTTCCTTACATGTGCATATCACACAGCGGTGGCTGATGCCCATTGTGACTGGTAGAGCAGAAGGGAGAGGGATCAACATTGGTGGAAACAGAGGCAATGACAGGTGAAGCCAACTCAGAATCTGGGTTGGTTAGTGCTCTCTGTGTCACTTAGAGATGTTCCTTTAGACACCACCATGAAGAAAATATGGGGAGGGGGGAGACAAGGATGGTGATATGGGAGGGAGAGTGGGAAGCTGGGAGGAAGAAGGGGTGTGGAGAAGAAACTTGTAACTAAATGGCAAAGCTCTGGACAATGTGCCTCCTTTCTCCGGCTCCTCACTTGGCTCTTACAGCATGTGAAAATGTGGACCTGGGAGCCTGCAGCTGGAGCTATCAATGGAAGATTCTCTTGCTGTTGGCTGTACATGTGCAAACAGACTGTGAAGGAAATAAGCAGCTATCCTATCTTTAAAAGACATCTGAAGGCAGCCCTGTTTAGGGAAGTTTTTAATATTTAATGCTGTATTGTTTTTGACACTCAATTGGGAGCCGCCCAGAGTGGCTGGGGAAACTCAGCCGGATGGACGGGGTATAAATAATAAATTATAATTATGTATTATTATTATTATTATTATTATTATTATTATTATTATACACATTTTGCAGAAGTAGCCCGAGAATGCAAACCTCAGTTTTCTCTTCTTGTTTGGAATGTTGAGGCGCCTGGATTTCCAGTGCTCCCTCCCCCCTTCCCCACACATACCCCTTTCTAGCTCCTGTTGCAAGGGCCGTAAGAGGTTTTTGCCCAATCCCAGCTCTCTTGCCATCCAGCAAGCTTTTTACAAGTTTGTTTACAGAGCTTGTTGGGAAATGAAGTCCAAATGTGGAAAAGAAAGAAAGGCAGCAATGCTCCCTCAAATATTTTATTGGGGGGGCTGTGTGCAAAGGGGCTGGTAGGATCTGGTGCCTATGTACCTAACTGCATTTTGGGTTCTAACTCTGAAAGGTCTCTATGGCATACAATTGGTGCTTTCTCATTGCTGTGGCTTCAAAGATTCTTTTGCCAGAGGAAGGGGACCTCTGGATCCAGCCCATTAGAAGCTAGATCTTGTCAAAGGCTGTTTAATATTCTGTCTCCATCAGAGCAAGGAGATAGGAAGGCATGTTCCCATGCTAAGTTAATCGGATGTCTCTTACTGAGCCAATTAGACCAAGGTTCCCCAGCAGCTGCCGGCACACTGTTGTGACAAAATTCCAGAGAGAGAGCAAAATAATCTGAGACAGGGACTGAAACCCTCATTGAGCAGAGGGAGAGGAGAATTGAAATTCATATTTCAAACTAGACTGATTTGCATTTCTGCCTTGGCATTTATGGATTTTGGTGACATCACAAAACTGTATTTTTGTCAGCTAAAGCTATAATCCAGGAGTGGGGAACCCTTTTCAGCCAAACCTTTGTGGGTCACATACCAGTAGTATGTGCGGTGAGAGGGAAAGCTAGAGAGGCTACAATCCTAAACTGTGTTAAGGTCGCATAAGAGAGGTATAGCATACAATGCCAAATCTCATGGCATTCAAGTAGCATGAAAGCAGCAAGATCAGAAGGGAGAGACTGATGTTTTGATCATCCTTTTCCAGGTGGTCCAATTGCATTCCAGCATCATTGTACTCCATGAGGTGTAGCACTGCTGTGGGAAGTAACAGTATTGCCTGTTCCTGCCAAATGATCTGCTTTGTAGCAATATTAGGGCAGAATACAGGGGAAGTGACCATGGAATGACAACCATGGCCCCTTGGCAACCAGCCAGCTTTCATTACGTTTTAAGACAAGCATGGTCAGGATCATGCTATAAGATGCTATGTGTGAAAAAAGAAGAGGGGACAGTTTGCTTTTGGGTATGCCTTGCATGGCTGTGTTTGGAGATAGAGACCAGATGGGCTGGGAGTTACATTTGCTGGTAGAAAGTAATGTGGCTGTGTGAAATTTAATTGAAGATAGTTAAGTGCTGGTTGTTATCACAGTTGAATGGTCTTGACTACATGAATTGATGTGTTCTCTGAAAGAATAATTAGACTTCAATTATCTTGGGCTGAAGCTTCTTTGTTGGAAGAATAAAACACACAGTGAATGCTGGAAAATCATTTGTTCAGTCTCACCTCTGGGGCAAGACAAAGAGGTGGAAATGCAATGTGTCTGAGGGCTAGGGAGTAATCCAAATATAATTTAAAAGCAAACTTTCAGCTTTTCACTGCCTTTGAGTCTATGGATTTTATTTTTAATTCTAAAATAGAGGGTTCTCGTCTTACTGCAGGAGGAATATTGCCCTATCTTCAAATTATTTGATTAGTAGTTTCGTAATACCATTTGGACAGCACTTTCAATTGTTAAGAGCCCTTTATGTGCATCACCACATACAGAAACCTTTCATCCATCAGTAATATTATCCCCCATATTCAGATGGTGAGACTGAGGCAACGAACCTTGCTTAGGGCCGTCAGTGAATTCATAGAGGAGGTGATATTTGAACTTGGAGCTTCCTGATTCCTAACTTAATCTCTTAGCGACTACAATAAACCAGCTCCAATGATTTGCTTCAATAGACAATTAGACTTAATACACACAGGTCCTACTTTCCAAACACAAAGTGTTCCCTGGAAATCATTTGTTAGGTAAGCATTTGCCTAACAAGTTGATAATTTCCCTAGATTCCTATAGGGAATTTCTAATGTGTTCCTGACCTTGGAATTTTGCCCCCCAAAAGACAGCGGGGAGGGAACAGGAAAAATGCTCTCTGATTTGCCTGATTGTTTTCCCTCCCTGCCTGCCTGCCTCCATTCCTTGGCTAACCAGGAAAAGGCAACCAAGGAAGTAAAAAATGCTTTCTGTCCAGCAATCTATCTGCAGTACATTTAGCAAGCTTTGGGTACTAATTTCCCTGTGTTCAGAAAAGTGAATTTTTGCATAGTGCGTGCTCATAAAGTGGGACCTATATGCCACGGTCCCCCAGGTGTTTATTTAAAGGTAGCTGACTTGACTTCACTAAGTAGTCATCTCCTGTTGGGTCCTATGATCCTCTCCTTTCAGCTAGTCCTTGATCCAGGGCTTTTATTGCTCACAGGTGGACTTATTGTCCTGTCCCTCAGTGCTATAAGATTGCTTGCTTTGCTGTCTATTCCACACATCATCATCAAAGCAGCAGGTCCAGCTTTCTTACTTTGATCCCTGCAGTTTCTTTTGGTAGATGCTAATGCTTGGTGCCTGTTGTTTTTGTCTTGGCAGGGATACTGGAGTGGCTTGCCGGTTCCTGCTCAAGGGAATAAGTCAAGCCACATTACAAAGGGAGGCAAAACATGACAAAGCTCACTGGTTAATATGCTGTGGGAACAATTGTAACTTAAGTCCAAACATGGGGATCTGTCGGAAAAGCTAACCTTCAGAAAAAAGAAGCCTTCTGCAATATAATATCCAGAGGAAAAGGCACATCAGCTGTGTAATTATTACTGTCAAGGACAAAATATGAATTACGTCTCAGCAAATACATGGGACTCAGAGCTGAGAAGAAGCTGACAAGGAGCAATGTTAATCAATAGTGAGAGCATGGTGATATATATTGTACAAGCAAAAATCAAACTTAATGAAGGGTTCCGTAATGGAGCACTAATGAGAAACCACAACACGTCATTAAAATATATAATTACTTTTAAGGGGTTCTCTTTAGAAGGTTACTGGAAAGTAAGCAATAAAGCAGCTGCTTTGATCAACTATAAGCAATTCTCTAGGCCCTGGTTAGTTCATTTTAGCTTGAGGCTGCTTTGACGTCAGCATTTATTGTTCTTATCAAGATTAAAGGATGGCTTGTTATGCATCTAATTAATTCTAATTAGGCTCATCAAAGAAAATGGTCTCGCTGGAGTCCCAGTCTCTTCTTTGTACTTTGTTAGGTTTTATTAATACTCGTGAAATGTTTTGGAGACACCTCATATGGCCAGACAGGTGGTGCGGGTGACTCTATGAAATACTCATGGTGCTGACCAGGGCCTATTTATAACTTCATTATTATTCACTCAGGCTGTGAAGTTTGAATCTTTGAAAAGGGTAAAGGAAGGGTTTGAGGCTACAAAGAGATTCTTTGCTTGTTCACTGAGCAGCTGCTGCTGTGAACAGTCACCCTGAGCCAACAATCCTTTGGTAGTGGTATGTCCAACAAACTAGGTTCCAGTACCCACAACAAAATGTGCTCTCCCAAGAGCAACAGGTGCCTTATTCCTGTCCCAGCTCATCTACAGACCTACTTAAGATGTCAGGCATGATTCCGAAGGCTTTAAAGAGTGCCATGACGTTGCTACCATTTTGATTCCATATTGCGGCCATTTTAAGTGGAATACACACAAAGCTGTCATCATCAAGTACAGTGGTACCTTGGGTTAAGTACTTAATTTGTTCCGGAGGTCTGTTCTTAACCTGAAACTGTTCTTAACCTGAAGCACCACTTTAGCTAATGAGGCCTCCTGCTGCCGCCGCACCGCCGGAGCACGATTTCTGTTCTCATCCTGAAGCAAAGTACTTAACCCAAGGTACTATTTCTGGGTTAGTGGAGTCTGTAACCTGAAGCGTCTGTAACCTGAAGCGTATGTAACCCGAAGTACCACTGTATTAGTTTGAAGATATGAATGACTAATCACAAATGAAATGCTGGCGTCAAAGTTTTCACGTCACCCCTCATCATGATGTTTTTCATCCAGCATCAGTTCAGTGAGCTGTGAATCCTTAAGCACTGAATAAGGAACAGATGAGAAACCATGGAATAATGTATCCCAAGTCTCATTTGCCATCATGATCTCCCCTTATCACAGACCTATTCTCAGAAATATAAACTTCATTAGGTTTACTTACCAGCTGCCTCCTGTCTTCATGCACTGGTATTTGGCAGTGGGGAGAAGGTTCCATTTTGTGTTCCCACATGAGCATTCTGGCTCAAAGTCTCTGTTTTGTCTGGAGTGGCTGGCTGGAAAGATCTAGGGAGCTAGGACAAAATGCATTCAATAGTGTTGAAGCACTCTATAATGGCCCAATCTGAATTGTGGCCATAGCAGGAAAGCTTCCCACTTTCATATAGTATTCTGATCCAAATTGCCTCCAGATTAGTAAAGGTAAAGGTAAAGGGACCCCTGACCATTAGGTCCAGTCGTGGCCAACTCTGGTGTTCATCTCGCTTTAATGGCCGAGAGAGCCAGCGTACAGCTTCTGGGTCATGTGGCCAGTTGTGTTAAAAAAAAACCTCTCTGGTATTAAGGGCAAAGATAGAGCTAACATACCAAACGGTTGGGCCTTCTGACTGCCTGGCTCTTGAGTTCCCAGATTAGTGCTCATTCTAGTACCTCTAAACCCCTAAACTTTGGTTGATTCCATTAGAGTTTTTTTCTGGGACAAGCATCCCACATCCAGCAGCATCTCCCCAGGAAAAGTCTATCTTTCTGCCTCTTGTATTGGATTTACCCTGACACTAAGGAGCCCTGCTTCTCTCCCCTGCTTCAG
The DNA here is from genome assembly GCF_965112155.1 of Podarcis liolepis. Classification (NCBI taxonomy): domain Eukaryota; kingdom Metazoa; phylum Chordata; class Lepidosauria; order Squamata; family Lacertidae; genus Podarcis; species Podarcis liolepis. Next base: position 37,780,780 of record NC_139560.1, read on the forward strand.
ATGGAAAAAAGAAAAGTGAGCTTTCCAGGTCAACCACTGCCACCATCCTCCATTCCTCTAAACTGTGAAGAGTCACAGTGCAAACTCATTTAGCTTCCCACTGCCTCACCTCTCATTCCCTGTCTAACTTTCTGGTCTGCGGTGCAGCCTTCAAATGTTAGCTTTTTGCCATTATTATTATTATTATTATTATTATTATTATTATTATTATTATTATTTACACCCAACCCATCTGGCTGGGCTTCCCCAACCACTCCAGCAAAACATTAAAATACAATAATTCATCAAGTATTGAAAGCTTCCCTAAACAGGGCTGCCTTCAGATGTCTTCTAAAAGTCAGATAGTTGTTTATTTCTTTGACATATGGTGGGAGGGCATTCCACAGGGTGGGTGCCACTACCGAGAAGGCCCTCTGCCTGGTTTATTGTCTCAGCAAAACACATTTCCGCGGGGGGGGGGGAGTGTGTGGCCTTGGATCTTGTCTTTCTTTGCTCCCTCTAGAGTGCATTACAAGGGAACTCCACAGCCTCCTGGAACAAGGAGTCTATCCAAAGTAGGGATTCCTTCCATCTCCGTATAGCAGTTATACTGACTTAAAAGTTACGACTTCAAAGTTACGATGTCCTGATGCTGCCGTAATTTCACAACGCCATTGGAAAACAGAGATGTAACCATTCAGCTGTCATAATGTGAGGATATGCTTGCACAGTGAATCTTGTGTTTTCAGATGGTTCAAATGTTCTCTGTCTCTTAAGAGTCATAATTGTGTCAAGCAGTTTAGCAGCTGCCAGAGACCTGTGCCTGGTTTGTCAGACGGAACATTGTTATAACAAATGTTTAAAACATGGAGTGTCAGTGCTTCTAAAACAGCTGTTGGATTTATTATTTTCCTCTATTGAATGAATTCCTATTCCTTGGTGATTCAAAGAACTGCTCAGTATATCAAACAGTTGAAAATAGCTCTAATAGCTGAAGATTTAAACATTAATCTGAGGGAAGTGGGTACTAACCAAGAAAAGAACAGGAGGGCTTGATGTAAATATCCCATATTGCATTTAAGGGCTCCAGAAGATGTGAGAAGAAGAGGAGGAGGAGGAGGAGGAGGAGTTGTTGTTTGGATTTTATATCCCACTTTATCACTCCCTGAAGGAGTCTCAAAGCGGCTAACATTCTCCTTTCCCTTCCTCCCCCACAACAAACACTCTGTGAGGTGAGTGGGGCTGAGAGACTTCAAAGAAGTGTGACTAGCCCAAGGTCACCCAGCAGCTGCATGTGGAGGAGCAGAGACGTGAACCCGGTTCACCAGATTATGAATCTACCACTCTTAACCACTACACCACACTGGATAAAAAAGGAAACACTAATGTATATAACATTGTTGCAAAACTATTCTCAGCAAAGTTGTTGCAAATACCGCTTTCCCTCATAAAATTGCAAATTAATGTTTTTGTTTGACTTCAGAACATACTTTGATAATCCTAGAAAACAAAAAGGACAGTATATTCCCAGAGTACAATATTGTTTTGTTTTATTTAGTTATTTAGCTTATTATTTATAATTTTAGCCCAAATGGTCCCAAGGCAGGTTACAAAAATATCACAATTTAAGCAAGTCCAATTTACTTTGAAATAATACAATAAAACCACAAAGCAACCAACAGAATCAATCTTTTCCATTCATGGAAGTGCTATTTCTATGTGCAGTGCCAAGGATGATGATAAATCATTCTCTCTCTCTCTCTCTCTCTCTCTCTCTCTCTTTCTCTCTCTCTCTCTCTCTGTGTGTGTGTGTATCTGTGTGTGTGTGTGTGTGTGTGTGCAAGAGTGAGTGAGTGCATACATTGTTAATGAAAAGTCAACATGAGCACAGGAGCTTCTTCTCCAGACAATGAGATGACTTAATCTAAAATGTTCCTATCTCTGTGGCCCAACCTTGAAGTGCTTGTCAGGCTGATCACTCTTATTAATTTTGGGTGGTCTTGTTTTACTCCCGAACTGATAGGCACTCAACTATCCATGTTTTATATCAGGACGAATGGTAGTTTGTTGCTTTTGACTCTTATTGCAGTTCTGCTTCTCTGTCCAGCTTCATATAAACCTTCATATAGCCACCTTGTGGCATTTCTTAAAAACTGATTTCATCGTTGTAATATAGAGTGTGAATTTTCAGAGTTTGCCACAGAGGGGAAGTGTTGCGTCACTTTTTAAAACCTAGGTCCCACTAGATTTCTAATGCACCATGGAACGTGGAAGTTAATAAACTACCTAGGTTATTATTAAATGCATTATTTATTTGCCAGCATGCCATGGAAGAAGGTTCAAGAGACAGAGCAATGGTAGAAGTATCATTTTTTTTTCAAAACATAGGAGACCCGCTCCCTGAGGAAGAGACCAACTTGTGTCTTCTCCCAAGGAAAGGGATGTGGCAATTTTACTCCTTCTCAATGGTAGGAGTGGCATAGTCACTGTGGTGAAATTGCATCATTTACATAATTACATGAATTACATTGTTGTTATGTTGCTGCATCCCATTGATTTCAGTTCAAAGGAAATATAATGCAAATGAGTGCGGAAGAGAACCATATCCGATTGCCATCATTTTCGGACAGTGATAGTAAATACCGATTGTGTTTGTTGGGACTGATTTCATGGGACAAATAAGCAAGCACTGGCCATTGCCACTCACTGGAATACTCTGATACCTCTAGTGGCATCAGCGGCGTAGCGTGGGTTATCAGCACCCGGGGCAAGGCAAGTAATTTGCGCCCCCTAACCCGGGGCAAGGCAATTAATTTGCGCCCCCTAACCCGGGGCAAGGCAAGTACAGTAATTTACTCTCCCAAGCAGCAGCAGAGAGGCTTCTCTTTCCCCCGCGCTCTCCTGGAGCTGCCTCTTTTCTTTCCTTTTTTCCCCTTTGTCCAAGGCTTTTCGCTTTCTCTCCTTAATTGATTCCTCCTCCACACCGCAGCGTTTCCTGGCTGCTCCCCCCCCCCTTCCCCTCTCTCTCCTCCTCGCTCTGCTTGCCTTGCCCTGCCTGAGGGCGCCCTGAGGAGACTCCGCTCTCCTTTTTGACCAGGCGAGGTGGAAAAGTCTCTTCCCGCCCCCTCGCCAGACTCCCTGCTCGGCTCGGCTCACTAGCCAGGCGGCCAGTGGAGAGAGAGCCGCAATTACCATAAAGCTCCTCTCCCTCCGCTTCACTAAGCTGTCAAAGCCCCGGCAGCAGCAGCAACGGCAGCAGCAGGCGCAGCCAGACCCCCGCCAGCCAGCCCGCCCGCCCGCCCGGCTTCCTCTCCTTTTTTTGCCCGCGGCAGAAGGCTTTGCTCTCCCCCTTCTGCGACCTCGCCAAGCCGAGCGAGCGCGGGCTCCTAACCCGTGGATTTTAGTAGGGGCAGAGAGCTGCTAGTGCGAGCGCGCCCCCCGCCCATGTTGCGCCCGGTGCGGCCGGCACCCCTGGCACCCCCCACGCTACGCCACTGAATGGCATTCAGCATAGAACTGGAATGAATCCCAGAGTTGCCTAGAAGCTGGGTTTGATCCACCACATATTGTTCCAGATTGGTCAAACGACAGGTGCTTTCAAATCATATAAAATAAGACGACAGCAGCATTGTATTTAGCGAGAGGGGAATACTATTAGATCGTACATAATCTGAAAGCTGCTTTGGTGGTCCACAACATGTTTGGCTGTCACATGGAAGATGGAGCCATCATGTTTTCTCCTGCTCTGGAGGGTAGGACTTGAACCAGTGGCTTCAAGTTACAAGAAAGGAGACTAAACATCAGCAAGAACTTCCTAGCAGTAAGAGCTGTTGGACAGTGGAATGGATTCCTTCAGGAGGTTGTGGATTCTTTCCTTGGAGGTTTTTAAGCAGAGCTTGGGTGGTCATCTGTCATGGAATTTTTGGCATGGATGCATTGCAGTGGACTGGACTAGATGACCCTCAGATACCCTTCCGACTCTACAATTCTATTATCTTTGCTTTTAAATTAGTGATATTATTTCCTTCATCTATCAACCACTTCTCATAGGGCAATTTCAACACTGAGAAGAATTTATGAGTTGTTATTTTAACTGACTTTCAGAACAGGAGAAAGGTCTTAATAAAATAATACCTATAACAGAAAATTAAAATGGCTGCATGCTGCCATTTATTGGTGTAATAATTTTTCAATAATGCATAAAATAGGCAAATGCAATGGGAGACTCTTAACCTGTACATTATTTCAATGAATCACTTACACACTTTCAATTAAAAAGACTGTAAAGTTAGTTTGAGCTAGTGTCTATACTTGTCCTCTGTTTATTAGCTATAATATTATTTCAGCTAAAGACCAAGCAAGCCATCTCAGTTCTGATTTATTTAGGTTTTATTAGGGTACAAGCTGTTATTAGTTTTTGCAGTACTTTTTGCTAACGCTGATAATACTTTCTTCTGGAAATTCAGCTTATTTAAAAAGTTGTATTTGGTTTTACAGCTAGTTTTTTAAAAAATGTCGATATGGGGTTTTCTCCCTTTTCTTTATGGAAAATTTAAATACACATATCTCTCTCCTGCTGCTGCCCCACTTTTTTCTTTTGTTATTTCCTGATCAAAAGCTGCCTACTTCCTACACCCAAACCCTCCAGAATAAAGAAACAAACAAATATGATATACTAGGGATTGATTTGGGGAGGGTGGATTAAAGGGAGACTACCCATACACGGAGCAGAATCTACCTGGAAGTCCTTCTGTGAAAACACAGTTGAAATGGCTGATGATTCCACACCTATGCCCTTCTTCATCTGGGTTGCTGTGTGTGGCATGTGCCCCTTCCACATTTTCCCTTTAACCTAGGGATAGGGAAACTTCTTTCAGCCCAAGAGCCACATTCTCATCTGGGTAGCCTTCTGAGCCCTTTGGAGGACAGAATCAGAGGCAGAAGTTAACTTTGTACAGTAGGCTAGTTTCTGCACACACTCATGAACCCCTCTCAATTTTCCATCCAGGCACGCAAGAGGCACCATCAGAGTTGAAGGACAGATTCCAGCCAGGCACAAAAACTCAAGAATATGGTGAAGCAGGGCCAGTTGGGGCATGTCTTGTGGGGAGAGAGCATGTCCAGGGGAGAATCCTGAGGGCCAGACAGAAAGCTCTGGAGGGCCATCTTCAAGCCCAGTGCCCAATAGTCTTCATTCCTGTTTTAATCTTTTCAAACACTAAGCCCCCAATTTATGTTTTGTAGTTACAGAAGTCAGTGTTTCTCAGCCTCTATGGATCATGCCTCTTAGGACTGCAACCACTATAAAAACTGCACCCACAGTCAAGGAGTTTATTCCTTGTTTATCCTATGGATGGCACAGCCTAATCAGATAAATTGTATCACTTTGTTTAATGTAAAAATGAAATATTCAAATTTCCTCGGATTTTTCAGTGGGGTAGCCATTTTTGTCTGCTGCAGTAAAACAGCACCTTAAGAATAAAAACGTTTATTATGTTCCTAATGCACAGGGTGTAGCTACCAGCTGGTCAGAAGGGAATGTAGGTATGATGAGGCAATGAATTATTCTCCCAAAGCCAACAAGCACACTTCTACTGTTGGGTTGAGATACGGCTGCTTTTTTAGAGACACCTGCATTCATCAGTCCTTTTGTACTTCCCATAACATCTCAGGAACTCACTGACTTGTGGCTATAAGGTAACTTACAATCCAATCCACATTTACTTGAAAGTAAGACCTACTGATTTTAATGAGACCTGCTTTTGTAGGATTGGATATGAGATTGCAACCTCAGTGGTTTGGCTTCTGCAAATTGATAACAAAACAAAACAACAAAACACCAGGGAAATGCACAGTAATGCTTTCCCCATAGACTTGGAACAGAAATCTATCACAATAAGAATTTTATGCACCCTCCATAACATATCTGAGCCTTTTTTCTGGAAATACTTTGCAAATGCCTCTACAGTAATGTATTCTTTGAGGAAAACACAGAGGATCATTAAACCATTTTGTTTCATCTCAAAAATATTTCTTCAATTTCGGGACTCGGAAGAACTCGCTTTTTTTGCTCCCTTTTATATGCCCTTCATTAGGAGACTGAATACTTCATCGCTTGTTGCAAATATCAGTCATTATTATGTGGTTTTATTGAACACTTTTCAAATAATTATATGTGGGAGAGGCATTTTAGCTGAGAACAAAGGGGAGGTTTTTTTAGATCAACAGACTGCTTTGTGTTTAGCCTTCGGATTCTAAACTATATGTGGACACTCTTTCTGTGATACAGCAACACACGTTTCAAGAAAAGCGCCACCACACAATATCACAGAGATGTGAAATATAATTTAATTTTTGAGGTTCCAACCTTGGAGGAAAATGAAATGTGAAAAGTACATTTCACAGATTTTGATGTTGTTTTCATTTTGAGAGTACAGAATGTATACTTTAGGAAAGAGCTGGTGCTTCTACTGTGTTGCTTCTGAATTGGTCGGCATACTACAATACCATGTTACAAAAGGCTGCTGCATCACAATTCTGAACAGGTCCTTATATCCCACTTGCACTCAGATTAGTGCCGCCAGTTATTTGCATTCAGTTCTCATGAAAAATGTATGAAACCTTATTGTGGGGAGAAATGAAGCACAGTGTTTTCATTTCCCAAGAATGCTAGATGTCTGAAAGGAAAACATTTCTCTCCAAGCCGTCTCCTTGTCGTATTAATCTTTATACCAAGTACAAAGTTTTCAATATCAGAGCACCACATATATCTGTCTGTCTAGTTGTCTGTCTATATTGGCTGTCATTTAGGGAATGGTCCCAGAGTGTTCTCTTGTACAGAATTTGTTATTATAGTACTACAAGCTGGATATGTGCTTAGAGGGGACATTTTAAATGGCGGCTGAAAAGTGTTGTCCCAGGAGTTGTCCCAGAAAGCAAGAAAAACAAAAAGAGGTGGTTGACACAAAGCGAGTCATCCCACCTCTCATTGCACTGTAGTATTTTAGAATTGTCTATTTACTTAGCAATTTATCATGCCCATGTTTCCAAATATTTTTCAAATGAGATTGCAGCAAGAGCTGAATAAAAATGCAAAGGCCTGTCTCCAACTAACCTTCACTCAGAGTAGACCTACTGAAATGAATGGACCCAAGTTAGCCATATCAATGAATTTCAATTTGGAATTTCATACACTGAGTATGACTAGCATTGGATACAACCCCTAATTTGTGGAACATTCAAAAATGAAATGTGTGTGAAGCTAAATGTTGGAAGAGTCGGGGCAGATAAAAGAAAGTATTTCTTCACACAGTGCATAGTTAAACTACTAGAGGCAGGGCTGCCAACTTGAATAAAATATTGTGGGGGTGGGCCATAATCAATCACATGACAGGGTGCACATACACCACTTGAATGGCAATGCCCATAACTTTTTGGGGGGGGGGGGGATATCTCTTGGCCACTAGGAGTTGGCTCCAATGACTAGAGGCAATGATAGCCACCAACATAAAGGTCTCAATGGCTGCTAGCCATGATGGTCATGAGCTGCTTCCAAGGTCATAGAATCATAGAATCATAGAGTTGGAAGAGACCACAAGGGCCATCGAGTCCAACCCCCTGCCAAGCAGGAAACACCATCAGAGCACTCCTGACATATGGTTGTCAAGCCTCTGCTTAAAGACCTCCAAAGTAGGAGACTCCACCACACTCCTTGGCAGCAAATCCCACTGTCGAACAGCTCTTACTGTCAGGAAGTTCTTCCTAATGTTTAGGTGGAATCTTCTTTCTTGTAGTTTGGATCCATTGCTCCGTGTCCGCTTCTCTGGAGCAGCAGAAAACAACCTTTCTCCCTCCTCTATGTGACATCCTTTTATATATTTGAACATGGCTATCATATCACCCCTTAACCTCCTCTTCTCCAGGCTAAACATGCCCAGCTCCCTTAGCCGTTCCTCATAAGGCATCGTTTCCAGGCCTTTGACCATTTTGGTTGCCCTCCTCTGGACACGTTCCAGTTTGTCAGTGTCCTTCTTGAACTGTGGTGCCCAGAACTGGACACAGTACTCCAGGTGAGGTCTGACCAGAGCAGAATACAGTGGCACTATTACTTCCCTTGATCTAGATGCTATACTCCTATTGATGCAGCCCAGAACTGCATTGGCAGAGGCAATAATGCTTTTGAATAGCAATTGCTGAAAACTGCAGGAGGGGAGGGTGCTGTTGTGCTCAGATCCTGCTTCTAGGTTTCCAACAGGCATTTGGTTATCCACTGCGAGGACAGGATACTGGACTAGATGGCTCAGTGGCCTGATCCAGCAGGCTCTTTGTTATTATTATTGACTATTCAGAAGAGATGGAATCCTAGATCCTTTTTTCTGCTATAAAAATTCTGAAATTTCCATCATTATGAGGTTTAATATTATCTTAACTATGCAATTATAGTATCATTTGATTTTTCCATTCCCATTCATCTTTGAACCTACTTCAAAGTCCTCCTCACAGCCTTTCAAAATGATTTTCCAGAATATTCTTAGTTTCCTGAACTGCTCTTCCACATTTTTTGAAGTTGTTGAAGTGTGGGGAACCTTTTCTTTTCTTTTGCTGGATATTGTTGTTGTTGTTGTTATCGTCATTATTTAAATTTGTTAAATAATTTGTTATTATTTAAAACCACCCACAGATCTCAGGGTGGTTCACAACATAAAATCACACTATAAAGAACACAAAATCCATAATAATAATAAAAAGAACAAACCAATTATCCCCTGATTCCACAACACATTTTAAAAAGGCATCGGGTATCTATCAGCCAAGGCTTGGTTAAAGATATCTATTTTCCCCGAACCCCAAAGGCCAGCCTTCACATTACTGCAGCTTAATAACTTGTCAATGTTGGCCTGAGAATGGTGGGAGGAGAAAGGTCAAAAGGCTTGCTCAGTCTGTGCACATGGCCAGGCATTTGGAAGTAGTACACATAGGTGCAAGTGAACTTTGGAAGGTGCGTCGCAAGTGCCTGGCAATCCGCTGGTTGTCAGGCATTTGGGAAGTGGTCCACAAAGCATTTGTCAAGCTTCAAGTCTGGTGCTTCCAAAGTGCTAAGCACAGGGATTGCAAAGTGCTTTGAGCAGTACTTCCCAGGTACCTGACAACCAGCTTGAGCGACAGTGCAAAGCCCCTTTCAGCCAAGCTCTGTCCTTCCCTTCCTCACACCTGATGTCATATATGATACCAAGGATAGGAGAGATGGACAGGGCTTGGCTACTGGGCAAAATGGCCTGGCATATTTGGCCCTCAGACTAGAGGTTCACGCCCCACCCCCATTGTAGTAGAAGATCCTTTCCATGTCAATGTCTGAGGGCCAAACTGTGTCTTACAATAAATGGCCCTTCTCTACTTAGTAAATGCAAATATTTCAATGTTCGTATCTTGTTGATAGAAAATTAGAGATTTATTTGTGGGTGGATAGATTAGACCATTTCTGTTTCCTATGACTTTCACATGTGTTTATTCCTAAATAATGTTCTGTCTCATTTCTGTATTGTTATTATTTTTTAATCTGCCCAATATGTGTATTTAAATACATATTATTTACAGTGTTACAAAGCAGTTTGAGGGCTGCCTTTGAAAAACTTCCCCCACTTTTTCTTGTTGTTGCTGACCTGTTGTCTGGAGTTGTAGTCCCATTCTGTTCATGGGGATAGATCGAGGTAATGGTGCGAGGTCCCTGTTTTTCTCATGGCTAAGTCTCATTAAAGCTTCTACAAGTCTTGGGGTCTGTTAGGAGCAATGAAATTCAGTTATGAGACTGTTCCTTCTAAGTGGACAGAACACACCCAGACAGATGGGTCATGTTGGCAGATAAATGCCTCTAGACTGATGCTTACTCACCAGCGCATCACTTATCCATTTCCGAAACCAATACCTATCACAGAAAAAGACCAAACATGTTTTTGACCTGCGTTTAGCCACTTTGCTCATTTATAAAGTCAGGGATAATGTACCACCTACACTTTCATTCCTTCATCTTGACTCCCAGAAGAACATAATTTGAGCTGACATCTTCTTGGGGCAATTCCTAGAAATACCATCAGTAATTTAAGAAGGGGCAGGATTCGAGGTCTCTCAGCAGCATCTATCAAACTACCAAGGTAACCCTTCCAGATCGAGAAAACACCTCCCAGCACACTGAGTCAGTTCAGCAGATAGATGTCCCCACCCTGGCATAAAGGTGCCGCCACACAGATTCTCACTCATTAACATGCTCCTTATCCATCTTCTGAACAGATTCCCTATCACATTACGGGGCATCCCTCCAGTCAACCCAGGCAGCTATTAATTCTTAATGTTGATATTAATTCCTAAATGTTGAAGAGCACATTTTCTGTGCTTTGAATATTTAAAGTCCATGCTAAAATGCTGGTTTCAACCAACCCGCAGTGGATGAAGATAAGAGGCTATTCTGTAATGAGCATTTCTGAAAGCATCTCAGGAAGGCATGCAAGATATATTGATTTTAAAGGCCAAGAATGTGTCAGGTGGGACACTGAAAAACGCCAAAAAGGAAAATATATTAATAGTAGCATGATTTGTCATAGGCTTCTTCCCTGAGGTGCCATTTTACCTACAGCCTACACAGACTTTCATTTTATTTCCTCACATTTTTTCTTGTTTTTTAGACAATCATTTGTGTCACCCAGTTGAGAAAGCAAACTTTATTGCACCTTTCAGTTTACATCATGGTATATTTCAATGGGACACAAAATCACCAGGAAAGACCTCATTTGTTTGTTTATTGATTTGTTACATTTCTATACCACCCTTCACCCGAGCATCGGAGGACAGTTTACAATATAAAAACACAAAAATACATAACATAATAGGAAACACACACACCAGTTTAAAAGGTCATAAATTGCTTAATTAGCCAAACGCTTGGGAGAAGAGGGATGTTTTTGCCTCTTGCCTAAATATATGTAACGAATTTATATGGTACTTATAGTCAAGTATTTTAAATTTGCTCTTTCTTTTTTTCATTTTCATTTATTTTTTTTTCCTTTTTACACAGTTCTATTTGACTTATTCCTTCGAGTTCTCGATACAGGTGCTCCTATAATTGCAAATTTGTTTTATAGATAGGAGCATAATTAGTTTGCATTCAGTCAGCAGCTCAGACATCTGTGATTCATTTTTATTTATTTGAAATAGGATGGTCTGAGTCATGGTTTTATTTCGAGTGTTTTCAGAATCTCTGAAATCTTTGTGGTGGGGAGTACAGCATGGGGAAAACCTTCCTTTGTTCTTGCCCTATGTTCATCAAAACACTCACAAAGAGAATGTAATTTACTAAGGCTGGTTTAATTCCACTCTAGCAGAGCAATCATATAGTCACATTATGATATGACCGGAGATGAACTGGTTCTGTGCTAGCAGAATGGCCACAGCATCCCATGCCTGCCTAAGAAACATAGAACCATAGAGTGGGAAGGGACCCAAACGTCACCTAGTTTAACCTCCTGCAATGCAGGCATCTCAGCTAAAGCATCCATGACAGATGGCCATCCAACCTCTGCTTAAAAACCTCCAAGAGAGACTATTCCACTGTTGAACGGCTTTTATTGAACTAGCCTGCTTACCTATGATCCAACGGAGACTTAGCTAAGGTTCTACAGTCTATCTCCCTGGTAATGACAGCCTTTAAAGAATTGAACCAGATAGAATCATAGAATCATAGAATCATAGAGTTGGAAGAGACCACAAGGGCCATCGAGTCCAACCCCCTGCCAAGCAGGAAACACCATCAGAGCACTCCTGACATATGGTTGGCAAGCCTCTGCTTAAAGACCTCCAAAGGAGGAGACTCCACCACACTCCTTGGCAGCAAATTCCACTGTCGAACTTCCTTGCTCTGATTTCACACCACCATCCTGATAGATAGAGCTTCCTTGCTCTGATTTCACACCACCATCCTGTTGGGGGGGGATGTACCACCACCACCCCTCAGCTTGTCCTGCTCCATGTACCACAAATGTGAAGGAGGGATCACATTTCCACTGCTCCGAAAGCAGGAATCGAATGGTAATGTGGTAAACAACAACAACAACACCTCCAAGAGTCTAATCTGGAAATTTCTAGAGATCTAGTAGGTAGATCTCTCTCAGTCAGAAGTGAGGGTGCAGCTGTCTTATCAACCTGAGCACTCAGCATGGCCAATGGTCAGGTATTATGGAGGTTGTAGCTACAGACTGTCCCACTTGCTAAGCATGGAATACCACAGTAGTCATGCTACCAAAGCCACTGTCACCTAGACTCTAGAGAATGGGAAAGAGACTGGTTTGTTGATTTGGTTCAGCTTTATAAATAGCATGTGATGATGTGTCAACACCCCCAGGTAACCAAGAAATAAAACTTTTAAAAACTGGAAGAGAAGTAGTTCGTTCTCTTTTCGACATTTTGTTGTTTTTCTGGTCGTCACTGTGCCACAAATGACTAATACAGATAGATGTGGGCAAATAGACTATTAAAAATGGGGGGGGGGGCTACATTTGTTGATTTATTTGCAAGTCTTTGTCTATAGTCTATGACTACACATCAAGTCTGGCACATTGGAATCGTGAGTTGGCTTTACCAAGAATAACAAAATTTTAAGTAGCTTGCAGAACACAATGTCTATAAATACAAGAGGAAACATACGTTTGAGGTGGGGTGGGGAGAAACAACATTTGTTTGCACTGTTAATGGAAACAACAGCAAAGTCATGAAGAGTGAAATATACTGTATCCCACATGAGCCATTTTTTCCTGATAACATGTTCTACATTTACTTAGCGGTACAGTGAGTAATTGCTTTGCTGGTTACTAAGGAAACCTTTCAAAAGGATTTCATATACTAAATGAACTGTTGAAGCAAAGAACAAATATATGCAGTATTAAATGAGTGAACAATGTGTAACAATTAATTTCTTACAAAGTTGGTACAACTTCAAAAAATGGTGTATATGCAGTGTGGAAGAGAATGTGAGGCCTGAGGTGATATTACACATGCCTTTGATGTGAAAATTGATTTACTCTGCTGCAAGAAAAGCGGAATAAGATGAAACAAATCAGTATATTCTCTTGAGCAAAGGCCTGAGATTAGAAGGAGTGAAAGGAGCAAGCATCCCTTTGGAGGCCATAGCTTTTCCATTTCTAAATTACCTTTGCCTGTTGCCCTCTTCTTTCTTCTCGTCACAAAAAGGTTTTTGGACATTAATATTTAGAAGTTATGAGCTGGGTTATTTGTGGGAAAAGAACTTTTTGATAAGTTCAAAGAGGATAGTTGTGGTGCATTCAAGTACTGTGATGTTTCATGAAAGCATTAAGAGGTTGGATCCATAATTAGCCAACACAAAGTCTGTATCCAACCCAATGTTGTTTTCCCCAGTAGTGTGCTTTAAGCCAGTGGTGGAGAACCAGTTGCCCTGCAGATGTTGTTGGACTCCAACTTTCATCAGTCCCAGCCAACTTGGCCAATGGTTAGGGGTGATGGAGGTTGTAGTCTAGCAACATGTGCAGGACTACAAGTTCCCCAACCCTGCTTTAAGCAAGCAAATGGAGCAGTGGCTAGGAATGACTTTTTCCAACTCTGGGTAGTTCACAAGATTTGGCTCCTTTTGCACACCATGCTCTAGTAAGTTCTAGAATGGATTATTGCAAAGCACTGTACAAGGGGCTGCCTTTGATAACATGGCTCTTTAAAGCCTCAAGCAATTTATGGCCCAAATATCTGAAAGACCACTTCATTTCCTACACACCCTGTCAGGTACTAGGATCAGTAGAACCAGAAGTTCAGGTGGTAGCAACCCAGGAGAAGGTCTTTGTGGTAGGCCCAAAGTTGTCAATTTCCCTCCCTTTATTCTGCAGTTTTCATCATATGATGAGGATGCACCTCATTACCATTGCCTTTGACACCAGAGATTTTATGACAAATCCTATTCCTTGTATATAACTGTTTTTAATATATTTTTCTGTAACTTGCCGTGGGACTTCATGGTGAAGGGTAGATAATAAATCTAAATAATCACAGTAATATTCCACAGCATATTCCACTGTGCAGCTAAGTAAGACTCTTGATAACCATGGCAGGTAGGTAGATGAAGGGATAGATAGATCTTTCCTTGACCTGATCATTGGTTATCACATAGTGGCAGCTACAGGTGAATATCTGATTTCAAATTTTAAAATCAGTATTAATAGTCTGTCTTTTGTCACTTGCTACATGCATGAGAAAGAGATAATTTAGAAAATATTTCCTTCTACTAGAAGCATTTAAAAATTCATTTTTAAAATATCCTTTCCATAACTTAGTTAACTGAGGTTTTCAAAATAGTGTTTATGTAATACATCAGAAGGTACATGTTAAATTGAAATTACAGCCACCAAGATGGCTCTCAAATGACAAAGGACCCAAACAGCAGAGGGCAAAGGGTTAACTAAAACTGTCAGCTTGATTTAGCATAACTGTCAGGGAAGGAAAATGGAAACACGTTTCAGGCATTTTACCTTGCCTGAAAATTATTTTGTTGAAAAGGGGTGGGGTGGAAGGCATTGGAAAAGCACAGAGTAGGCACACTGGCCCAATTTATTGCAAAAATGATTTTGCTCGCAGCAATTTTGGCAAGCTCTGGAAGCTCTTATTAAAGTTTCAGTGATGGCAAATTGTTATCATTTATCTGCTAACTAGATTACATTTGCACAGGAAGCTAGTTATTTTGAGATAAAGAATTGGTGCTTTAGAAATCCATCTCAATTCCTCTTTTTCCTTTTTTTTTTAAAGAAAATGAAACCAGGTTAAATTATGCTAAACTTTTCAATAAGATTATGAAATTAATTCTTCAGTTTAAGTATCACATTTGCTGCAACATAATCTACCTGGGTAATAGCAAAGCATAAACCACTTTGATAGCTCACCGAAATCCTGTACAGCCAGCAAAACCTTGCCTCAGAATTCCCTTGGGAGATCAGGTGAAGTAAATGAGTTCAGAGCTTGGAGAATAGAACGAAAAGCTTTCTCTGTGTTTTTATTAGATGAAATCTTGGATACTAATCTTTAGCAACGTAGGAGTAAACGTGCTCTTCCCTGTCTGTCATTAAAGAGTGAGCGGGGGCACAAACATCTGTGGATGTCTGTGGATGTCTGAAAGCTGATGAGAGGCAATTTAATAGAGCTGGGAATGCCCGCCCAACCTGTTCTGGAAAATCAGGGCCTACTTGACTGGACCTGGATTAAGGCCCCAAAATGATTCAAAGTTTGGCCCCAATGTTTAAATAGGGTTTTAAACCTTCAGTCCTACTCTCTGTTGGGGGGCTGGTTGCCAGAACATTCCCTGCACAGAACACTCTGGTGAAGCAGCACCCAGCAGGATTGAACTCTCTACTCTGCAGCTGCTGAGCAGAAAACTCAGTCCTGCTCTAAAGGAGGATTTAGGGCAGCGTGACCGGTCACATCACAGCTACGATGTGGCACATATGCAGAACAGAAAGTGAGAGGTGGGGAGGCACTGAAGTTTGGCTTCGCACGTGGCACTGTTGAAATTTGAAAGGCCAAAATCCTCCCCTGCCTGCTCTCTGCAATCACAAGTTTAATTAGGAATGACAAACACTGATTGACATACAGGGGACACAGAGTCTTCCCCCTCCTGCACTTCCAAGTAGGCAGCAAAGATGGCCAACTTCCCAATGGAATAGAGGACCTGGTCTGGACCCAGATGGAGCTGCAAGAGCAGGACAGCCCCTTTCCTTGGAGGGAGTGACCTCTGGCTCTTTCTGACCATTGAGAACCAGAAGCCACTTGGTCAGGTAAATCACATCTCCCAGGTAACCCTTTTGCATTTGAATAGAATGTGAGGGAGATGCATGGCTGCTGGGAATACAAAAATTGTTGGGGGCAGGAGATCAATGCCCTGTGTGCATGACAACTTGATGGGAAAGCTCAGGTATAAAGTGGAAAGTAACAGTTGGGAAAACATTGTGAAAATGAAATAAACTACCACGTGAATACTGCCACAGTTAAACAAGTATATGTTAAAATTGACTCCTCTTTGTCTAGGAAAGTAGAGTTCCATCAAGCCTCTTAAGTTTCAGACTAATGAAAGAGAGATGCAGATCTTGACAGTTTCTTCCCACCTCCACAGAAGCAGGAAGAAAGCCTGACCAGCAAGCAAAAACTGAACAGTTTCACCTTATTTTTTGGCACCAGTTACATACTTACTTAAATTGTGAGGCAGCTCTAAGGTAGCTTATTAAAAGTACATGCCTTGGCTTGCCAATACCAAACAATCTCTTCAAAAGATAAAGATTGATTAACATGCTGTGGAGCTTGAAGTATAAATATCCTCACGTTATTCAAATCACTGAATCAGAGGTAAAAACAGCAACAACAATCATTTCCTCCTGATTGTTTCAACCAACAGAAACTTCTAAGTGTAACAGCTTTCCAGCAAATGTCTCATTTCCACTTGCAGTAGCTTTGCTGCTGTAGCCAGTACAATAATGTTCCTGGAAGCAATACAGTAATCTGTCCTATGTCTTTAAACAACAAACTTTTTAAAGCAAAAATTTATTGTCGCTGCAAATAGATTTTGTTTCATGACCCAAACTCCAAACTTCCCGGAGAACACTGAAAGCCTTTGAGTACCTTGGAGGGATTTTTTATTCTTCTTAATTAATTTTGTTGTAATAACTAGATAAGTGAGAAATGATATCTTTTGGTTTAGGTAAGTAAGAAGAGGAAGAAGAAGAGGCATCATATACTGGAAATAAGGGAAGAAACCTCCAAGGGCACAGGATGAGATGTGTCTGGTGTAATGGTTTTTTGAGGGGGAAATCCTTCTTGAGAACTTGAGCCCTGCTGAACCAGGTCAAAGTTCCACCTCTCATTTTTTTACAGAGCCAACTTAATGCCTACAGGAAGCCTGCAAGCATAAGAAGAGTCTGCTGGATCAGGCCAGTGGCCTATCTAGTCCAGCATCCTGTTCTCACAGGGGCCAGCCTATGGGAACGCCTATGGGAAACACACAAGCAAGACCTGAGCTCGACGGTACTCTTCCCTTTGCGCAGTTTTCAAAAACTTGTATTCATAAACATGCTGCCTCCAACAGCTGGGGTAGAATATACATATCAGAATTAATAGCCATCGATGGCCTTAATTTTTTAAAGACATAGGTCTTCTATACATAGTATCCCACTTTCCAGCAATTGAACTGCTAATAAATGGAGGTTAACTCTAATCTATCAAAATATCATGAAATAATAAAACTATTACTTTTGTAAGACAAAATCTGTAACTCTAGGTTGAATTGTATGGCATGGCCAGAAGATAGGAATAATTATGTTTTCTCAACCAGGCAATGTTTAAAAAAAATCCAAAAGCAAACACTTCATTAGGGTGTCATTAAGAAATATTACATTATGCTAGATGCTAATTTGATGACATTAAATTCCTGGTGACTACTACTATCCCACTGCAATGAAAAATGATGACAGAATGCCAGTTCCTTTCCTAGATAACACAACTTTTTCTAATAGGAAGCTCAGTTGGTGAATGCCAACAGGAGAGCTGTCAAAATGGGGCCATATAAAGAAAAGGGAGGGATTTTTAGGGCAAACCCCTAAAAATGCTTCAGGGGAAAGGGCTGCACATGCTCAATGAGCAGTTTGTGGAGCATGTGTTGGGGTGGGGGAATGGGAGACTGTGGGGAGAGATGGGATGAAATGCAGTCTCAGGAAGGAGGGTGTTGGCTGGGACACCAAAGGGAAGTGCACCACACTGCAACATTTTGTTGCTGGTCCTGCTTGTTCACATTCTAATATGAAAAAGTTGCCCAAGTTACAGTACTTCCATCTGTTCCATAATATGAATATTTAATGTCAGGTCTGGAGGACTGCTGAGAAATAGATGATGCTATATATTCCACATATGATAAAACTTTTATTTGTGAAAAACAGCCTGTAAATATTTTCCGATAAATAAATAAAAAGGTCTTTCAGAAAGTTGCCATATTTCAGCCACATAAATCAGAGGTCCATAACCTGCGCGCATACAGATTTTTGTACGTGCAAATTTTTAACAGGCAATTTGAATGCACTAAATTAGCATCCTTTGAGTGGTTTCCCCAAGGAGCTTATCTCCATCTTTGTCAAATAGCAGAGGAAGTGAGAGAAGGGGTAATGGAAATGCTTGCTGTGTGATCATTTTCCTACCATCAGGCAAAATATGATTTACGCTACTTTTAGGCAACTCTCTTCCTTACTATTGAACTATGTTGTATAATTTGGAAGTTACAAGCCCATAGAATGGGGCAGGGAAGAGAACTAAGCTCATTTATCAAACTATTTAACTCAACCAATACCTAAATAAAAATATTGAAGCCCTATAATGGTTCAACAAATCCAATGCATCCATTATTTAAACAAACAAATAAAAAACATATGAGTGAGAGACACCATCCCTCTCCTACCAGCTCATTAATGCCTATAAAGGTTTTTGTATTTGTCCCTACTCTGGACCATTAGAACATCATGGACCATCACAGTTGTTTCTATTTAAACATATTTGCCTAACACTCCATTTTTAAAAGACATTTGATCCGTCAACCCTACTGGTTGCCATCGCTCTACCTCCTTGTGCAGGTATTTTCCTCTAAACAACAATCCCAAGCACCTCTGAACTTGCCATTTGAGTTCATGTGTGCAAAAGCAGAGAAATAACAGCAATTGCATAAATAACTCTAAATAATCTTCAGTGAAAGAAAGAGACCAGTTTCTAGGCACTATAAGAATGTAGTTATAAAAGAATTAAAGAGTGATGAGTATTGCCCGCATGTCTCCTCCAGTAAATCTTGAGTAGACCCTAATAGCTTATGCATCGTGCAAATTAGCTACTCCACAATAAGCATTCTTCTTGTCACTCTCAGAGGCAGGTGAGTTTAAGAAATATTAAATTGGTGAAGAATAGGCTGAATCAACATGGACAGATGTAGGAATATGAACTCAATGAGCTTGAGCTCAAGACACATGCTAAGGTGTGTATGCATGGGTGTAGGTAAACACATGAGGGTGCAGTCCCACATTATGGTTTCCATACTCTTGGTTAGTGGTATGCATGCTGGCTAGTAGAATTTCATCCCTGAAGCAAATTCCCATGTGCTCTGACTGCTCATCCAATCAGTATATGGATCCAACTCCATTGTGGTAAATGGAGAGCCTCTGAAAACAAGAATTTCCATTCCAGTGTTGAAGATGTATAGTGTGTGAAGATGGCCACAGTGTTTAGAAGAGGAGTATTAGAAGTAGTGCTACTGTTTATTCATCACTTTCATACCACCTTTCTGCATTGTCCAGCCTCCTGCCATACTGAGCATGTGCAAATCCCATCCATTGAGTCTCCAACCATATAAGAAATCCTGTATATGAAGCACAGCTTCCATAGCAAGGAACAATAAAATTTATTAATAATCTGTAATACAGAACTGAGAACATTATCTCTGCGGTATCCAAGCAAGCACCATTCAATAACTAAAGGCCAAACACATCACAGCCTAAAAGGCAGCATATAAAAGACAAGGCAACTTGAATAGCAAATGTATTCTGCATGAAGTCCATTTAGAATTGTTCAAGCTGAATAACAGCAAAACCTACTCACAGAAAGCTGACTACTTGCAGTGAGCTAGTCTCCCTTTGATCATTTCCCATACAACAACTTAACAATATTTATGCACTCTTGGATATGTGAAATTCCCTGAGAAAATGTTGAAAGGTTGCACAGTTGGGCAATTTTTGATGTATTTGCAAATAATGCTCTTGGGTGTTATTCTTATTTATAAATGTGGCTTTATATAAAAGTATGTTATAAGCTTTGCCATGACGAACAATTTTACTTTTCTTTAGGGTCATGAAAAGGATTTTATAAATAATTTCAACAGAGCTTGTGAAATTCAGATTTTCTTTTTGGGCATGATGTGTCATATTTTGCAGAGGAAGTCAATCGAGGAAAATTTTTGTAGGAGCACAAGTGAAAGGGAGCAAAAGATCAGATTAATTTTGAAACAGAATATTCAAGCTGTTGCTTCAATTGGTCTGCACTGAGGGGAAAAGATGGGTTTTGTGGTTACTGGGGGGTTCAGGCTTGTTGCTTTTAGTTCTGAAGTCTTCACCATTTTCTTTCAGTTTTAGAGACTGGAAGAGATGATATGAACATTTTACATTGAGTAGTGAGTCTTTTTTTAATGCTTACCTGCTCCGCATCAAAGGTGACCACAGACGTTTTGGTACCTAAACTAGGGGCCTGCTTTGTTTCCTGTTTGCCACTCACTAGTATTTCAACATGTGTGGCTTCTTACCTGGAGTCCTTTGCAAAGTTTGAGCCCAGATTTGAAAAACAAGCTTATTATAGCTCAGCCTAAATCAACCATAGGGTGGCGCTGTGGTGTAAACCACTGAGCCTTGGGCTTGCCTATCGGAAGGTAGGCGGTTCGAATCCCCACACCCCAAAAAGTGCAAGTAGATAAATAGGTACCGCTCCGGCGGGAAGGTAAACGGCGTTTCCGTTCGCTGCTCTGGTTTCGCCAAAAGCAGCTTAGTCATGCTGGCCACAGTACCCGGAAGCTGTACGCCGGCTCCCTCGGCCAGTAAAGTGAGATGAGCGCCGCAACCCCAGAGTCGTTCGCGACTGGACTTAACTGTCAGGGGTCCTTTACCTTTTTAACTCAGCCATGTTCTAACAAGAATAGTGGCATTCACATTTGGAATATGTAGAAATAAGATGAGTTGCTGAGGTAGATATCTTTCTTGGGCTGGAGAAAGAAAGGATAGGTGATAAATGCTGAATAAATAGAGCTGTTTCTTAATAGCGCATTTTATCACAACAGTGGCCCCAAACAATGACCAGAGGTCAAAAGATTCACATTTGCAATAAAATGCTGCATTGCTTTACTTTGGATTGGTGTTTTACGTCTTTTGCTTTTATATATCATCTTATTTTTTTATTCTTATTGTACACTACCAGAGATTTTTCTGAAACTAATAATTATAATAAAAATAAGAATAAAACCTAGTAAAAACAAAACCCTCAGATCATGAAATCTTTATTTGACACAGCAACAGAATCATGAACAATATTTTCCAAGTTAATGATATTATTACAGATCCCTTAAATGGTGAGCTAAATCTAATGATGGAATTAACTTAACATTGACTGAATGGGAGGGGGAGTCTAATAGCTAAGAAATTGATTTCAGCACAAACCTTTACTTAGTTTTGAGATGCAATTGGGAAAGGATTAAATATAGCATGCCTTATAAAAGGAAAATTTCAATTGTGAATAAATAAAAGCAGAACGGAGAGAAAAATGAAGAGAAACAACAGTGGTATACTTTTTACAAAATAATACTTTGATCTCCTGTATATAGTACTCTTCAGCTCATTTAATTTTAACCTGAAAATTCAGATCTAAGATTCTAAGAAGGGAGGAACCACTGTACTTTAGTAATGCTCTTGTTGTGATCTAAAGCTTATGCAGGCTCTATCAAACAAACAAAACAGGTGCGGTTAAGCTGTTTCCTTTGAAGGCAGCTCATCACGACACAACATGCATCCTGCCCTCTATCATGTTTGTGCTGGAGTGAGTCTTACAGAGTTTGATGGAACTTACTCTCTAGAAAGAGTGCTCAGGATAACAGCAGCATTAGCCCTTTACAGAGGATGCTATTTAGGTACCAGCTAGGTACACCTTGTCCTTACAAACCACTGCTATGAGTGGCTATACCAACATACTGATTCACACTTTGAGGCAATGATCAGGTGATAACAGCCAATAGTGTTGCCCTCCTTAGTGTGTCTGCACATACAATTGCACTGTTTTAAGGGCAGTAGTGAAGTAAATAAATATTAAGTGTGTGTGTGTGCGCGCACACGCGCTTAAAACTCCATGACACTATATTTAGCCTTACAAAGTACCATCAAATCTGCTTGTACAGGAACTGCTTTAACATGACAATATTACTGTACATTACAAAGCTTCTGTTCTTTATACTGCGTAGAAAACCTTAGTGAATTTGAAAGTAGCCAAAGCAAAAGAAAGGTTTTCTGGATTAGACTCCACCATATGAAGCACCATTGATATTAGGTCCTTCCTGCTGACAATTCTGAATAGTCTTTGCTCCTGAGAGCCTCATCTTTCATTTTCTTTGAATAGCATGTTTCTATCTGCTATGGTCGTTGTGTAGTATTTGTAAACATGCAAGCAGTGTCAATGAAAGTATCCAGGAGTGGCATTTCTGGGATCTGCACGTGCGCAGGAGGTTAGAAGGAGTGTCTGGGGACACTGAGCCCATACCCCAGCATCTCTGGCTTGAGGCAACTGCCTCACCCTGGAGCCAGTCCTTGACTTACTGAGAGCTGGAGGTTAGGGGAGGAGGAACATCCGTGAATCTAAAAAGGTTGTGCACTCTTTAGCTACAATTAATTTGATTTTTTAAATATCTCCTTACATATAATGTGACTTTTAGAAACAGGAAGCAGTGAGCTTCTATTTTTTCCATCAAGGGACCATTACACAAACCTTGACACTAACCTTTTAGTTTACAACTGACATCATCCATCAAATTATGTCAGTGAATTGTTTAATTACACACAAGCTGTCATTCACCCACTGGTTTGACTTAACAAATGTGTCTTTGCCACCCAACAAAGATCTGAAAATTTTGTACCTGTTTGAAGTAATTGTGGGTGAAGTGATGTTGTTTTTAAAATTATATATAATTTACTTCATTTTGCAAAGCTGAAATGATTGCCCAATTCATAGCTGGCAATCAGACTCATTCAGTTCATCTCATGTAATTGGCGTATTCTGATTTAATGCTTAACTATAGTTAGTAATGTCCAATTCATATTTTCCCTACATTTGTTGCATAGTCATCAACACAATATCTGTCATTGTCCTTATTTATCCAGGTATTTTTTAAGCATGCGTTCTCCTGCATTCCCTCTTTAATCTTCCATTTCAAACAGCAAACTTTTTACAACTGCAAAATGTTTCACTTTGAAAATTGGTTCCATTTCCATTTTCTTCCATTCTATTCGTCTCTCTCCTTTCAATTATATTTCTTTATGTTCCCAGTTTCTTCTCCCCTTAAGCTATAAGAACATAAGAAGGGACCTACTGGATGAGGATCCATCTGATGTGGCCTCCTATACCAAATTGGCCAACGAGGTCACTTTGGTGTGGCCTTGAGTAGGCACACCAAGGATGGGAACCTGTGACTCTGCAAAGGTTGTCAGATTCCAACTCTTAGCAGCTCCAACCAGCATGGCCAATGGACAGGGAAGATAGGAACTGGAGTCTAACATCATCTGGAGAGCCACAGTTTCAGTACTCCTGGCCTATTGCATTTCATTGCTGCTCAGAGGTATACTGACCCTGAAAGTATCATAGCTAATAGTCATCGACTACTATCCATGAATTTATCTAGGATCCTTTTCAAATATCACCCAAGCTACTGGCTGTTTCCACATTGTGTGCCACTAAATCCCATAAGTAATAGAATTTCATTTTGTCTGTTCTGAACAGACTGTCCATCAGTTTCCCTGAGCATCCCTGAGTTTTAGTTCTCAGGGCAAGACAAAGCTCTGTCTCTAGCCCTGTTCTCTGCAGCATTTACAATTATATAAACTTCTATCATGTCCTCCTTTCGTCATATGCTTACCTCTGAATATTCTCCATATAAAAAAACCAAACTCATTCACAGAAAAGGGATACAATTTATGTGATTAGGGCTGAAAGCCTTGATTTGCTAATCATTGTGCTTATGGTTTTGTAACTGATTAGCAGGAGCTCCATCAATTAGCCAGCCATCTGCGTTCTCCCACTGCCACTGTCGCAATTCGATTGGTTCCTGCAGTCTGCTTTCTTTATTTGCCATCAGCCATTGCTCCTGGTTGTCTTTCAGTGCATATGTTCACTCATGCTGGAAAAAGAAGGAAAAAAGGAGAAGTGGCTATCTAGATGTTTGTGAAAGTGTCAACATTTAGTGTTACCAAAGTTTCAGGATAAAACATGCCTTTCCCACATTAGAGCAAGGGAGCTATTGCGGAGAGAGGAGGTGATATTGCTCCTTTGAGAATGCCCTCTTTGGCAACATTTTGAAGGGTCTTACATGTCTTTGTAGATTTATACTTGGAAGCACACACAATCCTGTAAGATAGGGCTAAGTAGTTTAGTGCAGGAATGTGCAGAAAGTAGATTGGAATCTAGATCTCTGGGAAATTTTTAGTCAATGGGCAATAGTTTCTGACTTCCCATTGTTTTAACAGTAGCAAAACAACACATACCCCTTTGGAAATTTGACAGCCAAAATTAAGAGAGCTTGTGGAAACAAAGACTGGATCCATGTGTGGAAAGACTGTGAGCTCATCTCAGTTCACCATGTTCTTTCATGCTAAATGTATGTCTTTTGCACCTGGGTAGTTTTCGAGGTTCTGGTAAGTCACAAGGTAGAGCCCAGACTCTCAGGTCTTTAGTCTGCCCTCCACAAATTTAGTACAGACCCTCCAAGTGTCCCTATTTTCCAGGGATGTCCCTGGTTTAGAGAAGCCATCCCGGTTTCTTATTTGAATGTCCCACTTTACCTTAGGATGTCCCTATTTTCATTGGAGAAATGTTGAAGGGTATGTTGGTATCTTAAAATGTACATTTAAGACATCAGGAACCCCTGTCAAGATTCTCCCATTGGTTGGGACCTGCTGATAAATCTCACATTAAGGTTGCATACCTATACACATTTTTACCTGGGAATAGGTCCATGTGTCTAGCATACAAGTACACATGTTTTAAAAGATAAATAAAATAAAATAAATAATAATAAACATGGCAGGAAGTAGCCAGATCTTTATTGTAGTTATTGTGATTTATAGAAATACTGCATTGTACAGGCTCAGTGGTAAGATGGCCAAGGAAACCCAGATTCAAAATCTTACCTCCTAGTAATGCAGCAATAAAACTGCTAACACATTTGCAAAGCCAAGCAGGGTCTGGCATGGTTTCAATTTGGAGGGGGAACTGTGTATTGAGAGATGGTTAATTCTCAAATGGATCCAAACATTGGATCCTTTTGGGGTCCCTTCCAGCTCTACAATTCTACGAAGCTCACCATGCGATACTGGAGCAATTGATATATTTTTGCTTTGGGGAATGATGTATGCTGCATGCAATCTTCAACTTACCTGAGAGTATGTTTCTTCGAGCTCCACCCTTAATTGAACAGAAAAACAAGCCATAACATGGTTGACTTTGTATTGCTTGCAAGGGAGGAGGATGGGGACCTAGGCACCCCACCAGATCACCATTCAGCCTGTCCCCACACACAAAATGCCCATTTTACTAATAGTGGGAGGAACATAAACATAAACATAAGATTATGATTATTTTGCAAGAATTGTTATCTCCTATTTCAATTCACATACAGCTTTTCCATGAACAAAAAACTATCACAGAAATACAGCCATGCATCAATTATTACTAACCCAAGAGAAATCGTTTAACATCAATTGCATAATGAATAAAGGGCAGATTTCTGGTTAATGTGAAAAGCAACAGGAGTCAAATAACAGCTCTGTAAAGTTGGCACTGAAGCATGATGAGCTATTGTAAAACAAGTGTACACAAGCAATTCTCATACACAAATTAAACAGTCATACAGCCTCCCAGACATGACTGCCATTTCCAATGCCTGCAACTTGAGGATAGGCTTCATTTCTGTAGAGGTGTCATAATGAACAATGAATCAAATGTTTTGTCTATATCTGATACAAAGACTTGCAAAAACCAGATTTTAACTCACCAGTAAGAGAACTTCCTAGTAAAAACTCATGTTTTGTGCCTCAGCTTCTGTTCAAGATTGGAGTTCTGTAACATTTGAAGACATGGGATGGAAGTTCACACTTTGAGTCAATAGTTCCAAATTGGATAAAGTAATTTCCCCCATTCAGAAAAATCTTATGTGCTACCAGGAGTGGCCAATGTGGGATGGTGGCACCACAGAGCTAGCCTCACAGCAGCAGTGTCACTGCCACTTCCCAGGTCAGTGTGGCAGCAGGACAGGATGGTGGTGAGTTGAGTGGCATGGGTGCACCAGCAGAGCTAATTCGATGTTCCTGGTAAGTAGAAGTGACACAATTGCCAGGAGGCTGGCTCTGCAGTGCCATCGCCAGCTGCTACTGTGTGCTGCTGTGCACATATAAGGGCTCCCCATTCCACTTTAGAGATGATGGAGAACTGCTGGATTTTGCTATCTCTGCAGTTCCACGTGGTTTCCACATCTGCTTGGCAATTGAGAAGGTACAGCTCTGCCGTGCTAGGCCAAGAAGCTACTAATGACAAGCATCATCATGAACCTATGATGTCATGGGACAACCCAGGCAACTAAACCCCTTTACGGAGGTGCAGCTTGGTTGCCACTGCCTTCATACTTGCCACTTGTTGGTGGTGGGAGACAATGAGAAAACAGATCTTCCTCTCAGTGGCTGCTGCTCATAATGATATAGTTTTGTCTTGACTTCCATGTAGGTAACTGGTTCATGGACCACAACTCTTTCAATGTCTAAGCTGTTGCTGTCCAGAAATGCTTCCTTTGGTTTGTATCTGGTGCTAGTTCTATACAGAGTAGACCTATTGAAACGAATGACCCTAAGGTAGTCATGTTCATTAACTTCAATGGATCTACTCTGAATTGGCCTGGAACTGGCTACAACCCATAATGGTTCTGGAGTAAGTATCCTGGGGAGTACTTAAACTACGTATTTTTCGCTCTATAACACTCACCCGACCATAACACGCCCGTAGTTTTTAGAGGAGGAAAATCCGTAGGCATGCCACCCGTAGGCATTCCCTCCATAACACGCACAGACATTTCCCCTTACTTTTTAGGAGGAAAAAAGTGAGTGTTATGGTGCAAAAAATACGGTAGTTTCTTGAACTAGTTTGCATGGCAAACACCTCCAGAACAGTGCAAGCGATCCAGCTTTCTGAGTCAAAAGTCGGGGGGGGGGGGTTCAAAATGTTGACCTCACTGAACTTCTACTCAGTTCACCTATCACACACAACAAAGAAAACACTTCAGAACCCAAGGGAATAGATACCGGTAATTGTGATATGGTAATGTTCATGGTTGGTATAAAAGCCAAAGGCTTTATTAAATCTTTAGTCATGTAAGCTACTTTAAAACATCATTGCTTTCTTTTACATTGTTGTGAACTCAAATTTTACCTATAAAGTTCTACTGAAGAAAAGCTTGCTGATGCAATAAATGTTTGATATGGATATTATTCATTTCTATACCACTTCATATTTTTAAGAAAACAATCCCAAAGCCACATGCTCATAATATAGTCCCTTGCATTATCTTACCTTGTATACGATGATTGCAACCATTTTTCATCTTGGTTCCTTCTTTTGGATATTAGATCCAAGAAAGGGGGGGGGGTTTAACTGGACAGTTTTGAGGTAGCCACATAATGAGGATTTGGAGATTTATTTCTCTTGTCTTTATTGTACCTGGATACTTTTTGATCTGTAGTATTTGAAGTATGGTATAGTGGCTAGAGTGTTGGACTATGGCCAAGGAGACCAAGGCTCAGTCGTGAAGCTTGTGACAAGTAAACAGACCCATGTGCGATGACTGAAATTGTGGCTGCTTCAAAGTCATGGTTACTCATTAGGTGTTTCTCAAAACATTATGGCATCATGATTTTATGAAATATGGCCCCATCCACCTCTGGCTTGTGGTCTATGGAAGGCTGTCCAAAAGGAAATTCAACCACCAGACTAAAAAGAAGTTCTTTCTTTAAGCCATTATGCTGCACCATTCTCTCCATCCAACCTGGCTTCTGGACAAACTATCTTACATTGGGGAAGGGTTGTTGCTCAGTGGCAGAGCTTAGAATGCAGAAGGTGGCAGTTTTAGTCCCCAGGTCTCCAGGTAGGTTTGCAAAGACCTTGTCTGAAATCCTGGAGAGCTTCAGCGAGCTCGGCTAGATAGACTCAGTATAAGGCAGCTTCCTATGTGCCATTACTGATTCCTGCCACTGGAAAGAAGAGTCTGCATTAGTAATTCTCCAAGACAGGGATGGCCAGTGTGGCACTCATGGGCAGACATGTGTCCACTGAGGCAGGGTCCCTCCACTGTCCCCACAAAAATTAGGCTTGAAAGAAACATTTATTATAGCCAGTAGAATAGGACTTGGTTTGCACTTGGGACAGGTTGTTGATCCCTGCACTAAGGAAATCTGATGTGAGCTTTTAAACACGGTGCTACAGAATACTTTGCTGCTGCCTACTTAATTTTTGTTCCTCCTTAAAGACCCTGTAGAAAGCTGTGCTTCTTGTAAATCTGACACTATCCCATCTGGATTTTTCCCCCTTCCATGAAGAAATTTCAAATATATTAGCCTCATCTGCCATAAGTGGCTAATTATCTGCTATGCTAATGTGAAAATGATTGTTACAGTGGTATGAAATTTGCCTTTTCTCTGCCAAATAGCCAGCTGCATCATCCCATTCCCCTGGTCTGTTTCCAATGGTGTAACATGAACATGAGTTCATCTCTCTCTTTTTCCTAAACAGTGGAATAAATTATTGATAGCAGCACATCGTAGCTCAAGAATTAACTGCTCTCAAAAAGATGCCAGCCAGGCCTGGGCAATGCGGCCTCCCATCTAGTGGGCTTATCTATGAATAAATGAAAAGATTCATTCCATGAAATTTATTATACTGCTTATTTTTTCATGATCAACCAACAAAAGTTAACAGCCTGGATGTGGCTTCGGAACAGAGATCTGTGCTCCTCAAATCCCTTTTGTTATGAGATGAGTGTGTGAGAGATTGAACATATCAATTATTGTTTTTAATTTGTTTCTGAATAGATAGCTTAATTATGCCAAATGAGAAGCAATAGCTCACTGAGGGTTGCGCTCAGAAAAAGTGTCTTCATTGGCAAACAATGTTTACCTTATTTTCTCCCCACTCCTGTAGGTAGAATTATGTGGCTCTGAACTAATGAGATTTCTGTGCTTTCAAGAGATAGACTATTGAGACACACAGCAAGACTTTCTGATGGAGCATCCTGCAGAACAATATGAATCAGGGATAGTTTCCCCTTGTAGGCTAACATTTTGCTGTACAATGAAGCATGACGTGCTAAGATGTGAAGGAAGGGAAGGCAACCAGGTTTTCCTCTTTCCACATTCTATACCTTGCAATTACCTTTCACAATTGGATTGAAACACCCAATGGCAATGGCTTGATTAAAGTTTTGGATGGAGTGGAGGGAGAGAGACTGGAAGTCTTTTGCCTTTCATTGCTCCAACTTGCACAAGAACCAAACAGAAATGTGTGATTTGCATCTCCTGAGCAGGTATAAGTAGTCTCTCCCTCCTGGCAAATACTTTATTTACATTTTTTAAAAGGACTTTCAGTTTGATGCAATAGATCCAGTTTCATGGATGTCACCCACTAAGTCATTAGGTTGATAGGTAACATTTATTGTTGTTGTTTAGCCGTGTCCGACTCTTCGTGACCCCATGGACCAGAGAATGCCAGGCACTCCTGTCTTCCACCGCCTCCCGCAGTTTGGTCAGGCTCATGTTTGTAGCTTCAAGAACACTGTCCAACCATCTTGTCCTCTGTCGTCCCCTTCTCCTTGTGCCCTCAATCTTTCCCAACCTCAGGGTCTTTTCCAGGGAGTCTTCTCTTCTCACGAGGTGGCCAAAGTATTGGAGCCTCAGCTTCACGATCTGTACTTCTAGTGAGCACTCAGGGCTGATTTCCTTAAGAATGGATAGGTTTGATCTTCTTGCAGTCCATGGGACTCTCACCATGGTCCAGCTCTCACTTCCATACATCACTACTGAGAAAACCATAGTTTTAACTATACGGACCTTTGTTGGCAAGGTGATGTCTCTGATTTTTAAGATGCTGTCTAGGTTTGTCATCACTTTTCTCCCAAGAAGCAGGCATCTTTTAATTTCGTGACTGCTGTCACCATTTGCAGTGATCATGGAACCCAAGAAATTAAAATCTCTCACTGCCTCCATTTCTTCCCCTTCTATTTGCTGGGAGGTGATGGGACCAGTGGTCATGATCTTAGTTTTTTGATGCTGAGCTTCAGACCATATTTTGCGCGCTCCTCTTTCACCCTCATTAAAAGGTTCTTTAATTCCTCCTCACTTTCTGCCATCAAGGATGTGTCATCTGCATACCTGAGGTTGTTGATATTTCTTCCGGCAATTTTAATTCCGGCTTACGATTCATACAATCCAGCCTTTTGCATGATGAATTCTGCATATAAGTAAATAAGCAGGGAGACAATATACAGCCTTGTCATATTCCTTTCCCAATTCTGAACCAACCAGTTGTTCCATATCCAGTTCTGTAGCTTCTTATCCCACATAGAGATTTCTCAGGAGACAGATGAGCTGATCAGGCACTCCCATTTCTTTAAGGACTTGCCATAGTCTTCATCCATACTTCTTCAGGCACTCTTTCCACCAAATCTAAATCCTTAAACCTGTTCTTCACTTCCACTGTGTATTCATAAGGGATTTGATTTAGATTGTATCTTACCAGCCCAGTGGTTTTTCCTACTTTTTCCTACTGGAATTTTGCTATAAGAAGCTGATGATCTGTGCCACAGTCAGCTCCAGGTCTTGTTTTTGCTGACTGTATGGAGCTTCTCCATCTTTGGCTGCAGAGAATATAATCAATCTGATTTCAATGCTGCCCATCTGGTGATGTTCATGTGTAGAATCGTCTCTTGTGTTGTTGGAAAAAAGTGTTTGTGATGACCAGCTTGTTCCCTTGACAGAACTCTATTAGCCTTTGCCCTGCTTCGTTTTGAACTCCAAGGCCAAACTTGCCAGTTGTTCCTTTTATCTCTTGATTCCCCACTTTAGCATTCCAATCCCCTATAATGAGAAGAACATCCTTCTTTGGTGGCATTTCTAGAAGGTGTTGTAAGTCTTCATAGAACTGGTCAATTTCAGTTTCTTCAGCACCGGTAGTTGGTGCATAAACTTAGATTACTGTGATGTTAAAAGGTCTGCCTTGGATTCGTATCGAGATCATTCTGTCATTTTTGAGATTGCATCCCAGTACAGCTTTCGCCACTCTTTTGTTGACTATGAGGGCCACTCCATTTCTTTTACGGGATTCTTGCCCACAGTAATAGATATGATGGTCATCCGAACTGAATTCACCCATTCCTGTCCATTTAGTTCACTGATGCCCAAGATGTCAATATTTATTCTTGCCATCTCATTTTTTACCACATCCAGCTTACCAAGGTTCATGGTTCTTACATTCCAGGTTCCTGTGCAATATTTTTCTTTACAGCATTGGACTTTCCTTTTGCTTCCAGGCATATCCACAACTGAGTGACCTTTCAGCTTTGGCCCAGCCGCTTCATCAGCTCTGAATCTACTTGTACTTGTCCTCCGCTCTTCCTCAGTAGCATGTTGGACACCTTCCGACCCAAGGGGCTCAACTTCCAGCGTCATAACTTTTATATGCCTGTTGTCTTTGTCCATGGAGTTTTCTTGGCAGGGATACTGAAGGGGCTTGCCGGTTCCTGCTCCAGGTGGATCACGTTTGGTCAAAACTCCCCACTATAACCTGTCCGTCTTGGGTGGCCCTGCACGACATAGCTCATAGCTTCTCTAAGTTATTCAAGCCCCTTCACCACAACAAGGCAGTGATCCATTAAAGAGGATAGGTACCATAGAGACAGCCTTTTCAGTGACTGCCCCTTCGCTAGGAACATAATCCCCAATGAAGTACACACAGTCCCTTCAATATATTATTTCATTCCATACTGTATTACTTTTTATCTTTTGCTGTAGCTTTGAGGAGATAAGAAGAGCCCTTGCGGATCAGGCCAAAGGCCCATTTGGCTCAGCACACAGTTCTCACATTGGCCAAACAAATGGCCCTGGGGGTCCACAAGCAGAATCTGACTACAACAGTGCTTTCTTTACCCGTGATTCCCAGAAACTGCCATTCAAAGGGATTCTGGCCTCCCAACAGGGGTGGTAGAACATAACCATGGTTGCTAGTAGCCATCAATGTGATTTTTTGTCTAATCCCATCCAAGTTTGGTCCCACAGTGAGACATTGCTTGCTTGGCTTGCACCACAGCAAGGTTCAACGCTGGCCGACTCCCGTCATACAAGTTTGGAGCGATCCAAAGCCAGCAGATCCATTCCATCAACATGGGGCTCATGGAATGATGAACTGTTCCTGGGACACAATGCCATGCCAACCCTTGCCCTGCCTGATGCTGTCAGTAAAGATTTGGCCTTTCACCGTTGTACAGTCTGGTTATATTGCTGCTCTCATGGGTCACACAATGCACCTACCTGGGCAAGGGCATCTGTCCCAAAATGTGGGCCATATGGGGAGCAAGGATTTATCCCCCTCTCCTGCCTCCTAAGGATATTCTAGGGGTTCCCCCAGAGGAACAGGTTTGGGAAGGGTGCACACAAGAGTAGAGGCAGGAGAAGACCTGTTGCACAAACAGAAATCTCTGCACTGATGCAATGTGTAGTTGAATACAGCCCCTACTCCCATCAGCTGCCGTAATCATGGCCAATGTTCAGTGATGATGGTAACTGTAGTCCAACAACATCTGGAGGGACCAAGGTTTCCTACTGCTGCCATATGTCTTTTCTCAGGACTTTACCATTGTATTCTACCCCTCACACAATCACATTGGCTTAATGGTTAAGTAGTTCAATTGTTCTGACTGCTTCCAATTGTTTACAACAATGTTCATTCTCGACACGGACAGTCCCTTTGTTGGGTCAGAGTGGAGCAATGCCATTTCTATGTCCTGCCAATTTAAATGTCAGTACAGCTGTTGTAATCCAGACCCTCCAAGTGTCCTTATTTTCCAGGGATGTTCCTGATTTAGAGAAGCCGTCCCAGTTTCTGATTTGATCCCAGAATGTCCCACTTTTCCTTAGGATGTCCCTATTTTCATTGGAGAAATGTTGGAGGGTGTGGAGTTATCTGACCCCTGAGCTGTCTGAATGCAATCCTGTATAGGGAAGGTTTATTTTTTAATATTTAATGTTTTATTATATTTTTATATAATTGTATGTTGGAAGCGGCCCAGAGTGGCTGGGGCAACCCAGTAAGATGTATGGGGTATAAATAGTAAAATTATCATTATGGAATAGGTCATCCCTATTTTCATTGGAGAAATGTTGGAGGGTATGGTAATCTCACCCTCTTATTGCCAGTTGTTCTCTCTCTAACGAATCATAAGGGAAATAAAAAGTGGGAACTTTATTTCTCTCTCCTCCCCTCCCCCCACATCACTCTAAAATATAAATGAAAAGTAAAATCACATTACGCCTTGGCACTTACTTAATAAAGCATTTCAGTTATTCATAGGTAATTTATGAGAAGAGTCCTGTTCCTAGGGATTTTGTTGCAGTCATTTAACAATAACAAATCTAAACACCATGCACATAAGCAGAAAATCCAGTTAAGTTCATTTAGCTCTTGTTAAGAGTGCTGTGCTAAAATGTGTCACATTACATGGGACTAGGCGTGCAATATTACTAAAAGACCTTTTATGTCTCTTCTTGGCTGATAATTTAATAACATGATTGCTCATGGAAATCTGAGGCTGTATGTTTTTATCAGCATAAAATGTCCTTTTCACTTTCCATTTTTGGAAATTGCTTATTTTGTAGCAAAATATAATAATCGGGGAAAAAAAGGAAAGGTTACTAAGCTAAATTATTTTGCCATAACTCATGAGGTATTGGTGCTCCAATTTACACAAAAACTGACTTGGGCAAGCACATTAGTAAGATTTACACTTACATAATAGCAATGGATCCTTCTGGGTAACAACTTATATGAACACAAAGTTAAAAATGACACTTCAGAAAGGAAAAAAAAGCAATTAGGACTCTTTTGGGAGAGTAGCAATTATACATCAATAAATAAGTAAATATTCATGTATAATGCATTTTTTATTTTTATTTTTTGGTTTTTGGTTTTTTATCACTGTAGAGAACTAAAGTGAAAAGCATTCATTCCAATATAGTCCATTTAATTTTTGTTAGCTTTCAATGCATAGGGCAAGAAGATTAGCGAGATGTCTGCTGCCTCATCTTAAGCTGATATCCAAGTCTGATTATTTTTTAAGCAGCTCATTCAATAATACAGAACCCTAATAATAAAAAGGGAAACAATAAATTGTTCTATTGTGCTGACGATGAGTATTCTCCTCAATGTCTGTATCCTATATTATTATGTCAGACATTTTTAATGATAGACTTTTCAGCTAAGCAAGCACAACACATTTTCTTTTTAAAAGATGTGGGGGAAGAGAATTCCTGAGCTGCCTATTATTGTTTAGATATTGAAACTACAGTTCCCTTTCTCTGATGCTTTATTTAAAAACATGCCAGCTGCCCTCTCCCAAACACTGCCTGTTAGCAAGTGTAACACACCAACTACATTGTTCACTATGCTGTGTGTATGGTCTCTTTCTCCATTGATCTATTTTCTCCTGAACTGGGCCTGTCAGGTGTGTCAGAATGTTAAGTCCGCTATAAAAATCAATTCTGCGTGGCATTTTAGGGGTGAAACTTAATTTTTGCAAATTTCTTCAGTGAGGGGGTATTACAAATATCAGTATGGTTCCAGTATCAAAGTAGTTTGGATCTTTACGTTAGATTATTACCTGAAGCAGATGTGGTGCAGAAATGGGATGCAGAGATCAGTTCTGACTGACGGAAGCTTTGCCTACAAACTTAAAGTCAGCCATACATTACTTCCCTGATCAACACAGCATAGAAAACTTGCTAAACTGTTCATGCTTAGTGTGATATTAGCTTCTACCAGCAAAAATCTGGTAGCCAGTAAGAGCAAATGAAATGAGCTGATGCTAAGGTCACAGTCAGAGGAAGGACACAAAGTTTCATGTGAAAAGCCATCGTTTGTAGGCAATTGTTTCAGGTTTTATGCTTAAATTGCTCACTGAAATGAGAATCCAGATTCAAATGCCCCATTCAAGCCCTTAGCATTCCCATACCACAGTTACTCTGTGAGTATGACATCAGATTCAATGGCAGCGAGAGGAACCTAACAATCCCCACCATAACATCAGAGAAGATTAGCTACTTTGCTGCTGGATGATACACAGCCCCTGGGCTTTGAATAAGCTAGTTTACTGATACTATGATACTGTCAATTCCTCTTGCAGATTAGTGGCAGAAACTCCAATAAATCAGCCATCATAATAATGTAGTGTTACTATCACTAGAGAGAGGTTATTGAATGGAACAAATGGATGCCTAGAGCGCAAAATTCTCTGCATCTTGTCATCTGTGTTTTAAACAAGCTTTGTCTCTTTAGACCCATTACTTGTGAGTCAGAATCATTAGGAGGAATCAAAGCAGCCGAGGTTCTGATCTAGTCACACCTTATGAAATTAGCAGACTTGATGAAGTCATATTGACTTTGCAGTGGTAGCATTAAAGGGTGCTGTTAAGCCTGGGACTGGGGGATGAGTTTGCAAAAAGTGTTCACAACATAGGCACTGAATACTGTGCACCTAAATTGTGAGCTGTGATGGAACACCCATGGGGAATTCATCTACAGAAACTGAGCAGCAGCACATTTCACATGACAAATTATTCATGTTTATCACTCTGATAGTAAACTTGGCCAGACAGTGCCAACAGAATTGGAACCAAAACAGGGCCACCAAGAAACAAGAGGGATCTATCAGCATGCTCACAAGACCCCCCAAGTTTGCAAGAGTATAGAAATTATTTAGTAAAAAATGTAAGGGAGCAACCCCACCCCACCCCCAAATAAGCCAAAACGGGGACTGAGCTATAATATTCTGAACGTCTGTTGAAAAAGACAGAAAACAGCAATGGAATATAGTATCCTGGAAAGGGGCATACGAGGCTGACTGGAGCCAAGAACAGGAGCATTAAACCCAGCAGATTCCACTTCTTATTACCTATTATTTTTCAAAGTATTAGCCAGCTTTTCTGGACTCAAAGGAGTATCAAAACAATCATTAACCTGTGATCCAAACATTAACCAAAGTAATCCTTTTTTAAATGATGATAATAATAATAATATTTAATTACCCTCCAATTTGGAGGCCATAAGAGAAGGAAGCAGGCATTTGTAATTTGTTTTCTTGAAAATGAAGAAGATATGAATAAACTCATCTCATTAATATGAAATAGAAGCGTAAGGGAAATTGTACCAAGGGTGAATATGGCTCTGGGGCCAGAAAATGGTTAGCCACTCCTTCTGGCTACCCATAATTTTGTTTAGTTTTGTCTGCTGGCAATGTTAGACTGCAAAGAATTGTAAACAAGTAAATAAATTGCAAGTGCAATTGCTAGTCTATGCGGCACAGAATACATAATGCAACAATGGCAACATGAGGCAGGGTACTGCTGGCACAGACAGGAGCTGGAAGAGGAACACCAACACAAACATTTGCAATCACATTTATGATAACCAGTTCTGATGTTAATGTTTTGCACCCAGGCGTAAACTTAGGAATGGTTTTCTTTTTTTATCCACATGAAAACATTTCCTATTAATATATCACCCACACAAATGGCTCAAAGACAACTGCATTAGCAAAAGCTAGGTTCATCGATGAATGCTGTTCCTGGGAGCATCTCTGAGCACAAGGCATAGATCATTCTATCCACACATTCGCAGAATTGATTCTGAAAACCACACTTTCCAGGGATACAAAACAAACAAGCAAACAAGCTTCTGTCCTAAACAGAAAAGGAGTAGTCACTCATTTCTTATGATTTTAATAATAATAATATATCACTTGTAAAAAACAGACATCAAAGTGATTTACAAAGTGAAGGGGGGAAATTACATAGACATTAAAATATAAATATTCATAATTAAAATACTCGGCAATATATTACTATTTGAACATTAAAATAATAGATATGAGGGCATTTTTAACCCACCCACCCCCACTTTCTTGCCTTGCATCCCCCCTCCGCTCCACAGTATCCTCCTGGACCTCTCCTTCCTCTCACTGCCCCACCAAATCCCCTGGGAAGCCACTGATGCCACAGCTGGGGAGACCCAAAGCTACTCTCCCATGGGATGGGGCTGTGTGGAAAGAGTTGGGTGTTCCCATTCATTCTCTTTTCTTTGTAGCAATGGGGACTCGCTCGGCTTAACTAGAGACAACTTGCACCAGGTTCATGAAGGTGTATTCATAGGAGCTTAGTCCCACCCTTCCTCCTTTTTGCCTAATGCCATGCAAGTACCTTTCCCCAGAGACATGCTCCAGAGGCAGTTGACTGCACTGGATGTGAATCCTTCCCACCCTTGCAAATATGGGGTGGGTAAAAAATGCTCATAAAGCAGGGGGTGGTGTAAAAATGGAGAGCAAAAGAAGATGGAAGAGCTTTTAGAAGATGAGGGGGCTGATTTAGGTTGTATGTGATCAATCCAGAAAATCCATTTTGGATTTGTTAATGAACAGCATACTGCATTTACACCCATCAGTGGTGCAGGGCAGTACAGTGGTACCTCTGGTTAAGAACTTAATTTGTTCTGGAGGTCCGTTCTTAACCTGAAACTGTTCTTAACCTGAGGTACCACTTTAGCCAATGGGGCCTCCTGCTGCTGCCACTCTGCCACTGCACGATTTCTGTTCTCACCCTGAAGCAAAGTTCTTAATCTGATGCACTATTTCTGGGTTAGCAGAGTCTGTAACCTGAAGGGTCTGTAACCTGAGGTACCACTGTACTTTTCTCACAGCATCAATGATGCCATCTGCTAAACTGCCACTTACCAGCAGTGTTTTTTTGTTTTTTTTATTCAAAGTTATAACAAAACATATTATCCAAAAACATATCCTTATTTTCCCCCATTTTTCCTCCCCCCTCCCCCCCACATTCCCCCCCTTCCATCATAATGTTGTGACCTACATCTTATGCCCATTTAATCATAACTGATTTTACCTCTTCATCTTTCGTCTCCCATTCTAATAGTATGCTGTATGCGGCCTTCAGTAGTTTCACTTTCCCTTCACTCACTTCTGTTTGAAACCTAGATCAAGTATAACTAAATCCTTTCTTACTGTCTTCTTTATGTGTTTCATATAGTTGTCGATAATGCAACCAACTCTGAAAGTGGTCTTTGATCTCATCATAATCTCTTAATTTCCATTTTCCATCATATTCCTTTAATAAATCAACATATGTGAGCCATTTTCCTTTCTTTCCAAGTGGTTTGAGCAGTAATGCTTCATGTGGTGAGAGCCACCACGGGGTCTTTTGTTCCAATAAGTCTTTGTATCCCTCCCATACTCTCATTAATGATTTCCTGATTATATGGTTGTAGAAACTTCTATGAATCTTCCCTTTCCCGTACCATAAGTATGCATGCCAGCCAAATCTGTTGTCATGTCCTTCTAGTTCTAATGCCTCTTGCTTGTCCAATCTCATCCAGTCCCTGATCCATACCAAACAAGCAGATTCATAATACAATTTAAGGTCTGGGAGGGCAAACCCGCTTCTATCTTTTACATCTGTTGCAGTGTTTTTTTGTGACAGTATGCAATGGTACACAATATCATCACTTTTTTGGGGGGGGGGAAGGCAGTGGAAGGGCTCTCAGACCCCTTCAGAGCATTGTGCCCCCTTCCTCAAGCCCAGAAAGTGTTTGCCCACCTGAAGGAAGGAGGCACCATGCTCTGACAGGATCTTGGAGCCCTGTTGCCTCTTTCCCAAAGCCAGGTGGAGAAGACCTCTTCACCTGGGTAGCGATGCCCCAGTAGATGGGACACGAGGAAGCAACAAGCATCTAACCCCCCCCCCACCACCACCACCACCCAGATTGGGCATCAGGCCTACAATTCCCCCATGCACTGGTCCCTCCCCTTTCTTGCTGGTGAGTACTGGCATTCCCCGCCCCCCAGTACTTACTAGTGTCGTAAGCACACCATTCCTTGGTTATGTAAGGAAGGGTCAGACAGTGATTGGCTATTTTCTTTTTCTTTTTTAATAAGATATTTATTAAGATTTTCAAAGTATTACAAAATAAAAATAAAAAAATAAGAAAAATAAAAATGGTTAAAAACAACTCATTCTTTCCATTACTTATTTTTCATTAGCTTATTTCCCGGACCTCCTCACACCTCCCTTTTTTGTATTCCAGTTCAGTTTGTTGGTTCAGCAAATCCTTACCCTCTTTGTTTATCCTAGTCTTTAATCTTAAAATATTGTAACATTAAATTTTTACCTATTAATAATCCATTTTTCATATTCCCTTATAGTATTACAGCTGAAAACCACTTAATTTCTATCCAACATCATTCTAACATTCATTAATTTTACAATAGTTCTGTAGATAAGTCTTTAAATTTCTTCCAATCTTCTTCCACCGACTCTTCTCCCTGGTCTCGGATTCTGCCAGTCATTTCTGCCTGTTCCATATAGTCCATCACCTTCATCTGCCATTCTTCCAGGGTGGGTAGATCTTGTGTCTTCCAATACTTTGCAATGAGTATTCTTGCTGCTGTTGTGGCATACATAAAAAAAGTTCTGTCCTTCTTTGGCACCAATTGGCACCAATTGGCCGACTATGCCTAGGAGAAAGGCCTCTGGTTTCTTCAAGAAGGTATATTTAAATACCTTTTTCAATTCATTATATATCATCTCCCAGAAAGCCTTAATCCTTGGGCACGTCCACCAAAGGTGAAAGAATGTACCTTCAGTTTCTTTACATTTCCAACATTTATTATCGGGCAGATGATAGATTTTTGCAAGCTTGACTGGGGTCATGTACCACCTGTATACCATTTTCATAATATTCTCTCTTAAGGCATTACATGCCGTAAACTTCATACCTGTGGTCCATAACTGATTGGCTATTTTCAGTGCACCCAAGGTCTTGATCTAAGCAGCTGGCTGGCCAACTGCAGGCAACAGGATGGCTGCTTGACTTGATGGACCTTTGGTTAAAATGGACAGCCATGGATATTTCCGCAGCAGCGGCAAGGGAACCCTGTAGGTGGACCTCCTGCTCAGGCTCACAAATCTCCCTCCCCACCCATAGAGAGGGAGATCCCCTGAAATGTGCTCCCAGGGAAAATAGGATTGTGTTCTTAGTTCAAAACACAGGAGGTTGGGCTCAGAGTGCCAAATGGGACATTTCTGCTGGGAGAAAGCGAGGAGAGATTATATTTGTTGAGTACACCTTACCTCTGTAGCTGCCTGTACATCTGCTCTTGTGCCTTCCAGCGATATTTGGATGCCATGGCCCAGGAAGGATGTCTGAACCCATAGTAAACACACCTATGTTCACACCCTCTGTCACGGAATACATTTCTGTTACACAACTGACCTCAGCCTGCTAAGTGCTGAATCTGCATAAATACGTTATCATAGCCACAGTCACAAGGTATCTCTGCCATTGCCCTGAATTGGCAATGCACTGGAAGCATAGCCACCTCTCTCCTGCCTGTTTATTTTGCAAGTAATTCAGTGCTGCCTTGGACTTGAAGTCCTGACAGCTTGTTAGTTTGAAGTTGCTTTCTGGTTTTAAATGATACCTCTCTTTTCCCTGCACCCTCACCTCTGGATAAAAGCTGCATTTCTGTCTTTTCCTGAGATAGCACCCACCATGGGCTTCTCGTGTCATCTTATCAGCTTAGCAAAGCATGCTAAGAGTTCATTGGCCTTCCACAGAAGATTGGGTCATCAAAGCCAGGAGAACAATAAATTCTCCTGACCTAGATTAGGCTTCATGTAACAGATAGCAGAAAAGCAACATTTTTTATGAACTTTGCTTAAAGATGCCTGTTGCCATAGTAATTAGGGGCAGGCTGTCCTGACCAATGAAATTTGTTTTGGGGGTCCACAGGCTGTCCATGCATTCTGCTATCCAATCATATTGATGGAAAGGATCATGTACGAGGTGATCATGCATGCAAATGTTATAAAAGTGTCTTGAATTGTGTATTCAGTGTCCAGAATTTGGAGAATTCCTCTGGATCACTTATTCTTGCTGCAGCCTGCAATAAATATGAACTTTGCTGTCTTTATTTGGCTAAAGAGGACCGGCATATTTCCAAACCCCTTCTTAGGGTAACACCAGGACAGTGTGGGAGGGGGCAAAAGTGACCACAAGGGGAAGGAGAAATTGCCAAAAATTGTATT
Organism: Podarcis liolepis; assembly: GCF_965112155.1. Lineage (NCBI taxonomy): Eukaryota > Metazoa > Chordata > Lepidosauria > Squamata > Lacertidae > Podarcis > Podarcis liolepis. The sequence continues at coordinate 37,822,035 of NC_139560.1, forward strand.
CCTTGGTAGGAGCCTCCACTGGACCTCAGTCCCTTCTATGAACAGAAGAGAGCCCTGTGTTTGTGGGAGGGCAAGTGTGGATTGAAACCAGCAGCTAAGGAACTTTACATAAACAACAAAGAGCATGGAAGCATAAAATAAACATGACCCAGGTGCCTGTGGTTACAGTAGCTTGTCCATGGTAAATAAAAAATTAGAAGTTGATGGAAATGAACTGGCTCCAACATAGACGGTTCGCCTAATTGTATAAAGCACCACTCTGTAAGCCACACAGCACTAAGTGTACATTTTACCTCTAGTCATCGCGTAGGGCAATAAACAGAAAGGAACACTATTATCACTTTTCATTTCTGTGAAATGAGCTATCATTATGAAGTGAACTCCAGCTGTTTTAATGCTAGATGCTCAACGCAGACTTGCAGAAAACTTCAGTTTTCTTCCCGATGGGTAGTCAATCTTATTCAGGAGAGTAGATGGGAGATTTGAACTGTTCACCCTCTAAATCAGAGACTTTCATGATGGCCTCTATGGCAAATGCATAATCAACTGCCAAGGATAAATTTCTTCTGCTGGGTTCCTGGGGTGGGCTGGGGCCACTTTGCTAGCTGAGATTATCCGATTGATCTACCATATTTTGATGGGGCTATATTTGTCATCCTGATAAATGAGGCTTTTTACTTAACAAACGCTGTTGCAATTCTTTGGGCTGACGCTCGCAGAACTGTGAGCAGATGAAGCCATGCCTGTACCAAAGAGAGTGGTGGTAGTGGAGATTTAGATATTTAAATCATAGCCTCAAGTGGAAATAGCCAGGTCCAAAAAAATTGCTACAATGACAGCAACAACAAAAATGCCTCCCTTTCCCCAAATAAAAGAATAGGCTGCTTAAAAAGTATATAATTCCTGGGCTGAGCATCTGCTCAAAGGCATCTTGTTCCTTAATTCTTAGCAAATGTCTTGCTGGTCAGCTGGGCGGCTGGCCAGCTAGTTTGACTGTCTGCCACTATTTTCTAACTACCTCTGGCTGATGAATCTCAGAATTTAGGTGAAAAAACAGAGTAGATAATGCACACTTGAAGCCGCCCTGGGGTAGACAATACTGAGCAAGACAGGCAAAGGGTCTGACCTGGTGTAAGGCTGGTCCTGCGTTTCTAAGGCTCATAGGCTTGCACTGAATAACATTCCAACTTCCCCATCCCTAAGTGTACCTCTCAGTTGCAGCATATGTATTCGGAATGGATGTGGTATAATACAATGATCCCTCTCCACTTAATGTCTGTAAATACTTTTATTCCTTTTAATGGGCATACTTCTTGATACTTCTTGATACTTATTTTTTTAAGCTGTGGCTTAGAAGCTTATTCCACTGAAATCAAAGAATCCATTCCTACTCAGTTCATTTAGGATTGAATTGTCAGCCTAACTAGGCAGGGTCCAGCTCTCATATTTAGCTCTCATCTGAAAATTTCTTTCCAATATAAAAGGCATGCAAAATAAAAGGCTAAATCTACATTTTAAAAGAAACAATAAGGCAGGCCAAGCTGGTAACTAATTTGCTGGTAGAAAATGATTTTCTATTCATGCTAGTAAATTTAATGGAAAGGGGGACTTTTCAATAGCTTTTCATTTCTAAACTGAAAATTAACTTCCTCCACCTAATGAAATTGCATTTAAAATTTGTAAGACACCTGCTATAAGACTATAAGAAGGCTTTACAGTATTTTATTTTAAGTCAGATGGTTCTTGACATGAAAATACAAGGTGTAAAGATGCAAGCCTCTCATTGAAGTAAAGTAGCTATGTAATTGCATTTTTTCCTTTTTTCTGAAGCAGGCCTTGATTATCTCATTGTGACAGGTGAAAATCCCAAAGAATGCAGAAAGATAAGTAACACCTCCCCCCACATCCAAGAAAAGTGGTCATTCTGGGTTGTCATAGGCAACCATCAAAATTCAAATTAATTCTGTCGACTTTGGAGTAGTAGATGACAAGGGTTAGAAAAGGATACAGAAAAATGTAGTACCTGTTTCAGACTGTGTGAAGTCATTGCACTGGAGTTGCCATATTCCAATTCCTGAAAACAAGGAAACCCATTCTGCATATGAATGATTGTGCATTAAAAATTGTTTATAAACCACCTTGTGCGACATTTTTACCATTTACTTATGTTTTCTCTATGGACAACAAACAAATACTCTGTCTTACAGGACTTGGACTTGGTTAGAAGAAAATAGCAAGTCCATATACTCACCTGAAGGAAGAGTTAGCCTGCTTTCTGTACAGTTATCCTGGAATCCAACCCAGATTTGCTTGCAACAAACTGTGGCTAGAGCAGGTGTGGTAAACATCTGGCCCTCCAGATGTTGTTGAGCTACAATTTTTATCAGACCCAGCATGGCCAAAGGCCAGAAATGATGGGAGTTGTAGTTCAGTAACATCTTGAGGGCCAAAGGTTCCCCATATTCTAAACTAGATTCAAATTCTGCTATAAATTCTCAAGGTGGCATTGTGTAAACTGCTAAACCCAGCCACTATCTATCACAAATCTGCAAAACAGTAGTGATACTGACCTACCTGTTGTAAGGATCATTGAAATAACACATCCCCCCAAAAGAGGTTTAAAATTGTTACGTGGTAGTTAAGGAAGCTCTTAGAATTCCCTGCTTTATGAAGGCAGACAACAGAAAGTACTTTTTCACAGAGCATATAGTTAAACTATGGAATTCACTCCCATCAACTTGCCATCAACTAGGAAGGCTTTAAAACTAGAATCATAGAATCACAGAATCATTGAGTTGGAAGAGACCGCAAGGGCCATCGAGTCCAACCCCCTGCCAAGCAGGAAACACCATCAGAGCACTCCTGACATATGGTTGTCAAGCCTCTGCTTAAAGACCTCCAAAGTAGGAGACTCCACCACACTCCTGGGCAGCAAATTCCACTGTCGAACAGCTCTTACTGTCAGGAAGTTCTTCCTAATGTTTAGGTGGAATCTTCTTTCTTGTAGTTTGGCTCCATTGCTCCGTGTCCGCTTCTCTGGAGCAGCAGAAAACAACCTTTCTCCCTCCTCTATGTGACATCCTTTTATATATTTGAACATGGCTAGCATATCACCCCTTAACCTCCTCTTCTCCAGGCTAAACATGCCCAGCTCCCTTAGCCGTTCCTCATAAGGCATTGTTTCCAGGCCTTTGACCATTTTGGTTGCCCTCCTCTGGACACGTTCCAGTTTGTCAGTGTCCTTCTTGAACTGTGGTGCCCAGAACTGGACACAGTACTCCAGGTGAGGTCTGACCAGAGCAGAATACAGTGGCACTATTACTTCCCTTGATCTAGATGCTATACTCCTATTGATGCAGCCCAGAATTGCATTGGCTTTTTTAGCTGCCGCGTCACACTGTTGGCTCATGTCAAGTTTGTGGTCAACCAAGACTGCTAGATCCTTTTCACATGTACTGCTCTCAAGCCAGGTGTCACCCATCTTATATTTGTGCCTCTCATTTTTTTTGCCCAAGTACAATACTTTACATTTCTCCCTGTTAAAATTCATCTTGTTTGTTTTTGCCCAGTTCTCTAATCTGTCAAGGTTGTTTTGAAGTGTGATCCTGTCCTCTGGTGTGTTAGCCACCCCTCCCAGTTTGGTGTCATCTGCAAATTTGATCAGGATGCCCTTGAGTCCATCATCCAAGTCGTTGATAAAGATGTTGAATAAGACCGGGCCCAAGACAGAACCCTGTGGCACCCCACTAGTCACTCTTCTCCAGGATGAAGAGGAACCATTGATGAGCACCCTTTGGGTTCGGTCAGTCAGCCAGTTACAAATCCACTGAGTGGTAGCATAGTCAAGACCGCATTTTACCAGCTTCTTTACAAGAATATCATGGGCAACTAGAAAGGCCTTGTTAAGTATAATTGTTTAATTGTACACTGAAATGGAAAACAGCTTTGTATGCTAAGAGTATAGTGTGGAAAATTCCTTTGAGCTAAACCAAAGAGTCCCAGAGAGCCTAACAGATTAATGATTGACTGTTAATATATCTCTACTACTCTGTCACAAGGTGTTTAACTTCAATCACATGGGGTATTCAGTTGCAAATCTCCATTTGAGGTGTGTGAGTTAGTCTTCGTCCTAAAGGCAGCCAAAGAGAAAGGACTGCTAAAAACATTCATTTTTGTGGAGCAGTTGTTATGGATGGCTCAGGAAGAAAATGGATGCTTAACAATTTCCACCAGAAGTAGACAGCAGTTGCTTGCACCAAGCCCTGCCCTGTTCTGTTCACTGAACTGTATCATTTATTCCCATCTTACCCTCTTTCCATATGTATGAGGCAGTATTGCCTATAATTTTGTTTTCTCATTTTTACAGTGGTTGGTAACTACCTACTGAACAGACCATGGCCTCTGCTGTGCTGTGACTTTGCTTCAGGTTATTTTCAGCTACAGGTTATTTTAGTTAAGGCACTAATGCAGAGATGGGGAACCAAACTGAGCAATTTCCACATCAATCATAATAAAGATACAAAATAAATATATCAAAAATTAATATAAATAATAATAACAAAAACACACACACACATCAGCAAAAACCCTAAGCAATACCCCAGCCCAAGAGGGCCCTCCTCGACACATCTTAAGCAGATAAGAAAAAGTAAGACCTTTGCTGAGCACCACGCATCCTTAAAGCATTAGTTAGATGGTGGCTAGTAGATAAGGCCTTATTTTGCAATCAGCCATTAAATGACATTGTCCTAGTTTATCCCCATTTTATTGTCTTGTGTCTTTGTTCTGGAATGTGTGGGAAACTGGAGAGGATTACAGTGATATTAGTATATTTATTTGTAAATGTATGAGTAGAGTAACTAGGGAGCAGAAGGAAAATCCATATAATTTCTCTAAGAAATTCTTGGCCATTTTTCTTTAGATCAGGTACATTTTTTTCAGTCTCAACACCTTTTCAGTGACTTACAGCTTCTAAAGAAAAATAAGTGTTAGGACAAGGAGCTGCCTCTTGCTATTAATCAGTCTACAGCAATGCAACAGAACATTGGGGAAATTCCAGTCTATTACATTAGTCATATATCAGATCTTGCTGGTTCCTTTTACAGTTTAAAAAGCACTACCTTTAAGATGGTGATTATGTACCTGAGGTAAGAGCTACAATGTACCTTATCAGTAATATGGCACTACTTAGGACCAACAGGAGTACCTTGATAACCACCAATTTTAATGGACAAAGTAGTATCTTGCTGTGTGAAAGGCATATGCCCAGTCCATTTTCTTTATTCCCTCCCTTAAGCCCCACATTCTTCAAAGGAGGCAAGAAAATAACTAGAACAGAGTGTAAAATCAAATATTGCAGTTCCATAACTTCTTAATCTGGACACAAAACTACCAGAGGACATTTCAAAATCAGCCATGCTGTGTAAAAGAACGCCAAAACCTTAAGGAGTCTAGTGGGGATTGCCTGGTGCTGCCTGGTTTTTTAGAAACTTAAAAATATTATGATTTTTAAATGGATAGTGTGATTTGTGAGCTTGGACCCATCCAAACTTTAGGTGAAGTCAACCCAAAGTCATGTTTTGAACTCCATCTTGAATCAATATGGGACTTGGCATCCAAATGTCAATGAACACTGCTGTCCCCACCCTGCTAACTCTCATGCCGAGTTTGGTGATGAGGCAGCCTTGAGAGGCAGCCAAACCTATGCCAAAGGTGAAGTCATGCCCAAGTCACACTTTGGTCCACCATATTGATTCAAAATGGCACCCGGCACCTAAATGTTGATGTAGACCACCACCTTGGGAACTCTTGTGCAACACTATCTTGAGAGGCAGACAAATATATATAGACAATGGAGAAACAGACAAGCCATTTTCCAAAATATATAGTAGGCTTCCAGAATTTTCATAGTATTTCAATGTTTTATGCAGTACAATCCAGGGATGTATGGTTGAAAATGCCTCAGGTTAATGTAAAAGAGTAAAACTCATGATGTAGTCCAACTTTGGACAAAACATGCTTATGAGTTTTGCTTTGCAGACTTCAAGTAACTCATTAATAATGCTGGATGGATTCACAAGAGGAAACAACAATTTCAACTGACAGACAGATTTTCTGTGGAAATTTGCTGCCCAAATCCATGAAACAAAGTGCAGAACATAATTCCCTCAGCAAAATTCCCTCAGAAAAAGGCTGAAGTACTAGCTTAAACCAGAAGAAGCCAACAGATGTTGCCAACTACAACTCCAACCACAAAGGCCAATGGTCAGGGGTGATGGGAACTGTAGTCCATGACATCTGGAGGCTACCATGTTGGCTACACCTAGCCTAAACCATACCTTTCAGTTTAGTTCTTTATGTCTTTTAGATATTTTTAGCTGACTCAGTAACTCAGAGAACTGGATGAGCCCTACTCTTTCCCACATAGATTAAGATACACATTTATTAGATTTTTATCCCACTTTTCCTCCAGGGAGCTCATTATGGTTCCTTGTTCCCAATTTGTACTCATAAAATAACAGTGTTGTGGTTAAGTCTGAGCTTAGGTAACCAGTGAGCTTCATGAATCACCAGGGCCTTGCCTTCAACACTCCGTCCATCCTCCCACATTGGCTTTCATATGTACTGTGTAAGTATCCATGAAGTATAAAATGTTATAGGTTACTGAGTGGCAAGGGGTTCAGTTGCATAACAAGCTGAAGTTCTCCTTTAAATGAGTAGGAACATAAGATGAGCCTGCTGGATCAGGCCATTAGCCCATCTAGTTCAGGATCCTGCTCTCACAGTGGCCAACCAGATGCCTGTCTGAAGCCTGCAATCTTCAGCAGTACTTTGCCTACCTGTGGTTCCTAGCAGCTGGTATTCAGCAGCATCCTTTGCAAAGCTGTGCAGCTCCTACTATAAATCCATCAGAGATTAAAATCTACCCAGTTATGTAATAGGCAATCCAATCTGCATTTATAATAGCATTTATTAGCAGTAATTTTGTTGTAACTTCTGGATGAATCACTGGCCCCAGCCAGTAATTGGGCTTCAGTAAATATGACAGCCCTAATATTTATTCTGTATATTAGCTATAACTGTAGATTGTTCTCTTGCTTCCATCATGAGATCTTCATCAATTCCAATTCCAATGATCATTGATCATCATAAAATCGATGAAACCAACCGCATGATATAAGATTAAGCACAGCTAGGCACATGCTCTCAAGTTTTATTATCTTTCCACAAGCGCCAGGCAGTCTCATCGATTACAAGAAATAAAAAAGAAATGAGCTGTTTCAACTCTGTGCGTTTATGAAACATAAATGCTGCTCTGATTTCAGCTGGGGAAAGACAACAGTGAATTCTCAATACCAGTGGGATTTATGCCATTCTCTTCTCTTATTTTGTTTGTTGGAAGTGCACTCCTTGGTGATAGTTTTAGGAATGCCATCCAAAGGCAATGCAGTTTCTAATGTGGACCACTTTCCAATCCTAATTGCCCCTTCATGTTTTTTAGTTAGATGGTGTAGAATTTGATGCTGCACTGTTACTAACGTTCCATTGTGCAAGCAGCTCAGCTTACTAGACAGAATGACCCCCTCCCCCATGTGTTGTTCTGTGGGTTCCTTTAACACCCCTCAAGCCAATTTCAGGGGGTACATGTGGTGCATGTGGGGAAGTCCCATTGTACAAGTTTTACATGTGGTTCTCAGTCTCCCATCCAGACACTGACCAGACCCAAACCTGCTTAGCTTCACCAAGGTGACTACATCACCATAGCTTTCCCACACCAGCAATGAAAGCAGCCCTTCATGGGATGAAACAAGCAATCACATGATTATTCACCACATTGTAGCACCCTACTTGTGGTTAACGCTTAGCTGGAATGAAATATTCAACACAGCAATAGAGAAATTAAAATAATAATTTATTTGTCAGACAAATAAATGAGAGACACAGTGGTATATGGTTACCAAAGCTCTGCCCACTCTAGCCCTGTTGGCCAGCACTTATATTCCCTCAGCCCAGCCCCCTTGCTCCTCCTTTGGCTGCCTCTGTCCAATCAGCCTGGTTGAAATTCCTATTGGCTGTTTGCTAGAACCAATCATAAAAGATACACCCATTTCCTATTACCTTTTATGGGAGACAAAGAGCTATATTTCCTTCTATCCATAAATGGCAGACAAGTAGCCATATATCTTACATTTGCCTCGACCAGGCACCTTAATTACCAGATAACCTTTGGCCCCTGCTGCCCTATTACCCTATTCACTCCAAAACAGATGGCTAATGGTTCTAATTTTATTTTAAACAGAGATCTTGGGTTCACCTTCTCACACACCATCAATGAAATAAGAATCTAACATAAGAATCTAACATTTCTTACTTTCTAGATCCTTTGCATAATTACATTTAAGCCAATATATTTCATACATAACATAGATAGATTTTTAGAAGGAAAGGTCTTTTCAAAGTAAAAAGGACTCAGTAAAACATCTTTGAAAGCAGCCTCTTTAGTTTACAACTCCTTTTCCTAGCCAGCTGCTGTTTCTATTAGCTCTTGCCCTTTAACCTTAGGAAGATGTGGCTCAAGTTTAATGGGAGGCACAGGGTATTTCTGTTAAACAATAAATCTCACTATTTACCAACTCTTAATTGTGTCTTTGCAGCTTGATTGTATTCTGTAATTTGTATGGTCAGTGTGACCTTTTGCTCCTAGCCTGTAATTTCCTTTTACAACCCTGAGGCACTCGTCTCCTGCTAATGCTAATACAAATCAGAGGGGCCCTGTTTAGGAAGATAAACATCTGCCAAAGCACCCAGCTGGTTTCTGCCTGGCATGAGAGATACAAACATTTACAAATATATTTTTTAAGCTCATTTTAAAATGCAGGTCTTCATCAGATGCCTCAACATGACAAGTTCCATATAGATCCACTTAACAACAATCTCAACACATCCGTTTCCTCAGCCTGTGGATGGGGCCTTTGAAGTTCAAGAAGCTTTACAATCTACACTCTAGAGCCAGTTCTTTCAGTAGAATAACATGTTCATTTGTTCTCTGGGATTCAATCACAAAACTGTATTCAGTCTCCTTCCCTGATCCCAAGGTTATGTATGTATTTTCAAAAGTGACCTGTTTGTCACGTTGGGTTTTGTTTTTTATTACTTTAGCTTTTCTGTTAGAGACAATATATTGGCTGAAGCCACAAAACGTCAGTGGCAAATCTCATTCTACACACATAATCTAACATATGGCTAGCAAGACATTTTGTCACATTATAATTCAACAAAGAATGCAGAACATAAATTGCTACAACTGGTGCATCCAACAAAGAATGGAGCGGACTGGAAACCCATGTTAAGCAATATTGCAACATAAACAACTGAACCTTCAGGTGCATACAAAGAAATTAAGGATATTTTCTCTAGAATAATGAAAAGCAAAGGTTGCACGGCCTTATTCCTATAGGACACAGGAAAATGCATGCAATGGATTTGTGGGACAAGCAACTTGCCTCTTTAAACACATAGGGTGGGAGCCTACTGTGCTCATGGACAGGGTTTTTGATCTAACAGATGTGTCTGCTGATGGAAGAAAAGAGATGGCAGTTTTTTCTGATTCACCCCTCATTGTTTTTTTATATGTTTTAGTTAGATTCACCCCTAAAGCCTCTGATGCCTGAAATTAGCTCCAGAGAATTGGGAAACTCTTCAGAACAGGTAGAATATGGTGTGAGGCTGCATGGAAAACCAACTGGATTCTATCCATATTATTACATTTCAGTACCTGTTTTTCCTAACTAGAATGCCATCGTCTGCCCTGCCCATTGTCATTTCTCCAACCGCTCAGTTAATGACAAGGCCATGACTATTCACTAGGCTTCCCACTGCATTTCACTTTGAAATTCAAGGTGAATTTGGAAAATTTCTTGCTCAGGTAAATATTTGAAGGTGTTCAAGAAAAATGAAATTTATTTTGGTAGGTTAAGTAAAAAAAATCCTGAGAGTAGGTGACAAACTGCATATCCCTCATTTTCATCATTGGCATTTTGCATAGAAATTCAGAATATAAGTTTTTTTCCCCTGTGCAAGTTGCTGAAATTGTGGGCACTCTGGATCAGGACTACAGCAAGAGAGGAAGGGTTAAAGTCCCCTATTCCCATAATAGGCCCCAAATTTGAAAAGACCCCCCTGCACTGGCAACCTATGTTTTAAGAAATCTTGCACTTAAGGACACAGATGCAGAGTTTACATATCATCTAGTTTAGTGCTAAAAGATTGTTTGGGGGGGGGGGAGATAACATGGTTTATCTTCTCTCTTTTTTATTGCAGTGGGGAAATAATAAAGTTGACGCTTTCCTCCTCACCTTAAAAAATATATCTGATTTTTAGTTACTATAGGGGTGTGTCATACAGGAAGATCTGGAATGCATTAAGGTATGTTAAATGAGTTCAGAGTTAAAAGAAGAGCAGTGAAATCTAAGCAACCCAGTGAATAAGAGCTTTAACATTTTTTCTCCCTGAACCTTCTAATCTGTATCTTACACAAACCATCTTCTTTAACAGCAGACATCAGGAAAAATATTTGGTACTCTTAGAATGAAAAGCATACTTTATGGAGAAATGTAAATATATTGGAGATGCTTGTAGATTTTTCAGCTTTCGTTTGAAATACTATTTGATGTACTCTCTCTTTTTTATGCCGTCTTTTCATCTCCTACTTTAAAAGTCTGGGGGGGAGCAAACTCTGCTATCTTTCACAAGTTGAATTACTTGTGTTCACCAATATTAGAAGCAGTTGTGGGGTGGGCATCTTTCAAGGCACTAACAGTTGTATTCTTCACTTCCTTGCAGTGGGAAAAATCCAAACCAGGATTGCAAACTAGGATTACCTGTTTAGCTGGTGCTATTCCCAGTTGAACCCAGTGATTTTGTTATTGTTGTGAGTCTATGTGTATAGCTTGTGCTATTAGTCACTTCTGGCTAGTTGAACTTACTACCAATTAGAATCAATGGGAATTAAGATATGGACTGCATTCAGACAGTGATTTAGTCCATCTTTCTTCTCAACCCTTTCCTCCTCCCCCCCCCATGCATTCAGATGACATTTTAGTGCTTCATGCAACTTTCTTTTGCTAGTTTCCTAGTTTGGGGTCTTAATACACCCATGGCTAACAGACCACTGATTTCAAAATGAACTGAGTTCAACTAATTTACAGTGCAGTCCTATACGGAAGGCAGTTCCAGGTGAACGTACCAAGAACGTACATAGAACACTCCCAGGTGAACGTACATAGATTTGTCGCCTTAGTCTGAATATTGTGCAGTGTCTCTTTCAATTTTGTGTTTGGGTGGTCAGACAGAAAAGAGAACCGGACTTCCACACTTTTAATAAATATTCAGAAAAGGATGCAGGAGCCTTGTCCCCTTCGGCATCTGGCCACTCTACCTTGTCTTCTGAGGGTGACAAACTAAGGCCAATAACATACCCATTGTGATTAAACTTGCTGTTGGGGATCATTTGCAATGGAGAGAGTGGGGAGAGAAACTTTCCAGATTTTAAAATTGTGTGTTGGAGGCACTAAGGAGTTTTGTAGTTGGTAGTTTGAAAGCACAGTGAAAGGCAAATGCTCGTAATTCACACCATGATGTTCCATGCTGAGGTTGTTATAGTTTATATCTAATTCATCCGTATTCCCTCTTGAAGAATCAGAATGCTGGGGGTAGAGACTACAAGTCAACCTCTGATGAACATGCTCAAGGTACCACTTTCTAATGTATTTGCTATGTATTCTGTCTTTGCCTCCTTTGAACATAATGGCAATATTTTATATATTATGGAAGGTGAAACTTTGCAATGTATTCCCTCTGGTAGACGACAGTGAGGATTTAACAGTTATTGCCTGCAATCCAAAAGAGCAAGCTGTCCGCCTATTAAGGACAGTTCCCCAGCCACTAAGTAATTCAGATATCAAGCCTAATTAGCTGAGCACAGCCCGCGCCTTTGCTCACAGTTAGAAATGTTAAGATACTACCAGAGATGAAGGGACACTTGGGAGGCAGAGCTGTTTGTTGTGGTTGCCTGGCATATGATTTAGCACAGTCCCCTTGCACTCAGATTTATGCTTGTACCTGCCTGTGATACTAATGTAAGATTCACAGAGGTGAGCAACACCCCTCAGAAGTGTGGCCCTCAAACTACTCTTGCCACCAGCAGCAGCCAAAGGCCTTTCTCATGAAAAACTATTGAAGGTGGTTTCAAGTTGATTAGAATGATAGAAATTTGGGAGAGGGATGGAGAAAGAAGACGCAGGTCGACTCTTTCCTTGCTAGCAGTTTATCTATTGAAAACCCTCCTTCGATTGCTGCTTTCCCTTCCAACTAGTTAAAAAAAGGGTCCCTGTATATTTTCCAACTGTTACTTACTTACTGACAGAGTTCGCTGTTGTTTACATATGCTAGTCATTATTAACCTAGTCCTCTGTGAGGTACAACAATTTCATCTACAAAAATCAGAATGCACATCAAATAATACAATAAAAGAGCAAATCAGATAAAGTGTATCACTAGCATACACAAAATCAAGAACATAAAAATCTCACTGAGGTAAAAATAGAGTTGTTGCTCTTGGCATCTGTCTATCTCAGGAGACAATGGAAGAGTGCCTTTGGGGGTAAAGTCAAACCATTGGAGAGTTAGAGTGCCTGCTGTGGCTGTAGAGACTAATGTGGGGGAGACACGTTTTGTTGCAGCTGGGGCAGATGAAGCTATCCAGTTTTGCTGCTACGGGTGCACCATGGTGTTTCTTTTCTCTGTGCTCCTCCCAGCGGTCATCCATCCTCTGGTCACTGCTGTGGATCCACAACCTCACTGTCTGTTTCTAGATGATGTGATTGTCTACAAGGGATTCCCACATGGTGGAGTTAATGTTGCCAATCTTCATGTCATGTTTGCAGACATATTTGTAACACCGAGTGCACAGATGCTATTAGAGTTGGAACTAAAACAATAATTGGCATCAGATTTAAAACAGATACTTATTTTTTAAAAAACAAAAATGTTTAAAATATGTTAAAAGGCCTGGTTGAACAAAGAGGACTTCACCTGGTGCTGAAGAGGTATCACTGTAAATGCTAGGCAGGAGTATTTCATAGGGGGACACTGACACCAGAAAGGGGACATACAGCATTTATTTGGCTCTTATATTTTTCATAATATCATTATTTGGATCACAACAAAACATTGACCTGTGAAATTTGCTAAGATGCATTTGGAGCATAGGGTGAAATGAATGGAACAGGCTCTATGCGGCATAATGACTCCCAGAGCCTCTGGCAAGCATTTCAAAATGGATGGAGAATGATATGTTGCCTTTTGGCTTTATTTCATGTGAATGTGGCCTGATAAATACACAGTGCTGTTAATGCATGAGGTCATAATCCAGGGCAAAAACATATATATGAGACCTGTAGTTTACCCTTTGCAGATCTACAGTTTCCAGCAATCGTTAACAAACTACAGTTGCCAGGATTCTGTGTGGAGTGTGTCTGGTGTGTATGTAGCCTTAGTTTTCAGTTAGTCACATACTTTTGCTCAGCAGCTTACACAGAAATCAATTGCACCAGCTGGAGCTCCTCATTTGGTTTCAGTGTCAGGGAATACACAGAACTAAGGATGGGGAGGGAATTCAGTTTGCTTTTTAAGGCAATGCCAACTATAAATCAATGGTCATGGTCATAAATGGTTTTGCAATCCAGGACTGTAGAAATTGTTTGCACACTGAAGGGATGAGGTAAGAGATTTTGTGGGGGTAGGTTCGGTGTTTTCAGAGGTAAACCTGTTCCCTGCCTTTGGAAAGATGGTTCTGGCGTGTCAGCCAGGACTTTAGAAGGGGGGAAATGTTTTCCATTAGATCATATCTCTCTACATAATATCAGATCAAATCAACAATATGAACTACTGACAAAAAAAATTAAATGTGCATTCTGTAAGCATTGGTGGTATCTTCTCAAATGTTCATTGGAAACTTCCTTTACATTGGCATGTACGTTTGACCCACATTAGCTTTCCAAAGGGCGTAAAATCTCTTTAGGGTTACACCCAAACATGATTAAATGTAATAGATGATGAACGTCTAAAAAGTTATGCTGCTGTATATCCCTGGTGACTAAACTTAGACAGCCAGAGAAACAACAACAGGCAACAAAACTGATAATGAAAGATTTTGCCCGTAGAGATTTTGCCAAGGCAAATAGAATAATTCCAGATAAAATGCTATCTCTCATCCCAACATGTAAGAAAGAAATAAAGTACACTGTTGGCATTCACTATGGTAAATTTTGAAAAAAGAATGTTGTATAATATTTCCTGAGGGGAAGCTAAAAAAAAACAACCCACAAGTATTCTTCATAATTGAAATAAGGATCCACCCTATCCTTCTAATTGGTTTTAAACTGTTTGGAAGATGCCAAAGTGCCAACTTTCATGCCAACGTAAAGGAAGTTTCTAATTAAAATTTGATGCCTCTACTGCTTAAAAATTTGTACATTTTAAATTATTATGAACTGTCCTGGGTCCTTAGGATGAAGGGTGGGTAACAAATAATAATAATAATTTACTATTCCAAACACAGAATTAAATGATGAAACTGACTTTTTCCCCTTTACATTTAGCACATTTTCATGCAAAACAGAAATTCAAGCGGAAAAGCACAAGATAAAGCACATAATAAATTTAAATGTTGTATATCTTTAAATAGATGTCTTGAGGAGTGTTTCTAAAAGTCTAAAACACTGCCTTGTAGCTACCATTCTGTAATGAAAAACCACAGGCTCAAAACCAACTAAGTCCATCCACCAGTGGAATGGATGCTGTTGGCATCTTCCTTTTGCAGCTGTATACACCCCAAAATCTTCTCCAAAGAACTCTCCCACTGACCAAGCAAGAGTTTGGGAGGGACAGAGGACTTTGGCATATTCTTGGCTATGGTTTCTTCGAAAGATGCTGTGAGTACAAACATCTGCTGCTTTCATATGATTTTCATGGGGAAAGAGGTAAAGGCAGTACAGTGGTACCTCGGGTTACATACACTTCAGGTTACAGACTCCTCTAACCCAGAAATAGTACCTCAGGTTAAGAACTTTGCTTCAGGATGAGAACAGAAATTGTGTTCCGGCGGCGCGGCAGCAGCTGGAGGCCCCATTAGCTAAAGTGGTGCTTCATGTTAAGAACAGTTTCAGGTTAAGAACGGACCTCCAGAACGAATTAAGTACTTAACCCGAGGTACAACTGTACTTTTTTTCTAAAAGAAAAATGTTTAGGGGTACTCTCATTTTCCTACTCATATTGAAATACTGTCCCTCAATAATGCCAAACTTAGATTCACAAAATGTTTAGGGGTATGCATACTCCTGCATCCCCCCCCCCCGAAGAAAAGGCAGTGGGTAAAGGTAAAAAAAAAGGTAAAGGACCCCAGTAATTTCCTTCCACAGTAATTAACCAATCATATTTTGCAAAAAGGCTTAATCACATTTTTAGATAACTTTGCTTCTAAGAATGGGGAATCGTAGCTGCCAAATACTTCTACTATGACTGCCACCAAACACAAGTTTTGGTGCGACATAAAGCTGAAAAAAGGGGGTAATAATTTCATAGGCCTCATGGCCCCCAAGTCCCCCGCTTCCACAGGCATCTGGTTCGCCACTGTGAGAACAGGATATTAGACAAGATAGGCCTCTGCCCTGATCTAGCAGGGCTCTTCTTATGTGTTCACTAGAAACATGGCCTCTCCCTTTCTCCACATCATAGTGTAAGCTTTGTATGCTGCAAAGAAGCTCAAACTTTGCTAATTTTCTAGACTGGAAGCTAGCCTTCTGTGGCTCTAGCAATCTAATATTACTCAGAAGCAGTTGCATTTACCCTGCTCTTCTGAAGGGTTGTCTGTGACAACTCCAAGTAGCAGTATACAGTGGTACCTCCGGTTAAGAGCTTAATTCGTTCTGGAGGTCTGTTCTTAACCTGAAACTGTTCTTAACATGAAGCACCACTTTAGCTAATGGGGCCTCCTGCTGCTGCCACTCTGCCACTGCCTCTGTTCTCATCCTGAAGCAAAGTTCTTAACCCGAGGTAATATTTCTGGGTTAGCAGAGTATGTAACCTGAAGCGTATGTAACCTGAAGCATATGTAACCCAAGGTACCACTGTACTCTTTTTTTCTCATAGTTTGCCTTTCCCAATCAGGAGATGAGAGATGTGGATCAAACTCTCCTAAAACTTAACTCTTACTTTTATTAAAATAATAATACTAATAAAGACTGCACAATTTTGCTGTAATTAAATACGTAAATAAACATTGGGCTATTTATCATAATGACCTTTAGTTCTATTTGAACTGGATTTTTTTAATCTAAAAAGGGAAATGAATGCAATTAAGCAAGCGCATGGTATTAGCTTTAATTAGTACAAATTAAAGATAATATTTTCACAAGCAGGAAATTCCTTAAGGTTTTTGGCTGTGAAGAACCAACATAATTATTAATCAAACACTGTAACAATAGGAAAACACTGGGCATAAAATGTATCTAATAACCATGATTAGATGCTTTAAATTCTCCTCATGTTTATTTTAGTTTTGTGTTGAATACAATGATTGTTTTCTAGCCTTCAGCTTGCAATAATTTATATAAAAGCTCTCTTACATTCTATACACTTCCAAAGAACACAATAACAGACCTGCCAAGTGTCCCTATTTTTCAGGGACATCCCTGGTTTACAGAAGCCATCCCAGTTTCTGATTTGATCCCGGAATGTCCCAGTTTTCCTTAGGATGCCTCTATTTGAATTGGAGAAATGTTGGAGGGTATGGAGTTATCCGATCCCTGCGCTATCTGAAGGCAATCCTGTATAGGGAAGGGTTTTTTTAATATTTAATGTTTTATTATATTTTTATATAATTGTATGTTGGAAGCAGCCCAGCAGTTTCCACTGTCCAGAGGCTCCAAATCAGCAGGCGTTCAGCAGAGCTATTCTAAGGCCATCTTCTCCCAAGTGACCAGAGGAGTGAAGGAGGAGCTGCTTTGGGTAGGAAAAGTTGGAGGCACCATCTCTTTGCTTCAGTGGCATTCTATGGGTCTTTTTTGGCCCACAGGTATGTGGAAAGGAGTAGAATAGAACTACAGCAGAAGCAAGACAAAGGCACTTTGCTTCCCAGACATCTGTCTCCACAAGGTCCCAAACTTTATGATCTTCCCTCATTTTGAAATACTCACATCTACAGATGTCAACAGAAACCAAAGATGTTCAGCATTTACAAGGGATCTTAACATTAATTAGGATCAAGCCTGTAGTAGTCATGCAGTATAGAACATTTTAACATGAAATGCACAGCAGCCCTCAAATTGCCCTATTTTTCATAGATCTACCTTTCGTTACATTTATTATCCCACAACTTTCAGCACAGATGCTCTCACGGGAACAACAAGATAAAAGTGATCAAATCAGACAATAACATGGCAAAAGAAAGCCAAATAAACATCATCAAGTAAATAAGGGAGATATATCGATACAGAGTAAGATGAGTAGAAATGCTTGTTTTTCAAATGTCAAACATGTCATTCTTTTGCTAAAACTTGATTGCTAATCCTAATACCAAACTACCTCAAAATGCATGAACTGTTCTTTTTCACCCTGACAAAAATCTACAATAGTGAAAGAACACACAGTATGTGCTCATGTGAAATAACTGTGAGTCCCTTGCTTGACCTGCCACTAATTAACACTGATGAAACACCACTCCACAATGAAGATCTTTTGAATATTTTACCTAGACTTATGTTATGTATAGTACTTTAGATGCTTAGCAGGATAAAATATTCAGACCTAGAATTAAGATTTTCTAAGTATGACAGCTAATGAGGGAAATAAAAGCATTTTTAAAAGTTCCTTAGGGAATCTCAAGTTCTGTCTATTAAACTGTTTTTAAAAGAAGACAGTGTTATAATACATATCAAACACCCACCAGTTGAGGCAGTCAAGCCTTTCACTGTAGTGTTTCCTTTAAAGGTACCCTGTAACCTGTCACTATTGATGTCTTGAAACAACTCACTGGATAAAATGAAAGAATTCTCTATGGAATTCATTATGAATAATTACCTGTTTGTAAGAAACCTTCTTTTTTGACAGGAGCTATTTTCCCCCCCAAGAAGATTCTCAAAATTCAATAAATTGACATTTCTTTTCCTTCATTTGCCGTTCACTTTGTCATTGCAGGCAGTTAAATGTGCGTATTGACTTCATGCTTTCCCCCTCAATATGACTAAACATCAAACTTACAACATGCAAAGTTTCACATCAATGTGCACTACTTCTAATAAAGACTGAATATAATTGTTTTCATTACTGTCTTGAAGTGAATGTGAGCATGAAGATCGATTGAGATATTGGGCTTGTGTTCATCATTTGAAATAAGCACGAAGTGAGATCTTTGAAATTATTCTGTGTCATACATAATGGCAGAAAACTTGGCATTCTGAAAATTCTTGTACCGACTTCTAGCATCCTTAAAAATCAATACTGTAAAAGGTTTTGTAATATTTTGGTTGGGCTGTGTTTTTTAAAAAAATGCCTAATAGTGATTAATCTACTTCGAAACTATTACATTGATTAGATTGGAACTTGTTTTCAAGTAAGTATGCTTGGCATTTCAGCCCTGAAATTCTCCACTGACCACAGCACCAGTTCACACCTTCCAACACAGAAAAACCATGTGCAGGAGCATCCTTAAGGATTGCATTACTTCCTCCTATGCATGTGTAACTGTCGATGAGCATCAAGACTTTGCACTATAATTTCCTGATCTCCACGCCTGCAAAAGACTTCTATAAATAAGATCATATGAAATGATTTAGACAATGAGATTCTGCTCTCGAAATATGATGTCACATACTGGTGTATGCTGTCTTCTGTAGAAGTGAATGATGCCATTTGCTTTTATTGGGCCAAGTAAATACAGTTTATCACGGTGGTGGAAACTTCACTAGCAAACAAATAAGGCCACTTCATAGCTTTTCTCACAGCAGTCTATCCAGTTAGCACATTCTGGCTTTGTGGGCTATCACACTTCGCTTTTGCAGTTCATCTTTGTCTCACTGTAAGGTATTTCCCATTTCAACAGTCTCCTCAACTGCAACCCTGTAAACATCTCTACAAAAATTTTTAAAAAAAGGAAATGCACACACAGCAACTGTGAGGTTGCACTTCCTGACATGCTGGTCTTTCAGTGTGTGCATGCTCTCTACTGAACAGGATCATACACTACATTAGAATCCCCAGGATGACCAAGGGACCCACTTTTTCTCTTCTTTTTTGCCATTTCCATTTTACTTGTAAATCCCACAGTCAGGGAAGATGGGAGTTGTAATCCAACAACACCTTGAGAACAGAAAGTTAGCTAAACTTGATCTAACTGAAAGAAGGAACAATGAAATAAAGGATGTCAGAGCTAAGCTAACTGTAATTCTGTAATTTGTAAAACCCTCCTCCCCAAGTAAAACTATTAAGTCCAGGGTCTAAGATTATCTGGCTGTACCATTCGCTACAGCCTGGTGGAATGGCTGCTACCATGTGACAGTTGATGGAGGGGAAACACTTCCTTCCATGGGATAAGGCAATATCCAGTGTTGAAGCAATGATTCTTCAACATCAACTTCGTTGGACTGGTCATGTTGTGCGGATGCCTGATGATCGTCTTCCAAAGCAACTACTCTATTCTGAACTTAAAAATGGAAAGCGTAATGCTGGTGGGTGGTCAACAAAAGCAAATCTTTTTTTAAAATGTAGTATAAACACTGACAACTGGGAAATACTGGCCTGCGAGCACTCCAGTTGGAGAACAGCCTTTACCAAAGGTGTCATGGGCTTTGAAGACACTCAAACTCAGGACGCAAGGGAGAAACGTGCTAAGAGGAAGGCATGCTTGGCATATCCACACCGTGATCAAGTCCCATCCAGAAACCAATGTCTCCACTGTGGAAGGACATGTGGATCCAGAATTGGCCTCCCAATAGGACAGTGCCAAACAGGAGTTCACTTAGGGATTCATTGTTAAAACCGTGTCTATGGAAGACAATCTTACTCAGTTACAAGTGATCCCCAAAGAAGAAGGAAGATGGAAGAAGAAGAAGGAGGAGGAGGAGGAGGAGGAGGAGGAGGAGGAGGAGGCAATATCCCACCCACAGTGATACACATCACAGCTCATCCTGCCTCCTGATATCTTCACATTCCTGCAGCTGGAAGCCTCTGCGCAAACTGCCTGCTGGACCATGGAATCCCAGTCACAAGGTTTCCTCAATGGTTTCCTTGCTGCAGACATTTGTACTAAGTGGGCAGATGTCAGAGGGTGAACCAAGTTGCTGTGCATGCAGTCAGGACAGCTTGTGCAGCATGTGCTCCCCAAACAGGCATTGATTTAATGTGTGAGCATCACAGGAGAACAGAGTAGAGTGGAACCTAATACAAAGCAATTGGAACTCAAATATGCGTATTATTCATCACAACCTTGTCAGTACCTTTCGTGGATGTGTTCTGTCTCTCTTAATTTTCCACCCTGAGCCAGCAGGTTCAGTTATGAACAGGTGTGAGTGTATGTAGAGAGTTGCTTACTATACAAAGGTAAAAATCTGTAGCATTGCCCACTCACTTTTGCCTCTGGCCCCTCAGAAGTTTGCCAAGAATAGGACGGTGCCAAACTGGAGTTCCATCTGTGCAGCACTTTGCAAAAGGGCCTTTCACTGGAGCACTTGGGTGATCTGTTTCAGCAAGTTGATTAAGGCTGCAGAATAAGTAGATAGTTTTTAAGGCTTGATAAGTGAAAGCTGAATGAAATAAGTTGTCCTGTTTAAAAATTATTTCACTCTTATATGCTTTAACCTTTTCATTCTCATTAAATCTACTTAATCTGCAGACAGCTTCTTGATATGTAAGCTCACCTTCCCCATGTCCTGGGTGCCTAGAGGAATGAAGCCAGTGGCCAGTACAACCAGGATCAGGACTGGGGTTAAGGAATGTGGCCAGTGGGGGTATATATATAGGATAGTGAGTAGAGCAGCTGCTCTTCTATGGTGCTCATGGCAAAACTCTTCATTGCTCGTTTTCACAGTCTGCTCATATGGAAAGGAAAAATAAAATATTTACCAATTGCACTTGTAATTGAATGCCTTGCCTGAGCATTTCAAGTAAAAATCAAAGAGCAGAAGCATTTAAACGGAGCCTTCATATTTCTGCTAATTGAATTTTAACAAAGCACCAGGTCTGCTATTAAAGCAAATTAATGAATGGCAAATAGGATTATTTCATTTGAGTGAACATGTGCAGTGCAACAGGATTAACTTAGAATGTTCTTTTATAGAACATTAATTATAGATTTATAGAACATAAATTAAGAGAACATTAACAACGTTGCAGACACGGGCACAATAATTTTAAAGGTATTTTAATTACATGCATCTCTCCAACCGTAGATCATTTAAAAACTGATTGAGTTGTGCTTTTGTGATGTTCCTGCATGATCAATAAGTCTACAAATACTGGAGTTTATGGCATATTTGAAATATTGGCACGATATTTCTTAAGATCTTGATTAGTAGCATCTAATTCAAATCCAATAGGGCCAGCCATTCAATTTCAGTAGAATGGGTCACTTGCATACATAGCATGGCACCAGACTATGTCACAAACTCAGTGGTATTATATGCTTCTAAGTTGTGCAAGTTCAATCTATTACTGAATCAGGCCTGGAAATTTAAGGATTTCATGAATGGTGGAGGAAATATGCAGGGGACTGGAAGAAGTCCATCTCCAGATTTGTGTTCACTCAAGCTTTATCATGAACCCTGCTTGTTTTCATCAGTTGCCTGGATTGTCTAAGACCATTAAGGCTGGATGTTAAAAGTGAGTAAGTTATTATGTGGATACAAGGTGGCTGGCCAGCAAGGTGGCTGGCTGAAGAAAAGCAATCTTAACTTTTAATGTGTTCTCTTCTGCTCACCCCAAGTGTATTCAGCACCAATAGCAGCTGCACTGACACAGCACAGTTTTCATCAGGACCACAGTGAGACAGGATAAGATTAGAAGGCTTCTTTCTCTTACCCTTCAGCTGGTAGTGGCAGCTACTTTGGTCATTTTGTGTCCTGCCTTATCATGCAATTATCAGGGTAGCCATATTGCCTGGAACTAAGCTTTTGTACAGCAACAAGCCAGCTGTTAAGCCTTAGAGGCTAATGATTGTTTTGGTTCTCTTTGCAGAGGCCGTGGTGCAGCCTTGAACAATCTTGTGGTAACTAAGAGAAGCTGAACAGGAGTGAAGAGGTGTGGTGGAGCTGAACAAGGACAAAATAAGGATTTGGGTTTGATCTGGGTATTTATGGAAAGACAGAGGAGATGTACTGTGGGATTGTACTGTGGTTACGCTATATATGCTCATAATCTTCTTTACTATTCCTGTCAATTACCAGTATATTTTTGTTGTAGTAATAAAATAACATTGAAAAACCCTGGAACCCTAGGCTGACACCACCTGTCCTCCAGTACCATTTGTGGCATTATTTTGTACTTAAAACTTGCTGAACTTTTTCACTACTCGTCGTGACTGTCACTTATTTCTCCTGTTAACTATTACAATTAAAAGAATGCTGGTGTAAGGAGAAGTCATAAATCTAATTATACCTAGAAATACATGTTGCTTCTGGCATATCAAGCCATGACATCTACATGATTAGTCATTGACTTTGCCCTCAGATTAACAAATAGGTGTGACTGTCACCTGCAAGTTTTATAGCCTTTGTTTTTCATTGCAGGGAGGAGAGAGGGGACAAAACTAGGATTCATAGGCTGTGCTTCACAATGGTTCTGATTCCATGTACTTCTTGAGCTCATTGCCTTCCACCTCACCATTCCCAATGGGCACCCACAACCACTGTGATGAGTGTGTGAGTGTGTGAGTGTGTGTGTGTGTGTGTGTGTGTGTGTGTGTGTGTGTGTGTGATGTCTCCATGTGTTGGAGTGTGGGACAGCCACAACCATTTTAAGCCCCCACCCAGATGCTGGAGGGCTGGCCAAGAAGGAATGCTACCCTCAGCCCAAAAAAGGTTCCTCACCTCAGCTCTAAATAGTGTCCCACCAAGGATATGACACCTGTTTAAAAAGATAGTTCTGCAATCACAGAACTATCTGCAGGCAGGTATTTGGATTAAGTTTGATATATGAGACAGAGTTTACACAAAGAAGAGCAAACACAAAGTCTCTAATTTTAGCACAAAGAAGATGTGCCACTAATTTCTAGAAACGATATATTTATATATGTTTCAGTCTTTCGTTGACTCACTGTAGCTTTCCCCCACTTTGCTATCTTCCCAGTTCTCATTACTGTGAGGAGTGTGGTGATTTATGTTACCTGTCTCACCTAGAAGTCTCAAAAAGCAGAAGCAAGCAAATGAAAACTAATATTAAAAACAGTAATATTAAAGCCAGCCTTAGATCTGGTGACCTGAGAAAGAGATTTAAAGTTCTGAGGGATAGGCATACAAGTAAATGCCTTTTTCAGAATTATTTTCCTTAGGTAGGCCTGGGAGGCCCTGTGATAGATTAGGGTGATACTTTTTCCCTCAACAGGTAATTGAAAATGTAGTTCCTTTATTGTTCTTTTTCCTTTTATGTGTTCTAACAATTAAAAAGTATTGCCATATTTTTAACTTGGGTAGCTTTCAAAGAGGACCGGACAAATTCATGAAAGATAAGGCTATCAGTGGCTACTAGACATGCTGGCTGTGTTCTGCTTCCAAGGCTATAGGCAGTAATGCTTTTGAATACCAGTTGCTAGAAACTGGGGTGGGGGAAGAGTGCTCTTGTGTTTGGGCCTTGCTTGTGGGTTTCCTACAGGCACCTGGTTGTCCACTCTGAGAAAAGGATGCTGGACTAGATGGGCCATGGGCCTGATCCAGCAGGCTATTATGTACTTACAAATTGGTATGAACTCCAAAAAGATCTTAACAATAAGTTGCTTCCTGATTAAGGGCACAATCCAAACACCCAGTCTGCAGTGCTGGTAGGGGATGGAGAGGATGTTTCCTTCAGCCAGCCCAGAACAATTTCAACAGCCACCATCCATGCAGTACTGCTACATCACTCTGCTGCTGCAGAGCTCCCATTCTTCCCACCAAAAGTGTGGGCAGGCTGAAGTAGCACTCTCTGCCAAGTACTGGATCCCAAGATAGCCTACTGTCAGTTGGTCAGCAATGTCTAGGCAACACGATGGCCATGTGCATACGCAACAGACAATCTGTATAGAATTCCTTCAAACCATAACAAGTACAAAATGAAATCTTTAGTCTCAAAGTTTCTGAAAACTTTAAATGCAGCGAGGTACCAGACTTTGTATGATGAAAGACAAGCTGTGAAGCTTTGTGTATTCAGCAAATATGATGTCCAACACGTAACAGTGATTCCGGATATTGACTACTGTTTCGTAGACTACATTATTATATGAGCACTGTTCCACAGCAGTAGGCTATTATTGTCTGGAGCAAATAAAAAAAATGACAGGTAAAATCTTAACATTTATTTTTGTTTCGTGTATCTCTGTGGGGGGGAAAAAGATTTTTAGCCATAATGACAAAATTCATTGTATTAACAGAGCATGATAGGATATTTTCTATTCAATTGGGGGGGGGTCATGTTAAAACAGCAGTTTGCAAGTCACAGCATTTTAAAACACACCGATCACACTTTTCGTGGAATGGAATATAAGCTTTTTTGGCTGCAGAACAGAACACCTTCCCAGTGGTGAGGTTAATAGCATCCACTCAGATGTATCAGGTCATGCAATTCCCCACTAATAATTTTAACAGCAGCTCTCTTTGTAGGAATAACAGCTCTATTAATACCATCCCTTTATTTAATGTATTTATCATGTCTCAGTCCCAGTAGGTTGAGATAGCTAATTTCAAGCTTCATATATTGGGCAGTATTTTCATTCCAGAACTTGCTAGGCGTCTGCAAGGCTCAAAGCATTGGCTAACTGCTTACATGACCTTTCAGGTTTAGGCTGCTAGTGCAAACTCCCACATAGCTAATTAGGAATCTCAGGGGCATGCTGATGAAAATATTTGGTACCCACATGAGACTGAGTTGGCATCATCTACTTCCAATCCAGTTGCTCAGAGTTGTGCTTTAACCAACCTCCCTCTTACAGTGTCAGCATGGAAACTTGAGACCTGCTTCATGGGTTATAATAAATAATTGTGTTTATATACTGAAAATCAATTAAAAAATTGCAGGCAGGCAGGCAGGAAGGAAACAAGCATCCCTCTTAGTCTCAGAATTTCCCCCCCACTAAGTGCAAAAGAAAGGCCAAATTAGTGAGCATGGCTACATTTCTGTTGCCCACGCAACTGGAATGTTAAATCATAAATGGGTATTAAATATATATACCCATATTAAATCTGCAGCATAGTTCATAAAACAATAAACAAAGCAGGCAATATTCTGTTACATAATTTTGTGTTATGCCCCCACTGCAACCATTTTGTAAGTGGCAACCACAGCACTTTATCGAAATTCCAAATGTGCTCGCTGGGTTGGAAATGTTGGGGGCTCCAGCTAAACTGGATAAGAACCTGAAGAATTGTAACTTAAGACTAATACAGACTCATATAAAAACCAAAAAGGGGGCAGAAGTTTTAACTTGGAGAAACGATGCAAACTGACAATTTCTCAAAGTTATGAATCATCCTTTCCTTAAAAAAATAATCTGATTAATAATTAATAATAGGTATCATTTAATATTTAATGTGAAGCATCACCTGGGTAGTGTGTGTGTGTGTGTGTGTGTGTGTGTGTGCGCGTGCATACACACACACACACACACACACAAACCTACCACCTCCAGACTAGAAAATTCAACTTGGAAATGTGAGAATATGTCTTGCATCTCATATAAGATGTTGTTCTCCTCTGGTTCACACATAGATTGCCTGTCACTGATATGTCACAGTGTCACTAGTTTGGACAGTTGGCAAGGAAATAAACAAACTCAACTTTTCCTCACCTGTGTTGAAGGACGGACCACGTGATCCTGCTGCATATGCTAGAAACATTTTCTCCTGTATACTTTTAAACAAGAGTAAACTTGTGATAGGAAAATGAGAGAGAAAAATAATTAAATTCAAAAGCAATGAGTTTGAAATATTTACTCTGAGCTCTAGTTCTGCACTTAGCCACTTCCTGGGACACTCCCAACATGCCCCCTTTTGGCCCTACTGTGTTAGTTGAACCAAGACATCAGAGAACCCAGTAGTAAAGATGGAGGGTCTGGCTGGGTGGATTTGATCTTTCCTATGACCCTTGGAACACCCTTCCATTAACCATAGAGTTGCACCCTGAGTGTTCGACTGTTTTCTTCATAAGAACAGAAGATGGGCTTATGGCCCATCTAGTCTAGCATCCTGCTCTCACAGTGGCCAACCAAATGCCTGTGGGAAACCAGTGAGCAGAACATGTGCACAAGAGCACTCTCCGTTCCCATGATTCCCAGCAACTGGTATTTGGAAACATTGCTGTCTCCAACTGTGGTGGTAGAGCCTAGCTATCATGGCTAGTAGAGATTGATAGACCTCTCTGCCATGAATTTGTCTAGTGCTCTTTTAAAGCCGTCCAAGTTGATGGCAATCACTACCTTCTAGACTTTCACAATTTGACTATGCGCTGCGTGAATACATACTTTCTTTTATCTGTAAATTTTCCAACATTAACCTTGACTGGATGTCCACTGTCACGAGCAAACATTTTGAGATAAGGAATGACTCTGAGGGCTGGACCCATCAGCAGTGGTGGTGTGTCCGTTTTGCTGCCTGGGGTGAAATGGGAACACTCTGGTTTACAATGAGATCTCATCAAAACCTCACAAGATCTTGTGGCAGTGGAAACCAGTACCACTGCCAGCTTTGCCCATCAGGCTGTGGAAGCAAGCAGTGCTGGGGCAAGCCACAGCGGGGAGAGGCACCTACTCCCTTTGCAGCAGCAACAGAGTAAGCATGCTGGGCCCTTCTTCTGGATTTCCCTCAGCAGCGGAAGACATCAAATTTTATGAAATCAGTTTTATGAAACAAATAAATCACCCAGCCCTCCTTCCTCATGGGTGCAGATCAGGCTGGCTTTCCACCTCAACCAGGGTCATGCAACTGGTGAAGACCTGGGAAATCTTACAGTTTAATTAAAACAAAATATTGCAAAGGCCCACGGTGGGGTTTGTACCCAGTGGTGCATCTCAGATACAGGCTTATCACCGCAGTGACAACTAGGGCACTCTCCATAAAGATGCTCAGCGCACACCACCTTAATCAGTCACATCTCTGGGCGCATATTCTCTCACTTATAACAGGTGTCCATAAATTTGAGAAGATGTTGCACTGACAATTATTCAGGTAAATATTTTGTTCTCTTAAATTATCTCAGTATCTTCAAACAGTATTGCTCCGTTACATCAATTTCCTCAGGCTTTTGGAAGGCTTCCACACCCGGAGTGTCATACAGACACACGACAGTCTCATTTTCTGTTTTGGATTAAAGAGAGAAAGAGAGAGAAGAGGAATAAGGCACGCAGATGGAATACAAATCATCAGCTACACTAGATGTTGTGCTAGTAAATACGGCAGAGTTAAGATACCTGATATGAGATAATAACTGTTCTGTAAATGTCAGAACTCATAAATCTTGCAAGCCTGGCTCCATTGAAGCTTCTGTGCCAAAGAAGGTAGGATTTCACCCATTGATTTGAAATCAAGCTGCGGTGATCATTTAATCTGACCTCTGCACAAAATGAAGCACTCAGTGAGTGATCTCACCCCACCATTTTTAAGTAGACTATAGCAGAGTTTAAAACTCTACTTAAGAAAGTGTTGTAATCTAAGATAAGATACTCTCCCTCTCTGTTTTGCTCTCTCTTATTCTCTTTTATTCTCAAGCACCAGGGGGTGGAGAGAAGACTATTTAATAGCAAAGGACTTTGTCTCACTTGTAAAGTCTTGTGCAACATGATGAATCCCACAAACAATTTCTAACAATGGCAGAGAGTTATCATAAATCAGTGCAGCTTTTACTTAAAGGCCTGCAGCCACTGTTTTGGCTAACAGACACACACACACAAAACCATGCAAACCCTAATCAAACTCCTTCCTCCTGCTCTGTCTTATTCTATCTCCCCTGCCACGTACATGACCCTAACCTGCGCCTCCAGTCTTTATTCCTCCCTCTAAACTTAATAATAATAATAATGATGATGATGATGATGATGATGGTTGGTGGATCTATCAACCCTCTGCTGATATGTGTTACACATGAGAGGGTCTATAGGGGAGGATGTGGTATTTCAAATATCTTTCCCACCAACTCAGAGACGGAGGATTTCCTCTGTGGTTCCAAAATGTATCTGTGAAAAGCTATCAAACCCCAGGACAAAACCAGGGAGAAAAATGCATGGCTTGGGCTTGGGATGGTACTTTGGGGAGTGTATTGCTTTTTAGGAATTGTTTACTTATGGGGGGGGGCTGCTGTGCTGGTGGTTATCATACAGTAAGGGGTGATTGAGTGTTTAAGCTTTCCTATAAATGTATTTTATCCAAGGGATTACTGTGTCTTATTGTGATGCATGAACAGTTTCATGGCTGTTTTTAATGTTTTTATTCATCTGTTCATGTATGTCTTTTACAAGGAAAGCTGTTGGGGAAGGAAGGAAGGAAGGAAGGAAGGAAGGAAGGAAGGAAGGAAGGAAGGAAGGGTGAAAGATCTGAGACCAGGACATTGGAGAATTCCAATGAAAATGGAAACAATGGAAATCAATCCAGTGAGTACACTTTGTATTTGCTGTTGTTGTTGCTTCCAGTCCACAAATGGCACATAACTGATCGTGTTTCCTTTGCATTGAAATGAATGGGATGTAACAACACAATGACAATGTAATTTATATAAGTTTTACCATTTCCTCACTGCATACAGAAAGATGAACAGGTGAAGAAAAACTGCACCAGAATGGAAACTGTGCTGCAGGTGACAAATACAGGGCATAATTCCTATATGAGGCATACCTTAGGAGAGGACTAAGCAGCTGTCTGTGAATAAAAGCGTCACTGTAAGTTTGCCCTAAGGTTGGAGGTGGGGTGGAGCCTTCAGCCTGCCAGTTGGATGCAGCCTCCAATCCTCTTCACCTGTTACCCTCTCCTCCAAGATCCTACACTCTGCCCTTGGCCATTCCCTGTCTGCAGGCCCATTCTCTTTCACCTCTTGCTCAGCTGTTTCCTGCTGATCAGCACTGTGAGGAGTGGGGTGTTGTGGGGGCAAAGAGAATTATTCCTCCAGCACTGCTCTGCTGATAGGTGTGAAACAGAGTAGCAAGATATATGTTACTATAAAAGATGATTTGCAGCACACATGCAAACACACACACACACACACACACACGGACAAAAGAGAACACAAATCTGCAGAAGTAAAAATAAAAACGGCACATGGCAATTTATATGTATAGATCCAAATTTAGAAATAATTACTATAATTTAAATAGAAATACAGCACATCTCAGCACAGTGGAAAAGACACCAGTTGACTTGTGTGACTACCCATTTTGCTGACCAGGCGCTGCTAACTGCTCTCCCTATTTATGCTTCCTTATTTTTAAACCAGACTTGATCAGGGCAGACCTTAAATAAAGGGCACCTTCAAAGAGAGGACTGTCCTCTGGCAGCCCTTCAAAACAGAGGGGTGTCCTTCAAAGTTGGGCACTTGACCAACTACTGGGAAACAGCTAGTAAGTCAGGAGAAAGGGGCATGGCCACAGTTCCGCTGCCAACAGATGAAGAGATTGTACCCTTTCTCTATCAACAGCTTGTTACATTTCTCTGCTGGGTTACTGAGAATGGGAAACCTGTTTCTCAGCCCCCAGCCCAGAAACATAATAAGCTGCTGATGCAGAAATAGATTATCACTCTCTTCCTCTATCTGCAGCTTGTTGTTTTGGGGCTGGCATTGAGGAAGGGAAGCCCTGTTCTCCATAATATTGTATTGAGGGTCACCTGATCCCTTATATCCCTTTCCAGTCACTGAGATTTTGGGGGGAGTCTCTGTTGGTGGTTCCCCATGGCTCAGATATATGAATGGTATCTATTACAAGTCGTGTATTCAGCATAGTGATCCCAAGCTTGTGGAACTCCCTCCCAGCTGAGATTAGACAGGCATCTTCTTGAACTTCAAGCACATGAAAAAGACTCTGATTTCAGCAGGCATTTGAAAGTAGTGTTCGGGTTTTCCATTTGGTTTTGGTTTTGTGATGGTTTTTATTTTATTCTGGCTGGTTTATTTTATGTACACCATTTGGAAATGCTAACAATCATGCAGTATATAAATGCCTTAAATAAATAAAAGTGTGTGAATGGGAGGCATGTGGGTAGATATGTGTGAATTGGGGGTGTATGTGGTTTTGGTCCCATTCACTGCTGGCCTACGGCCCCCAGTTGTTTCCTTCAAGGGAATGTAGTCTTCAGGCTAGAAAAGTCTCCCCACTCCTGCCTTAAGGTAGCATCCAACCTGAGTCTTATCCAGGTTGTTAAAATACATTGAAAGGTGTGACTGAACCAGATAAACATTTTGCTTGATTCGTGTCAGCTGGAGGTACAAATAAAGGGAGGAAGTTGCAGGCTGCAATTTCAGCACGAAGAAAGCACACACACACTGAGTTTAAACCATGCTGGAGAGATATAGAAAGAATGTAAATAGTTTGTATATATTTGTAATAGAAATGCTTGTGCAACCAGTCAAGCAATGAAGAAGCTCTTGGCTGAGGAATTTGACGATGGCTACTGTTTTTGTCGTCTTCCTCCAGGGAAATACTCTGCTATAAACTGTGAGAAGTGGTTTTACCGAGGTGCCACCGTACTAGCAGAGTAGCGCAGCTGAAGTGTGTGGGCAGTAACCTCCAATATCTTCCTCATAAGCTGATTGCCTTGGGGAATGGACCATTAGGTGGACAAAGCATCAAAGGTGAAGTTACCAAGAAAGAAGGCAGCAAGCTAGAGAGGTAGAGCAACATTAGAGAGCAATGTTGGATGCCTGTTTGAATCCAAGTCTGTAGCTATGGGAAAGACTCTCTTGGGGTGTTGATGCTGTAAACCCCTCCATCATAAGCTCAGGTTGCATATACAGTGGTACCTCGAGTTACAAATGCCTCAGGTTACAAACGCTTCAGGTTACAAACTCCACTAACCTGGAAGAGTTACCTCGAGTTGAGAACTTTGTCCCAGGATGAGAATGGAATTCGTGTGTCGGCGGCACAGCAGCAGCAAGAGGCCCCATTAGCGAAAGCGCGCCTCTAGTTAAGAACAGTTTCAGGTTAAGAACGGACCTCCAGAACGAATTAAGTTTGTAACTAGATGTACCATTGTATATGTAAATAAATTATATATCCTAAAGACACCACAACCTCTGCTTTGCCTCACCCCTAAAAGGAAACTCCTGGAACCTTACACCACTCAGAGACTGGGGTGGCATGCAACAATATGTAAACAGCAGCAGAAGCTGACCATGTGGGTGGAACCACTATACTACACTATAGTAGCATCCCAGCAGATGGATCACTGTTGCTTACTCAGAGCAAGGTGGCAGAGAGGTTACTACACAGCAAACACACCAGCAGGTGCACCAGATTGGTTTGGTTGCACCATGGTGACATCCCCATTGCCTTGCCCCTTCCCCTCCCATTAGACAACAGCAACCCACCTGCCAGGAATTTAGCATACCGGCTCCGCCCCACTTGGAGAGACACTTATGTAAAATAGAGCCTGATTGCACTGATAGGAACACTGCAAGTGTCTATTGTTCCACTGAGGGACACGGCTAATGTCATTCCTGATTCCCTTCATAGAACATGTTTCATTAAAGTGTCACAGAATGTAAGTGTCTTCAAGTGCTCATCAAAAGTTCAACTTTGAATAATTAGTGCATAGGCGTAAATTAATTTGTCAAAGAAACAATATACTTTATTTTGCTCAATTTTGAGTGGGCTGGTTAATCTTCTAATCAAAGGAGTTATTCTTAAGAGGAGTTGATTATAGACTATAAAAAAGAAAGTTTATCAATCATGATAATGACACAAGATAAAGAGCAACTCCACACATTTAAAGGTTGTGGCTCCAATAGTTACAGATTCTATAGCTTCTCAGTCTGATTTTTATTTGGAATTGTTTTATATGATACATTGGGGCTGCTGAGTGATGTTACTGACAGCAGCAGTCAACAGCTTGCCTTATATTGAGTCAGATGACAGGTCTATGTGGCCCAGTATTGCCTTCTGTGATTGACAGAGCTCTCAAAGGTGTCAGAAGACCTTCACTGTCTTGGTACCTATGGTTTTTTCTGTCTTTCCATATGTTGGACTGCTTTGTTGTCAGGAATGAGCCAGCTCTAAGCGAATGTTTGCAGCCAAATGCAGAAAGCAGCCAGGAGCAGAGAGGCTGCTTTGATGTTAGACAGGGGAGAGCAGGCAGTTGATACTCCTGACCTTGACGTGCAAGCTGATAAGACAGAAGCGGAGAGCAGGCTAGAACACAGTCAAAGCTCACCAGAAGCACAAATAGGTGGGAAAGAGTTAAGAGACAGCCTCTCAAAGAATGGGGAAGAGGCGGGAGCTGATCCACTAAGTCCGAGAAGTCGGCGAATGGGAGGGTTACAAGATAGGAAGCAAAACAAAAGACGTAAGAGGCAAAAGTTCAATATCTTCTTTAGAAACCAGAAGGAGGCTTCGGAAGGGTCATCTTGAGTAATGGTGTCAGAGGCTTTGTTAGAGCCGTCCGGAGCTATCTGTTTTTGCAATAACTCCACCTTTTTAAATTAGCTATGTTTACTGTGTTATCAAGCTGGGAACTGGACTCCTGACATTTGTGAATAGTCATTGTCTATTCACATGAGCAAGCTATCTACCACTGCTAATGCTTGCCAATTTTCTGAAATGTACTTTGAAGCTTATGGGAGAGGCCCCAGCTAAAATGTGTGAGACCTCAGACATTATGTTGCTTATATATATAGCCCCCACTGTGAGGAAAAAGATCAGTGATTTGGCTTTTTCTGCAATTACCTACCTTATGACCTGAAATAATCTTTGCCAATACAGCCCTTGTTCCATCTCAACAACCCCACTAAAAAAGTCTAATGATTAACTTAATAATTCAGCTTATTTTAGTTCTTTCTGTCCCACAGTTGGTACACCTTTTTCAAGTTTCATTATGTTTCTGATAACACCCACTTCACCTGCTTTTTTCATGTTCTGTAGTTTGTTAAGTGTGCTGGGAACTTGAGCTCTATGAGAGGGGAGGCTACGGCTCCCAGGATTCCTTGGAGGAAGATATGAGCTTTAATTGTGCTTTAAATATATGGCATGGATGTGACACCAGGTTATGACTCTGGAACTGCTTTCAGTTAGGGCAGAACTCTTACTGCTGGTGGTTGCTTTAGTTTATAATGACCGCTCCCCACATTAAATGGGGGGCGCCCTTTGCGTGGTTGCACACAGCCCCCTGGATCCTATGTGGTTCCCATTAGCACAGGCTTGGCTTCGCCTTCCCCAGGTGGGATACCTAGAGGTCTCTGCCTACCTCAGCCAGTTGCCCAATCCTGCCTGGGGAGGTGTTGCCAAGGTGATCAGGCCACATAGGGGGAGGGACCACCCTGCCCACACAATAGGGGGGGATTTTGCCTGGGAATTGTCAGTTGGCTCCAGAGCTTCTCCCACCCTGCCAACCCTCAGTTAAGCCTTCTTTTGCAGGTTAACCTTTTCTCCACAGGTACATGGGCACTGCTACATCAAGGTCGCTGTTGAAGGGCCAGAAAGGAATTTTCGTGCATTGGCAGGTTTTGCCTTTCTCGTAGCAAAATGTCACAACTTTGGCAGTATCAGGCCTTGGGTTGAATCCTTTAGTCTATCTTCCCTAAATAGGGGTGGGCGTGTAGCAGTGACCCACACCCCCCTCCTCTTTGCAGTGGTGATCACAGGGTTCCCCATTAAAAGGGTTGTTTTGAGAGGAGGCATTGGCCATACACCTAGAGGTTGTCATTGCTCTCCCCTGCGACGGCAGCGTAACGGGGGGCGGGCTCTCTGCTTGAACATACGTTCTTCAGAGCCAGCCCATCCCCCACACACTCTGGATAACCCAGCGGAGGACTGGGAGGGATAACGCCCAATGCCTGAGCCAATTTTAATCCCATAGCACGTTATCTTGAGTCGTTATTCCACTCGGGGGCCACCCAGGGTTTGGGGGACTCCGCCTGTCCATGCAAAGATCCTCCACATCCATTCCTTCATCATGGAAAAGGTACTTCTTCATCTCCCCAAGCTTTTACCTTATAGAAAATACAAACTACCCCACACACCTTTGACCACAGATGCATAAGCTAAAGGTAAAGCCAGAAACAGGCTCCATTCTTGATTTTACCTGCTCCCTAAGGACACATCCTTATTTCAACTATATGTAAGAGGTGAATCTTAGAACAGAATAAATTGTTTTTGATGATGGGAGAACAAAAATGCACAGCAAATTGCTTTTAAATTATACTTTATAGTCTAATGAGTTACATAATAGACCCTTGTCTCCCCCTTCCTTCCTTCTCTCTCTCTCTCTTTTAGCTCTTGCAAATTGCCTAAATAACTGAATAGAATGTAATGATTTGTGTGGGATTTTTTTTAGTCTGTCAACATAATAAACGTTCTTAGACATTTTAAATGAAACAATAGAAAAACAGATGGCATCAGCACTATCTTCTACATTATCAGAAATATCTATATCTTAACATAGTGATACAATGAAAGCAGGTGGAAAATATCTTGGCAGCTGTGAATTTTGTTAAAATTAGATTATGTAGGCTATTTCCAACTCTGGAAAACTTTTCTTCGTCTTCACGTGATCACATAACAAAAATGAAAAATTACTTCAATGGAATGGCACCAAAGAAGCACATTTTAGTTCACATGCAGTGCAATTCTGTACACATGTGCTCAAAAGTAAGCCTCATGGAGTTTATCCCTAGCTAAGTGGGTATAAGCTTGTAGCTTTAGGGCAGTACTCAACTAGCCTGCCCTATCAGTGCAAGGATTTCTGCTTGGGTGTCGAGATTTCCCCCCTCTTCTCACGCCCTCCCCAAATCTGCTCCAGGGGGTTGGGAGGAACCCTAGAACAGATATTGTGGTCACTTCCTGTCCTGGCTTCTACCCAAACCCAATGGCACATGTACTCACTTGCAAGTAAAGAAGTTAAGAAGTGTTTTTTTGGTTATAGCAGTCTAACAGTAAAAACTCTGGGGCTAGGAAAGAGCAGTGTTTAGTTCAGGCACTCTTACAAGGCAAAGGAGCAACTGTTGTAAGTTCAGTCCAGCTGGAAGGGCCAAGGTTCAGAAGTCCGAGATTAGTAATAAGAGTTCCAAGACTATGTGGGAGCTTTGGCGTTTTTCCAGTGAGTTTTCCCTCCTATTCACCCAGCTTTTAAGCAGAGTCAGAGAGTGCCCAGCTTCTACCTGTTCCAGGTAGGCACTCCATCTAAGGGGCCAAGTCTCCTTGTTTGTGTATCCCCTGGAAGACAGTGCCAAATGCACCTACCCCTCTAAATCCCCCTGTTCTGTCCAAGCACGTCACACCCCTGAGTCTTCTGCCTTAATAATAAGTGCCCAGTATCTTTGACTTGTTGCAGAAGCAATCACTGATTGGCCTGCAGTGGAAAGTTGGAAATATGCTATATTTGCTTAGCTAGGCAAAGACATCGTCTCCTCCCTCCCTCTCTCACCTAGAGCACAGAAACAATCACAATTACTTGGTGCCATCTAAGACATCAACTGTCAATCATGTTTAAAATGGATAGGGATTGGTTTCTAGAGCTAGGAAGCTCATGGAGCAGAAATGCTGGCATCCATTATTTTTTCCTGGAAATGAAAAAAGAGAATTCATAGGTTGGTTGCTGGGGATCCATTTCCTTTTTAATGAGAATTGGAGATGCCACAAAAATGCCCTCTGGGTATACGTATATGGCTTCCATTGCTACCCCCTTGTCAATAAACATTTGTCATCCTCAGGGATGGAGGCAGGCAGGCAGGCAAGCAGGCGAGTTTCTTGGCTACAGAGTCTCTATCAGTAACCTGTCGGCACAATTCTGCCCACACAGTGATTATAAGGAAACTCTGAGAACTGTTCACTTATAAGTTGGAGAGCTGGGATCATTACAGAACCATGATCCCCACAAATTTTTAGATCCCCCATTAACCCCACAATATTTTAGAACCCTCCCACTGAGTAATGAAACCACAAAGAATTTGCTTCTCTGTCTCTCTCCTTTATAAGAGGTGCTAAGTGTGCAATCACATGCATGTTTACTCAGACATAAGTGCCATTGTATTCAAGGGAGTTTACTTCCTCTGTTTTGGACTCCAGCCTTAATGAGCCACTGCGTCCGAAGACAAATAAAAGGTTTGACCTGCATGAGGGAAATAATATAGCTAGCTTCTGGCACCGAAGGGAAATTTGATGGCATGCAGTGTCTTGCGCAAAACTTACATGTATTCAGTATACAGTCAGCCATCTCAGTAATTTCAGTGAGAAGTCTGCAAAAAAGTCATAGCACCACAATGTGAATGCACTGGTGCATAAAGAAGGAAAGAGTTTACTGAGACTATCATGGGAAATAATGCACAAAGTGCAGAGGCAAGTGGAAATATACTTATGCCGTACAATGGGCTTTGCAACACGGGGGCCTGGGTCCATTTGCAAAGGCACTGTGGGCACCAGTAAGACAGTTGTGAACTCAGTTTTGCATGCCAGCTGCCATCATGTGAATCTTGCCGAAGCTGTAGCTTCTCTAAATATAAACAGACTGCAGAGTAGACATAATTGCAACCCCAAAGTCTTTTCCAGCAAAACAAAACCCGGTAAGATGCTTATGAACAGATCTTTGGCCTCTGTAAAGGGATTGGATGTTTAGTGCTATAATTAAAGGACCACTACTGCATATTGAGAATTGGCCATACTATTGAACTCCAAATTAACTGGGACTCAGAGAATCTATGTTGCAGTGAGGAACAACAATATGTTGCAAAAGAATTCAAACATTGACTGTGATGCTGAAGATGAAAAAAAACAGTTTTGTGACTAGGCTGCTGTTTATTGGAAGCGAATACAAATATTTGAACTACACTTACAGGCCGCCGGGAGTTTGGGCCACAGCACA
This sequence comes from Podarcis liolepis, assembly GCF_965112155.1. Classification (NCBI taxonomy): domain Eukaryota; kingdom Metazoa; phylum Chordata; class Lepidosauria; order Squamata; family Lacertidae; genus Podarcis; species Podarcis liolepis. Next base: position 37,859,321 of record NC_139560.1, read on the forward strand.
GGATTGTGTCCCATGCAAATCTCATTTGCATGTAGGAAAACTGCAGAACCACTCATGACTGGCTTACAGCCTTCTATCTGGCTACAGGTTTGTCACCTACTATAGCTTATATGTGGTTTCCCACATAGCCGTGTACAATGTTTGTCAAGTGTGAATCAGCCCTTAAAGCTGTTCTAAGATCACTCAAAAGTTTTTGCATCTCTGTATCCACAGAGGGACACGGGTGGCGCTGTGGGTTAAACCACAGAGCCTAGGGTTGCTGATCAGAAGGTCAGCGATTCAAATCCCCGCAACAGGGTGAGCTCCTGTTGCTAGGTCCCAGCTCCTGCCAACCTAGCAGTTCAAAAGCACGAAGTGCAAGTAGATAAATAGGTACCGCTCCGGCGGGAAGGTAAATGGCATTTCCGTGTGCTGCTCTGGTTTTGCCAGAAACGCCTTAGTCATGCTGGCCACATGACCCGGAAGCTGTACGCCGGCTCCCTCGGCCAGTAAAGCGAGATGAGCGCCGCAACCCCAGAGTCGTCCACGACTCGACCTTATGGTCAGGGGTCCATTTACCTTTTTATATACACAGAAGGAAGCTCACAACAAGATACAAAGGACTCCTCCAGATTACCTGTTGTGCAATATTGTGCATTCATCCTGTTGCACTTGTGTGGAAGTTAGACTATGTCCAGGCTTGACATAGTTCATTCTAACTCATTTTCAAGATGGCTATATACCTGTGAGATATTTATATGTCATCTAGTGGAGGCCGATCTATTTGAACAAGTGGGGCACTGCCCTCCCGACCTCAGCCAGAACCCCGCCTGCCTGCCTGCCTGCCTGCCTGCCTGCCTGCCTTCTTATTTACAGCCAGTCTGGGTGCTGGCACTGCCTTTCAACTTCCATCTCAGTAGTTTCAGTGCTACTTCAGTGCCAGTGTACAATTCAGCATCGAGGAGGATGGAACGAAAGTAGAAAGAATTGCCTCTGCTGTCATTGGCTCTGGCTCCACCTGCTGCTGGTCTCCTTTCCTTCTGCCTTGCCAGTCCCAGTGGGCACCAACCATCACTGATGTTATCAGCACCATGCTCTAACTAGCTGACCTATCCTACTGATGTCATGCCATTAATTAATCATTCATTCATTCCACTCATTCCATTATTTTCCTAACCACAGAAAGTTTACTGTTGTTTTTTAGTGGATTTATTGCAAGGGAGGGACAGGGCACTGTAATTGTGGACACCTCAGTTTCCAGTATGTGCTTGAATCCTACCAGCAAAAGAGTTCACTTTCTTAAGACAAAAGAAGCAGAACGTTCTGTCTAGCATGAATTGCTGAAGAATCAAACAGTTGAATTTTCATTTTGAGTTTTATTTCATTCAAGTACGCAGCTGTAATTTATATATATCAGTGACGAACACGCAGCATATTAGCTGAATTTCTGCTTTTCAAAAGTATTGCTTATGTAAAGCCCCATTAATTTTCATTCAAAATCCGCTTAGTAAACATACATGATGTCAGATGTTTTGCTCAAATGGAAAAAAAGCCTTTAATGTTCCTCATGACTATGTGGCATTTATTCTCCTTGTTTTCCTCCACAACTTGGCAGTGCTTCTCCTCTGTGTGCTAGCGTGTTTTGTGTTCTCCTTTCCTTAAGTGTATGCACATGTCCAACTGCAAAGCAACAAGCAGTCCTAATAATTAAGTGAAAGCAACTTTGATGACAACCCAGGCTACCAAAGCACCAAATGATGATTTGCCAAAAGAGATGATAAATATAATTTCAATATTCATTCCTAGTGGCATTTACATCCACAGGTTGAATTAATGCAGTTTACAATTTGCGGTGCTTCCCTTTTTCGAACCTTCTGTCAGATTTTTTTTAAAAATCAAGTCCAGGAAATGCTAGAAATGCAATATTTGACCAGAATTCTGGTTTGTTTGTTTGGGGGCAATTCTAAAATATTTATATCTAAGTATGTACACAGAGGAGAGAATATGCTAAAGGTTTAAAATCTGAAACATCCTCTTTTATTCTCAGTGCAAAATAGTGTTGTGACCAACCATAGCCAGTTTTACAGAACTAACAAGCTCAGAGCTTCTGTCAACAAAAACAGGGGGAAAGAACTGACTCCCCAAACCACAAAAATAAGCAATAAAAAGCTATGCTATGTTTCATTTTTGGCTTTCATTTTCTCCCTCCCCCACCGTATTTTTTGAAATCCCTGCTGGAAGGTGGATGTACATAAGTTTGAAAAATTGATTGCTTGGTGTTTTGAAGAAAGATGAATAAAAACTGGAGGAAGCTGCCTTGGGGTTGAAGGTTGCATTTGATGGTTTTCTAGTTCCTTCCAGCTGTGTGAGCCTTTTATATCTCTATTATATTATAGGGTCTTCTGCACACATTGTGTGAGGCCTGACAGCAGGTTGCATGGAGAGACAACACCTTAATATATTAAATAAGAAATTACCTCCAAGGGTGTTAGCAAAATTGATTTTTGTCCATTATTATCAGCATGTTTAACTGTATTATCATGGTAAAACATGTGTTTACCAACTGGGCAACTTTGGGAGGAAGGATAGAGTGTAAATTTAATAATAAATAAACAAAATGTTTCTGATTCAAAATATTTATTTTGAGGGGATAACCATTTTTGGTCTCAAAAGAGCATTTGAACATGTCACTTTTGTTCAGGCTGAATGTTTCATTTGTCTCTGAGGTGCCCAAGTCCGTAAAGCAACATCTTTCTTGCTTCTGAGTATGAGATCATGGAACCTTCTACCACAATATCATGAAACCTAAACCTAACTTTTTCTTTCTCATCATACGGAATTTTGCCTTTCAACTTCCATTTTTTATCATTCCAAATAAATTTTAATAAACTTTTTTGCCAAATGTTCAATTGATATCTTGCTAATCTCATTGGCAGGTAGTGAAATAAAGGGTTAGTTTTTGCTCTGGTTGTCATTTTAGTTGCAGTTATTCTCCCCACAAATGATAGATATAATTTCTACCACTATGCCATAAGTGATTGACATTCCTTTAATTTGTTATTATTTTAATTTATATCTTGTGGTTTTTCCATTAGTTATCCCTTGATAATGCACTGCTTTCTCTACCGACAGTCAAAAATCTCCCTTATTTGCTTTATTTGGCCTTTTGTTATATCTATTCCATATGTTATACCATAACATAGGTTTATTCTAAATATTTGATGCCATCATTCAGCTGAGGCTGAAACATGGCTTGGCTGTGATCATGCTATTCAATCTCGAAAAAATATCATTACTTGGCGTTTGCTTTCTCAGCTCCTCTACTAGCTAAGGAAAAGTGTCCTTTGTGCATGTAAAGTTCACCCAAATGCCAGTCTATGATTTTCATCCCAACCATGCACATTCATTGTCTGCAGTAAACTAATACAACATCCACATAGCCAATTTGTTATTAACCAAGCACTTGTTATCAGAAAGTGGACTTTAATGTTCCTGCTTTATGCCAGTGCATGCCCATTCAAATGTACAGGAAATTAAAACAGCTTTATCCAGCGAGTCAGGCTTCACTGTTTACAACTTACAGTGGCCTTTTGGTTGGCCTTTGCGGATCAGCATCATACCAACCTCCCGGCTGTTTTCAATTTGTTAAATACGAAGAAGAGTGCCATTCTATAAAAAGGTCTCGGCAACACCAGCTCTTTCCTTTGAAAAGTTGTTTTCAGCATTCAGCAAAGATTTTTATTAAACGTATGACCATAGCTGGAATTTTTTTGTGGGGGGAGGGGAGAGGAGAAACTGCACAAAATACACATGGCCACTTTTTCAAAATTAAATCTGTATTCAAACTGCAAGGAATTCATTGGGGTGGGGGGATTCCACCAAGAGAGAAATCCCATAAAATCTCTAGCATCAGGGCCAAATTGCATAAGACGTGTTATGTAATTTGGCCCTGATAATAGAGATTTTATTATTGGATTTCACACACATACACATGCTAGTGTGTATTTTAATGATACCTTAGGTAGGTAAAGTAAAAGGTAAAGTGCCGAGGGCCTTCTGGCGGTTCCCTCATTGCGAGAAGTGAGGTTACAGGGAACCAGACAGAGGGCCTTCTCAGTAGTGGCGCCCACCCTGTGGAACACCCTCCCATCAGATGTCAAAGAGATAAACAGCTACCTGACATTCAGAAGACATCTTAAGGCAGCCCTGTTCAGGGAAGTTTTTAATATTTAATCCTGCACTGTTTTTAACACTTGATTGGGAGCTGCCCAGAGTGGCTGGGGAAACTCAGCCAGATGGGTGGGCTACAAATAATAAATTATTATTATTATTATTATTATTATTATTATTATTATTATTATTATTAACCCCTGGATGGTTAAGTCCAGTCAAAGGCGACTATGGGGTTGCAGCGCTCATCTTGCTTTCAGGCTGAGTGAGCTGGCGTTTGTTCACAGACAGCTTTCTGAATCATGTGGCCACTATGACTTAAACCACTTCTGGCGCAACAGAACAGTGTGACGCAACCCAGAGCACACAGAAATGCTAAATACATTCTCACCGCACCGGTACCTATTTATCTACTTGCACTGGAGTGCTTTCGAACTGCTAGGTTGGCACGAGCTAGGACAGAGCAACGGAGATTCGAAGCCCAAGAGGCTCAGTGGTTTAGACCACAGCACCACCCGCATCCCCTTTTTTAACTTAGATAGGTATGATAACTTGACAGAGGAGGCAAATTCACAGTTGCTATAGTTGATCAAAGGCTATTGTCCTTTAATAGCTAAAATTAGGCCCTCAGTGACCCAGTGCAGAGTTCCAGCTCTGTCCCAGCCTTTTCCCCCAAGAGTCCACAAAACCTTAAGGTGGTCCCTTGTTCTCCCAGAGACCTCTGGTACAGAACTTACTCAAAGAGTTCCATTGCTCCTTTCTTTACAGGATTCTGCTCTATATATTTTGTTTCAGATGCAAAGTTTTCTTCTCCTGACTCCCCTAGTACAGGAGAGTCTTTCCCTTCCCTTTTCACCCATCTACCTCTCTTTGGCTAGCCCACAGGGATATTTTATTTTATTTTATTTCTTTGTCCTTGCTGAGGCAGCACAAATTTCTTTTGTAGCTCATCTCTCTCCTCTGTAATTGCGCCTTCCCTTATTAATCTCTCTTTGCCCTCCAAGCTGCACTGGTTTCTTTGCTTCTTCTGTATCTCCCCTCTGCCCCTCCCATCACTCTCCTTACCCTTCTCCCTGCTGAGACCAAAGGGGAATAGTCTGGATATTGCCCTTTTATCTCTCAAAGGACATTCTCAGCATCTCCATCGACCACCACTATCACTCCTCAGCTATACACCAGCTCAGCAGCTGACAAGTGGCGCATAACAGCATCTGCCAGAATCTCTTAACACCTACCATTTTTTCACTTGTATTAGAAATGTTTTAGGATCTGAAAATTCAACTAAGCATCCCTTCAGATATTTATGTATTACATGTGCATAGCTCAGTGGCTATTCCCCACCCGGGTCCCAAAATAACATGCAATTTTGATTTCTGAGAAGCAAAGGAGGATCAGTTATTGGTAGCATTTGATACTGCCCTTCCATCAAGGAGCTCAAGGTGGCATCCATAAGCTGCATTTATAATGATGTTAATAAGTCAAGAGTTCTGGCTTTGTAACCCATACTGTGCACAAGCACAGCCTCTGAATCTGGAATAGTGGCTTGTTTCTCCATAGCAAGTCAGGATTCATAAACCAACAATACATCTGGACCAGTAATCTTCCCATATCAGGTTAGAAGAAACCATGGGTACAGATGCCGTGCTAAGCTGCATTATGTCTCCATTGGCACCAGGGGATGAATGAGGTAGGAAAATTGGGCTGGCACACACAGTGAGGTTTATTAGGCCAAGTGTTTTTGGCTAATCACTGTGTGCAGGCACACAAGAATCTCAATACTGCTACAGACATATGTTTCTTTATAAAACTGGTGATAGTAAAACCTTATCAATAGCTCTTTGAAAAGCGTATATTTATGCAGCACTTCAGGGCTATGTAAGCACTTTATCAGTGATAAGAGCAAGACATGGAAACTCGAAACTGTTTGAATTTGGTCTTTATATTAAGGATGATGCTTTTTCTTTTTACTCCTTGCCTGACAAGAAACAGTTTTCAAAGGATGTGTCTTAAATATTGATATGCTCTAAAATAAAATATTTATAGAATCAATTTGTAAGCTTTTGCTTTCTAGAGTGTGTCCTTAATAGGCCTGCTGTTCTTCATAAAAATACTGTTGGGAATTTGTCTCTGTCTGACTTGATCATCACCATCACCTTTTTTGAGCTTAAACAGTCCATAAATTTGAATTTAGGCACTTAAATCCTGCCACTGCTAACATCATTTCTACCAAGCCAGTTTTCAGGGAAAGGGTGAGGCAGCATTCAGAGGCTACAGGGCACTGGAGGAAGCAATCAGACTGTCACCTGAAATGTCCAAATTGTGGCACCAAGCTTGCCTTTTTTAGGGTGCAAAAAAAACTCATTTTAGTGGAGGCCATTCTGAATCAAACCACAATGGGGTTTGCCCATCACTATACCTGAATAAATGAATGCAGGCAGCATAAGCAACAACCCAGCTCACCTGAAATCCTTGAATTGAAGCCATTTATTTCAACAACACTTAATCAAACTAAATCTCAGCACTTCACCTTAACTAAATTGTGTATCAGCCTGAAAATCCTGTAACTATATACAAGTTCATAAATCTTACTGAAATCAATAGGTGTCTGCTTGTAAGCATTTTCTGGACTGCAGCCATAAACACAATTCCTGGCAGTCTGCATTGTCAGTATATATTCTTCGGAAATACTTTATCACATTTGTAGCCCACCTGTTCCTCCAAGAAGGCAGCATACATGGGGCTATCCAATTGTGCACCATTGTAATCGCATTCAGAACCAGAATACAAAAATTAATATGCCTGGGATAGATGTAGAGCAAGTTGGTTTCTGTCTTCAGGACTGAACAGGTCAAGCAGAAGAAAAACTTTTTCTAGGGATGTATTTGTTTGCTGTTTCAAAGTGATGTACCCCTAGGTAGGTTTTTAAAAGGGATTTGCTGGGCCTCACCTATTGTTCTCCCTTCCAGGAGAAAAACACATTGGGGAGGGTAAATCTGAAGCAAAAGAAAAACAACTTCTACAGACAGGCAGTGGGTTAAGTGGCACCTCTGCCTACCTATTTTTTCACCTTGAACTGGCAAGCTTTTGATACAGCAAGGGGAAAACGCACAATTGATCCATTGCATGCAGTGTGATGTGATGAGGGATTGCTATAGCCCAAAGCTACTGTAGCACCTCCCCAAGCATCTGACACTCTTTCTACGGAAGAAAAGGCAATGTTTTCCTGTATTTCACAACACGATATTCCCCTGCTAGATGAGACATGCTATTACACATTCCCTCATTGCCAGCACTGGCAGCGCTGCCAAATAACTTGCCTAGTTTTCTTCAGTGTTTTAGATGCAGCCCAGACCATAGATTGCTGAAGATGAAGTTGCTATGCTATTATAATTTAGCCCATCTCATTTCCTCTTACTCTTATCTAGCACTTCTTCCAGATCTGAAATGTGTGGCATCATCAACCTGGGCTTATTATATTTCCTAAGAAGAGCAAAGAGAAATACATGCTCATAAAGAAGAGGAATAACCAGGAGAAATCATGCTGAGTGTGAAGAGAAAAGATTAGAGTCAAGCCCTGGGGTCTTCAAAACTGCATCCATGGGGAACATAGTGCCCTCAAACACCCCTTTATTGTCCTGTTTCTCTCCCTATTTTTTAATGGGGGGGGCTGTCCTCTATTTGTTAGCAGGATCACCTGCTTTGGTGGGGAGTGACTTTTTGTCTTTGTTTTATTTGTTTGGTAGGGGGTGTTACCTGGGTTTTTTTGGGGGGGGAGAATTTGAGCATCACCAGTTTTACCTTCTGAAGTGGATATTTTGTTGTGCTTACAACAATTTCTTAGATTTCCAAATGTGCCTCCACAGAACCCCTACCGTACTCCAATATGGAGTAAAAACTGAAAATGAATCGGTCTTCATCATTAGCACACAAATCTAATGGTGTGTGTGTGTGAGAGAGAGAGAGAGAGAGAGAGAGAGAGAGAAAGAGAGAGAGACAGAGAGACAGAGAAAGCGCACTATACAGATATATGTTAGCTATAGGGGCATAGATACAAAAAAACCATGATGCAGTAATCTTACAAGAACTATCCATTAACAATAGACTAAGGATAACAGGATAAAATGTAACTCTTACACTTACCTTATTCAAAGGGCTTGTTCAAGAATGTGTTATGTAATTAAGATGGTCCTCTGCATCATGAGAAGAGCATTTAGAGCTAAAAGCCCTTAAAGGCTGAACAAAGAAAGTCAACCCCATTTTATAAAGTGCCTTTCATGGGAAGTACAAAATAGTTCAGAGCCCTCAATTATACCAGCTAAAAGGCTGAAAAGGTAAGAGAAATGGCTTTGGCCTACTTTTAAACATGCCAGAAAGGTTGCAAATGCTTTCCTAAATTCATGAGCAATGGTTCTCTTCAGTGAAGTGCAAAATATATTCTTGGTGTTTCTTTGAGACTTCTTTATTATATGTTCTTTGCCACCAAATTAATTGAGGGCAGGGGCAGAGGAATGGGGGGGCCGCCCCAGGTGTCACCACTAAGAGAGGTGACAAAATGGCAGGCAGCACTCACCGCGGGGCCCACAGTGCGTCCAGGCCACACATCTCTCCTGAGAGTGACGTGGTGGCTTGGGTGCCCACAGGTTCCGCACTGCCCCACGGCCTCCCCCTCAGCTGTAGGGCAGCTGAGTGGGAGGAGGCAGGCAGACTCCTCAGAGGCCCCGTGGAGTGTCCTGCCCCAGATTGCCCCGCCCCTGGGCGCAGGGCACACACACCCTCCCAGGTGCCCAATTGGCTTGCTCTGCCCCTGGGCAGGGGAGTGGAGTAGTATCATGCTTCTGAAACATAACTCTAGTTCTCCTCTCAGAAGGTACCATGCAAACACACCACATGGTAGCCTTCCTCTCCAGTAATCTACAAGAAAGAATCCTCCTTTACCCCTAAACCCCACATTTCTGTTTAAATCAAGTTAGTAATGTGTACCTTGACTGATGGAACAAATCCACTGAAAATATTTTTATACAATTCTCTCAACAGAGAGAATACGATGCAAAGTAAATCTTATCAGAATTCCTTTAATGTAAAAGTTAATTTGCCTTCATGATAGTGTTTTGACTGAAAATGTGAACTTATTCTAGGAACATAGGAAGCTGCCTTATACCAAGGCAAATCATTGCTCTACTGCAGAATTGCCCACAATGACTGCCTACTACTATAATTTTATAATAAGAATAAGAATAATAATTTATTATTTGTAGCCCGCCCATCTGGCTGGGTTTCTCCAGCCACTCTGGGTGCCTCCCAACAGATTAAACACAGAATAAAACATCAAATATTAAAAACTTCCCCAAACAGGGATGCCTTCAGGTGTCTTCTAAAAGTCAGATAGTTGTTTATTTCCTTGACATCTGATGGGAGGGTGTTCCACAGGGCGGGCACCACTACCGAGAAGGCCCTCTGCCTGGTTCCCTGTAACCCAGGCATAGGCAAACTTGGCCCTCCAGATGTTCTGGGACTACAACTCCCATCATCCCTAGCTAACAGGACCAATGGTCAGGGATTATGGGAATTGTAGTCCCAAAACATCTGGAGGGCCATGTTTGCCAATGCATGCTGTTACCTCACATCTCGCAGTGAGGGAACCACCAGAAGGTCCTCGGAGCTGGACCTCAGTGTCCAGGCTGAACAATGGGGGTGGCGATACGCCTGTTTTTTTCTCATGAGAGTACAGAGGCTGTTTTGGTTGCCATGATCTTGCATAATTTCACAGCACAATTTCCCCCTGAAAAAGCACTGGGGGGGGGGGCTGAAATTTCACACAGTGTCCCAAATGCATGCTTTTGGGCACTGTGCCCAGAAAAGTGCTTGCGGGGGGACCACAGTGCAAAATTGCTCAAGATCACAACAATCAAAATGGCTGCTATGAGCTTATGATTAAAAAAACTAGAAGATGGCATCCTGGAAAATGGTGCCCTGGCTTTTGGCTTCAAAGTGTTGGAGGGTATGCAGACTGGTGACATACCTTTCTCTACCTGAAGATGCTGGGGAATGATCAATTGATCTTCTGCGTGTTGTACTACTGAGCCACAGTCCTGAGGAGAGGGAGGACAGAGCACAAAAGTCCCAGGACCCAGATTTCTGGAGGGCCTAGTTCTTTGGGGGCCTGGAACTTGGGGAAACACACACCGCATGCATTAAAAAATTAATGAAAAGCTGGCAGTCCTTTTAGAAATGTAAATGTCATCGGTCACTTATTATTCAACATGTTCACTGTATATAGACCTGAAATGTTGCCCCCTTTCCATGTTACCTGATGAAGATTTCTATGAACATCCACAATTTGTATAGTGAGCCATTCCAGTTAATGATGTTCTGCATTATATCAGACATGCTCCATAGCCACTATAGCAATGAGAGAAGAGCAGTCTACTCTTCTTAATATATCTTTCTGTTCCAGTTCCCTGTCCCCCCCCCCTTCTCACTTCAAACTCTCGCTTCCTCATACCACTGCTTATAGGTCACTATATATTTATAATTTTCCCCAAAGAATTTTGACTGTGTGAGAACAGAATTTTCATCTGTGTGTCTGTTTAAAAGTGACTATTGAGAAATGACCTTTTCTGAAATCAGTGTCATGCAAAGTACAGTGAAGATTAGCAGCAATTTCCTTTGCAACAAAGATCGGGAAGAGTCAAAAAGGGCCTTGCAAGAGAGCTTGTTGCAATTAATTTCTTTCCCCCTTCCTTAATTTGTTCATCTTATCTCTTTCATTCTTTCAAGATATCTTTCCTGAATTAAGAGAAACCTTATGTTTGATGAGTATAGTAGAACCTCGGCTTACATTACCCTTGGGTAACGTCAACTTCGGGTTGCGAAAGCGGCAAACCCGGAAGTATTTGTATGGGTTTCGCTGCTTGCACATGCGCAGAGGCGCTCTACGCGCCACACACATGCGCAGAACAGGCACCTCCAGTTGCAGAAACCTTGGGGTCTGACTGGAGCTCTGGAACAGATCCTGTCCGCAACTGGAGGTACCAATGTATTGGAGTTGGGAATCCTGTCCTCTGAGTCACATACATGTATATTTTCCACCAAGACAAGGTGGTACTTAGACTGGATCCGAACTTTGTCCCAAAGATTAATTCCTGGTTCCATAGGGCTCAGTATTACTTCATTTATGCCCTCACCCAAAATCTTCTAAGGAATAGGCCTGGAACACCTTGGATGTGCTCAGGGTTATCTGTTTTTATCTGTATAGAATAGTGGTGTTCAAGAAATCAGAAGCCTTATTTATTTTCTTTGGGAGAGCTTCACTGGGATGAACAGTTTCCACTTCCACTATCTCTGAGTGCGCTCTCTCTCTCTCTCTCTCTCTCTCTGACACACACACAGACAGACAGACAGAGAGAGAGAGAGAGAGAGAGAGTAGTAATATTACAGACAGAAAACAGCACACAGCTGTAAATAAAATGCAAACCTAACCTTAAAAACTAGGGACAAAATAATTGGGGGTGAGGTAAGGAAAGTGACACTGCTTAAGGAGCTAGTACACATTTTTGGTCTAAGGATGGGACTGGGATGGATGGAAAGCAAATAGGTATAAGGCTAGGTTGAGTACTGTGAAGATAACGAAACACAAGCTGAACAAATGCCACTAAACTAAACTCCACTAAACACTTACAAAAGAGTGAAGGCAGTGTGAGACATCACCATCCCTCATCCCACCCCAAGCATTGTGACTGTAGAGTTTTGGGTGAGATTTGAACCCTGGATTGGAAGTTAGAGCTATCACTGAGTGATGCCCAGCTCCCCTCCTCTCCCTGTTCCATCCTGGAATTCTCCATATCTGGTGCTGCAATTAATAATAACTTCGGGGACAGTCTGTCTGGCTTTAGATAGACTGGGGTTTTTTTTCTGAATCAGCACAAATGTGCTACAAATTGCTTTGCATCCACACTACTTGCTCTGCCGCAATTTGTGGCTGCCTTGACCCAATTTGGATTTAGCACAATACAAATCGGCCCAATGCAGCTGATGCTTTGGAAAAATTGGTTACATAGCCCTATCAGATAGCATTTTATAGTTAGCACGTTCTGGTAAATGTATCTTACAGCACTTGATATAACTTGTGGTGGTAATTAGCACTTGACAACTCATGGAGTTCATGTTGGAAGCATCCCAAAATGAAAACAATCACAATATGTGAAACATCTACAGCATTCACATTTCAAAGTTTGAGTATAAGAATTCACATGTAAGATGCACATTTGATTTAATGTTATTTTTTTGTTTGATTCTTATTTATTAAATTTGCATACCACTCTTCATCCATATATCTCAGGGCAATAAAAATATTGCCAGCTAACATTAGCAATAAGAATATTCCATCAGTTCTAGATTAATATATACAGTCCATATGAATTTTACTGCGAAAACATAAGAAGCTCAGAACTAACTTTTTCACTTTAACAACTGGATTGACAGAGTCTCCTTGCTCATAAGACGTACTGTTCCATCCAGTTGCTGTGCCCCCCTCACACACATTGGTAAGCTTTTTTCGCCTGCCTGTTTTTGTTCAAAGGGAAGAGGCACAAGCCATTGTCAGTCATTTTAAGGATCAATTAAGACCTCTCCAGAGTCTCAAACCGGCCAAGCTTTCCTGGCTCTGCTAACTAAAATCTTTTTTTTCCAGTCAGAGATACTCAGAACTTACATCTAGAACATTTGGAATATGTGTACAATCTCTAGTGACAGGAAAAAATCAGCATACAATGCAATGTTTGCAGATTATTTGGGATGGGAGAACGCAATGACTTTTTACTCCCCCTGATCTGTGATTCTTCATACACTTCCAGAGCACCAATAATGCCAGGTGAGAGTAGATCGTTTTGTAACCCCACAACAGCTATGCTGTCTCAGTTGTTCTGGCATAACTTTTAGTGGTAAAAGCAACTGTATATAAGTGCAGCACGCAGTGTATATATTATTTATACTTGTACTAGCCTCTGCAGCTGCATAACAGAAGACCCATGCTTTAAAGGTAACTAAACAATTCAGTGGAATTGTAGAGGGCATTGCAAATATCTTGGGGTGAGTACGTGGAACTAAGAATGGTGTGGGGAAAAATGGATATTATTAATCACAGGATTAGTTATTCACTTTTATAACCGAACTGTCTGATATAGCAATGCTATGACTTGAAAGCAAGCCCTGTTATGCTTAGTGAGCTCCCTCGCTGCTGCCACCAGAAAGTTGCATTAGGTTGTAGCGTGAGTTGAAATCAAACTCTTGAAATGCTGTACAAGATCTTTCTGGCTGGCCTTACACATAAAATGAAGTCTGACCCACACAGCTCCGCAGCAGGCATTACTAAATACACACGTGGTGCTACATTATTCTTGAGTGGGAAGAAAATTGGCTCCACAATGTCATTGGCTTTTATATTCATCACAATAGACAGAGTCAGTGCTGGGTCAGGGCCTGTTGTCTTCCGACATGATTTGCCGCACTTCAGCAAACATGCAATTCAGATTTAGTGACTGCTCCAGACAAAGATAATCCCTTTTAGAATGATGAACTGGAATTATCGATGTTAGAGCATTCTAATGTATTGATCTTTTAACACAATTATCAACAAAACTGAATTGTGCAGTGGTTGAAAACAGTCAATCTTTGCGAAGGTCAGATAGCTTTGACTAAACATCCACTACAGATGAGACAGTCTATCATGAAATCGTTGTCAGGACCTTAAACCTTTTCTTGCACTTTCACTGCCTGCCATTCCAAGGTGCAATCCTGGTTCATTGCAGCTAATGGGGGTTTCCCTCATTGGTTTTAACAGAAGGAGAATTGTACTCTTGAGATTTTAGCTGAGAATGTGAGCACTGAGCTTCAGCTCCTAGAGATGCTCAAAGAGTGGCACAATGTTTACTTTTTTCATGGGACTAGCCAAAGGAAAGATTATGCAATCTCCCTAGGTACTGCTGTTGCTGCAGCTATTGTCCCTGATGTGATACAATTGTGCCAGCAGGCCAATAGGGACGCTGACCCTGGTCCTTTATACTGCATACTCTGTAGAGTGGTCATCTGTCTTCTCTTCTACAAGAATGTCCTCTTTCTCACACCCTTTTTTCTTTTGATGTCTGGGTACTGCATGGCTGTGGATAAAGTCGTCGTCCCCCCCTTGCTGGAATGGAGAGCAGCTCGGGGCTGGCTTTCTGACTGGTGGGGCTGCCTTGAGGGTAAGGAGGAATTGAGAAAGAGGAAGAAGAGCAAGACAGCAAGCAGACAAGTCTCATAAATGCATCCACAGGGCAGCAAAGGAGCTTGGAAATAACTGCGACCAACCAATTTTCCTTTACTGTTACACTAACGTCCTGGCATGCAGATGTCTGTGGCTTGCCAGGAGGGTGAGGAGATGGGGAGGCTGGTACAGTGCAGACCACTGGCATTAGTATCACACTGGCTCCACTGGGGCAAGTGCACAGCGCCAACCTTCCTGGCATCTCCTTTGTCCCCCTCGTCCTCCTGGTAAGCAACAGCAACTCACCTGCCTGGATACTAGCATAGGGACTCCACCCCACCCAGAAAACTGCTTCTGGAGTCTGAGAACCACAAAGATGAACATTTGATCAATTGCTTGGGGTGGCTCCTGTTGTTCTTTCTCTCCAGGGAGGGCTCAGAGAGCAGCGGCAATGTCTGGTTTCCTGCAATGGCAGAAGGGGGGGTGTTGCCTTCCTTAGCAGCAGCAATGGCTGAGGGCTGCAAAGATTTATCAGAAGCACAAAAGGACAATAAGTGTTCATATCAGAGACAAGAAGAAAATCAGAATGAGAGGGTGCATGGCTGCAGAGTTGCGAAACTTGAATGGCCAAAAACATCTTGAGTAAATTGTTTTGCTCTTGCTCTCTCTACCTGAATTCTGTTTGCTGCAATCTTTGAATAATTTTTGTACTTTGTAATGTTTTATCCAGCACTCTTATTATGGTATGTAATAGACCATGGACAGTGTTAAATAAAAAGGAAGAACAGCAGTAATTCTAAAAAAAACCCTGCAATGAGCAATCTCCTGATCATTTTAAATGGTGTTTTGAACTACATATGCAGAAAATATAGTGGTCTCCCATGGAGGCAGCTGTGGAGGTAGAGCATAGCCAACATGGCTGGTAGCCTTCAGTACAGCCTTATCCTCCATGAATTGTCTGATCCTCTTGTAAATCCATCCAAGTTGGTGACCTCCTGTGGGAATGAGTACCCCAGTTTAACTATGCATTGCATTTTATCTGTCCCAAATCCTGCAGCATTCAGCTTCATTGGAGATCCCTGAGTTGTAGTGTTATTGGGGGTGGGGGAGCTTTTCTATGGCACACAGTTGCCTTCAGTAAAGACCTCCAAATTCACAACTCAGTGAGCATGCATGTAAGATACAGGCTCACGCTAGAAACATACAGCAAGGGAGGCTGAATCAAACTAGTACGTGTCCATATTACAAACACCCTAAAATCGTATTGACTGAAAAGAGTCTTAATAATATAAAATCCTTAAATATGCAGTAAGATGCTTTATGCTGAGACAGACTCTTGGTCCATCTAGCCTAGCACTCTTGGAACTGATTGACAGCAGCTCTTCAGGATTTGAGTCTGGATTGCAACCTAGAGATTGAAGCCAGAATCTTCTGCATGCCACACACGTGCTCTACCTCAAGCGACGAACCATTCGCCTAAAAGCCAACTATCTCCCGCTTCCTGCTTTCTTTTCATTTATATTCATTGGCTCAGCTGACATTAAAAATGAATGGTATGTTCTTGTTCTTCTCTTCTGGCTCGGTAAGTGGGATGCTTGGGTGTCCATTCCAGTTAACTGGCCCACTTTGAAAGCACTTCATTTATTACATAATCAGTGAACAAGAGCAGAAGTGCAGGAAATGTCTTATGCCTTGAAATACCAAAGTGTCTGGGCTTTTTAGTTTGAAAAAAGAAGATAACTAAACAGTCATGTGTCTTGAAATGAACATCACACCCTGAAGAATAACCAAGCAAAGAGGCACAGAGGGGCAATTTTCGGGCAGTGGAAGCTGTGTGCCCTGGAACTGAAATATCATGGGGTATTTCTGGCTAGGGTTTCCTTCTCTCCCAGGCAGCATGTGTTGGCTGGATTGAACAAGTGAAGGGCCTGAGGGTTTCATGCTGGAATCTTACCCAAACAATTAACTTCCGAATTATGATCTAGAACGATGCTGAGGACAGTCACAGGGAAGAATCAAAGAGGATACATTGACAGCAGCAGAAAACTACCAAATACAACAATCCCAAATAAGAGTGTGTGTGTGTGTGTGTGTGTGTGTGTGTGTGTGTGTGTGTGTACATGCACTCAAGAATCAATAAGTACCTAAACATAACCCAAGGGACCATGCTCCCTTCTAAAAGAATGCCTGCCAGAATTTCACACACTGCAAACCTCCTCTCTCTCTAGCGATTAAAGCATTTTCCATCCTCAAGCAGAATAAGGTCCCCTATTTACTGTACTTCCTTTCATGTTACAGGAATAATTTAATAACTCATGTTGTGAGCTACTTTGCAGATTCCTTTTGCTACTGAAATAATTACTGTTTGTACAAAGTACTGTACTTCATCCTTTGGACACTCAGGTTAGCCATTTCGTTTGACATCATTAGCAGTAATATTGTATATTTGCATTCTCATTAAAAAGCCAGAGAGACACAGATGCCAGCCTAAAGCTTTATCAGTGGAATGCAGGCATGCCCATATCCTAGAAGCATCATGTAATACCATACACTAATTTCCCCACCAAATAAAAACTCCAAATAATTACTGTAAGAATTTTGCTCCCTTATCAAGGAGCCTATTCAAAGTATACATTCCCCAGACTGTGGGGATGGGAAGAAACTGAGCTGCAATGTTTGGAAGCAATCACTAAATAAACTTTTGCATGCATTTTTTATACTCCTTCGGCTATGGATCATTCACAGTAATTTGCTTGCAGGTGTACTATGTGTCAGGGATTGGCAGGGCTTCAAGGA
The DNA here is from genome assembly GCF_965112155.1 of Podarcis liolepis. Taxonomy (NCBI): domain Eukaryota; kingdom Metazoa; phylum Chordata; class Lepidosauria; order Squamata; family Lacertidae; genus Podarcis; species Podarcis liolepis. The sequence goes on from NC_139560.1 coordinate 37,876,506, forward strand.
GTGTGTGGCAGAGGTAGTGGGGCCAGAGGCTGATCCAGGAGAAGGGGGTAGTGATTTATGGGGTTTGTGCCTCTCACAAGGCAGCAGCCAGGGCTAGAGGAAGGGGGAGAGTTTGAGCAGTTGGAGATGGGGTAGAAGCCAGGGCTGGTGGAAGGGCAGGACATGCCAGGAGCAGAGGAGGAGACAGTGCCCGAGACAGGGGTGGTAGAATCCCTTCTGTCCCCTTCCCCATTGACCCCAGGACCAAGAGGGGCTTGAAGAGGCAGGCACAGTGACAACTTTTGTGTAGTAGTTGGTGGTTGCTTACATGTGCCCTGTCAGACAAGGGTAACAACAACAACAACTTATTTATACCCCACCCATCTGGCTGGGTTTCTCCAGCCTTTTGGGGCAGCTTCCAACCAAATATTAAAAACAATACAGCGCCAAACATTAAAAACTTCCCTAATCAGGGCCGCCTTCAGTTGTCTGAAGTTTGGCCAGAGGCTTGGTCATGCTGTTCCTCAAATGGTCCAGCTTGGAATGTGAGCCTGGGGCGGGGATACCAGCTATTTAGTTGCCAGAGGTGTGTGTGTGAGTTTTATGCACCTTAGAAGCTACTGTCAAGTGAGTGCTTTGTCAATAAGGAATTAATCTCCTGGCCATTTGTCCTCCTTGGGCTGGGTGTGCTCAGAACACCATGTAATGTTCAATATTTGGGAGCCAAATGCCCTCTTCACAGGTTCAATTGAAGTGGAGGAAATCAGATCTGCCACTTCACTCAACCACCCCACTCCCAATGTCTTTATAGGAGCCCATGTGCAATAATGACTATAATGCAATAATAAACCCTTGGGATTCATCGAGTGCTTCACACAAGGCACTTCACATTCCATTCCATTCCACTTGCCCATAACAATCTGTAGACATTATGTGGCCACTGAGCATGTTCAGTCCTCCTTAAGCTCTTTTTGAGCTTTCCCTGCCCCTTTCAGTTTCCCCCCTCTTATGAACAGTGTCCTGACAAACTGATTCCTTGATCTGAAACAGTGTTTTTAGAATGCCATTAACTGGAAGAACAAGAGTGATTCTAGAAAAGAATTGTCTCCCAGCGCCTGTGCGCAGAAAGGAAAAACACTAAACTTTACATGTGTTAAACATATTTTGATTCCTAAGAGGTCTCACCCCTCAAATGCTTCTATTTCTTCAGAGGCTGCATGTAGGTACACTCTGTCATGATTAACTTATATGTCATTGATCTAAGGAATCCTAATCGAGAAACCTTTTTATCCTGTGGAACTAGAAACAATTCAGCACAACAGTACAATGCTAATGGAACTTGCTAATTCCTGATACAAAGCAGGAGATGTTCTCAGCAGACAAACCTACATTGAAAGGTTTGGAGAGAGCAGTGAAGAAGCCAATCCATCTTTACTGAGATGGAAATTGTGTTCTTTGTCTCTTTGGAGCAAATGGGTCTGCACAGCCCATTGGACAGCTTTTGCCAGGCACATTTAAAGAAAGTCGGTCAGCTTGATCTTTGCTGACAACCTCTGAAATTCATTTTGCTTTTTTCAAAACAAAAGAATGAAAAAAGAAAGAAATATGGAACCACTGTGGTGGGGGGGGGTAGGCAGAAGCAGAAAGAATTGCCAAGTTATCTGGGAATGTTCAGGCAGTGCATCTAGGCACTCAGTTTGCAAGCCTCAGTGAGATCATTTGCCCTCTGACACAAAGATATCATTGCTCTCATAACTTCATTCATTCCATAATCATGGTAAGCAAGATACAGTTCTCTATCCCATTTCCAAAATAGCCTGTGGATACAGCAAGTTATAATTCCAGTGATCACTTTAGTCCCATAATTCCATCATCACACAAGATACAGGATGCACTGGGGACAAGCAACAGTCCTCAGTCTGAGAATGGAGGTGGTCTATATGTCTTCAGGCTTAGCAAGCAACAGAAAGGAGACTATTACATCATCAATTCACTATCAACCCACAAACAACTCATTCTCCTCAAAGACTCATGAGCCGAATCAAAGACATCAAAACTTTCCTGGGTGTAAGCTGCTACTAGGACTGAGCAGCTAATTCTGTCCCATTTCGGCCTCTTTGGAACTCAAAGGTCTGCTCCATCCTGTTTTATGCAGATTTTCTAAAAGAATGCATGAAAGCCACACATTTAAATTGTACTCACTTTATACGTAAAGTACCGTATGTACTTTTAGCATAAGATTTGCACTTCTCAATGCTTTCAGTGTACACATCCATAAAATGAAAAATTATGTGCCTCTTTTGCATAAAATATGCATTTTGCACTCACTTTTTCCACACCAAAACTTTACTGCAAAAGCCAGAAAAGTACAGATTCTGGTGGGAGTTGCTGCCCAAGGCATAAGAAACCTCGAGAACATTGGGTCAACCCACTGCAAAAAGGAGACCAAAAGCATTCCTCTCCCAATCCCAATCTGCAAGTAGGGTTTTGTTTGCCCTGATCCTACAAACCACCCAAGTCCTTCCTTCCCTTTCCATGCTACAAGGACAGATGAAGGCAGTGCAATAGGGGGTATCTTTGCCAATGTGGACTAGGACTACCATTCCCAGAATCCCTGGTGGACCAGTGGTGCTGCACATGCCATGCCTACCAAGGAGAAGGCATGGGAGTTCATCCTCAGTGCCACCAAAGGCTCTTAGGAAGTCCTTATCTAAAGAGCTCACCTGAAGGCCCTTAGGGAAAACAGCTTCCATGGGGAACTTCCAGCATCATCCAATTGAAGCTTTTCCTCCCTAAGGGGCAATTGCCACGAGGGAGGGGGGTTCATGGAGAGTACACCTAAGGATGGAATCATTAAGCCTCCCCACCCCATGCAGTTCTAATGAAAATCAGACACCTCTTTATACCACATTCAGTACTAATTATTTTTTATTGAAAAAACAAACCTGGGTGCTACATATTTAATGCCTGGATAGCTCAATTGGTTACAGTGTTGTGCTACTAATACCAAGGTTGTAGGTTCAATCCCTATCTGGGACTGCTGCATCTTCCTGCATTTCAGGGGGGTGGACTAGATGATCCTCAGAATCCCTTCTACAACTCTACAATTTTAGGATTCTATGTAATTAGGTCCTAAGTATCTGCCTCGGTGAGATTTGTGTAGAAATTGTCCCCAGACTGGTGAGCCTGAGCTTACTTTTTGGTGCTTCATATTCAGTTGGCTTCATATACTCTGCAGAAGTGCCAATTGTGGATACACAAAACATTAGTCTGAGTAGACTTTGGCAGCAGCAACAGAGGCTCTGGTGGCCTTCATGCGATGAGTCACATGTGATGAGCCGCTTCCCACACACAGCCCACCCCAGGCAGCACTTTCCGTGATTGTTCGTGAGTTTTCAACTAGGTCATTTCTGACTCTTTAGACAGAACCTATGATTGTGGAGGAAAATAAATGCAAACTAAACAGGCACTTCTAGGGTCATTTATTACAATGTGCTTGAGCGGGACAGTCCATTGCTATCCCGGCTACTATCAGACACCTTGCTTCCAAGGACCAGAGCGCTTTAAAAAATCACAAGCTTTGCAGACATTTGAAATGCCTGGAATCTGTTTTTCCATGCTTTCCCTAAACATTTGACTGGTGGTATATGGGGACTCCCCCACCCCAATTGTCTTGGAAAGCTAGAGGGGTCTCATGGGTGGAACAGGGGGTTAGGACTAGGGAACCCAGGTTTAAATCCCTGCTCAGCTACCAAGCTGAATGGTGGCCTTGTGGTATTTACTATCTTCTAGCCTACCTCACAGGATCGTTTTGAGGATCAAGTGGTGAGCATGCATGCTTCCTCATTGGAGGAAGGCAGGATAAAACTATAATAAATGCAAATGCCTTGGGTGGTATTTTGCCATGTTGTTTTTGCCATGCGTTTCCGTGTGCTGCGCTGGTGCTGGCTCGCCAGCTGCAGCTTCATCACGCTGGCCATGTGACCCGGAAGTGTCTTCGGACGGTGCCGGCTCACGGCCTCTTGAGCGAGATGAGCACGCAACCCTAGAGTCGGACACGACTGGCCCCTACGGGCAGGGGTACCTTTACCTTTACATGTACAGAATAGGATCTGCTGGGACTCTCTTCTCTCCCCAATCTGCCCCATAAATCTTCTCTAGAGGGTTCAGGGAAAACCCCAAGCCCCATGTGTTGGACATATGAGCCAGATTAGCCGGGGGTGGTTCTTGCCCAACCCATGAGTCCTACAGCCGTAAGGAGTAGGTTAAGGGAATCTCCCTTCACTGTCTTGGTGCCTCTTAAGTGCTCACCAAACAGCTTACGTGCATTTCTCCCTTTGCAATGCAATCCTGCTGCTGAGACCAACCTAAGACATCCATCCATCCAGGTTTAAGATCCCTCCACCTGTCACTAAGTGTCTGAGTAAGGAGTATGGAAGATGTAGGGATAGACAGATATGTCCATTTCAGTTTCTCAGATTATGTTTCCTCAGTCTCAAATTCAACCTGCCCTGTTTCTGCATCAGTTTGTGGACTTTTTTTAATGTAGACCACATGAAAATCAGCTTGCATTTTCAATCAGTTTTTATTATCTGCCTTTTTGCATGCAATTTCCCCTTATACACAGCATTTTTGTCCATTATTTTCACAAATATATGAACTGTATGGTTTTTTGTTTCCAACTTTTTATGGGAGAACTGCATATTATCACAATATTCAGAGAAGTGCAAAATTTCAGAAGAAACCACATTTTGTTACATGTATTGGTCTGAGGATTGCAAATTAGGTATGTTTGCATTAAAATGTAGACAACAAATTCACACACACACACACCCCAGTCCCTAAGAGTAGGTGAAAAATCTTACTCAGCACTTACATAACTAGCTGCTTCTACATTGGGACTTAATGGGTGGATGGTGTCAAGTCTGCCGACAAAAGATAACCAGCCGAGGGCAGAGAGGCTATGCTGCTTCCAGCCTGCACTTGTGTACATTGCATGAGTGCATGTATGCCTAAGTGCCCTGCTCCCATCTGGGGCCAGAGCCAAAGCAGCCACTGCAAATTCTTCCTGGTCAAGCCAAGTGAGTGGCAATGAGCTAGTACAAGAATGAAAGACACATAGTAGCAGGGGCAGACTTTGGTAATCTTCCATAATATGGTGCCCTGTGCGAGCCCAAAATTTGGCACTCCCAAATGGATCTTCTCAATTATGGGTCTTCTCAATTTTGCGCCCTCTCGGTTCGGCACCCTGTGCAGGGGAACCACCCACATACCCCTAAATCCAATGCTGACAAAAATTTAAAGAATTTTATTCCCCCAGATTTGTTCAAAGAGAAGAAATGTGAAAGCCTTTTAGTATTTCCAATGATGTATCTGATTAACTTGCACATGGAAAAATAAATTATGGTAAGAGTTTTTTGTGTGTGCAGATATTATAACTAATTCTCTGGATGCACTGACATGGAAGAAATAATAATTAGCTGAACTAAACTCTGAATTCATATGTCTTTTGTGCATGATTCCGGCATGAAGAAAATTTGACAGCGCATTGTGTAAATTTTGACAAGCATGAAAAAGCCATTTCTACCTGTTTTTTCTTTTGTTTTATTAGCTTTGAAAATTATATCCTATACACACTTGTGATGTGCCATTACGTATTAGGATAAGTATTAGAAGGAAAGAGGGGGGAGAAGAGAAGAAACTAGAGGAGCTGGAAATAAAAAGGTTACAGGACTCGAGGCAAGAGACGCACATCATATAATGCAGTCAGATGGAGGTGTGAAGAGGAAGTGGCCAATTTGAGAGATATTTCAGGCTGACATTTATCTCTGCTGTGCTCAAGGATAGCAAAAAAAGAGGATGTCTTCGCAAATTCATTGTATTTGAAACTTATTAGGATTCACACTCAAATCACACAAAAACAGCTTGTTGTTCTTATTCCTTCATGCATTATATGACACACATCTTTAAATCAAAATCGTGTTCTAGGAAGTCCTGACCTAAAATTGAAAAAGCTGGCAGCATCACTGAATTAATAAGCATCCCCCTTTATCTAGCTTCCCCAATATTCATGGATCTGTTGAATGCCTACAAAATTTACAGCAAAATCACTAAAAAAATCTTTATGTTTTTATGTATTAATAAAGACATCCCTATCCCACTTTTCTAGTGCCACTCAGGGAGGCCCACAACAATTTAAAATCATAAAATCAGAATGCGATAAAATATATATTAAAGTACAGTAAAAATACGACATTAAAAATACAGCAGGCATAAGAGATAAACTGGTTTTCACAGCAGACAGAGAACAGGCAAAAACCTATCAAAATAAAAATGCCTTAACCAACCAATGATAAAGACTAATAGTGCCACACAGGGAATGGTGTTCCACCATTTTGGTGGTCAACATCTGGCACTTTAATATATGTTTCCATAACCTGGAATGTATGTGAGAAAGTGACAAAAATTGGGGGACTGTCATGAGGAATTCCTGCACTTCAAAATTTATGGTCATGACACTCTAACAAACTCCCCATCTGGTAACTTTAGGTCCTCAGTTAAGATGGAGAGGCACTGCCTGATAAGCATTACAAGTCCCAGCAGACACCTAGATGTATGCCTAAGTGTATGGTCTAGTGATAAATCCCAGAAAGAAATGGTTGAACTCTGAATAAACCAAGTTCCTGATCTCTGAGAAGCCCTACAACACAGTCAATTACATAGTCTGTGGTACCCAGAAAGCCCTTTGTAGTAACATAACTCAGACCATATCACAGAATTGATTGATCAAGATATTTATTGAAAGAGCGCCATGGACAACATTTGAAATTTACACTGAATTTTGCAGTAGATTTCTCCACTCAAGTAATATGCACAAAAATGCATATATTGGTGAGAATTAAATACAAAAATTCATTGTTTTAAATACATTATTTGCAATAATGTGTCTTTTAGGATAAATTTGCACTAAATTGCTAATTTCTTGAGTACTTTTGAAAACAGAACTTGCAAACTGATGTGGAAATACAAAGAAATAAATTTGCTTGGAAAGAATTGAAACTGAGAGAAACAAAAAGTGGCATATTCACTTATCGAAAAAGACTTGAAGCAGAGGAACCTGCTGAGTATTTATCAAATGAAAATAAACTTTAATTAATGATGCATCCGACTCTTTCAAGCACCTACATATATTTTATGCCTGGCATTTATATATTGAATTTAAGTGCTCAAATTGTTTCACGTATGTTATCCCAGTAACCCTTATAACAGCCCTATCAGGTAGGCAAATATTCTTCCTATGTTACAGAAAGGGGCAGGGTTGAGTTTGGCAAGATAGTGGAATGCCCTTTTTCTGAGAAGCAATTACTGAAAGGGCACTGCATACATTTCAATCAGAATATATTTTTTGTTCAATTTCCCTCTCTTTTCCTTTTGAGATGACTTTCAGTGGACCTTCATTTCTGAGTAACTTTGAACTGATTGGATTCTCCATTCCAAGTTGAACCAGTGATATTTTATTATCTAATTATATAGTGCAGCATATCAGAAGATTTCCCCACACACACCACTTCATTATGTCAGACCTCCTTATGACTCTAATCAGATACTCAATAGTTCAGGTCTTTAAAGAATCCTGTTTGATTGGGACCGTTCACCACTTGAAAGATGTCTGTAGGGTGTTTTTCTTTTTACTTATACTGGCTGCAATCCTATGCATATTTATCTAGAAGTAGGTCCCATTGAACTGATTGAAATTTACCTCTGGGGATTACATAGGATTATATTCTATATGGTCTGTACAGTCCTGCTGAGTTTCTTTATCATGCAGCCTGCATCAAAACAGGTATGCAATGTGCCATGAATATTCTGTTACACTTATATTCTTTTTTTTTTCTTTTTTCTTTTCTTTCTTTCTTTCTTTCTTTCTTTCTTTTTTTTCTTTTTTTTGTTTTTGTTAATACTGTGGAATTGAAGGCACCATGGATGGCACAAATCAAAATCCAAAAATCACCATGATCTCAATGAAAAGCATAGGGCACTATCCAGCCAAAGTAAAAACATTTCAGTCTCGTTGGTTTCAAGAGAGAGGCTTAGGCCAGAGGAGTGACAGGACTGCGCACACCAAGAAATGATTATTGAAAATGTGAAATGAGTGTGGCCGAAGAGAGACAGTATGGTGCTGGACCAAAACCCGGAGACTGAGGTTCAAATATCTGCTCAGCTATGAAACTCAGTGAGTGACCTTAGGCCAGTCGTAGGCCTAACCTACCTCATAGAGTTTTTTATGAGGGAAGAAGAGAACCCTGGGCACTCTTTGGAAGAAAGGTGAGATATAAATAAGATAGATAAAATAAGTATAAATGCAGAAACAATAAACTATACTGTGTAACCCAGTCTTACCCATATTTTATTCTCAAAGGACTGTTACAATAGTCCAGGCTCAAAGCAATCAGGATGGAGTTTTCTAAAAAGGCCCGAGCTTGAAGTGCATTTGGCTAAGGATTTAAATAAGTCACTGCAGCAAAGATAGAACAGCCATCTTGGGAGTCCACAGACATGAGTTTAATACTTAACATTTATATAGTTCATTTTTCAAGTGTTCAGAGTGCTTTGCATACATCTCAGTAATTATTGCAGCTGTGCTGTAGAGTCCTTATGTCCAAAGCTAGCAATTTCTTTGGAGAATTGGAAACTTGCCTACATGCTCATGGAAACAGACCCACTATCAGGCATCCGCAACACATCGTCTCTCAAGACAGATGATATATATAAAAAAACCCCAACTGTATTTCAAACTCAGCCAAAACCAGTCAACACATAAAATCAAGCAACTCTGTGGAGAGTGATATCAAATTAATAGTAACAAGATGTCAGTTCATAGTCAAGGGGCTTCTTAAAATGATTAAATGCAGGCAAAGAAGAAAAAAATATTTTGCACTCTGAACTAAGTATATTGTTTTGAGTTTGTTAGACTCCCCTAAATTCCAGGGTCCAGTAGATGCTAGAATTTAATTAAGGCTTGGGGTATCAAAAGCTTTGAATCCAGAGCTGTGCCTATGTAGGAGGCAAGACCCTCTTGGAGTGTAATGCTGGAAACCCCTCCATCATAAGCTCAGGTTGTATATCTGTGTAAATAAACCATACATCATAAAGATACCACAGTTTCCACTGTATGTCATTTCCAAAAGGAAACATTGACCCTGGGTAAGCACAGCTAGAACCCCTTGAATCTCACACCACTTGAAGTCTGGGGTTGCATGTAATAAACTCGCTGTTTATTAATATCAAGCTTCCTATAATATTAGCAAACAGACTAGTATTTCAAAAGCGCTCAAGCCCTGATTACTGAAAAAGCTGTTGCTTGTGTCCAATTACTCACACCATGAATTTGAAAATGTGGTGGACTGTGATTATCCTGTCAGGGTGTGATAATGGCATTTTGTCACTTTCTCACATACATTCCAGGTTATGGAGCCATATATTAAAACTTCAGATACTGACCTCCTTTCATTAGCTGTTGATATTACATTGACCAGAGATTGTTGCCGCAAATGGAAGTTTGTATCTTCTTTAAAGCAGTTCATGTGTTCATACAGATCAGGATTGTGAAAATACTAGTTTTGACTGGTCTACAAAGCCTTGGCCTTTTATAGTTTAGAGATTAAGTACGTAAGAATTTACAAATCTAATGAGACATTGCTGGGTCAGGGTGAGGGCCATAGCTCAGTGGTAAAGACCCTGAGCTGCATGCAGAAGATGCCAGGTTCAATCCTCTCAGAGAGAGGTTTGGGAATTTTTCACCACCTGAGTTCTGTCACATTTCAACCCTTTAGCCCTACTGAGGCGTTATGAAAGCATGCAAGCTATCATGTGAGGAGGTCCTCAGGGATGAGGGACAGGTGATGCTTCCACCCCTCCTTGTCCACTTTCATTGCTTTTCAAAAGGTAGAAGGCAAATCTCTGTAGCAGAAAGCCGCTTGTATCTATCTGTGGAGGCTCACCATACATTTTGGAACCCTGGGAAATCACAATTCCAAAATGTACAGGAAAGGTGGGGCTTGGGTGATAGCTTACACGTTTTCCCAATGCCTAAATCAATCAACATCCATCGTTCTGGTGAGAAGTTTCTTGTAGGGATCTATGCAATTCCTATGACACCAAAAACATCCATTTCAGTGACAGAGCAGAAATCAGGTAATCACCAACAAATGCAAGGCATATGGATATCCCTTATCAGCACTGTGGTTTGTAGAGGGTCCAGAGCCTCCTGCTGTATTGATAAGACCTCAAACAGAGATAAAGGGAGAAAAAAATAAAAGAAGTGTTCAAACTGAGTCTTTATGTAGACTACAGTGCTCTGATTATAATGGATCCATTAAATCTGATTAAAGCATTCAAAACAGAACTGACATAATAGGGTCAAATGCGGGGTTCAGAATTAAGAAAAGGAAGGCAGAAATAATGAGTATGCACTTTCAAATTAAAAAGAAGAAAATTCCTTAAAATTACTTTTGATCCCCTTAGCGTTAGAAATCAGTATGACAGGGATGTGATTATCAGAAAAAGAAACACAAATCTATATAAAAGTTTTGAAAAATTGCGCAGTACAGTAAAAGCTCAAGTAAAAAATGGCAGGCGCTACATTTATTCCTAGATGCAGTTCAGAGGATAGGGACAGTGATGACGCCACAGACTTTGTGCTCCAGACACTGCCGATAAAAACAGAGTCAATGGAGGGTTAGGGTAAATGACTCATTATGTATTTGTTCTGAGTCAACAAGAAACACAGAATTATAGAAGCAATCCTGCAAGGGGGCCAAAAAAAGAGAAAGATGTTTAGAGGTGCCAAGCATTAAGTTGCATATGAATGCCTCACCTCAGCAGGATTGAATTCCCTGCTGGTGAGTGGAGGGTACAAGCCTGCTGGCTGCAGGGCACGCCTTTCCAAGCGCCTCTCCCACAGGGAAGGTGCATGCAAAGCAACACCCATGCCCTGGAGTGGCTGGATGCAGAGGAGGGGTGGGAGGCTTTCAGGGGAAGGCGGCTCAGAGTCGGGGAATTGGTGGAGGGGTGGAGATGAGGGACCAGAGGGAGAAGAGAAAGCAGACTGGGAGGTGGTGGTTTCGGAAGCTGAAGAGGAAGGCAACTTCATTCATTTATTCATTGTGTTTATATCCCACTTTTTCTCCAAGGAGCTCAAGGCAGCAAATATATATTGCCCCTCCCATTTTATCCTTCCAACAGCCTGGTGAGGTAGGTTAGGCTGGGCTCAAGGTCACCCAGCTTCATCTCTGAGAGGAGATTTGAATCTTGGCTTCCCCAGTCTTTGTTGGCATGCCAACCACTACAGAAGGTCATGTCCCTACACTTTTTCCAAAGCAAACTTGTGAGATAGGACAGTTTACAGATGATCAATAAAGGCTGAGAGACTGCAACTGCATGAAGGGACCCAAGGGGTTTATTGATGAGGGGACCCCAAGAGGTTTATAAGCTTTCTACACACACAATGGCAATGCACAATCAGTTGGTCCAGAGTTGTAACAACTAAGCAGAACATATGCCTTCTTATTAAATGTTACCTTTAAGTATGTGGGCATCAATTTTTACATGCTTCAGTTTGTTTTTAAACTAACACCAGTCATTTCATGTGGCTGACAGCTGGGAATGAAAGTGAGTTTTTTATTTTCTTCTAGTTCTGCTATAATGTGCTTTCAGCTACAAGCTCTAAATTGCTTTTCTTTCTCTATTTTCAGACAGATGATCACAAAGTAAGAAAACAATGAGAGAAATCTACTGAAAGGAGCACCATAAAACAACAAAATATACAAAGTAAGAGATGTTGTTAAACAATTGTTTCTTAGCATGATTTGATCCAAATGGGGCCTGATACCTGAGCAGTAGCAAATGGCTGTGGCAGATAATCAACCCATCTTAACAAATTCAAAAGCATGATAATGGTATCTTAAACCAGGGCTGAGATGTTGTTGACCCTTCAGATGGTTTTGGTTTGGCCATGCTGGCTGGGGCAATGTGAAAGGGCCCCAGGTTCCCTATCTCCCCACCTAAAATAAAGGCCACAATTCTATACCTGGTTGAACGTTCTATAGAACTCAAAATGCCTTACTTCCAAGTTGGCTTGTATAGGATTGCATTCTAAATCCTCAGATATTAAAGTGCTTCAAATCAGAAGTTGTTAAAACAAAACGAAAATTGCAAAGGGAGCATCTCTCAACAGATGAACCTCCACATTTCTTGAGATCTTTAGGGGAAGACTTGAAGCATTCCTCCATGCTCTGAGAAGTGTCTTCCTCCTTTCTCCTTGTACCCAGTGCTTTCTGGATTTCCGTTTCCATTGAACTCCCAATTTTGCCTCATTATTTAGAAAAAGCTTTGTTGTTTCTGCCAGAAACAATGTCTTCTTTAAATGGTTTGGAGCTTTTCTTCAAGGGTTCAGCAGTTGTACTATTTGCTTTTGATATTGTTTGCAAGATTTTATGTTTATGCAACTGCCCAAAGTTATAAAGGCTTACCCCTAGGAATGCAATTCACAAATATAATAAATATTGTTGTCATTGCACAAAACATTGTGTACCTACAGGCAGCGGCATAGCTAGCCACTTGGGTGCCTGGTGTGGGGTGGGGCGAGACACCCATGGGGGTGGGGTGATCCATGCCCATGGGGGCAGGGTGATCTGCCTGTGGAGGCAGGGCGAGCCTTTCTGATGCTTGGAGCCTCTCCGCTGCCTCCCCCTCAGCTCTAGGGTGGCTGAGGGAGAGGCAGTAGGCAGACGCAAGTCCCACGCTGCCGTTTCAGGCAGTGCGAAACCTGCAGACGCCTAAGCCACCACGTCACTCCTAAAAAGTTTTGTGTGCCCAATTTTGGTTTTTTTAAAAAAAACACACCACATTTTGTCACCCACCCCCTCAATGATGACACCTGGGGGCGGACCGCACCCCTTGCACCCTTCCTCCGCCACTGCCTACAGGGTAGTAATGTCCCCATTGTAACCAATTCTGTTGACGTATTTGCCACAATCTCGGCACAGCATTCTGCTGGACCATTCTATTTTGTTGAATTTCTATTGAGATGTGCTGATAGAATGCATGTAAAGAAGGTGCAAGGAAAATGAAACTGCAACTGAGAAAAGCATTGGGCAATGGCTTCATTTTGGTATAATATTAAACCAAGACTTAGCTTTGCAAGAACAAACTGCACAGAGCCTCGGGCTCATTTGCCCCCTTCTCCATCCTCCAGCACAACGGCAAGGAGTTTGGAAGCTTTTGATTCCATCTTAGATTAATTGCAGGTTAGTGTCGACACCTCAACTCAGTTTTACTGTTGTCAACATTAACAAGAAACGCTAACATGCTTTCAGGGCGTGAGGGGTGGAAAGCATGACCACTCTTGCCACCTCATGAAAAAAGAGACAGTGAATGGGGGGAGGATTCAGGAGGTTTGTGGGTACTCATCATCATCAAACCTTTTATTGGCATCACATACAAACATCCATAGCAAATCAATACAGAATTCCCGCCTTCCCAGTGACACAAAACATTTGTCAAATGAAAGAGGCCAAGCAGTCTAACATTACATCTCTATGTCTTCAGGGAGATCAGATGTCTGCAATGTGTTTTGACGACAAAAAACCAGATAAAGATATTTAGCCACTAACTAGGTGAGCTCCTGATTATTCCCCAATAATAGAAAATGTATGACCTCTAACTCTGGTTTCCATTTGGGGATGCAGAGTTGATCTAGGAACTGCTGGCAGAGATCAACATATAATTTACATTTAAGAACCATATGTGTAAGAGTTTCCACCTGATGGTCTTCACATGGGCAAATTCTTTCTCCTTCCACCATTCCCGAGAACCTTGTGGGTACTAGGGGAACTCCATAAGGGCACTATCTCACCCATGAGCACCATATTGGCAAACCTGGGTTTAGAATTAGGGTGACGTACTAAATGGAGAAGGCAGAGAGAGCCATGCACTTGCCAAATTGTATTTCTATAAAGCTGAAACATTATTTCATATTACACCAGAGCACAGCCATAGAGTAATTAATTTGCAGCCCAGTCCTAGTCATATCTACTCCCAGATACACAGGTACAGAGCTTTACCATTAAAGAGTGTAATTATGAAGCCACATTGAAGCACGAGTGTTGAGTCTTATCAGAAAGTGCAAGCTGAATGCTTTCATTGTTACAGCTGGTACAGAAATTAATAGACCTGAGTAATCCATGGGTTTAATTAAGTATTGGACAATATAGTTATGTGCACAAAAGTGTTTGCTTCTAAAAGTATTGCAAGGAGAGTTCCTTATATGTGCAGGGTTTCCTACCCATATTCCCAGTAGCCGCCCCCTTGTTATTAGGGGATTACTTCCCCATGGCCATTGCCGCAGAACTGATGAGATAGCTACATCACCATGATGATACATGTTTTGTCCTTTGAGAAAGATTCTTTGGGTCTTCTTTTGTTGTGTTTCCCACCTCCATTTCAGGTCATTTTGCCCTATTTGGCAGCTTTAGTTGGAAGAATAATAGCACAGTACACAACAGTATTCAGAAATATTCAGATGATACTATTGTAAGGTATGTACAATATTGTTCTAAAAATGAGAGAACTGCTGTAAATTGATTCCCTAATACTGCAAGTCAATTTAAAGACTTCTCTGAAATGACTTGTAACATCAGGAAGTTCAGTTCTCAGAAGGAAATAAAATAAAATTAGCTTCCCAAATCTCACATGGAAGCAAAAACTAAGTGCTATGAGTGACAAAGAAAAACCCTTTGAGGTTTTTTAATGAAATAATAGGTGGGAATAATGCATTGTGACTGAAGTTTAAATTAATGTGAATAAGTTCTAAGTGAATAAGTTCACCTGTTACTCATTCCAGAATTGTATAAACATGGGTCATCTTCAATGAAGTTGTTTGATGCTTGTTATATATTGCCTTCCTATTGTATGTTTTCAGGCACGTATCTTTTTAGTCACTGGATGCCAGCAATTGCAGAGCTTTTAGCAACAAGCAGCCAATGATTAATATTGAATGTACAGATTGACACTAACGAAATGTTAGTGTTGTACACCAAACTGTGGAACTACAGCTCCTTAATTTTTAAATACACTCAGTCCAACTTGGGGCACATTTGTAAGAAAAGTTTCATTTGACTCTGGCTTGATTTAAGTTATTAGTGTTGTGCTTTCTCACAAGAGATGGCATGCAGTTTCCTGGCTTTGAAATCCCTCCTCTGCACATCCCCATGTGTTCCCAGCATTTCCTGTTTGCAGCCAGAACTGTGTCTGTCAAGTCTTTGTCAAAATATGTTTGTTCTCCACAACAGCCGAATCCCCAGTGGGCAGTAGCCAGTTATGTGCAGCCAGTAAGTCTCTATGAAGGAAAATACAATGAAGGTTGGACAGGAAATTCAAAAGACACAAACATAGTATGCTTCTGATATTTTCAGCTTTGGGGACTTCTAGGTAGAACCAAGATCCTTGGGGGGAAATGGACAACCAACCATGGTTTTGAAGTATTTACACAGAACTTGACTGATAAATTAAAACATAAGTCTACAGAACCTCAGCTTTCATCTGCATGCAGTGTTTTTGAAGAGAAGCAGAGAGATCCTATTTAGATGCCAGTCTTAGGTGGATGGAGGAAAGGAAAAATAATTTCTGCAAAAGAGAAGAAGTAAGGTTGCATTGCAGTTTGATGCCTATATTCTGCCCTGACTCAACAGTTCCTTGTTCCATGTGTGGTTTGCCCCTAAATGGCAGCCTTTTCACTTCAGCAATGATACAGGGTGATTAACTCACAAAGGATGCATGGGCAGACCTTGTGTAATGTTTAAGTAAATGAAGAAATGTCAGCTCATGTGTTATTCAACACGCACATCAAGTGAAGCTTTTCAGAATCACAAATGCATAAAGATGTTTTTTTAAAGGTTTAAATTAGCCATCTAAAAATACAATTGAAATCTCCTAGTTAGTATTATATACCCCCACACACCCCGACAAAGACATTTTTGAGCTGTGACAATTTCAAAGGGCAGTCCTTTGGTTTAGTCTCCTTTGGGTAACAAAGTGTTGGTACCTCTGGGAGATGTGTTTTTGTTACACACATACAGCACACATTAGGCACTCCAGCAACAAGCGGCAGATCCTTGGAGAGCAACCTGAGCATCACTTTCTCTTATGGTGGAACTGCCAATTCCAGTCAACTACAGCTAGCAACTATTAGTGCCTCTCCCCTCCTTCTCAAAATGCACATTCTGGCTTTCTATTTGTGTATTTTGAAGGCTGAGGCCCTAGCTTTGCAGATGAAGCACCAATTATCCACAACCATGAAGAAAACTTAATATTATTTTGTTAAGGCTTTGACTGCTCCTTCACAGTAATCAGATAAGTCAAACTCAGAAGAATATACCAGGGAATGAGGAGTGTGTTGTTAGTGCACGTGTACACACACTCTCCCTCTGCCTACAAGGAAATGTCATGAGAAGAAAAGTCAACTCTGAAGAAAAGTCAACTCTGAGGAAGGAAAGTGATAGGAGACAATGGAACTAAGGCATTTCTGAAGTTAAAGAAATTAATTCCAAAAGGTATCAAGAGATATTCAGCCCTTTTGATAAGACTAAAAACTACATTTCAAAAGGCCCAAACTTTTTATTCTTTCTTTGCCAGATTATGATTATGTAATCAAGCTAACAGACCCAGGAAGACTTCTGACAGTGTGATTCAAGATCAAACATGTTCCAGATAATTAGTGAGGCACATACATTATTCTTTTATACTTATAATGTATTTGATGAAGGAAGAAATTAAAAATGGATGAGTGGGGCTTTTGTGGGGGTGATGACACTTTGATCTGTTTTGTATCCAAGTCCAGTTAAAAAGTATTCTATTAACTTTAAGTTCCATTTTGATGTAAAAATACTAATAATATCATTTTTCATTAAAAATATATCTTGAAAGCATAATTGACTTCTCATGGATTTAGAACTTGTGTTAAAGTTCAGGAGCTTTAAGCTTTAAGGATTTAACCATATTTTCATCCCAACATACTTAAAATACACACAGCTCTGTTCTTTTTGTTTTTCATTTTGTAATAGTGTTTGGAATCTGACATTTCAAGAGTAAAGAAAGCAAAGTTGCTTTACGTTTCGCTACAGGAAAGATTTAAAAAAATTAGAAAAAGTTTTTAAAAATAAATGTGGGAGGAATACACACACACACACACACACAGAGATATATAAATATATATATAGACTGTGTATTTCAGGGGAGGAAAAGCTATGACCTTCCAGGTGTTGTAGGACTCCAACTCTCATCAGTTTTGCAAGCATGACTATTGGTCAAGTATGATGGGCATTGTAGCCTAGCAATACTTGGAGGGCCACAGGTTTCCCATCCCTGGTATATCTGATTCTTTACACTACTGATAATAAATAGCTGAAATTACATTACTGATCTATTTCATTACTTTCTGACCTTCAAGAAAAATACTGTCATTTTATTGCTCCTCCTCCCAAAATTGTATTCTTAGTGACTTGCGATCTTGGCCAAGGGGGATTCTTTCCACAGTATTAGACTGCTAGCAGTTGGTCAATAAACTAGACCCTAGTTATGTAATATCCATGTTAAATCCCAGTGGAGCATTGCTGTAACTGTTTTTACCTCAAGGAGGTGTGCAGAGTCAGATATTTTGTTTTGTTTTTTCATGTTCTCACAAATGACTGTTGATATTGGTTCTACCCTACTGCTGAAACCATTGTTTTTTGGCTATAGGAAGGACATTTCCCTAA
This sequence comes from Podarcis liolepis, assembly GCF_965112155.1. Lineage (NCBI taxonomy): Eukaryota > Metazoa > Chordata > Lepidosauria > Squamata > Lacertidae > Podarcis > Podarcis liolepis. Next base: position 37,894,298 of record NC_139560.1, read on the forward strand.
GGGAAACATGAAGGCTGAAAGTTATAATCAAAGAAATCCTGAAACATGAGAAAGAGAAGTGATATTTGGAAAAGTAGGTGGGTGGGTGGGTGGGTGGTGGTGGGTCTGTTAAGTTTAGGACTCAATTTTTACTCAAAAGTAGCCATGCACTCCATTGTTAAAATGCAGGTGATCCTGCTAAAGGTTCTTAAGATGCAAAATGTGACTGACAAAAATCCATTTTTGCACCTTACCAACCAAAAACTTTCATAGGAGCATGTATAAAATAAAATGGTGATAATGTATGGCCTGCTTCCTGTGTAACCTTTGTGCTACAGAAGAAAAGGATTCCATTTTATAACACATACTTTATGCTAAAGGGAAATATAAAGATTTCAAAATGTTGAAGTTATCTTTGTCTATGGTGATTTAAAGTTCATCCTCTCTTTCATAACAAGGAAAAAGAAATATTTGCAATATTTAGCTTTGTTCTTTATGCTATTGAAATAAAACAATTTTTGGATTTTAAAAAATGATTAATTTTCAAGTATAATGAATATGACTTTGGCACAGTCCCAAATTAGAAAAAGATAAAGATAAAGTAGTGTCTACTCTGGAGACATTCTAGGTGTGCAGAAGTATATAAGGTTCTGAATTTAAAGAAAAATCTATCTTAGGTATGCAGACATCCTAGATAGGCTGTACATAAATACATAACCTGGTGAATTAAAAGAAAATGCTGTTTTAATGGTATGCAGAAGTCCTAGGTATCCTAGTACATAGTACATCTGGGAAATAAATGACATTTTTTTAAAAAAATGCTTAAAGAATGTTGATAGTACTTGCACCTACAGAAAGGGGATAGGGTGACAAAAGGGTCTAAAGCAGCCTTTCTCAACCTGTGGGTCCCCAGATGTTGTTGACTCCCATCACCCCTAGCTAGCGAGGCCAGAGCTCAAGGATGATGGGAGTTGTACTCCAACAACATCTGGGGACTCACAGATTGAGAACCGCTGCTCTAAAGAAACCTGATGTTAGGCAGACTGCATTTATTCACGTGTACAAAGAGGCACCCACCCCTAGCAATGCATGGCTTCCCTCAGCTTTGGCCCTGATAACTACAGGTTAAGTCTTGGCATTTAAGCTGAGGAACATGTGCCCAGGCTTTTTCAGAGCAGATGACAATGCCTAACATAACCCTGGAGTGCAGCAGTGACCCAGACACACAGAGAATGAAGGGCCAAAGGAAGTACCAGCCCCAAACACCATGACTGACCCCCAAATGCTTGATCCTGAAATGCTTGAGAGCCATCCCCAAGCCTGAAGTCCCTGACCCAAAGATATCAGGTCCAACAACATATTCATCTCCAAGAACCTTTCGCTCCATCATCCCAGTGCACCAACACAGGCCACATGCCTGGCATGAGCAGCCACATAGCTGCCCCTTTAACTGCCCCAAAATCCTGTGTAAGCCTGAGAAGTGTAGTCAAGTTCAGAGATCATAAAGGGCTCAGTTGGAAAGAAGTTATTGTTGCAACAAACTGTCTGCTTGTTAGGCTCTGTCCAGGGTCCTGGATAACCTGCTAGTAGTCTCCCATGACTTCATGGCTTGTGTCTTTCCTGCTTGTCCTCTCTTTGTGCTCCAGACTGCTTTCTGGATTTGTACCCTCCTGACCCACCTGTGGTCCTGCTTTGCAAAAACAGAATATGTAGGTTGGGGCTGGGCAAAACTGTGCATAATCCCACTGCACATTTGCACACTTGTTGCCCCTTGGCGCAAATGTGAAGCAGGCTAAAATGAGGCTATCAATCAAAGCAGATTGAGACAATAAATATTTGTATGCCAGTTGGGAGTAGAGGGAAATTGAGGTCAAAGGAAATTCATCTGCTCAAGTCTTAAACACCTCACAGAAACATTTTGGAGGGGATTATGGTACATTTTCCATCTCTAGAACTCTTAGTTAAAATACTTCCCTCCTCTATATAGCTAAAACATGTATGTCTGGGGTGGCAGTCCTTTAGCATTATATACACAGCAGAAGATCTCAAGAGGAGAGGGGAAATGTGGTCTTTATCTCTTCCCCATTCCTGAAACTCACCCCCTCCCCAAGAGACTCTGTTCCAGACTGCCTGGAGCCATGCACAGCCTGACGCCTTTTAGGGCATAGGAATACACTAACATTTTGTTACAGGTCCCACTGGTAGAATTATAATACTGGTCTCCCAGGGACTATGTAGGGGGTGAGATATATTGTTTGCCCTCCACTAGCCTGTAAACAGCACTGAAAATTTTATAAAAATGAAAAACAAAACACAACTTCCAACAGATTTATGTAATGTGGCTGCTACTCATGACTTCAGGATCAGATATCAGGATTATGAAGAAACAAATATGTTCAGAACAGTTAGTCTGTGCCTAGGAGCAGTTATGTGGCATCATTTTCGCTTTGATTGGACCCATCCTCATTAAATTACTAAATGAATGCATAGCATCATAATCCATTATTAGCAAATGAACATAACACAAATACGTTTTAATTAGCTCACCGAAAGATTAGAATATTTTAGTTACAGTGTAATTATTAGAGCTATGAATATGGAAAGCACACTGCAGGGAATTAAAGGGAAACCTTTTGGCAAAACATAAAGATCTAGAGTTGGGAATCTTTAGGGAATTAAGCCCTTTCCTGTTGGAGTTCAAGATTATTATTATTTCGTTTTTGTGTAGAAAATATCCAAAGTACCAAGCTGTCATGAGCCCCATAGCAGGCAGAAACTTGGGCTCCAATCATGATGAGAAAAGGCCAGCAAAGGCCTTGTAAAAGCCTGTCCACTAAAAGATCCTTGAACAGAGGTCCCAGAGACTGCACCCACTGAGCTCCTCAAAGGATGAAAACATCCTCACCTGGCGGCCCCTCACTGATCACCATCACAAGTCAGGAGCCAAGAGCAGATGGAGTGCCCTTTAAGTTCAGCATTCTCCAAGAGATGTGAGGTCCTTCCTGAGAGGGGTTTCCCAGATCAAGATCTAGAAAAGGCTTCACTTGAACTTCAAGCTTTGTTGGAGCAAGTTGCTTACTTGGCTTTTTCCATGGTCCCGGAGTCCCATCTTTATCTGTAGCTCCAAGAACTAACTTAGTTGGTCTTTAAGGTGCTACTGGAAGGAATTTTTTTATTTTGACTATGGCAGACCAACACGGCTACCTATCTGTAACTGTAGCTCCTTGAGTTGACCTGGTGTGTCCTGTAGGCTCCTGCTCTAGATCATGATGGAACACCAACACAAAAGGGATCCTCTTCTGGAACACAAAAAGTCACATGCGACCAAGATATTACTTAAATGTTTTAGTAAAGTACAGTTATTTAGTAAAGGTTGGGAAGTATGCAAATAACAAAATTGATTGAAACACATGGCTATGTTATAATAAGTTGTTTGTAGCTATGAGCTAAGCCTCAGTTAAGAATGAGGGAGGGAAGGGGAAAATAGGTAACTGAAACTGGAGGCCATTTTTTATCATGGGGGCTGGGGTTACTACTGGTAGCAGTGGCAACCAACTTTTTTCTCTTTCTCTCCCTCATCATTTAATCCCCACAACATTCCTGTAATATGAGTTAGGCGAAGAGTCCAAGGTCTCCCAATGAGCTTCATGGCTGAGTGGGCATTCATTGATTGATTGATTGATTGATTGATTGATTGAGTTTATATACTGCCCTATACCCAGAGGTCTGCACTGAGTCCCAGACAAGAGTGGGGGCACCAAAATTTGATGCATCTTTACACCCCACATGATGTTGTTCTGATATAGAAAGTATGGCCTGATTAGATCATAAAGAAGCATGAGAACAGTCCGGCCCTACCATGAGGCATAGGGAAGCAACCACCTCAGACAGCTGGTTTTCTGTGGGCAGCAAATTGCTAATTGAGTCATGTATTTGTGTTTTTACTACCAAGGAAGGGGAGAGGTGCTTGTAGAATTTTAAAACTCTCCTTGTTTATTATGCCCTATGACTTAGAATTGATGGGTGATTTTATGTTCTGCCTTAGGCTGCAATATGTTGTGGGCTGGCTCTAGCTAAAAGCACCGCTGTGCTTAGAACTGGAAGCAGGAAAACATAGCTATGGCGGAGAAGGACAGAAAGTAGCCAAAAAACAGAGCTGTGGTGCCCAGGAGGCTCTGGTAGTTTGCTTTCCCAACCTAGCATGATTCTCTGTTGAATTTGATTGAAGAACTCCCAGTTAGTGTGTGCAAGTATTGAGGGCATTAATTCCTTTCAGAGTAAAAGGATTACTGCTGAAGAAGGTATTCGAATAGTGACTCTAATATAATGTGCTAGACTCTCATAAAATTTACAATACTTGCTGAGTAATTAAACAGCACTGATCGCAGGAATTCTTTAATGAGCAGAGAGAGAAAGCACCATTTCATTTTGCAGCTTCATGGACATTTCTGCTAATAAGAAATTAGGATTCTGTAAACAGGCAGCTGGGTGCTGCCAATAACTGTTTTTAATGGTGAAGCTATTCCACTGCATCGCAGTTACATGAGGAATCTATTTACTTTTCCAATTTCCTCAAAATATTATCTTACATTTTTGCATATTTATGCAGTCAGTTTCTCTGAAAAAGAGTTCTCTTTGCAATGATTATGACAGGCAGCTTCAGCTGAGAATGCAAAGCAGACTCCCTAATAAAGAGCTTGAATACTTTTCTAGCCATCTGTTCTGGAGCAATCTGACTTCACCATGGCCTCATTTCATTGTGTTGTTGCTTAAGGGGACTCCACTGTAAATAATACCCAACAATTATTGAGGTTGTATGCATCTAGAGAAGAGATCAATGTGCTAACACTGTTTATGTTTACAAGTTTAAAGATTGAAGAACTGATATGTTATATTACAGATCTTCAAACCCCAAAATATTGGGGTACAATGCTCTCCATTTTGGATTTTAAAAAGCTTCTGTATTGTGAACACAGGTAACAAAACATCAATAAATAGATGTGCGTTTGTATAAAAGCCTGAAAACTATAATCCATTAAACGATTAATCTGGATTACTTGGATTTAAACTGGCTTTTATCTGCACTGTCTGAGTATGGCTTGAACTGGAATTCATTCACAGCAAACATACATGGAGATTTTCACTCTTGAGCAAGCAGGTACATCAATTTTAAGTTAACACACTGCATTTTGGGATGTAGTTTCTATGGGCAAAACATTCTAAGAAATAACTGAGGGTTCATCCCAGTAGCAGCTGTGAAGTCCTGGCTGGGTGCTACGATATCCAACAAGGGAATGCTAGAAACATCATTTGAATTACATATACTTCTCAAGAGGATCTCTCACATTAGCAACAACAAGCCAGCCATACAGTCTTCTTTGCTAAATCTCAGCGTTGTTGTTGTTGCTCATGTAAAAAATTATGTAGAAAAGCCAACAAAATTTCAGTAAGATGCTGTAAGCTTTGCTTCACATTTAAAAAAAATGATGTTTCATTTCCTTTACCTCTTTTTGGTACTGGACTTTCTCTATAGTGTCATTGGACGCTGCAATGTTTTGCTTTCCCATAGGAACCATCTTATCCTGCATGCTCCAAACAGATCTGTGGAAGTACTTTTAGTAGCCCCCCACAGAAAAAAAGCACAACCCATGTCAATGAAGAGTCCATTTTCAAATTCACAAATCTCAATTGAGCATGAGCTTGCTTGCACAAATATTTGAAGCTGAAAGGGGTCAAATTTGAGGATCACATATATGCTGATCTTATATGAGAAAAAGCAGCTGCTGTTCTAATGAGGACTAAAGCAATATATTGTATTCTGTATTTCTGGGGCTGACAAAACCATGCCCTAACATTTCGTAGAAGAGGAAGCTTAATAAGAGCACTACTTGAACTCTTCAGTATTATCATGACTCAGAAAGGTTGTTTAGAATCAGAGTAGTATGTACCGTCAAATGATGGCAGTTTATTATGTGTGACATGATAAAGTCTTGATCCTTCAAAAGCTTGCATTGTTTGCTCCAGGACTACAATGGCAGATGAATTTGTTTTTGCTTTTCATAACAGCAGATGAAAAGATTTTGTTTCCTACTCTGCTAGTAGCAAAAATAATGGATGTTCTTCAAACTAATGTTCAGATGGAGCAAACACAGGGAACTGATTATTAACTTCTCAGCAGGGAAGATGCTGTTACAATCTAAAGGCTTCCAGATTTCTTTCCTTATGTGATTTGTTATGAGACATATGGTACTCTGCCTTCTTTGTGCCTATTTATTTGTCAGATTTCAGTGGCACATCCACACTGGGGACTTTTAGGCTTGGTCTAATAATCCAAATGTATTAAGGCCAGTGCTTTTTTTTCTGGGGGTACACAGGGGGGACACATACCCCTAAACATTTTGTGAATCTACGTTTGGCCTCATTGAGGGGCAGTATTTCAGTATGAGTAGGAAATTGAGAGTCCCCCTAAACATTTTTTAAGGGAAAAAAGCATTGATTAAGGCTGATATTTCTAACAACCCATGATGGCTAAAGCAGATCTTCTAAAACATTCAGGGAGGATTTAAAGAGGTTACTGTATCTTGGGTAAATATTTAATTCAGACCTCGTTGGCTTCATTCAGGTCTACCTTTCCCCAAGTGGGTGATAAATCAGAGCAGGCTTTGGAAGAGAGAGTAATGAAGACCTCTGGAGGAGCAGCGCTAGTCATGTCCAAAGCGGAAGAGCTGTGGCTCAATGATGGAGCATGCACTTTGCATTCAGACAGTTCCAAGTGTTGTCAGAGAGCTGGAAAAGACTCCCATCTGAATCCCTCCCTATCAGTCAGTGTTGTTGCCAGAGAGCTGCTGCCAATGAGTGTTGATAGTATCATTGATCTACTTTGGTAAATGGCAGCTTTCTATGTTGCTGCATAAGCTAGCGGAGACATTCTAGGATCTGGTCACAGATCTCTCGTCTGCCTTACTATGATATTAAGCACCATAACATATGACTAAAGCAAATAACAATAAATTCATCAAAATACTACAATTCAGTAAAATCACAATAATTCAGAATACCAGAAAGAGCTGCTGAGCATTCTGGCTGCGGCATCTGTCATCCCATTGATTGCCAGGGTTGATTTGACTATTCTGGCTGGCTAGGCAGGTGTCCGCTTCCTCCCTCACCATTCCATGTGTGTCCCTCCCAAAGCTCTGTGCTTGGTGGAAGAGGACGACCACCCTAGATAGGTTGCATATGTGTGTGAATAAACCAGATATCCTAAAGACACAATAGTCTCCGCTGTCCATCATTCCAAAGAAACCGAACCCTGGATAAGCACCTGGTACCCCTAGAATTTTGCACAGCTCGGAGATTGAGGTGGTGTGCAACATTATTATTATCAGTGCTTTTTTCTGGGGGGGACACAGGGGTATGCATACCCCTAAACATTTTGTGAATCTAAAGGGAGAAGAAACTAAAAATTTTAGTTTCTTCTCTAGCATTGTGAATCGTCAGTTCTGTTGAATAGCACAGTGAATCGTCAGTTCCATTGCTACCCCCGATGGTGGCCTCATTTCCTGTCACAGTGTTTCCTGAGTCTCAGGCAGAAGCGAGCGTTTAATGTGTGAAGTAGGAGTTGGAATCTAGCACGGTTATTGGTCAGTTTTGTATTTACCACCTCCAACGGACACCAACAGCAAGCAGAGAAATCGGGAAGATGCTAGTGTACACAACCTCATGCCAGTGTGGATGTTACTGTGAGCTGTCAGCTGTGTAATAGGAGGTAATGCATGTTCCTTGTACTTTTGTCCATTTACTGTATTTATTTTTCCCAATTTGTACTATAAAATGGTGATTTTCTTGAGTCAAAATGAGAGTAGCCCTAAACATTTTTTTAGAAAAGAGAAGAAGAAGAAGAGTTTGGATTTGATATCCCGCCTTTCACTCCCTTTAAGGAATCTCAAAGCGGCTGACATTCTCCTTTCCCTTCCTCCCCTACAACAAACACTCTGTGAGGTGAGTGGGGCTGAGAGACTTCAAAGAAGTGTGACTGGCCCAAGGTCACCCAGCAGCTGCATGTGGAGGAGCGGAGATGCGAACCCGGTTCCCCAGATTACAAGTCTACCGCTCTTAGCCACTACACCACACTGGCTCCACACTGGCACCACACTGGTGATGATGAAGAAGAAGATGATTGATTAATTGGTCGTAGTGGTCCACTTGAACATACAATAAAATAATTGCCATACCTGATTTGTTGGCAAATGTAAAGGCCAACATAGAAAAAAATATGTATTATTTTTTGTATGTTCATTAAGGCAAAAGTGATGTGCAGTAATCAGTGATGGTTTGTTATTCCCTTCCACCATCGCGTATCTTGCCTCACAGCATTACATGAAAAAAGAAAGACAAACTTTAAAACATACTTTTAATCTTTCCTTCTTTAAACTTTTGGTTATCTATGGGCCCCAGATAGAATCAATGCTTTGGGCAACTTCTGAACAGCATTCAGTTTGTTTGAAGCTTTTTACCTGCCTGGCATATTTTTGGATCTATCCTCTTGTCTTGTGCTGTCTTCTTACCCATGAAGAACGAACAAAGGAGTCTGCTGTGCTTGGAGGCCCATTGATTCTTGCCCAGAGCATCAATCCAGTGAAAGGACCCACAAGAGATCATGATCTAAAAGGGAGGAGAATAAAACAAAGAACTGAGAAAACATTTTAAAATTATATGGCTTAAGTCTATGATTTCCCTTTCTCATGAAAAATGCAGTACCACTGGAAATAGTACCTTTTTACAAAAGGGAAATAAATATCCCTCAAATAAAAGCGCAGGTTTTTGAATTGTGTTTTGAAACATGGATCAAACTTTTCAAATTGGGTACCCAAAAGGAAACATGTTCAAGGAAATATTTGGCTCCAAGACTCCAGGCAGGAATTTTAGCTGTAATTGATCCCAAAGAAGCAAAACATAAAGGCAGCAGTAAGGAATTATTTACTAATAGCGGAATACAGAATGCAACCAGTTAATTTTTCAGCTTTTCCTATGAATAGGATTTAAACTAGAGATGGAGAATCTCTGGTCTTCTAGGTTTTATTGGACCCCAATTCCCATCAGCCCCAGCCAGCATCACCAATATCCAGGGATAATGGCAGTGAAGTCCAGCCACATCTGGATGGCCACAGATTCCCCACAACTTAAATCAGATCACAGTTTGAAGATGGCTATTGTCAGGGAATTGGAGGCAGAGAAGGAGGAGAAGGGGGAGAGAAGGGGCACTTAGAGAGATCCTGTGCCTTTAATCAGCAGTTGCTCTTCCTCGGATGAGGTAGAAGAGAAAGGACTGTTGGGAGACAATGAATGAAACAGGGAGGGGGGAGCCATTTCCGGGGCCCAGCCACTCTCAGAGCAGAGGAAGGAGGGGGGCTGGGCTTAGGAGGTGGGTCTGCTGGGGGGAAAAGCGGAAGGGGCCAGTCGAAGCAACTGACTCATTGTGATGGAGTGTTACTTTTGAACTCTTGTAAATACTTTGAAGCTGTGAATAAATCACTGTACGGATGGCTGTATTCCCGGAGTTTCTTATCTCAGCTAGCACTCTCAGCACATCCCTCACAGCTATGACAAGGAGATACAACAAGGGCAATATGTATTAGCCTTTGATTACCAAGGAGTATGTTTGTTTGTTTGTTTGTTTGTTTGTTTGTTTCATTTCTGTACCACCTTCATCTTACAAGGATCTCAAGGTAGTGTTCTCCTCCTCCCCATTTCATCATCACAACATCCCTGTGAGGTAGGTTAGGCTAAGAGATGGTAACTGGCCCAAGGTCCCCCAGTGAGTTTCATAGCTGAGTGAACCATTTTGCCATACTATTGCCTTCAAGCTATGTTGGTGGGCTACTGGGAAGCATCAGAATGGCTACTGTGGAAAGCAAGATGTTTGATTAGATGGCTCCTCAAGCTATCTAATAGGGCTCTTATATTCTATGATGTTGGTAGTAAAATGACTACAAATTGCTGCATCGGTGACCTGCCGAAATTGGCAAATCACAGTAAATGAAAATATAATGGGCTTGAAGCACAGATATTATGTGAATGCACATCACCATATACTCTGCAGCAACAGCCAAGAATAATAGCATTTTTAAAAACACAACTATTACATTAATCCAGAAATAACACGTTAAAATGCTAGGGATATTAATGTGGTGCATTGAGTTACTGAGAAAGGAACTCTCTATGAGTGATTTCAATGTGAAGTAAGAGGAGGGATCAAGACTTCTGGACCATAACCCAAATTTTAAAAAAGGATAAAACAATTAATGTCTTCTGGTCATGATGATTACACACTGTGGCCAGTATCAGTGCCAGTATGCCTCTGAATACTATTGTGCTCACGTCCTGTTTGTGGGCTTCCCACAGATATCTGGTTGGTCACTGTGGGGACAGAATACTGGACTACATGGGCCTTTGGCCTAATTTAGCAATGCAAGAAATGCCATTTATTAATGCCTATTTTCTTATAATACCAGTTCTACATTAACATAGGAAACTTCCCTATACAAAGTCAAACCATGGATCCATCTAGCATGGGGGAATCCAGAAGGCTGAGCTCAACAATGTTTCAGAGAAGTCTTTCCCAGCCCTATATGGAGATGCTGAGGATTGAATCTATGGCCTTTGCATGCAATGCATGCTCTCTACCACTGAGTCATCGCCATTCCCTAGACCTGTGGTTATTACAGTTGCAAATCTTTGTATATGAAGTACAAGCCAAAGCGACTGCACTCAATCCATGGCTCTGGAGAATACATGCTCTTGCTGGTTCAGGGGGAGCCAATTGCTTATGTCAAAATGGCTTTGCTCTGGTTTCTCCACCGGCTAAGATGCACTAAGGTCAGCTAAAAATATGTTGGCTTCAAGCACAGTATGACTATTCCATGTACGCAATTGATCTAATTGCTTTGTAAATGTTGCTGGGGTTACCATCTTCTTTGTTGCCTTCAGATAATGCCTGTCATTTCAGGAATTTCTTGACATCTCACATTATTACACGAACCAGCCCTAAGTAGCTGCTCTAATTATATAACGGATATAAGTGGAAGTGGGCTTGCCATTTTCTTGACTGTAGTATAAGTCACCTCCAGACTGTCACTGTTTTGTGGGAGAGATTGAAATACATACCAGAAATTGGATTAAATGGCACTGTTGTCTTGGAAAAACAAATCAACTTTTTATGCGGCTTTTTCCAGTTTAGAAAGTGATGGAGAAATGCGCTGAAAAATATGGAATGAAACCATACCAGACCCTGCTTAACTTTGCGAATGTGCTAGCAGTTTCATTGCTGCAGCAATGTATAACCACCACGTAAACATATCGGAACAATTCAAGTTGAATGCTCATTGTCATATAACTTATCTGAAAACAATTCAGAACAAATGCTCAGACATGGTCCAACCTGCATCTAAGCTTTGTGCAAACCAATCAGGGTGATTGTTCAATAAACAAGTCATCTAAAGGGAAAGGTAAAGGGACCCCTGACCATTAGGTCCAGTTGTGGCCCACTCTGGGGTTGCGGCGCTCATCTCACTTTATTAGCCAAGGGAGCAGGCGTTCAGCTTCCGGGTCATGTGGCCAGCATGACTAAGCCGCTTCTGGCGAACCAGAGCAGCGCACGGAACTGCTGTTTACCTTCCTGTCGGAGCGGTACCTATTTATCTACTTGCACTTTGACATGCTTTCGAACTGCTAGGTTGGCAGGAGCTGGGACTGAGCAACGGAAGCTCACCCCGTCGCGGGGATTTGAACCACTGACCTTCTGATCAGCAAGTCCTAGGCTCTGTGGTTTAACCCACAGTGCCACCCGCGTCCCTTAACAAGTCATCTAGAGGAGCCCAAACTGTTCCCCTGAATCTCATGCGTCTGATGTGTTATGTCTGACTATTTGTGTCATTTGGAACAGTGATGACTCATTCATGTATGCAACTCATTACTAAATTAATGAGCAACATGTGCATGAGAACCAGACAACATACAAAGAGTTGTTAATAACCAAGTGACTTCCATTGTGGTGGTATAATTTCAATACATGATTACAGTGCTGAGCATTTTTATCCCACTATTTATTTACATTTTTATCTTCCCTATAAGAAGCTCAAAGCATTGTGCCTACTTCAGTCTCCTTTCTCCTCCCTCCATTTTATCCTTACAATAATCTTGTGAGCTAGGCTAGGCTAAGAAAGAGTGGTTGGCCCAAGGTCACCCAGCAAGCTTCATGGCTGAGTGGGGATTTGATCTCAACCCTGGTCTCCTGACTGCTAGGCCGACACTCTAACCACTACATTGCATTGACTCTCTTGGCAATAGCATAGTATACAATCCATAGGAGGATTAGAGTGCTCTCTTAGCTGAGAAATAAGAAAATACTGGCAACTGCCCATATTGGCTAGAATCACGTTAATTTTAAGAATTCCCAGATGGTGCAGGAATGCACAGCCCATGCTGTTTTGTTGCTTCCCCCATCAGTCATGTGATTAGATGAGGGATCAGGGTGGCCTGTAGGGACTGGCAATGCTGTTGTGGCCCACTGAACTCTTAAAATTAACCATGTGCAGAGATGCTTCAGTAACACGGAAATTCATAAAGGCATAGTGGCATGTGGTGCATTGCACACAATGACTGAAAATGAGCAACAGGAAAGCAGAGATATGGAACTTCATGGGTTTTGAAGGAAAAAGGATGGGAGAATGATAGAAACTGGAAAACAGGATCAGGTTTTCGCAACTGTGGGATATTTCCAGTAAACCAACAGCCTGTTCCTCCCTATTCCTCAGTGTTATCTCAACATCAAACCACATGTATTAAATGAACATGATGAAAGAGGAGAACTTAATATCCTTGCAGTAAAACAGGTCTTTGGTTTCAATTGTGTTTTTGTGTGACCCTGGATTTTTATATCACCTTTTGCTTAGTGCTGATAACCATAGAGAACCTGCTTGCTTAAGGTATGTTTAGAACAGGGGTTGGGGGACCTGTGACTCTCCAGATACGCTGGACCATAGCTCCCATTATCCCTGACTATTGCATTTGCTAGCTGAGGCTGGTGGGAACTCTAGTTCCCCAGCCCAGGGGAAATGAAGTACTCAAAAAGCAGAGTGCTGAGCAACTTATTTTACAAGATGTTCAAGACTCTCAAAATTGAATGGGGAGGACAGGATACTTCCTGCATAAATACTTTGATTGCTGTGGTTTTCCCTCTTTAGACACATTATATAAACTGGGCAATCAGAAGAACTAATGCTGAAGAAAATGGGCTCCTTCAGCTGTACATGATTTTCTGTTGCTTGTTCAGATACACTAGTGTACTTGATCCCAGATACAAGGCCAGCTCTACCAATAGGTAAAGTGGGGCAACTGCCTCAGGGGGTAGGTGGATGTTTGGCTGTTCCTCCTAAGCCTCCTAGTCATTCCCTCTGTTGAAGGACAGGTGCTACACAACCCATGAGGGTCCCCTAAGCAAGCCTCCTACCTTGGATGAAGTGGCAGGTGTTACTCCATCACCAGTGTTGAAGTAATACAGGCAAGCAATTGCCTGCCCAGTCAGCTTCTGTACATGGAAAAGGAGTGGTGGAGGTGCCATTTTGTCCTTCCCCTCATGCAACAAAATGTATTGGGCCAGCCTTACCTTATTTATCCTGGGAGCAATTCAGAAATAAGATCTGAAATAATGAGATTGGACTGCAAGATGCTTTGGAAATATAATACCATTCGCATGCCAGACCACAATAAACCGGCTGTTATCTAATGCAATCTCATTGGAAGAATACAGCACAACCAATAAGACCTTCTTTTCTCCTACAAAACAACTATATATATTTTTAATGATTTGTTTAAAAATGTATTTATTTCTCCTATTGGACTTCAGTTTTGTGTGCAATGCACATCAGCAAAAGTTGCTGGAGAATATCTTTAAAATTATAGTACATTAAGGAATGGAAGTGTCATGTTATTTAGGTCTATGACGTTGCCTATAATTTTGCTATACATTATTATTTTCACCACCAGGAAAGGCTGCTTATATATGCATTCATATTTAACCATGGCTGCCATATACAATTAAAGCAATGCACAAGTGATAAGCACTTTCCTTTGTGGCCTATTATTATGAATAACATTTAGAACTCATTGTAATACTGTAGCTCTAATCATAACAAACTTGCTTAGTATTCATGGGACTGGAAAGCAAATTTTGTTCCATTATAATTTAGCAACAGTTAATGGGAACATTTTTCCTTTTTGTGTATGCTTTTTTTAAAAAAAATGTTCAGTTTATAACAGTTTCACATCTGCTGTAGAACACTTGTAGAAACAGCGTTCTGGAATGTTTCTTAAAGTCATTATCGGGTATGCTGATCTTTTACATGAGATTATGAGAGTCCACAGTGATAACTTCCTAAAACGAATTTTTCCAAAAGTTTCTGGTGGATGGTAATGGTTCCTTGGTGACCAGTGCATGCTAAAACAAGATGTAAATATAAGAAACTTGCAAAATGTTTGTAACTATGTTTGTAAATATAGGGTGTTTATGGAGGAGAAAGAGACTGTATAAGGAAGGGACCTCTGGGGATTGCACAGAGATGCATTGCACACTATCCCTTTAGTATGAAAATGCACGGCTTCTTTTTGATCCAGGATTTCTGTTTTAATTATTAGATATGTATCCAAGCCCACTTGCTATGGTTTGGAAAATAGTGGAGCCCAGAGACTCACAGCAGTTTGCACATTCTTTTTTTTAAAAAAAATAATAATAAATTTTTTCCCACCCAGTCCGTGTGGAATTTTTCTGAACAGACCAAGACAGCTTCTTCTGCCTTTTCGTTGCCTTCAAGAATTTAAAATTAGTTGTGCAGTAGCAGAATCCTAAAAGTGGGAGGACGATGGCCTTCAACCACCTAAAAATGGAATTTTGTTTTTTTAGAGTTACAGTCCCTGCAACTACTAAATAATGCTACCCAATTTGACTGTTGCTCCCTCCACATCCCCAAGGGATGGGACAATACAGATGGAGCCAGCATACATGGTTGCACACAAGAGTACAGCAAACTTCCACAGCAAGCAATCCTTTTCTCTTCCCACACCCTCCATTTTGCTTAACATCAAGCCTGATGAAGATCTCTGAGACACTGAAATCTTACTCATTTTGTAACATTTCAGATGACCCTATTAGAAATATTTCCCAACTGCAGATTTTGGATTTTTTTCTCATTCTTTCTAATTACTTTCTCTGTTAACTCTTTTTTTAAAAACAAAACAAAACATTTTCACCTTGTGTTCTTGAACTGACTGATATCTGGCTTTCTGAATGTGTTCAGTCATACCATTTTTCTCCTTCTCCAGAGCTGTAAAAATGACTATGCTTATGCTACATTGAGCCATATTCCTGAGGTTGCTTTTGGTTTTGTACACTGTTTATATTTCAATGCAGCCGGGCAACTAGAACTAAAGAGAAGCCAGATGAATAGGCAGGTCTCCAAGGACAACAAGAAAATACTGTAGGGACCACCCACATCTCCAAGATCACAGATGGCAACTACTGGTCTCTAACTAAACAGATGGATCACAGTACTGTTTTGGATTTTCAGGGACTGGATGGAATACTTGTGGAAGAGAGAGGCATGAGCAGCTACTTGGACATCTGAGGGTGTCAGCGATTTTAAAAAGTGTGACCTGGATTATTTAAGTCTCTTTCTGCCAGTAGTCAATGGGGGAGGGAGAAGCTCTAGGGATACATTATATTCTACCAATTCTTGTGTCATTTAGTAGATCAGAAAAGATGAGTCCTGATGCTCAAGTTGCATCTTTCCCAGGACACAAGCACTTACGTTGAGTCAATGGCAAATGCTTGAAAATTGTCATACAGAGACATGGCAAGTCATGCTTATGAATTGGTGCTCTTCCCAGGCATTCATCTGCTCAGTCTGACACCCCAGCTGCCAGGGTAGCTTTTTATAAGGGCACAACAGAACATTTCCTGGATCAGCATTGAAGTATTAAACTTAATGTGGGAAGCATACGTACAGTGGTGCCCCGCAAGACGAATGCCTCGCAAGACGGAAAACCCGCTAGACGAAAGGGTTTTCCGTTTTAGAGGAGCTTCACAAAACGAATTTCCTATGGGCTTGCTTCGCAAGATGAAAATGTCTTGCGAGTTCCTGCGGGGTTTTTTTCCTTTTCCCCCCCTTTTTCCCAAGCCGCTAAGCCATTTATCAGCTGATCCGCTAAGCCACTTAACAGCTGATCCGCTAAGCCGCTAAGCCGCTTATCAGCTGATCCGCTAAGCCGCTACGCCGCTTATCAGCTGATCCGCTAAGCCCGCTAAGCCGCAAATAGCGCTAATCCGCTAAGCCGCTAATGGGCTTGCTTCGCAAGACGAAAAAACCACAAGACAAAGAGACTCGCGGAACGGATTCTTTTCGTCTTGCGAGGCACCACTGTATTTAGCTTCACCCCAGTAGTGAGGCTAAACCCACTCATTGGTGGAGGTAAAACCTATTCACCATCTCTCAGATGTAACAAAAGAGAAAATAGACACAAAATACATGAACTACAGGGGGGGGATTGTGGATCCCACTTATTAAATTACTTGCATCTTTTCATCTTGGTTATCTGTTTGTTTTTCTGTTTGTTTTTCTTCAAGATAATGGTCTAATAGATTTGTACAGTGTGTTCATATTGGACATCTGTTATCATTTCCTTTGCTAAAATCCTAGAAACCTTTAAAGGTCTATTTATCCTCAGTTGTATTTACCCTGCATATGTACAGTGGTACCTCAGGTCACAGACGCTTCAGGTTACAGACTCCGCTAACCCAGAAATAGTACCTCTGGTTAAGAACTTTGCTTCAGGATAAGAACAGAAATCATGCTCCGACGGTGCGGTGGCAGCAGGAGGCCCCATTAGCTAAAGTGGAACCTCAGGTTAAGAACAGTTTCAGGTTAAGAATGGACCTCTGGTACAAATTAAGTTCTTAACCAGAGGTACCACTGTAGTTTCTTTTTATTGTTTTAACTTTTTTAAAAGAAGAAGAAGAAGAATGAATTGTGTCTTTGTATTGTCTCTCTCTCGACAAGGTTTTCAGTGGTGCAGTTTTCCTGACCATTAGTGCAAGGACATTCTTCATGGCCTTCATATGTTGCGTGAGTGTTGCCACTGTCAGAAGTGAGTTGAATGCTCTGACACAGCTTTTGCCAATCGTCACTGACAATCCGCTCGGCACGCCTTTCTCAGTGCAGCGATGCATCTCCTTGCAGGCAGCAGGTCTGTACTTCACTACAGCTTTGCCCTTCGCAGAGATAACAGGCTCCGTGCCTTTAACTTATCACATTATCCCATATAGTAGCAAATGCATTATTTGTCTGTGGGTTGTTATACAATCAAAGAGGGCACCAACCATGGTTTGCAGAAGTACAAAAAGAAAAATAACATAAAGGGGAAGGCTAAAACAGCCCAGTGGGGGCTAAGGTATGCTCAGAATGTTGCCTGTTGAAAGGGGAAGGGGAAATGGAATCGCCTGGAAGATGGCATGGGCAGCTACAACCAGGGCTGACCCTTTCAGTAGAAAGGGTGAGGCAAATATCTCAGGCAAGAAGTGCTGGGGATTCAGAAGGCAGAGGGGCGAGTCCCTTCAGCCCTTCTTTTTCTTCTTCTTCGCCTCTTGGCTGCATACTTCTATTGGACAAGAGGCCTGTCCCACACTCCATAACTAGCCTGCTTCCTTCTGGTATGATGGAGGATGCTATTCTGTTGCCAACATTGAAATGAAATTCAACTGCTAGTCCAGTCAGTTGCTGTACATGAAATGTGTGTGGGAGGGGTAATCTTGTCCTTCACCACAGGCAGCAAAATGTCTTGCGTTGGCCCCGGCTGAAACAAGAACACTCCATGCTGTAATATTTTAATCTACATAACTGACTCAGCAGCAGCTAGCCCCCAAGCGGCTCTTCTTCCTGTTGAGTCCTGGGCTAGCTCTGCTGTGCCACATCATTCATGCCCCTCGTTAACACTAGCTCTCCTTTCAGAGTGTGCCAGTATCCAAGGCATTCATCAGAGAACCCATTAAACACACTACATTATACAATATTAAAAGCCACTAAACAAGTGCGTACAAATTACAAATACAATCATTCTCAGCGAATACATTTCGGAATTCTGTCAAAACAATACATTAATTCTTCACTAAAGTATCATCAGAAATGCCTTCTGGAACTGAAAAGGGAAACCAGCCAAAAAATTCATTTTGCTGGCCTGTGAGTTATAGTAAAATCATACAGCTGCAATGAGAGACATCAGTGAGTAATTCAAGAACTCGAGTCTTTCGTTTGTGCCATCCATTTTAAAGCATTATGATCTGCTTGAAGATTAAAATGACGACCACACAGATAGCACTGTAGATGTTGCTTACCCCAATTGACACATAGAGATCAGCCTTTTTTTACCCATCAGGTCAAGTCCTTGGCACATCATCATCACCACTGATTTATTTATCGCCTCCTATACCACTGTCTCAAGGTGATTTACACTAAAGATGGTTAAAAACCGTTAAAAACACAAAACAGCTAGTAAATTTATAACAACACTAAAGCCATAACAAATGGACACTTGTGGTAAGGGCTCTTGTATCCAGCTGGGAAAGCCTGTCAGAACAGGCATGTCTTCAACTGTTTCCAGAAAGTGCAGACAGTGGGCACCTGTCATCTTTCACAGAACAGGGCCTGCCACACTAAAATCCCTGCCACAAGTTACTCCAAAGGGGGTTTCTAAGATCTTTGGAACTTGCAGGAAAACCTCTCCTGTAGATTGCAGTGATCAAAGAAATGTAATTGACTGGTTGATATTTTAAAGAACAAGCCTGCAATGTGCCTCTTATAAACGTGTATGCAGCAATCCACAGCAGGGCCATCAGCAGCCAGCATGGGCAGGCATCTTCCAAAGCCCCACCACTTCTGATTCCTCCTTGTGCAGTTCTCAAGGGAAACATCCAGTAATTAACCATGTCGTTTTGGACTTAGTGCATTGAATTTTATGCATTTGGGTCATATTTGGAGATGTTCTCTCTACATGAATGGCCATGGAAGTCAAAAGTTGAGACTGTGCATGTGCTAGGCTGGCATGCCAACCCTCCCATCTGCACGATTGTCTGGATTACAGAGAAAATAACATCCATTTTGGCCCACCATCTTAGATGTTATTTGGATGTTGCACTACACCAGAGGTTGCCATCCTTTGGGGCCATTGGGTACATTTGGAATGTTAAGAAATTCCAAATGGGCATCAGAGATTCTTCAGGCATTGATCACAAAAAGGTTAACATGTCTAAAGAAAGTAGCAAATGAGACAGGACCACAAAATGGTGCAGGCATGCCCCCAATCAAACATTCCCATCAATGGGGGAAAGTCACCTACATCAGCCACTGCTTCTTACAGAGAAAAAAACTCTGCACCACCAGAAAGGAAGGTGAGAAGGAGGGTGTCCTATCCTGGCATCCAAGGGAATGTGTGCATTTCAGTGGGGTATGTTCAGTGTAGGAGAGGGTGAATTAGTGCAAACAGAGACTGAACAGGAAGAAAAAGTAGTGTTTTGCACGCTGTGGATTTCTATGGGGATATTTACTGAAACCTTTCCTGGGTGCCATATCCCTGCACTATACGCAATGCTATCAGCAAGGTAAACTGCTTTGAAACCCTGAGAGCTTTCAGCACAAACCCCATTAACCTTTGACTGGACTGCTATTAAAACCAAGTGGCATGACAGCAAATGGGCAAAGTCCAGCTGACATATGGAATGCCTTATGTAATGACTTCCCTCTGGAAGTCTGTCACGGGGACTATACTGCAATATTTGAAATATCAAAAGAACTATTTTCTTCTTTTTTGCCTATCAAACTGCTTTCAGCTCCACTTTCTATGTTGTGACCGTGTCATTCCTACAGGCAAGGAAATTGCCTGTAATCCAGTGCATGCTAAACATTGCTCCAGAACAATCTGCTTCTTAGCTAGCAGATTGTACTTTCCTTGCTGCCATTCAGCCGTTTGGGTTTGAAGGAAGAGCTGGAATTATCGTTGCTGCCAACACATTAGTGACTCACTTCAAGTAATGTAATTGCATTTTTTTGAGGTGAGTACATAATGTGCCAGACCAGATCACAGGGAGATGAAGCTTTCTCCCCACTTGCCAAGCTCCATTATGATCCCTCAGAACCCACTCAACCAGTACTGACATGGGTGTTGAAGGGAGCCATCTGATAGCCTTCAGTCCCAGTGGCAAGAGTTTCTTTTTCTTTCTAGGGAGTCATGGACATATATGCAATTTGATGAACATAATAAACCTTATGATACAATCCTCCAGCAACCTATCTGAGTACTTGCAGAGCCACTTTCAGTGATAACTGGGAATTTCTCAGTGACTTTGTTTTCAGCCTCTGTCACCTGAGCGTTACCATGAGAACATTAATCCCCAAGTGGTTTCTTACGCAGCAGTACATAGGGAAGAACATTGAGTTAAGGGTGTTTCATAGCATACCCAGGCTGTCACACTGTTCGTGTTTTGTCTTTTCATAAGCGGTAAACAATAAGTGTTGAACTGTCATATATCATGAGCTGAGCAGGTCTAGTGATCAACAGTACAGCAACATGTAACCTATGCACGTATACTGTGCCAACTTGAGTACATTTCTCTTGATAACAGTGAATAGCGTAGGCGATCAGTGAACTTTGCTGGGAAAAAATGAAATCTGTATTGCTGAAAGAAACTTCTGCCATTTAAAAATTCAACACTGGAAAAAGGTACCCTCAATCCTAAAACCATCATTGATCTACTTATTCAATGTTGCCATGCTATTTTTGAAATGATGTGGGGGTTTTTAACGTAAATGTAATTAAACATCTCTACCTTGTACAACAAAGTCTTTTAATTCACACCTTTCAAGTCTTTGTAGAATGTCAAGAACTTTGTTAAAACCAAGATACAGTTGATGAACTGTGTTTTACTTGTCTTTTCTTTTAAATTATGTTTACAATATTTTTGTCAGGAGGCTGTAAATATTTAGGCTGCAGTCCTTTCCACACACTTAACTGCATCCCCTATTGCATTTTCTGCCAACCCTCTGCTATAATTAAACTTCTGAGGAGATGAAATCTACCAAATTTCAGGCTAATAAGGATGGAGGGGGAGTGCAATGCAATAGTTTTGTTTTAAGTTTCAGGTTGCTTTAAAGAAAGAATATACCTTTAAATAAATTAAAGACTGGATGGAATTTTTAGGCATACTGAGGTGAAGAAGTCTCCCAGGTTTCAGACAACTAGGTGAGGATTGTTTGTCCAAGACAAGTGTGGGAAACCTTTTTCTCTCCAGTTGTTGGTGGAGTGCCAATTTGGTCCTGCAACCATGGCCCTGGCACTGAAATTTGTGGGTGCTTGGCCCCTTCATGGGGAATTTTGTGGATGCTTGGGCATGCAGGGCTCCAGGGAGTTGGCACCAATGGCTCCCACCATCCCTAGTCATGCTTGCTGTAGCTAATGGGAAATGAGCAATTCAACTGTCTAAGAAGCTCACCTGTTAGAGGTTCAATGTTGTATCAGTTTGGGGCTCGTGCAAAACTGAAACTAACAACCCTCTGAAACCAGCCTGAAGCTTTAGGACCAGCCTTATTTGCTTTGGACTGCTTCAGACATGAACCATTCCAAATACATCCAAAGCAATTCAGTATCTGGTCATCATCCAAAGTAAATGCACAACCCTACTATCTAAGATTAACTTGGTGTATCAATTGTCCAAGATGAGCTATAGATCCTTGATGATAATCTGCTGTGATTACAGTTATGATATGTAGATGACAAGCTGTACTCCATCACTTTCTCTGCTGGGCCAGTTCTGTAGCAAACAACGTGGTCTGGGTATCATAGAATTGTAGAGTTGGGAGGGATCTCAAGTGTAATCTAGTCCAAACCCTTGCTATGCAGGAATCTCAACTAGAGCATCCAAGACAGATGGCCTTCCAGCCTCTGCTTAAAAACTTCCAGTGAATTAGAGTCCACAACCTCCTGAGGGAGTCAATTCCACTGTCCTATAGCTGGTTCTGGTTCTTCCTCCCTAAGTGCACAATCTGTTAAGGTTGTATTGAATCAAAATGCAGTCTAGTTTTATCAGTCTGTTTCTTCACTTTAATGGGTAGCATGGCGTGAATCAACATCCAAGGAACTGAAGTGAACGTAGCTGATTTTAAGGTTTATCTCCAGAAAATAGGTCACTAGTTAGTTAGTTAGTTAGTTAGTTAGTTAGTTAGTTAGTTAGCTAGTTAGCTAGTTAGCTAGTTAGCTAGTTAGTTAGTTATTATACCACCCTTCATATGAAGATCTCAAGGTTGTTCACGGCATAAAAATAAAAGAGCAAACAAGAAGAGCAAACAAACCAATAAGCCCACCACCCACAAACATATTTAAGAGGATGCATGATGTTCTCTTCATGCACTGTGTAGGTATGTGTAGCAGCATGAAAGAGCATTTTGTGTGAAGCTGGGTAAATATCCCAGTTGACACTCTAATCCCATTGTTTATGCTATTCAATAGTGCTTTTTCACTCACAACCACAATCTTATCCTTAATTTCCCACTAATCCTTTGACTCCTGCATTATACAAAGTAATACATTTCATATATCACATGGTCTTTAATCCTTTTCCCTTCTCGGAATTATAGCTTTTAGTATGCTTAGATATATATATATATATTAAAAGGAATAAATGCCTTTGGGTTTTAAATAATTAATGTTTCTGTATGCAAACTCAAACTGTATTCTGACCATTAAAACCCAAGTGCTCTTTGTTAACTGGAAATATGTTCACCAATAAATTGAGCTGCAATGTAAACTTAATCACTGATTTTTAATTCGGCTCTCAATATTTATATTGAAACCCTTTGTATGTGTTTATATAATGGTGTGCCTGTTTATATAAGGTATCTAGAGTGAAGACAAAGGACCCATTGTCAGAGTATGGAAAGTTCCAGAGCAGAAACATACATACTAGCAGGTCAGTTGCCAAATTTTGATCAATAATCATTGGAAGCATGTTGCATTGTACTCAATATACATTTTAGGTAGGATTACTAACTATTGTTCTGGTCTTAGCAAAGAAAGAGAATCCAAATGGGAAAGGAGCTTAGGTTCCCTGCAAGTTTACAATCTACTGCTTATTCCGTTATCCTGTCTAGCCTCCCCAGTGTTTGGGGAGTGAGTATCATTTTTGTCTCAGAACAGACATCTAGCTGCTTAGAATCATAAAAGTGTAGCATTGGAATGGACCCTGAGGGTCATCTAGCCCAACCTCCTGCAATGCAGGAATCTTTTGCCCAAAGTGGGGCTCAAACCCACAACCCTGTGTTTAAGAGCTTCATGCTCTACTGACTGAACTATCCAAGGCGTGTATTATCCCTACACACTTATACTGGTGTTCTCTTCAAATACCTGAAGGGGTGTTACATAGAATAATCCCGCCCTCTGCTGTCCCAAGTTCTCGTGGTCTTAAATTACAGGAGGGCAGATTATGGTTGAGCATTAGGAACAACAGCAGTTTGACAATGGAACTGCTGGGATTAGGATTTGGGCTGCACAACTGGGTGAGGCTGGGCATCCATTGGGAGTGCCCTAGCTCTAGATTCCCTGTGTCAAGCAGGGGTTTAGACTATGTAGCCCATCTAGTCCAGCTCACTATTCTCAGGGGGGCCAGCCAGATGCCTATGGGAAGTTTACAAGCAGGACCTGAGCTCAAGAGTGCTCTCCCCCAGTGGTGGACCTACATTTTGGGGGTCCCAAAGCTTGAGCTGTCATGAGGGCCCTTTCACAACCAGCAACGAGATCTGGCTAACGACTGTTATATTATTCGGGGGGGGGGGTTGTTCCATAACAAATCACCACAACCGTGCCACTGTGTGTCAAGCTTTGTGATTGTTGAAATATATACAGCCAAATAATAATCAATTTGAGTCGTTCGAAACAAATTTGGTCTACTAGACTTATTTTTAAAAAAAACAATGTGGGCTAAAATTGCTTATGGGGCCCCTCTGGAATTAGGAGCCCTGAAGTTTCATCTCCATTAGTTTCCTAGTAGATCCATCCCTGCTCTCCTAACTTCTAATTCCCAGTAACTGGGATTCAGAGACATACTGCCTCCAACATAGACATCATGGCTCCTCAGACAATGAGAGTGCCCAGTGTATCTTTAGATCTGGACTCCCTAATCATCTCAACAGAATACAGTGGTACCTTGGGTTACATACGCTTCAGGTTACAGACTCCACTAACCCAGAAATAGTGCTTCAGGTTAAGAACTTAGCTTCAGAATGAGAACAGAAATTGTGCTCCGGCAGCGCGGCAGCAGCAGGAGGCCCCATTAGCTAAAGTGGTGCTTCAGGTTAAGAACAGTTTCAGGTTAAGTATGGACCTCCAGAACGAATTGAGTACTTAACCCAAGGTACTTAACCACTATCTTCCTTTTAAAAATATTTTTGAATATATGAAACTAATGTTTTACATTCAATATGTTTTACATACAACATACAAACAGTGCAGTCCTGTACATGTCAACTCGCTGAGTTCAATGGAACTTATTTCCAGATAAGTGTGTATAGGATTGCAGCCTGAAAGAATATGTAATATATAAGCCTGTCACATCTTCTGTTTGTTAATATAATACAGCATCTCATGGGCGTAATGGGAATATTGATGTTAGGCATGCCTTCATTTTATAAGGGTGCCATCTCCTCAGTCATTGGAATCCAAATAAGAAAGAAAACACGTTGTCAGGTTTTCCCACAGTTGTTTTCAGTATTTCTCCTCCTGTGTATAAAACCCAAAATGCAATTTATCATGATGGCAAATATTGTTTTTACCAAGGAAAGCATACACAATGTGGATATATTTTTTTGTTATCTGCAATATTCATTCCTTTGCAAAAAGCATTTACAAGCTGAGGCTCATTTTTCTATGCAACTATTTTCATGAAATGGAAATAAAAGAATGCTGCTTTATTGCCTGAAGAAAATATATTTGAAGTACGGTTATGTATCATCTATTATATGTATATTGAATTGGCTGGGAAAAGTAGCTTTTCTCTTGCCCCTGATATTGCCATACAGAATTTTTGAACTACATTCCCCCTTCCCCCCATTTTAATAATCTTATGTAACATATACATTACATTTTATCAATAACAATGTCTATTTTAAACAAGAAGAATTCATAAGAAGAGATGTTTGGCTATGGTACTCTGGGAAGTTCTACAGAAGCCCCCTCAATATATTCCATTCTAAACTGAGCCTGTAATTTGAAAGGCCAATTCAATCAGATTTTAAATTATTGGGAAAGTGGAATGATAGTGCTACAGACAATTGGAGTAGGCTCTATTGGGCTAGATGAACCAATAGCTTGACTTGGTATAAAACAGTTTTCTGTATAGAAATACATACTGTACATGTGTTTCTATGAACACTTGAAACTGCCTTGTATAGAGAGAGTCACATCCTTGGTCCATCTATCTTCAGTACCAGAAGACCATTGGTCTACCTGCCTCAATATATTCAGTGTTGTGATTCTCCTATGTCTTAGACAGGTCCTGCTATCTGGGATCATTTAATGCCATTATGATGATAAAACCTGGGACCTCTAAATCATGTGCTGTACTATTGACTTAAGGCCTTGCTCCTTGAAGTATACATGCCCTTGCACCTACAGATATTAACAATGACCCAAACTTGTTCCTTACTGCATCGTTCTGAACCAGTGCCAGCGCTTAATAAACAAAGCTCTTTGCTCTTAAGAACAGGGTTCTCAAAAGCTCCTGCAAGGAAGTGAGTGCCCTCTAGTGAGCGAGTCTGGCTGAGAATAATGCAGATCGGATGCAAGGTATACAGTACAGTCAAGAGGTGACTATGGCAGTGAGGACAAAATGAAGTGAGACTTTTCTTTTCATCTCTGTTCTGACAGGGAGGAAAGGTGGGAAAGAGAAAGCATCGTAACAGGAAACTTTAAGAAATGCTCAGTGTGCTTCAGCATATGTATATACTTTTCTTAGGAGCAACAGAATATAACTTGAGCTAACTCAGTAGGGCATGATAGCCCAAAAGCTTTGTGTTTTGAGTATCACAAACAACATTCCTTTGTCCCTGAGAAAGGTATAACCCTTTAAAGAGGACTGGATAAATTCATGGAGTATAAGGCTAGCCATGGTAGCTGTGTTGTAGCTCCACAGTCAAAAGTGCTGGGATCCACAAATGGGGAGGGGACTGTTGTGTCCAGGTCCCACTTCTCATAGCCATTTGGGATCCACTTAGAAGCCACCTGGGCAATTATGTGGCATATAAATAAATTAGCAACCGTGAGAACAGGATCCTGGAGTCGACAGGCCTTTTGGCCTGATCTAGCAGGGATCTTCTTATGCGCCTGAGTATAATATCATAATGCAGCTAGACTTTCATAGTTGATGTCAATGTTTCCTATAACTTGACACCATTAATGATTTGGTTTTGTTCTTTTTACTTCCACCCCCCTCCCCTTGCAGGTTGTTCAGATGGAATTTAAAGCAAGTGTCACTAGCAAGTGACTAGAAGATCACTGCTGATCTTCCCTCTTCCACCCAACTATCAAAGCTGCAGGGGCCCTGTTCTCTTTTGCATCTGGTCACCCTCCTTCCTAGTGCATGGCATTGCTCTCTTTTTCTGCTAAAATGTCTAGCCACAATGCTCCAGTAACCATTTTCTTTTGGCTGCGTGTGTGTTTGTTTGTTTCAGTACTGCTGCCTGTATCCTTGACATTCACTTTTCCCCCTCCTCGGCTGTGGAGCAGGCTCAGCAGCCATCTGTTCCTCATAGTATTTGCTTGGATTCTAATAAAGACACATCAAAGCCATCAGAGGCAGTGACTATGGTCCTTTGGGTGGCACCTTTTCAGACACAGCCTGAACATAATGTATACAGAGGACTTGAAAAGTTAAGAGATTTATTGTGGCATAAGCTTTCTTGCAACTGAAGCCCACTTCATCAGAGGTGTGAAATGTGGTCTCGGGTTGGTTGATACATGAATATGGATGGTGGGTGGGATGAAAACAGTGAGGCCAAAAGGCCACGATACTTCAAGTCTCTGGTTTGTCTATGCAAAGCTCAGAAATATATGAGATAATGACCATTCACAATAAAAGTCATTACAGTGGTGTTATAACAATATTGGAGCCCATTTTCAGCTGACCTAGCATATCTGTCCTGCCACTTTTAACAGATTTGTTGACATTGAGTCATTTCAGAAGTCTAGGACAAGGCATTTCAGTGCAGGAGAGGGGACAAAGACCAAAATGATGCTGTCAAAGACATTCCAAAGTAAATTGCAAGAAATTGGTGTGTTTCTGTTTAGTTATTCATTTGTTTGATTGTTCATTACACTTATTTCCTGCCTTTCCTCCAGGGGACTCAAGGCAGCATCCATGGTTGGTTCTCTTCTGCACTCCCTCATTTCATCCTCACAAGAACCCTGTGAGATAGGTAAGATGAGAGAAAGTGACTTTCTCAAGGTCCCCAGGTGAGCTCCATGGCTGCATTGAGGATGTGAACCTGAGACCTTTAGGACCAAGACTGACACTCCAACAATTATATCTCATTGTCTCTCTTTTCTAAAGACCATTTCCTTATCTTTTAAAAGACTTCATAAGAACTATAGTGATGTTCACAGGCTTTATTTTAAGCAAATGGATTTGTACTTTCAGCAACTATGCCATGTGCAAAGATCCATTTAATTGTTTATAACACTCAGGTTATAGAAATTCTGAGCTGGCTGGGATATTAGACAACCCATGGTGAATAATAAGCACCTGTGGTCTAAAACACAAGAGAGAGGGCATGCTGTCTTCCCTAAGCACCTCTTCTGCTTGTTGGGGATTGCATTGCTACAAACATTGAAAAGAATATTTTCATGGGATTATCCTGCTTCGGCCTGAGCACTGAGTTTATTTGCTTCCCACTAATAACTGATCTGAAAATTGTTTCAGGATCTTTTAACAACATACCTTTTTAGGTGTACTCCTAAAAATGTAATGTGCAAATCTGTTTCATACAGAGAATAACACCTTTGCTTTGTTTTGTTACTCTGTAATGTGTGAAACGTCTTTCAGTCCATGGATCAGCTCACATCTCATAGCTCTCAAACACTTTATATTTATGATGGTGGTTGGTTGGTTGGTTGGTTGGTTGGTTGGTTGGTTGGTTGGCTTGCTTGCTTGCTTTTCAGGTTGTCTTTTTAAGGGCCTCTGCAAGTGCTCTGGGAGTTGTTCATATTCCTAGGAGTCTGTTTAAATAACAACAAAACCTGTCTTCTAACAGTGAAAAGCCAGGTGTGTTAGAAGTTTATTAAAATCAGTTACTCCTTACCTGCAAATGTTTTCACCTTGGTTGAAAGTCCTATTCTTGGACCTTGATCCTATTCTCTCACCTTGTAGCATACAAAAATCCACATAAAATTTGTTAACCCAGACAGAGAGAATTTTGGAAGATGCTGGGCCACATGAAAATCTGATATATTCTATGCCCTACACACACACACACACACACACACACACACACACACACGTCGCTGTTAATTAACTCACCAAATTGTTCAAAGCCAGTCAACTGTCCTCCTGATGCTCCCTTGTTTGGAAACCCCTCCCCACCCCCCACCCATCAAACAATTTTGTCTCTCTGTAGCAGAAAACGTTTGTGTCTTTTCCTAAGGCTGTGTACAAACCATACCTTTTACAGCACATTTAAAGCATGCACACCCCTCCCATAGAATTTTGAGTACTCTAGTTTGCCCCTCACAGAGCTACAATTCCCAGCACCCTTAACAAACTACAGTTCCTGTGTTTCTTGGAGGTGCAGTAAATGTATGGATGGGGCTCACATAGGGAACTGGGCATCCTCCTCACCCATACACCCTCACCCTGAGAATGTAAAAATTATACACACAGCTCTGGCATAAAATGGGTGCCTGGCATAAGCATTTATGCTAGGACTGAAGGGGATGCAAAGCTGTGTCATACTAGATGGTTTTAGTGTCCATGCACCATTCAAGAAGCAGCTGTGAAATTGGGATGGTCCCCACCATGGCTGTTTTTACACCAGAGTGCTAAATCAGAAGCAGGGTGGGATAGTTCTCAAGTATGTCGCAGGCAAATACTTGACAGCCTTTTGGACAAGTGCCTCTGCTGTAGTTTGGACTATCTCGGATCCACACAGGGGTTGTTCTGGTCCTCAAGTACATTGTGAGTGGCAGGTATGTTCAAAAGCTCTGAATTTGGGAGGCAAAGCCCAAATCACTCTCCGAGGGAAAGAGGGGTGGATATGTATGGGGAGGGCATGCCACATAGGTGGCAGCAGCTGGGAAACAATGCTGAAAGCCTGAGGCCATCCAGCCCTCTTCTCCCACAGCACAGGTGGCAAGATGCAGGGTGGAGTCACTCACAGAACTTTGAGGACAGGTGGTGGAAATATATATCGGATACAAGCTTTTTAGCGGGGTCTTTTTCAGAGTGGCACCTCAGCTATGTAGTGGTCTCCCCATACAGACTCACCTTGCACCCCAAATCCTTCTGCATCACCCAGGATTTAAAATTGTGTTTTAAATTCAGGCTGTATATTGCTTTATGCTTTTATGTCAATTGTTTTATGTTGTCTCTCTGGGTGGTTTTTTGGTGGATCGTGCTCCTGTCTTTTACTGTTCCTTGTTGGTTTCAATCCCTGCGTGTTGTATTTTTAATATTGCTTCCTCTGTAAGCTTGGCTTTGCTTCTAAGCTTAACCCAGGGAATATTTATTCATAGCTATCGATGAGCAGCTGTATAACTAGGACATAACTGATGAACTAATTGACGGGCAGCTATATAACTTTAATGAACATATAAATATGGCTTGGCAAACTGTTGAGCACCAGAGTGACGTTCCCAATGGCATCCCTTCACTATGATCTGAGGAACTGATTCACGTCCAACATCCTCCCTCGACGCTGGACGACTCAGGGTCAGAGCCTTCGAAAGCGGGAAGAGATCTATCCTGCCAACATCCACTCCTCACAGCTAGAGGGGAGAAAAATATGACCTCAACACGGGGGAAGGGTGCACCCGTCCCAAGTGGCAGACTGGAAGTACTCGTGTCCTGTCCCTTCCCAGCGCCATCCATTTTTTACGGGGGGAAAGCTACCTCGGGGTGAAATGGATCCCTGAGTGGGGTGGGGAGATGGGGGGACGGCCGGTGAGTAGTGCATCTGCCCACCCACGCCGGGGAACAAGAGAGTCGTGCGTCGTCTGTTGGCCTCGGGCAGCGTGCGAGAGCCCCCTTCCTCCCCCTCCCCAGAGTGCCAGGAGCTCCTACTGGATGTCGTCGGTGCTGCGTCACATGGAGGCTGGAAGCGATTGGGGAAGGCTCGGCGTTTCTCTTTTTTGACTAATTATAAAGTCGCTCGCTCCACTTCCCCGGGTGCTGACTTTGCTGGAGAGCTCCCGAGCCCACGGAACAGACCAGCCTCGGGAAAGGGAAAGGAGGCAGGCAAGGAGCGGCTCGTCCTCGAAGTTCGCTTCTCGACCATGTAAGCTCTGCTGGAGCCGGCCAGCCTCGAGGGAGCTGTCCGCAGCGCGGCGTTAAACTCTCGTCCATGCCTTGACTCGCTTGTTTTGTTTTCTCTCTTTCTCCCCGCAGCTCCTCGACAGCCGCACCTGCGCTCTTCTTTTAAAAGAAGAAGGAAAAACCACCGAGCGAGATACTCTAAACTTCAACGGAGCAGCTGCTCACTTCAGAAGAACGGCTCGAGAAGAGGTAAGGGGACGGAGGGAGATGGGCGTCGAGGGACGGGAGGGGATTCCTCCTCAGCCTCTTTCCAGCAGCCCAATGGACACTCTCGTTTCTACTTAGTGCAGAAGGTCTCAGGTTTCCACCCCCGGTGTTTCCAGGTAGGGCTGGAAAGGGCTCCTGCATGAAATCCTGGCTAGCTTCTACCAGCCAGGTTGGCAACACTGAGCTGGATGGAACAGTATGAGGCAGCTTCCTATGTAAATCCATGGGAATGGGTTGCATGTTTTTGCTGGTGCTGCAAGCTTTGCCATGAACGTGGATCAAACTCTGTCCTGTCACCAGTGATGTGCTCCCTTTCCTTATGGGACTAACACCACCGTCTTCTTGCCTTCTCTTGACCTGGTGGCCAAGACCAATGCTAGTCAATATCTGTTCTTCCAAACTCCTAGACAAGGTGTCTCAGTTTAGATACCTATTTAATAAACCCACTTTACTTGTGCTCTTGTGATATAGCCATCAGTGTGATTAAAGAGTAGCAGAGAGGATCAACATTTGCCCTCCCAACCAAGGTATGTCAAATGTCATTCTAAACAGCATGAGGAACCATGTATACAGAACCAATGAGTGGTAATTATTCCAGGTTAATTAATTTTTGGAGGAAGGCAAAAATGAAGGGATTCAACTCATAGTTCTTTTAAATGCTTCTTTGTTCATTGGTAACTTTCAGGACCCTACATGTTCAAATGAAGCAGCACAATTATAAATCAGGAACGTGGTCTCTGGACTAAGGAATGAGAGATAGGCACTCTAACTTTCTGATGTGCAACATTAACACATTAGATTTATAAGAGCTTGGATAGATTTTAATGCTTTGGTCTTCAGTGTTCTTTCTTTGAAGCATCTGCTTGATTATGAGCAAATTTGTTCAAATCCATGGTTGTAGAGGGTGTCATTGGTGTATGATGGTTAGTGCTCTTTCACCAAACTTCCTTGTGCATATCAATTTGGAACGCAATGTATGTGCCTTGAACAAGGAAGCAAGTGATTAAGTTCAATTATATTTTTTTTCTTTTTGCAGACCATGACATTTCTTCTGAGATGTTATTTCTTGCTCTTCGCTCTTAACACATGCCTCATCCTTACAGTTCAGGCAGAATGCAGCAAAGACTGTGCATCTTGCACCCACCGATTGGCATATCATGCAGACATCAACCCCCTGGTAAGCAGAATTTAGGCTTGTTTCTGAAGAACCCAGTTAATTTATTAGCCATTTAAGAAGCCTATTATTACTCACATTCCATCTCTACCTATCGCAAGGTGGTTACAATAATGTACAATATGTAATAAATAACAACAACTTTAAAATACTTTAAAACAACACAAAAAACAGTATATGAATTTTGAAAAACCAATATAAAATAGAAATGATGAATTACCATGAAAAGCTCTGCTAGTGCAATCAGATTACAAAACTCAAAATTGTGTGTCTCTAACACAGATTAGCCACCCCCTAATGCACTTTAGCCATTCTTGAAGGGCTGTTAAATAATATTGCAATGTTGTTTTTTACATATGTTTGTGTATAATGTGTTGCTTCCAATATGTATAAATGAACCTGAGTACAGCATCAGAGAGAATGAGTTATTCTGGATTAACAATGCACAATACCAGCATGTAATTCTATATGCCCTCAGAGACATATACCTTTCCTCCAAGGAACTTAAATATGTGCTTCTTCACCCACTAGCAGAAGATTGCCTGAAACCTGATCTTAGTGTAACTGAAGATCATATTGAATACTTAATATTTAGAGTTAAATTATCTATGCTTCTTTGATAAATTAATAATAAATAATCACAAAACTTGTCATATTGGCTTATGCTACACTTCTGTACTTCACTACCAGCTAGTTCAGCTAGTTCAGCACCTTGGAGAACTCCCACATTTCTCACTGTTCAAATACTAGATCTAGCTTGGTTATGTAATCATGGAACTGATGAGCATAGGAAATGAGGCAGAAGGAATAGGATTATTTTTGCTTACGTAAAGTATGTAAATTGGGTGTTTGCATCCCTAAAATTATATATGAAACCTATTGTTTCATGAACTCTGAAGACTTCAATTCCATTGTTCATTACTGTTTCCCTGTACAATACTTATCCCAGAGTTATGGTGGTGGCATAATTAATACTATTCTTGGGTTTTGTAGCCTGTTCCTGGAGCTGGTTATTTTGATCTGCTGTAAGTCTTTAGGCACCATCAATGAACTAATTGGCCAAGGTGCATATAAACATGATTCAGGAAAATACAGCAGGCACAGTTCAAAAATGGATGGTTTCCTTTTTGAGCCCATTTCAACTTTGCCTTTGATTTTGCTGGAGAATGTATGCCTTCTCTATCAAATATTGCTTGCCTGAATATCCGAAGGTTTATGTGTTGTCTGCTTGAGATCCTCAGTGGTACAGATTGTTTGGCGTAATCAGTCTGCATGGGTTCATGTGAACTCATATTGGCATTTGGCTCTTCCAACTCTAATGCTCAGATCCATAATAATGCACAACTAGTTCCATTTGCTCATGAGGCATTTGAACTTCGGTGGCTCAAACTGCAATCCATGCCAAATGGCAAGCCAGTTTTGAAATGTATTATTTAATTAGGTATTAAATGTACACCCCACCTTTTCTCCAAGTAGCCTAAGGTGGCATGCATAACTTTTTCATCCCATCTCAATTTTACCCCACAACAGCCCTGGGGGTTGGGTTGAGCTGGGTTGGGTTGGGTTAGGTTAGGTTAGGTTAGGATAGGTTAGGTAGTAAAGGGTCATTGAGTGAATTGCATGACTGATTGAAAATTTGAACCTGGTTTCCAAGCCTTGCAACAGCCCAAAATGAGATGAGCTTCAAAGGGAGCTTTTGATCTGGCATGTTTCAGAGGTTCTGGTCTTCAAAAGTAATATTTTTAGAAGTCCCATGGGGTTCACAAAAGTCCTTCAACTCCCCTAAGTGAACTCTTGCTTTCTAGCCAAATCTGCTAGATGGGAATCTGTGGGAGAGTCATAGAGGGAAACATGCTTCTGCCTCTGCACTCGGTCTTGCTGGCATTTGCAAGCCTGGGGCAAAAGAATAGCAGACATTTGTTTATAATACCCATATTCCACACCTGTCCAAAATTTCCTTCACCATCTTTTTGCTGAGGGTGCTAGAGACAGTGGAGATGCAGAACTGTTTTTGAATGTGGAAATTAGGCATCACCAGGGAACTGACCTTTAACAACCCCATGGGGAAAAAATATGAAGTACCATGTTGCTTCATCTCCATGTACATCAAAGGGAATGGAGGTTGTTCAAATTTTCAGTCAGACATGCAATTCAAGAGGTTCAAGAGGGTTCCTGTAATTTTGTTAGGCTTTTATTGTTGTGCTTTATTATTTTCTTCATAACTGCATATATTGCAGGATTGTAACAAGGGTCCAGAAACATAGGAACTTGCAACTAAAAGTGTTTATTTAAGTTCAGGACTCTTGTTATTTTGACTATATAAAGTTGAAATCCTGTACCCCGGGAATAAGTCCCATTGCATACAGTGCGATTTACTTCTGACTGAGTACTAGAACATACTAGACTGCATACTAGAACATTAAAGATCCATGTAAAAAAGGTATGGTCACATCAGATCACTTGTTTTAGTACTCACTGGCAACTCTTAACAATGTTTCAGAGCACATTATCCATAAACTGGTGGGCTGTACTGCAAATTAAATACGCCATGTTCTAAATTTGTTTCCATTTTAAGCTGTTAACAGATGACATATTTTGACAAAATGTTTGAGCTGGCATTAGATGAAGTACTTTGTACA
The DNA here is from genome assembly GCF_965112155.1 of Podarcis liolepis. Classification (NCBI taxonomy): domain Eukaryota; kingdom Metazoa; phylum Chordata; class Lepidosauria; order Squamata; family Lacertidae; genus Podarcis; species Podarcis liolepis. The sequence continues at coordinate 37,928,967 of NC_139560.1, forward strand.
TGAATAGAATTGGTTTTAACATTTCTTTCTGCTATAGTGTTTGATACCATCACCCTTATTATATAATCCACTATAAATCACCTTCATTAAGACTAGACTAAGGAAATAGAAACGTTAATACGGAATGATATATTCCTTGTGTTTAATTTTCACGTCGAAATTAATGGGATGTGCTTGAATTTGGGAGGAAGTTAAGTGGCTCTTTATTTTAGTGTGTATTTGAACCTATGTTGTTTATAACCATTGTATAACTGTTCTGTCTTGCCTGAAAGAAAAAAAAGAGGGGGGGGACCCAAGGAAGTTAGACAGCATAAGGTAAAAAGGTACCTAGAATTACTACATATAAATATGTTGCACAGCGGTACCTCGGGTTACATATGCTTCAGGTAACATACGCTTCAGGTTACAGACTCCGCTAACCCAGAAATAGTGCTTCAGGTTAAGAACTTTGCTTCAGGATGAGAACAGAAATCGTGCTCCAGCGGTGCGGCAGCAGCAGGAGGCCCCATTAGCTAAAGTGGTGCTTCAGGTTAAGAACAGTTTCAGGTTAAGAACGGACCTCCAGAACGAATTAAGTACTTAACCCAAGGTACCACTGTAACTCTTTGAAAGGGAATAGATTTTGTAGTGGCTATCTGTTTTCCAGATTGTTCATTTATACATGCAAATGACAGCTCTATTGGGAACAATAGTAGATGAAGATCGTGTTCATAATGATTAACATTTGCATACCATCCTTCATCCATAGATCTCAAGACAGTTCATCACATAAAAATCCAGTTAAAAAAACACAAAATACATAATCAAAACCAAAACAAACCACTAACCTACCCACCCCATCCTCCCACCCACTGAAAGAGATGTTTACAGTCACTGTTAGGACACCTACTTTATTCCAGATATTCCTATTCAAGCATGAACAGCTTCTATTTTGCAGATGGGGGGGGGTGGGCGGCGGCTGAATATTAACTACCCCTGTATCAGAACTGAGCCACAGGCAGCCCTTACACAGTGCCTGCTATAATTTTTTTTGGAAGGGTGTAAAACCTCAGTCTGGGGTCCTCCTTTCCTCTGGATTCCATTTTCAATCCAACCAACAATTTTAATCAGAACCCTCTGAGATATTCATTACCAGCACAAACTATCCAAATTGTCATACTATAGACAATACATTGGATAATTTACACCACAAGCATATATTGACTAACATTTCAAACAACATTTTGCAAACCACTGCTGTCACTTCTCAAGCAATGAGCTAGGTGTTCCAACCATCATGTTAGATATAATAAATGGGGATTCTGAAATTTGTTATCAGTATTAGACATTTTTGTTGTTGTTTAACTTTAATATGGATGTGCTGGCATGGTTTTTAAGAAGACTTTTTGGTGTATTGGGCTATTTATTTTTGTGCTACAATGATTTTATTTCTTTCTATGATGTATCCCTGTTTAAAATTTTGGAAGGCCTTCTGTGAGGAAGTTATACTAAACTGTGTGGTCTAAATATGCAAAATAAAACAAAAAATAATCCTTCCTTTGAATGAATAATCTATGGTTCTGTTGAAAAGATGCTTGCTTCCAATAGGGTTGTATTAACTAGCTGGTACAGCAACCCTGTGATCCCCATCCTATGTGAGCAGACAGCCAGAATTGCCCAGGGAGGGCCATGCATGCCAGCACAATGATGCGTGCATTTACAGCAACTTAAATTTCAGCAAATGAAGTGGTGTAGGGCCGCTGTGTGGAAGTGCTGCTTCAAAAGCCAATCCCTTCACATCAGTGCCTTGAGCCGGCCACATGCTCAGCAGCCCCCACCCCCAAGGTCATGTGTTACCTGCTTTGTTGTTGGCAGATGTTGGTTGAGACTGTACCTGCCCGCAGACTTTCTTACCAGAGTGGTGCATGCTCTAGTTATCTCCTGCTTGGACTACTGCAATGCGCTCTACGTGGGGCTACCTTTGAAGGTGACCCGGAAACTGCAATTAATCCTGAATGCGGCAGCTAGACTGGTGACTGGGAGTGGCCGCCGGGACCATATAACACCGGTCCTGAGAGATCTGCATTGGCTCCCAGTATGTTTCCGAGCACAATTCAAAGTGTTCGTGCTGACCTTTAAATCCCTAAACGGCCTTAGTCCTGTATACCTGAAGGAGTATCTCCACCTCCATCATTCAGCCCAGACACTGAGATCCAGCGTGGGGGCCTTCTGGTGGTTCCCTCATTGCAAGAAGTGAGGTTACAGGGAACCAGAAAGAGGGCCTTCTCGGTAGTGGCATCTGCCCTGTGGAACGCCCTCCCATACATTAAGATGCAGATAGCCAGTCTCTGTGTGTGCAGCCCACAGACAGCTGTAGTTCCATCAACAAATGTAAGAAAAGGGTTAAGGACTTAGACTGCATGTAGTCCACTCACATTTGCTATCTGCTCTCATTAGGTTTGCCGGGCTTCCCTTCTGGCTCTGTGCCGTGTAATACATTTCATCTTTAATAAAGAAATGCATTTTGGGGAAAATGTGATGATGCATCTCTTCTTGTCAATGTAAATCCCACCACAAATCTCAAAGCAATGCTAAGCCAACACAGGTT